>NC_138202.1:350733585-351333585 GCF_964194415.1 Vipera berus
GAAGGATTTATATTCCTTGCAGATAGCTGGCCATTTGCATTCTTTTAGGGAGTCGTTGAAGCCGCCTGGAAGTTTATCTGTGTCCTCAAGGTCACCTGAGTGGTGCAAATAAACCTCCAAGTGGCCTCAACGATTCTCTAAAACAGGTGTCTCCACCTGTGGGCCGCAGCCCGGTAATGGGCCGTGGCCTACTGGCCACCAGGCTGCGGGAAAGGCTGGACAGTGTGCGCGCATGCTAGCACCATGGCCAGAGGGAGCAAAAAGAGGATGCCTCACCACAGGGCGCAAGAATGGGCTGCCACTGCGCCTCAGGGTACAAAAATCGGCTGCCGCAGTGTTGCAAGGCACAAAAATGGATGCCACCGCGCCGCGGGGCACAGAAACAGATCAGTCACGCCATGGGGTGCAAAAATGGGCCACCGCCATGCCGTAGCGCGCAGAAACAAAGCGCTGCGCCACGCAAGAACAGGGCAGGGCTAGAGTGTATCATGCGGGTGCTAGCCCCGCCTCATTTGTGGGGCGCGCATGCTTGCGGCCCCGTGCGCACAAGTGTGCACGCACATGTCTAAAATGCTTCCCCCTCCCTTTTCCTCCGGTCCGCTAAACGACAAGGTTGGGGACCTCTGATCTAAAACAATGCAAACGACCAGCCGTCTGCGAGGAATATAAGTCTTTCCATTCCCCCAAAATCCAGTCAGAGCTGAAGAAGCTTCTTGGATGAGAAGCAAAACGTCTTGAAAGAAAAACGAGAAGGTCCAGTTGCCTCTTGAAAAAGCAGCCTTGGGACAATTAATCCATATGTCATGATTTGGGGCCAATTACGCTCCAGGAAATTCTACTGGAGCAGTGTCTAAGGATGACACACACACACAGCCCGACTTGAATTCATGAATCCAAGTCTTGCCAGTTAAATTAACGAATTAATCTGCCCATTTCCTATTCAAGATTTTTGGTTTTGCCCAAAAGAAAAATCTGCTTTTATAAAAGCAGAACGGTCTTTTTCCAGAAAAGTTTGCAGAAAGGCTGGGAGCTGTCCAGTCAATGACCTACTAAGATATAGCATTTTGAGTGGCTTTAATTTTACCACCTTTGGCTATTGTGCCTGCACCAGTAGCATTTTAAGATAAAAAGCTTACTGCACATTTTAAAAATGTTGCCAGTGTTTCAACCCCACATGGGAACTACCCAGAATTGCAGAAAGGAAAACGTTTGCCACTTGTCTTCTGCAGGAGGATTGTGTCCAGTTGAGACTGCTTGAGTGAGCTAGATAGAGCTGAAAAGTTTTAGAAAATTACGTTTGGATGGTGGGCTAGGTTTCTAGCTGCTGTGGATATTTAAGTTTTGAAGAAATATTCCAATCGTGGATGCTTTCTCAATGCTCCAAGATTGACTATCTCAATGAGATCTAGTCTCATGCAAGAGAATACAAGATGTAACTCATCTGTGACCAGTATTGCTTCTTTTTAAGCAATTCCTTACAATTTTGCTTTTCGGTCTTTTTAGGAACATAGAAGCACCCCATTTTATATTACTATTTTTTCCTCTGGGAAATAGAAATTCTAACTAGGAGACACCATAATTGTGTTTGGAGCAGAAATGTGTCTTAACTGGACCCCCCAAAAAAGGCACTAATGGGGATATATCCTCCCCCCTGATACTGATATACTGCTGCTGGATAGGGAAGTTCCATTTAGAAGATGACACATTTTTTAGTACTGTGATGCTTTGCTGGTATTCACGATAAACTTTACCCCTAGGCGAAGCAGAAGCCACTGATCTACATCCTGCCAGCCAAAATTTGTCTCTCAGTTCTGGACATGCTAGAAAAAAATTGTTTTGACAATCTTTCCTAAATCTCAAAGAGTAACACGGTTTTTCTCCCATCTTCCCAGAATTGTTTGAAAAGCCTGACTTCATACAACTGGCTGCTCCACCCCCTGGGACTACAATTCTTAGCCAGCATGATGTAGTGACCAGGAACCAATGGGAGTTGTAATCCACTCATACAGAGATCACCCAGTTGGGAATGATGGCCTAAGGCTCAGGGCAATGCTTCTCAACCTTAGCTACTGTAGAATATGAAGATGTCAGCTCCCAGAATTCCCCAGCCAACATGGCCGGTTGGGGAATTCTGGGAATGAAAGTCCTCATAACTTAGTGAGAAGCACTGGCCTAGGGGGTTGCTGGGATACACCAAACCCCTTAACTTTACAATACATCAGCACTTTTATAGAGGTTAGCACTAAGGGGAGAAAAATCCCCAAAGATGCATCCAAGCGTTGAGCACCCCACTTCTAACATCCTACAGCTAGCTAATAAAGAGTTTGCCCAATATTATCCTGTGGGCAATTTTAGACCTCCCACCCATTGTTCTCCACAAACTAGACCAGGGGTGTCAAACTGCTGGCCTGTGGGCCGGATTCGTCATCCGGAAGCTACGCTCACCCCACTGCCGGCAATGGCAAAACCGTCCCGATACGTTGCGCGACGTCACGTGATGTCGCGAGTTTGACATGTCTGAACTAGACCGTGGGAATCAAAAGGAGGATCACTGGGGGAAAAAAATGTTCTGGAAGAATAATCAAATTCCAGCTTCTCCAGGCCATGTTACCTATCACCGAATGAGCAAGCGTCTCTGTCCGCAGACCTAGGGAATTGGGCCTTCCCGCTTTTGGTTTGTTTCTTAATTTTCAGCAATCCCCACCTCCGCTCCAGCCTAAAAGGGCAGCCAGATACCAAGTTATCTGCAAGACCCAAAGCTGTTTGCAATACAAGTAGTCCTCCACTTAACAACCACTCACTTAGGGACCGTTTGAAGGCACTGGAAAAAAAGTGGCTGTTTTTCACACAACCGTTGCAGCCTCCCGAGTCACGTGATCAAACTTCCGACACTTGGCGATTGGCTCCACACTTATTATGAACGTCCTGCCAAGTCCATGGGGAAGCCAGGTTGACTTAGCAACCGTGTGGCTAACTGAACAGCTGCAGCGATTGACTTAACAACTGTGGCAAGAAAGGTCGTAAAATGGAGCACAAGGCAATGCCCGTCTGGCTTAGCAAACAGGAATTCTGAGCTCTAGTTGTATCAGTGAAGGAGAATAGTTGTAGGTTTCGGGTTGAAAGGAGTCGTCCTTGGTGCTCTGTCAGCTGGCTTGTTTTCTTGCAGACGCTTCATTATCCAAACTTTGTCAGCGCTAGTGACTAGTGAACCAGCTCAGAGAGAACCAAGGGCTCAACTGTGGTTGTAAGACGAGGACTGTGTGTACAAGATGCACACCGGGTACATCCCTTCCCTACAAATTTCTCCGCAAACGCATCGGTAAGAATCAGGAACTGGGACAGAGGTTTTTTTTTTCCAGGAGGAAGTTGATTTCCAGTTATTCCCAGCAACATTGCGCCCCAAGGATTCTAGTCGAGGTGGCATCCGAAGTTCTCTCACTTCTTAGTTATGGCAATTTAAAAAAGGAAAAGAAAAAAAAATCACATTCTGCTAAAGGAGAAAAAAAAAGTGTCAGGGCTAGTCAGGGAAAGGGGACCAGGAGCTATATAAAACTGTAGTGTTTCATGGTCGCAATGTAGCGTTTAAGTGTGATTCTTTGGTCTCAGCATCTGGATTTTTGTTTTTAAGCTCGGAGGTCTTCACGAAGAGTCTCGAGGCAGAAAAGGAGCCCGTCAAATTCCACACAAAACCGCCAAGGGGTGGCTTCAAACCCACAAGGTTGCCCCCCCCCACCAGTTGTAACTTGGCCTCGGGGAGTAAAGTTTCACAAACCATATTGCAGTGTGGCTGAAATGCAAGTTGGCCTCCTGGAAGATTTGGGGCCCCAGCGAGGGGACCCCAGTGCTGAAGCTACGTGCCCTCCCCCCCATGTGGAAGGAGGGGCTCCGGGTGTCCCCCGGGGGCCCCTAATGGCCTATCTGCCGGTCATCGTAGGTGCTGTATCGCTTGACGTGAATGCGCCTGACTCGGTCGCGCGGCTCATAGTTGCCGTCCTCGTCTTCTCCGCGGGAGGCCTGGCTCGGATTTTGGCTTGTGGCCTCCAGCAGGGAATTGTCAGGCACCCGCGGAGTCTCGTATAACAGAATGTTAAGCGTTTCCTCGTAAATGCGGGCCTCAGGGAATTCGACCTGGAGGAAGAAGAAGAAGAAGATGAAGCTTTGGAAATCGGAGCAGCAGTTCCATCCTGCCTCCCTCCCCCCCCCAGACACACACTCATCATTTGTAACCCTGAGATCTCAGAAGAATCAGGGGCCTGAAAGTCATCACGCTCCCAGCTGGGCCAGCCCTGAGCCCCCACAGGGGCCACTTGTCAGGAAGAAACCAGGTGCCAGGATAGGGTTCAAAAGTACTACAAGTTTATCTCATGCTACCTGAACTACTAACAGTGAAGGCAAACTGGTGCTAGATTAGAGTCAATGGAATTCACAGGTGGCTGGACTTGGGTCTCTTGTTGGGAGCGTAGGGATTCCAAACTGATGACACGTTTGATTCCGCCCTCGGGCTCAGCCTAGTCATCTCCTACATCACCAGAGGTATTTGGGGGAACATATGCGGTGGCTCAGTGGGTTAGGACGCTGAGCTTGTCGATCAGAAGGTTGGCAGTTTGGCGGGTCGAATCCCGAGTGCCGCGTAACAGAGTGAGCACCTGTTACTCGTCCCAGCTTCTGCCAACCTAGCAGTTCGAAAGCACGTAAAAATGCAAGTAGAAAAATAGGGACCACTATGGTGGGAAGGTAACAGTGTTCTGTGTGCCTTTGGCGTCTAGTCATGCCGGCCGCATGACCACGGAGACGTCCTCGGACAAGCGCTAGCTCTTCAGCTTTGAAACGGAGATGAGCACCGGCCCCTAGAATCGGAAACGACTAGCACGCATGTGCGGGGGAACCTTTACCTTTTTATGCACAGATAGATTACTTCCAGTATTGCCCTCTAATTAAGGATGTCTACAGGGGAGGCAGGCAAAAGAATTAAATCAATACAGGTAGTTCTCGACTTACAACCATTAGAGACTTGTTTGAAGTTAAAATGGTGCTGAAAAAAGTGGGTTACACTTATGACTGCGGTGCCATTCCTATGGTCGTATAATTGAAATTCAGACACTTGGCAACTCACTTGCATTTATGACGGTTGCAGTGTCCCGGGGTCATGTAATCGCTCTTTGCTGCGATCTTCTGACAAGCAAAATCAGTGGGCAAGCCAGATTCACTTAACAACTGTGTTACTCACTTAACAACTACAGTGATTCGCTCAGCAACTGTGACAAGAAAGGTCATAATATGGGGCCAAACTCACAATAACCTTCTTGCTTAGCCACAGAAATGTTGGGCTCCATTGCGGTCGTAAGTCAAGGGTGACCTGTAAATCCTCAAGATGGCACCTGTGACTTTTTTATGCACTGGATCAGCAACTGGATATAAAATCAAGAATTTTGATAGTTGATCAAGGCTGATTCAATGATAAGAGCAGCTGGGGCACTCAGATAATTTTCATGACATCTGGCGTCCTACCTAGGACCTCGCACGGTAGAGGAATGTGCGGATGGCCTTGGGGAAAACATGGGAAAATTGCTGCTTAGGAAACAATCAGACAAGAGAGGCAGGGACTCCAAGGGAGAGAGAGAGAAACTTAAGGAACGATGCAGCCTGGTAGCAGAAAGAATTGCAAGTTTGTAGTTAATGCAGCCTTACAATAAAGTAGAATTGCTTCATCTAGTCTGGTTTCCTCTCTGATTTACCTGGAGGGCTGACACGCACCCAGCAACTAGAGCGAAGAATAGAGCAACACCATTCTATTAGGGCCTCTTGCCAAGGAAAGGAGTGCATTTCTTAATGCGCAACAGCTGGCTGCAGCCTGACTTAAGAAGCAGCTCTGACCCAGGTTCCCTTTATTGGAAGCAACATCTGACCTCCAGCTCTTGTGTGACATGCCTGTCCGTGTAAGAAACCTTGAATCTCTGACCTATGAACCGGGCCGACAACCTGGGTAACCTGAGCTTTGGACTGACATTTCTCCTTGCTCCTATTTGAAAGCAATTCATTCAGGTAAGCATCTGAGAGGTGTTTTTTTTTTTTTTAAGTTTGCATGCTACAATAATTTGGCCTTGAATAAACTTGAGAGGTACCATAGCAACCGTCTGCGAGTCAGAAAAAGGAAAGCAGGATCCTGTCTCCGATATCTGGATTTAAGATCTGCTCTCTGCAAAAATTGAGGGCGCATTCAACCGCAAACCAACAGCAGCTGCAACCGGTAGGCCACATCCTCTGAGAATCTGCCCAGCCTCCTTTCAATCTATCTAAATGGGAGGCCAGCCAAGCTACGTCAACTCCAGGTAAAGTTAAAATTTCCTGGTGGATTCCCATCCAACTGAGTCAAGCCTTCTGCCAAACACTCCAACGCCGTCTTCGTTTCAGAGAGGGCCTGACCGTCCGTCCCTCCTATGACATGGATACTGGAGCAGTAAAAAAAAAGCACTTGGAAGAGCAGGCTCTGATAGATTCTGTCCAAGGATTTTAGAGTCAGTGATTTTATTTTCAGCCCCACCCACTCCAAAACGGCTATTTTAACCGGCTCACCGTGGTGGTCATTTCACAAGTAGGCAGCAGCCACTTGGAGAGCAGGCAGTACAGGCAATCCTCCTCTTACAACCATTTGTTGGGTGACTATTTGAAGTTACAACGGCACCGGGAAAAGTGACTTAGGACCGGTTTTTCACACTTACGACCGTTGCAGCATCCCCGTGGTCGTATGATCAAAATTCGGACGCTTGGCCACGGGTTCACATTTATAACACACGTGCAGTGTCCCAAGATCATGTGATCCCCTTTTGCGACTTTCCGACATGCAAAGCCAATGGGGAAGTGAGATTCGCTTAACAACTGTGTTACTAACTTAACCACTGCAGTGATTGCCTGCGGTTCACTTTCTGTGGCAAGAAAGGTGGCAAAAATGGGGAAAAATCATTGAACAAATGCCTCACTTAGGTGAGATTTTTCGACTCACTTTTTGACTCAGTTGTGGTCGTTTAGTCAAGGACTACCTACACGAGGGTGCTTTTTGCCACACCAAATACAGCAGCCCATGACATCACTTAACAACTGTCTCGCTTAGCGATGGAAAGTGTGGGCTAAATTGTGGTCGCAAGTCGAGGACCACCTGCAGAAGACTTTCCCAACTTCTGGAAGATGCTTCCCTTAACGATATGTAAAGAATGACCTTGGGATACGCGTGGAAGAAAAGCTGCTTGGAGAACTCTCAGATAAAGGAGGGAGCGAAGGAGCTTCATAACAGGCAGAAAAAGAAACTCAGAACTTCTCAAACCATAAAAAAAGACAGTGGGAGAATCTTACTTTCAGACTTCCAAGATTCTGTTAAGGGAGCCTTAGAACAAAGTAAAATTAGCTCATCTGGCCTTGTGAACTCTCAAGCTTCCTCTTTACGCTACCGTATTTTCCCGAAAATAAGACCTAACCGGAAAATAAGCCCTAATGCGGCTTTTGCAGCAAAAATTAATATAAGACGAGGTCTTATTTTCGGGGAAATACGGGTATGTATTCAAGATGGACAGTGATTAATATTTATATGCGTATGTAAGGGTGTAGGGATATACATATGTCAATATGTGTGTTATGTAGGTGTACTACTACTACTACTACTAGTAGTACTAGTTGGAAGGGACCTAGTCCAACCCCCTGCTCAGGCAGGAAACCCTATACCATTTCAGACAAATGGCTGTCCAGTCTCTTCTTAAAAACTTCCAATGTTGGAGCATTCAGAACTTCTGGAGGCAAGTTGTTCCACTGGTTAATTGTTCTAACTGTCAGGAAGTTTCTCCTTAGTTCTAGGTCAGTGATGGCGAATCTTTTAGAGACCGAGTGCCCAAACTGCAATCCAAAACTCACTTATTAATTGCCATGTGCCAGGTGGGACGTGGCCCACTGGGTGGGTGTGGCTGTGGTGGTCATGGCAGACTATGTGGGTGTGGCCAAAGTGGGCATGGTCACCTCGATGTTGCTCATGGGGAGGGATGCCTATGGGGGCCAGGCAGGGTTGGGGGAGATCCAGAGGGTCTACAGGTGGGACAGTGGGCAGGAGGCTCATCCTGTGGGGTGAGGCGAGGTGAGGCAGGGTGGGGGTGCCATTGCCGCAAGGTAAGGCAAGGCAGGGGCCGGGGCAGCTGCTGCCTGACACCATCGGCCCCTGCATACAGAGGCCAGCGAGCGCATGGGGCCCGACAATGTCTGTCAGCAGCCACAGCCTGCTGGCTCCTCGACCGGCACACTCTGGGGCTTCGCAGCCCGCCACCAGCAGTTCAGAGAAGCTGCCTCTGAGCTGGATATCTGGCCGACAGCTGAGGAGGCGATGCAGTTGGTCGTGCCCAGGAAAAGGAGAGCATACAAGGCCAGGAGGGATGGGATTGGGGGGGGAGGGAAACCAGCCGTGCCAGGAAGCATCCGGCCACGTGGGTCCTCGGGCGGCTGGTTGAAGAGGGACGGGTGCCATCTCCGGGGCACGGCACGCATGTTCTAGGTTGCTTCTCTCTTTGATTAATTTTCACTCGTTGCTTCTTGTTCTGCCTTCAGGTGCAGGCAACAGAATTTCATTTTTAACGTGTGCCAGTGTGCCCACAGTAAAAAAAAATGGCAATAAAGGTTATCTATCTATTAATCCTGAGACAATTCACAGAGGACTGTCAGCCCTGATCTCCATCCCAGTGCCCGAAATCGCCAATACCTTCGTTTGCTTCTTTTCCGTGGCATAAACAATGGAGGTGCAGCAGACCTCGGCCAGTTTCCGCCCCTGTCCGAAGAAACTCCAGCAGCAGATCTCGTCTCCGATGACGTCCTTGATGAAAAGAACCCTCCTGTTGAATCGCAGTGACAGCTTGTCGAAGAGTTCGATGTTCTTCAGGAGATTGTCATCTGAGTTGCTGGAGCGGGAAAAGAAAAAAGCAGCAAGACTGGCTTTATTTATTAAACAAAGAGAAGGGATCAACCTAATCTCCAAAGCACCTGTGGGCAGGACAGGCTGCAATGGATGGAAACTAAGAACAGATTGGACAACATTTGTCTGAAATGGTATAGGGTCTCCTGCCTAAGCAGTGGTTTGGTCTAGAAGACCTCCAAGGTCCCTTCCAACTATTCTATTCTATTCTATTCTATTCTATTCTATTCTATTCTATTCTATTCTATTCTATTCTATTCTATTCTATTCTATTCTATTCTATTCTGCTCTATTCTATTTTCTATTCTATTCTATTCTGTTATTCTATTCTATCCTAATTATCCTATTCTATTCTAATTATTCTATTCTCATTCTCATTCTATTCTATTCTACTCTATTCTATTCTATTCTCATTCTATTCTATTCTATTCTATTTTCTATTCTATTCTGTTATCATTCTATTCTATTCTCATTCTATTCTATTCTATTTTCTATTCTATTCTGTTATCATTCTATTCTATTCTAATTATCCTATTCTATTATCATTCTATTCTACTATCATTCCATTCTATTCTATTCTGTTCTGTTCTGCTCTATTCTATTTTCTATTCTATTCTATTCTATTCTATTCTATTCTATTCTATTCTATTCTATTCCATTCCATTCTATTCTATTGTTATTCTATTCTAATTATCCTATCATATTCTAATTATTCTATTCTCATTCTATTCTATTCTATTCTATTCTATTCTCATTCTATTCTCATTCTATTCTATTCTCATTCTATTCTATTCTATTCTGCTCTATTCTATATTCTGTTCTATTTATTCTATTCTATTCTATTCTATTCTATTCTATTCTATTCTATTCTATTCTATTCTATTCTATTCTATTCTATTCTATTCTATTCTATTCTATTCTATTCTTTGTACACTGCCCTACTTGCCATCAAAAGTGACTCTAAGCTCTGGGAGGCTGGAAGGATTCCATATCTCTGCTATCCTCCAGCACCAAAAACGTTGTGCCAAGGTGCTGTGCAAGCAGAAGCATCTGGACATCCAGGTGGTCCTCATCTTACAACCACAATTGAGCCCCAAATTTCTGTTGCTTGGCAAGACAGTTGAGTCTTGCCCCATTTTGCGACCTTTCTTGCCACGGTTGTTAAGTGAGTCACTGCAGTTCTTAAGTTAGTAAAACAGCTGTTGAGTGGAGCTGGCTTCCCCGTTGACTTTGCTGGTCAGAGCATCGCAAAAAGTGATCACATGACCCTGGGATACCGCAACCACCCTAAATACGAACCATCTATCAAGCGTTCAAAGTTTGATCACGTGACCTTGGGGATGCTGCAAGTCGCAAGTACGAAAAATGGCCATAGGTCCCCCCCCTTTTTATGGGTGCTGTTGAACTTTGAAGCGTCACTAAACAAACAGTCGTAAGCCGAGGAATGCAGAGGCCCTCGCGGGCTAAGTGCGCCAAGAGACAGACTGCCTTCACACAGCAGGTGATCGAGCTTCGCCTTTGCTTCTATTGCTGCGGCAACTCCAGCATTCGGCAGAACAGACTGGGGCAAAAGTTTTGCTTAGCTTCGGAAATTTAGGACTCGTCTGTGTTCGTAAGTCAAGGACTACCTGTAGACAAACTAAAAGTAGCTACTCAGAGGTTGGCATAACAGAACTCCAGCCTCTGGCTCCATTGTTATTCCTGGGAAACATACTCCTGACCCAATAGAAAAGAAAAAAAAAAAGATTTGGGGGAGTGGAGGTTGGACTAGATGACCTCCAAGGTCCCTTCCAATAACAACTACTACTTCTTTATTATTATTATTATTATTATTATTATTATTATTATTATTATTATTATTATTATTATTATTATTATTATTATTACGGTATATTAATTAATTATTATTATTTATTTTGGGAGGTGGGGTCCCAGCAGTTTACCTTGGAGCAAATTCCCCACATTTTAAGCATTCCAAATGTATCCACCAGACCAGGGTGAGAAAAATGGGCTTTCTGGTGAGTAAGACAACAGGAAATTCAATAATGACAAAAAAAAAAAGAGCCAGGAAAATGTTCACCCAAGTAGCTGCTGGCTGAATGTTTCTGCCTGCAGAGGAAGAGACGGCTCTTTTGGATATGCCTGGCTACCAAGCAGAAAACAGGTGGTCCTCGACTTAAGGCCACAGTTTGGATTGGGACTGCCATCGCTAAGTGATGCGCTTCATTAATTGAGCTGTCCTGTGACTGCACT
The DNA here is from genome assembly GCF_964194415.1 of Vipera berus. Classification (NCBI taxonomy): domain Eukaryota; kingdom Metazoa; phylum Chordata; class Lepidosauria; order Squamata; family Viperidae; genus Vipera; species Vipera berus. The sequence continues at coordinate 350,744,780 of NC_138202.1, forward strand.
GATTTTATGAGCTTTCTTGACCTGCTCCTTAAGCCAATCACGTCGTGATCCCATCCCTGAGGGATGGCGGTGAGCGATAATGCTGATTCCAAACTGGCTGGAAATGTTGCAAGCAATGATCGTGTGATCCCAGGGCATTGCAAAAAAAAAAGGCTGGTTGTCAAATGCCCAAATCACGATCAGGTGACTACGGGGACACCGTGGGGCCACTGTCATGGTCACTAAGGGCGAGGACTGGTGGTAAATAAATTTTTTTGTGCCAGCATTGACTTCAAATTACAGGTAGTCCTCGACTTACGACCATTCACTAAATGAAAGGTCGTAGGTCAAGGACTACGTGGAATTTAGTCCCACAGTACAGTCCCACACATGGATTACAAAACAGGGGAAATTGTGTCCAAACACCAGTTAATCCTTAGCTCTAATTTCTCACGGCTACTACAGCAATCTTGTTATTTACTTTAAACAACAGTAGCTGCATTTTTTTACTGCTACCATAATTAATAACTTTTTACCTTGTACTTTGACCAGACAATTGTCATGGACAGGTAGATAAGCCACACAATTGAATGCTTTTAAATGTTAGTCAGCGGCAAAATAATCTTGACTGCTGTTTTGAAAGATTGACTATATCTTAAAGCGTCTAGGATCTGCGCCTAGAATTAATTTGTCAAGTTCTGATTGAAGACTCTGAGTACAATTGCTTTGCTATAGTAACAGAACTTTTCTGTTTAATAACTGACTGCTAAGGGGGCTGAATCTGATAAATTCCTATTCTCCCCCCAGATGTCCTTTTGACTTACAAAATGCAAAAACTATTTTACTATTAAAATGCACACTTTATATTTTATATTGTAAATTATCTCTATTTGCAATAAATGTTACATCCAATGCATGTAACAGGTTGTGTCCTCAAACTTATGACTAAGCCTGTAATTATGGTTGTAAGTCATACTGGTTGTAAACCAAGGTAACCACGTGACCACACCCAATTTTACAAGCCTTTTTGCGGCAGTTGTTAAGCAACTGCCATGGCTGTTCTGTTATGTTCGCTACGGGTAGGTTTGGCTCAAAAATGGAAGTAAATACCAGCAAAAAACGTCAGAAATCATGGTCATGTGACCGTGGGAGGTTGCAAATGGCAGTAAAGTTAGGCTGGTTGCTGAACGCCCCCAAAATGCAGACATGTAATGGGTGTGTGTGTGGCTGTTGGGAATTCCAGAACTGGATCATAAGTACCTTTTCTTAGGTCCATTGTAACGATGAACTGTTGTTAAGAGACCAATCATAAGTGAAGACTATTTTTAATGTATTATATCCCATGTGTGTGTTACACACATATATGTATGCATAGACACAGACACACATATAAATTATAGATTTGTTCCATGTTTGGGGCCTAGCAAGGTATTCTAAATACTTAACAAACACTTAACACATATCTCCCTTGCTTCTCAGCTAACAAAGCGAGAAAGAGCCAGTGGCCTAAAGGTTAGAACAATTGCCTAAGGTGCAATCGGCCCAGGTTCGAATCTCAGAAGGGTATGGCTGACTGATGAGAACAAATACGTTTGAAATGATCATATCAGTTTCCCTTTAATTCTTTGTTAGCAATCCCAAAAAATTTACACAAATATGAGCTGTCACTGTTGTGACTACTGCCTGTGGATGGCCTTGGGTTAGGCTGAAACAGGAAATAAGATTTGTCCCATGTTTGGGGCCTAGCAAGGTATTCTAAATACTTAACAAACACTTAACATACACACACACACACAGAGAGAGAGAGAGAGAGAGAGAGAGAGAGAGAGAGAGAGAGAGAAATAAATATATTTGTAAAGTGGCAACCACTCACAGACACCAAAACCACCACAAAAGGGGCCACCAACAAAACTGGGTTTTAATGCTTGGGGGAGGGGAAAGACCAGGTCTGGATAACTTAATGATAAAGAATGAGAAATTAAACAGTGAGAAATTAAACCAGGAACCTGCTGTTTTCTTCTGGCTGAAGGATATTAATTAAGCGACAAGCTTTGTTGTGCATTCCACACAGTAGACTGAACCACCATAAAGACTACGTAAATTTCCAGCGAACATGAAAAACCAAAATAATTATAATGAATAGGATTTTCTACAGATTTAAGAATTGTCCCTTCTTTAAAAATACAGCATAGTGGCAAATTCTGGAGAAGCAATCCCAGACCTTCAAACTTTTTCCTTCTGAATTATAACCATTTAGAGAGATTGGTGGGTTCACATATTCCCTGAAATACAACGCGGGTCTATTCAAACAGATATAAGGAATATGTTATCTTTCGGTATCTGTAGAGTGTTACAAAGCTTTTAGGTCTGTTTGGGGGTCTTCCTAGATTCGACTGGTGGACTGGACCATCCTACGGCCAGCATTCCAAGCTTTGTCTTTTAAGTTTCACATTAGCACAGAGAAGAGAGGTGTTTACCTTGTATAGGAGTATTTGTTGTTACTTCTGTTATAAAGGAGCTTCACCACTGGCTGAAAAAAAGGGAGAGAAAAGGGGTATCAGTGCAGGCAGAAGATAGAACATCAAACTTTGTGCCGCTGGGTGTCAGCAGCGGCTTGTGGAGACTCATTGCAATGCTCTGGAAGCAGAAGTACTCAAGTGTCGCCAGGTCATTACGGAAACCTGAAACCCCCATTCCTGACTCAGGTGCTTTGCACAGGCAAGGAGGAGAAAAACAAGCCTTGGAGGTAATCTTGCCAGGCCTCGATTTACGAACACAACTGAGGTCAGAACTTCTGCTATTAAGCAAAGCAGTGATTGAGTGCCACTTCATAGTATGACCTTCTTGCCAGGGTTAAGCAAACCACTGCAGCTGTTAAGTGAGTCACACGGTCATTAAGTGAATCTGGCTCCCCTCACTGACTTTGCTTGCCAAAAGCCAGCTGGGAGAATGATCACGTGAGCCGACGACACTGCAGCTGTTTTAAGTACATGCCAGTTGCCAAGCATCTGAATTTTGATCATGTGACCATGGGGAGGCTGCAAAGGTCGTAAGTGTGAAAAAAGCGTGGTCCTAAGTCACTTTTTTCAGTGCTCTTGTAAGCTCGAGCGGTCACTAAGTGAATGGTTATAACTCTGGCAGTCTATTTCTGGAAGCCAGAGACAAATCTGCTGGTAGCTTTATTTGCTTACACCCCGGCAGACAAAGGGAAGGGAACCTGCTTCTTTTCAGATGACCCTAAGATCAGCTTGGTCAATTGTCCTAGTGGACAATCACTTAGATATGAGCCAGCCATGTGCTGCAGCTGCCAAAAAAGCCAACACAGTGCTAGGCTGCATTAACAGAGGGAATCAAGATCACGTGAAGTATTAATACCACTTTACAATGCCTTGATAAGGCCGCATTTGGAATACTGCATCCAGTTTTGGTCACCATGATGTAAAAAAGATGTTGAGACTCTAGAAAGAGTGCAGAGAAGAGCAACAAAGATGATCAGGGGCTAAAACATATAAGGAACGGTTGCTGGAATTGGATAGGTCTAGTTTAATGATGAGAAGGACAAGGGGGACATGACAGCAGTCTTCCAATATCTCAGGGGCTGCCACAAAGAAGAGGGAGTCAAGCTATTCTCCAAAGCACCTGAAGGCAGGATAAGAATTAATGGATTTGAAACTAATCAAAGAGAGAAGCAACCTAGAACTAAGGAGAAACTTCCTGACAGTTAGAACAATTAATCAGTGGAACAACCTGCCTCCAGAAGCAGTGAATGCTCCAACACTGGAAGTTTTTCAAGAGACTGGACAGCCATTTGTCTGAAATGTTATAGGGTTTCCTCCCTGAGCAGAAGGTTGGACTAGATGACCTCCAAGGTCCCTTCCATCTTTATTATTATCATTAATGGTCAGAGGATGGGAAAACAGTCGTCAAACACTGATGGCGAATGCAGATTCCCAAGACATGCATGGACCTTGGCCTCATTCCAAGAAAGCAATTCTGAACTTTCCTTTTGGGCCAGGACAGTTATCCAACCCAGGGAGATGGGAAACCATCTGATCACGAAGTGGGGGTGGGGGTGGGGGGAACAGAAGACAAAAAAAGAGAACTGGAAACTGGAATTCTTTCTCGTGGCTTCTATTTCATAAAGGAAGATCTATCCAAAATTTGGTCTTCAACATCAAACAGGACCATTCAAGCATGGCCCATCTGAAGTAGGGGTAGTCCTTGAATTATGACCTACCAGAAAAGACCAAGTTATGACCCAGTTCTGAACTTCTGGACGCTCAGCAACAAGGTAGCGTTTACAGCTGTTTGCAGCGTCCCATAGTGACCGCGGTTTATGACATTTTTGCTTGAAAAACAAAGTTACTTCCGGCTTTCAGCAACAGCAGGCCATGGCGAACAATGGGTTGGTTTAACCACCACAGCATTCCTTTTACATCCGCTGCATGAAAGGTTGCAAAATCAGGTCGGTCGTGTGACTTACAACATCACAGCATAGGACGGTACACGGTGGGTCCGTTTTGGTGGTATAACTGAGGACTATCTGCAATTCAGCCCAGAAAAAGTTTAACCCTCTAATTCTTTTTAAAGCATATTAAACTCCTTTAGGAGGCCATTTGACATAGATGAGACTCAAAAAGTCTGTACAGCTTTCCACGCTGGGAATTTTTTTTTTTTAAAAAAAAGTGCTGTGGAACAGCTCTGTGGCTTCTGCGGAGGGAGGAGACAAAGGCATAGATGCCATCTTGACTTTTTTGCCCTTCACGGGGATGTTCCCGGAGCACCTCCAAATAAACAATGTAACGATATACTTTATCCTTGCAAACTGTCCAGAGTCACTGAGAGTGAGTTGGAGGAGCATGTAATTTTTTTTGAATGAACGAACGAATGAATTAAAGAATGAACAAACTAATGAAGGAAGGAAGGAAAGAAATTGTTTCCTATATTGGGGAATCTTAATCGGAGCAGAAAGGGAAGAGGAACAATGGGGAACCCAGTCTACTTTGCACCATTAATTCTATCCACCTCCAACAAATTCCCCCGCATTTATGACTTGCCAAACAGCAGAGTCCAAAAATAATAAGAGTGGTTTTATCTGCCAAAAGCTTGAAAACCTTGAGCTGAAGTGGGTAAACCACAGCGTTCCTTCTTCAGATACTTATATCAGCTCTAGGTGGTGTGCAATTCCATGAAAAATGTTGATATTTAAAAGCTTAATGGAGCCTCCTTTTTTCTCCCTCTTCTTCATTCTTAATGAGCCATGACAAAGTTCAAATTCTCAGCCACTGACAAGACAGACCAGGTGGCTGAGACCTTGGCTGGCTTCACACGTGGCGCCAAATCGGGCTTGGTGTGACTCTGGCTTGGGGCAGGCGGTGCTTGCCCTCCACCATTAGATCAAGGACCACAACAAGCTGGAGGTGAAGATCCTTGTGTTAAGAGGTTTTGGGGTTTCTGAAAGGTTGAAATGCTGCTTTAAGTGACGCCTTGTGTCAAGCAATCCTAATAAATCTCCAGGTAGCCCACAACTTACAACCACAATTAGAAGCAGAATTTTAACAAGGCAGTTGTTAAGTGATTTTACAACCTTTTTTTGTCATGGTTCTTAATCACTGCAGTTAAGCAAATTTTGCTTTTTAATGATGATAGATTAGAATTAGATAGATCAGATAGACACATAGATAGATAGACAGACAGTCCTCAACTTATGACCACAACCGGACCAGATTTTCCACTTGTTAAACAAGGTGGTGGTGGAATGAGTTGCCCCCAATTTTATCAGCTTTCTGCCATGGTTGTTAAGTGAGGCACCGCAGTTAAGTGAATCACACGGTCATTAAACAAATACAGTTTCCCCCGTGACTTTGCTCGCCGGAAGCTGGCTGGGAAGGTCACAAATGGCAATCACATGATCCCGGGACGCTGCAATTGTCATAAATACAATGCTGGTGCCTGAATTTTCATCCCATGACTGTGGGGCTGCTGCGACATTCCCAAGTGCGGGGACTGGATGCAAGTCACTTTTTTCAGTGCCGTTGTGACTTCCAACGGTCACTGCATGAATGGTTGTTAAGTCAAGGACTAGCAGCTGCATTAAGACAAAAAGGGCAGCCCACATGCTGAACCTTCTACGTTAGCGTAATGTCTGGATCGGCCCTTTTCGTCTGCTCATTCTCTCCTCGTCCCCCCCCCCCCGCAATACCTTCATGGCGGATTCAATGAGTCTCTCTTCCTCTTTTGGAGACGTGATGACAGGGATATTGCAGAGAGGATAGTAGGTCTCCTTCTTGTCCTGCAAAGAGAATTGCACACATCCGGACAGATTAAAGCAGGGTAGACTGCCACTGCCTCTGGAATCCCTTTGCTCTGAATGGCAGAAATGAAGGTTTAAGTTAGAAAGCACGTCTGGCTTTTCCTTTTTTGCCAAGGTGTGGAGAGGAGGCTATTGGAGGGCATAATTTATGTCTTAAGCCGGTGCAGAGAATTTTAATTTCTCTCTCTCTCTCTCTCTCTCTCTCTCTCACACACACACACTTTTCAAAGAAGGCGTGAGAATGGCCCAAACAAATATCTGAGGAACCTCTTCAGAATTTTAAGAGTGTGAAGGCTTTAAAGATTGAAAACACAAAAACAGAATGCCTGTGTTAGGCATATGGTGTCAGCCTACAATGTTGGGTTGAAAATATATTAACCGTGATGTTATGTCTTTAAGATGTTAATTGGCCAATGGGTGTGTAAGTGTTCTCATGGCCATAAGAGGGAGCTAGTAACGTAGCTTCTCTCTCTCTCTCTGAATTCACTGCTCTCTACTATTACTGTTTTTGCTCTGTTACTGTTATAAACCTGAACTGTGTATTGACCTCTGGACCGGTAAGAAGACTTTGTATTTTGGATTACTTCTTGGACCATTGCTATTGTGTATGACCTGGACTGTGCATTTTTGTTTTTACACCACCTTAAAGTAAACTACTTTTTGCTTTTACAACTCAGTGTACTCTTGTGTTTACTGTGTGACTCTTACTGCTCCCAGTACCCTTCCTTGTCTGTGCAACTCTTTGGTAGCACAAGGAGACCTCTGCACAACAAATTCCTTAACAGCCTGACATTTTTGTAGTCCATGGGGGGGGGAGGAGGTTTGAAGCCCTCAAATGCAGACTGGGGGGGGGAACACACACAAGGGCCTCTGTCTCTAGAATAATAATCTACATGGGAGACTTCAGTCTGTCCTTACCCAAAGAACTTTAAATACACACTAGTCACCTATCAAAGACCTTTTTCGAGTAAGATTCTTGCCCTGGGCAAAAGGGTTGAGCTGGATGACCTCCAGGATCCCTTCCTTCTCTTAAGCTTTTACTGTTCAGCGTGTCCAACTCTCTTACCTGCAAGGCAGCTTGACAGAGGTCCACCAAGCCCTGGATGAGGTAATATTTGGCTTCAGCCATCAGTTCCTTGATCTCCTGTCGGTTCTTGGGTAGAGTGACCGTGTTGTCCCGAAGGTAATTTAAGATGGTTCCAAAATGTTTCCCACAGCGGTCGATTAGGATCCAGCCTGGGAAAGAAACAGGAGACCTCGGGTTTTAAGCAAAGCAGGTGGAAAAATATGTAAGAATATTACCCCGCAGAGCTTTCTTTTCCACCTAGAAGACTCGCAGGAATATGAAAACTTGCCTAGTCTTGGGTGGTAATTCCGAGCAGGCCGCAAACAAATCTCAGAAGAGGCCAATTATAACTTTAATTAATTAGATTTACAGGCAGTCCTTGACTGTGGCAAGAAAGGTCATCAAAAAATGGGGCAAAACTCACGCAATGTCTCACTTAGCAACAGAAATTTTGGACTCAGTTGTGACTGTAAGCGGAGGACTACCTGTCCCAACGCCAACTAGAACTCAAAGAAAGAGGACAACCAACACAAAGCCGTATGTCCCATTCCCAAACTTTGGAACCAGCGCAGAGGAATGCCTGTGCTGGGAGATCAGAATGGATGCATCAGCCCATTCGGCTCCCACCAGAGGTGATCCACAAACATAACTGATCCTGTTTCCCAATAGAATATTTTACAAGAGCAGCCGGAGACACGTTTGCAAAAATGCAAAACCGTAAAGCCGGAATGTTTTCATTTTATCTTGAAACTAAAGTAAGTGACAAGTCAAGTTTACCACCCTGCTCTAATTATGCTTGCTATTCTAAAACAAATGGACACAAGGCAGGACAGGGGTCCTGAGTACAAAACTTCTCAGAAAGCAGTACCCAATGTGCAGAGTCTGTTTTTATAACCACTCAGAACCTCTCCATCATGTCGATTTAACACATGTCCATAAAAACATCTACCGAGGAAGACACATCTCAGTTGCAGCCCTTATATATGACTTTGTTTTCCTGTTCAATTGTGTCCAATTCTAACAGACTGCCTGAACAAGTCTCCACAGCTTTCTTGGCAAGGTCTTTCAGAAGTGGCTTGCCATTGTCTCCTTCCTAGGGCAGAGAGAAAGTGACTGGCCCAAGTTTCCCCCGGTTGGCTTTGTGCCTAGGGCAGGACTAGAATTCACGATCTCCTAGTTTCTAGCCCCGTGGTGGCGAACCTGTGGCACACAGAGCCCTTTCTGTGGGCACGCGTGCCGTCGCCCCAATCCTAGGCCTTCAGCTGAGTTTTATAAAACCTTTTTGCTTTAGGCCTCCGCCACCGTGTGCAAAAAAAAAAAAAGGTTCAATCAATCAATTTCAACTTCTCACGGGGAAAGAAAAGATCTCGCAAAGTTGGAACTGATTGATTGAACTTTTTAGTCCTACCCAGTCTGCCGTTACCACCGCAGCCACGCCCACCCAATGGGCCACACCCACCCAATGGGCCACGCCCACCTAGCACCCGATGATACATAAATGGATTTTGGGTTGCAGTTTGGGCACTCGGTCTCTAAAAGGTTCGCCATCACTGTTCTAGCCTGATGCCTTAACCCAGCCCTGGAAGAGGTGTGGATTTCAATGAATATTCAGGAAAGGCCCAGCTGCCTTCCTTCTGGCTGACACCAAAGCCCATATTTATCCAATGCAAACATTCCCCTGCAGGTGAGTATAGGTAGTCCTCAACTTACGATGAGAAGTGGGAGCAAAACTTCAGTCACTGTATTGTGGACCTTAAGTGAGCCACACCCCATTTTATGACTATTTTGCTGTGGTTAACGAATCTGGCTTGCCCCACTGACTTTGCTAGTCAGAAGCCCACTGGGGAAGGTCTCAACTGGTGATCATGCGACCAGAAGACGAATGGCCAGGGTCAAAGGTTTCCAGTACTGTCGTAGGTTTGAATGGTTGTTAAACGAATGGTCATAAGTTGAGGACTTCTTGTAAGGCTCAATGATCCTTGATCTATAACCAGATTAGAAAGGGAGCTGGTGACACGTTTTGAAGAACGGGCTTATAGGCTTTGCAGGTTTCTGTCAGCACCCACCTTCCTTGTCGGAGAGCACCTCCATTCTTCCGCTGAACATGGCTTTCAGCATGGTGTCATGGTGTGTCAACACCTGCACGGTGGTGTAATACAAGGAGCCCCCGACATTGAGCCGCACGTACTTATTGCCAAGAGTGCCGACTTTGGAGCTGCACCTCTTGGGCCGCGCTCCAGAAGCAGGGCAGAGGGTTGTTAAGCAGGTGTCGCCGGACATCTCCTTCTGCAAATAGATGACAACACGGCAGTGGGTGGGCTTGACCGACTCCGCCGTGGTTGGAGGGGAAAACCGTGGGGTCTCCAACTGGATTGAAGAACTGCTCGGAAGCTGCAAGCCCCAGAGCTGAGAGACTCTAAAAGCAGAGGAGAGAGAAAAGAGATTTGTTTAATTTATTGTCGGTTGAAATAACAACAACAACAACAACAACAATAATAATAATAAAAGTTGGAAGGGACCTTGGAAGTCATCTAGTCCAATCCCCTGCTCAGGCAGGAAACCCTATACCAGGGATAGGCAACCTTGGCTGTTTTATGACTCGTGGACTTCAACTCCCAGAATTCCTGAGCCAGCCATGCTGAGGAGAAAGGGAGAGGTTTCCATGCTGAGCCGTGCTGCCTCAGGAATTCTGGGAGTTGAAGTCCACGAGTCATAAAAGAGCCAAGGTTGCCTATACCATTTCAGACAAATTGCTGTCTAGTGTCTTCTTTAAAACTTCCAGTGTTAGAGCATTCACAACTTCTGGAGGCAGGTTCCACTGATTAATTGTTTTAAGTATCAGGAAATTTCTCCTTAGTTCTAGGTTGCTTCTCTCCTTGACTAGTTTCCATCCATTGCTTCTTGTCCTGCCTTCAGGTGCTTTGGAGAATAGCTTGACTGCCTCTTCTTTGGGGCAGCCCCTGAGATACTGGAACACTGCTATCATGTCCCCCCTCATCCTTCTCTTCATTAAACTACACATACCCAATTCCAGCAACCGTTCTTTATATGTTTTAGCCTCCAGTCCCCTGATCATCTTTGTTGCTCTTCTCTGTACTCTTTCTAGAATCTCAACATCTTTTTTACATCGTGGTGACCAAAACTGGATGCAGTATTGGGTTGGACTGGGTTCCCACAACACGTTCATAGGCAAAGCCCGTTTTATCAGCCATCTCGCCTGGATCCTGTAACATTCTTCGCCAAAAACTATGAAACCACGTTATAGTTTAGCATGTTGTAAGAAGAGATCAGAAGCATTGCTACAAAAATAGAGCCAGATTTCTGATTATTGAAACCTGAGCATTCTTTATAATTGAGACCCGATGTACACATTGGCCCATCTCCACGGGAGATCAGGAAAACAACTAGGAGCAGAGCTTTCCTGGTTGAGCTCCAGGTTCCTTTTAGAGCAGGTCAAGCAGTGTTTCCAGGAAATTGTTTTTTAGGATTTTTGAGTAGCTTGTACCAGCAGTCCTCGCTTAACGTCCTGTTGTTTAGTGATCCTTTAAAGTTCTGACGGACTTTCCCACTTACTTACAACCTGATTCTGGAGTTCCGATAGCCACACACACAGCTCCCCATGGTCATGAGTTCACATTTTGGGTGCTTGGCAGCCTGGCTCACCATTACAGCCATTTGCAGCATCCCACAAACACATGACTGCTATTTTTGGTATTTTTTCTGGGTTTCCGGCATTTACTTCGTTTTCAGCAAAAAAAAAAGTCCACTGAAGAAAACAGGTTTGCTTAACCACCACTGCGATACAGGTTGTAAAATTGGGCACGGTCATGTGGTGACTTGCTTAATGACCACCCTGATTTACTGCTGTAATTACGGTTGTTAAGTTGAGGACAACCTGTAAAGCCACAGAGCTGGAGTCATTTGAAATCAGCACAATGATTATTACAATTATTTGTCAGGAACAAATCTTTAAAAACATTCCAAAATCAGTTAAGTATGAACTGGATGGCAGACTGCCAAGTCTAGCCAATGCGAGACAGCTAATAAGAGACAACCAACAAAGAAAATTCACAAGCATCTGGATTGTTTAGCAAAATGGGATGAAAACCACAGAGAAAATTGAGGGAAACCGACGCAGGATTCTCCCGAGGAAAAAGAAATTCAATGTACAGGTATAATGTAAGAACAAGTGGTCCTGAACTTATGACTGTTTGAAGTTATGACTTCTCCAGGTAACTTACAATCCACTTTCAAACTTCTGATGGACACACACACACACACACCATATGCTAGGCAACCTGTCCTACTTTTACAACCATATACAGCATCCCATGGTCACGTGACCATGATTTACTGTTTTTTCCAGAAACTAGCATTTACTTCCAGCTTCCGGCAAGCACGCCCATTGCTTATACGGGTAGTCCTAGACTTATGACCATAATTTAGCCCCAAATTTCTGTTGCTAAGCAGGACATTTGTTAAGTGAGTTTTGCTCCATTTTACGACCTTTCTTGCCAAAGTTTGTAAGTGAATCCCTGTGGTTGTTAAGTTAGTAATATGGTTGTTAAGTGAATCTGCTTTCCTCATTGATTTTGTTTGTCAGAAGGGGATCACATGACCCTGGGACACTGCCACCGTCGTAAGTATGAGTTAGTCACGTGAGCCTGGGGATGCTGCAACGGTCTTAAGTATGAAAAACAGTCGTAAGTCACTTTTTTCAGTACCGCTGTAACTTTGAACGGTGACTAAATGAATTGTTGTACGTGGAGGCCTACCTATAATGGGTTTAGCAACCATCACAAAAAAAGGTGGTAAAATCAGGCATGATCACATGGAGTTCTGCTTAACGACTGTCATGACTTATGACTGTAATTCCAGACTCAGTTATGGGAGTAAGTTGTGGACTTACCTGTATAGCATACAATAAGCCCAACTGGGGAAAAGTTTATGTGAAAAAGATCTTAGACATTTACAGATCACAAGCTGAACACAGATCAGCAATATCACATACTAAAAAGGATAAATGCAGTTTAAGGCAGTGCCAATCAAAATACATTTTCCATCTTATGGAAAGTATTAGTTTAAAAATATCAAGAGCCGTTCAGACTGTCTTTTAACAATTTGGCCTAAGTCCAGTACCTGAGTGGTATCATATAGAGAGTCAACTTCTTTTTCTCCCCGGTTGAAGAATATATAAAAAGTAGATTTAAATAGAAGACAGACACACATATATAATCCCTTGATCAGACAAATTACAAAAGTTGTGAAGCTTTGAAAAAATAAACACACTAAGTTGATGTTGAATTTAATTACGGCAGCAAGACTTTTAGTAGCGCAATATTGGAAGAAGGAAGAACTGCCGACTATAGAAGAATGGACTTTAAAAGTTTCCAATTTGGCGGAAATGGCAAAGATCTCAGCGTACTTGAAAGACCAGTCGCAACAGAGATATATTGTGGAGTGGAGAAGATGGATTGATTATATCCAGAATAAATATGGGACTAAAAAGTTTCACCTAGCATTTGAATAAGTATTGATGTGATATATAAATTACTTGTAGTTATTTTAATAAGAGTTAAAGTGCAATAGAATTTAATATTTTATTGTTGTTTGCATATGGTTTGCATTATGATTGTTTGTATTTTTATACCCTGTATTTAGCTCTGGGAAGTCGGGGAGGGGGGAGGGGGAGGGGAGGGAAGAGTTGGGGAGAGGGGAGGGGGTTGGGAGGGGTTTTGTCTTTTAAAAAATGTACTGTAAAACTTTTCAATAAAAAAAAGAAAGAAAAAATAAACACACTTTCTGTTTTCAAGAAACGTTCAAGAGAGGTTCTCATTCAGATTGAAGACAAAGAGGAAGGGGCTTTTCCCCCCTTGTAAATGGCAATTAATCTTTGCTTAAATTTAATGGGATGTCACAATCTAGCCAGTCCATCTAAGAGCGTACCTGAGATACCAAAATGATCTTCAGAAATGAAGGAAAAGGAAAAGTACCTGTTGTTTAAGGCCGTATCCGCAACCAAGGCAATCCTAAACTATCTTCTGGACAGGAAACCAAAGTCCAGGGCTCAATCACTGCATTTGAGAGGGGCAGCAGGAAAATGGGACACACAGACACAGACACACACACACACACACACACACACACATGGTCCTGCCCTGAAGAATGACGCAATGGGACTGACTCAGCCTCTCTCGAACAATAGGAACATTTCCTTTCCTTCCTCCCCGTTGGACTTTGGTTTTTTAAAAAACTTCTTTTTAATTGTCCTTTGTAAAAAGTAATAAACTGGAAATACCCAGCGTCACAACCAATTTCTTTTTCCAACAGCACCAGCCCTGAGCTTGTCTCAAGTGCCAACTGGATGGCATTCAGGAAAGATCATGGCAGATCACCAAACTGAAAAAAATGGCCATAAAAACGACCGGATTTGAGCTGCAAAGACGGAGAGATGGGAATGTGGCACTTGTCACTAGTCCTCTACATACAACAGTTCATTTAGTGACCTTTCAGTGTTACAATGGCACTGAAGAAAGTGACCTTTTTTTTACAATTACAACCTTTGTGGTATCCCCATGGTCATGTAATCAAAATTCAGACGCTTGGCAACTGGTTCATATTTATGACAGTCGCAGTGTCCCGGGGTCATGTGATCACCTTTTGTGATCTTCTGAGAAGCAAAGACCATGGGGAAGCCAGATTCACTTAACAACTGTGTTACTAATTGATCAACTGCAGTGATTCACTTAACAACTGAGGTAAATAAGGCTGTAAAATGGGGCAAAATTCACTTAATAAATGTCTCACTTAACAACATAACTTTTGGGCTCAATTGTGGTCATAAGTTGAGAACTACCTGTACTGACCATGCCAACTGAGGTTTTATCCACAACTGGAGCCCCCTGGATTCACAGGTAGTCCTCGACTTACAACCATTCTTTTAGCATCCAATTGAAGTTACAACGGTACCAGGAAAAACGACTTATGACTGGTCTTCCCAATTTTGTGTCCTATTTTGATACACTGAGGATGACAGAGTGCGCCAGGATCCAATGACTGTCCTGAAGCTACTTGTCTCAATTTGATACAGGTAGTCCTCATTTTGTGATAATTGGGACTGGCAACTTGGTCATTAAATGAAGAGGTTGCTAAGTGAAATATTGTGATTTTGCAATTTTATTTCAATTTTCCTTGGCTTTACAGACCTGCAAAGATCGTCAGTGCAAGGATTGGCCCCAAAGTTACTTTTTCCATCACCATCCTAATTGCAAATAGCTGCGTGTGAGGCAGTCGCTAAGCGAGGACTACCTGCGAGAGAGAATTCTAAGAGGTAGTAAAGGAGTGTTTGTTTCTTCCGTCGCTCAGCCCACAAAAGAGCCACCTCTCCACCAGAGGTCACAAACTCAAGTTTTTGTCCTGGCCATTTTCAGAGCAAAATGCTCCTTTGTCCCTTTCCTTCCCACAGAAAATCCTGCTTCAAGCCTCTGGTGAAAAAAAATTCTAGTTTAATAATTTTGCAACTCCAAAATTGGCTTCAACAGGGAAGGAAGAGCAGCCAGGAAGAGAATTAAACGTTTTATTACATTTTCATCCGGCAACAGATGAGGTCTTCGCCTGCGGCCTAGTTGCAGGACAGCTGAGCGAGAGACGTAGAGCCAAAGACATTCAAATAATTTCTTTGGCTGAGCCCCTTTGGATAGACTTGAATTCAGCTCTCCCCCATCTAAATCCAATGCTTCAGTCCTTAAGATACGCCATGGCTAAGCATGCTGGGCAGTTCTTGGTCACCAGTCCGTATACGCCATAGATGTAGCTGTCTTCTTCTCTGGCCCCACATGGCAGAAATGGGAGCCATACTGCAGTTTATGCTCTCAGCTTGCTTGCTCTGCAGCTCTTCCAGATCTCATTGCTGAAATTTGGCCTCATTTTTCAAAATTCAGTTACCAATCCTACCTATTCTCCATTTTGAAACTAATAAAATTGGTTCTCCATGCCTGCAAAAAAAGCCATCAATGCGCGCCTTAGCAAGCTACCCTTCTGATGTTTGTATGGTAATTCCTATCAGCAGCAATGGCTCAGCAAGATGGGCCATGTAATCCAAATACACATGGAAACCCTCAAGGCAACCCTTTCCTTAGTGATTTTGATTCTGCTGTACAAAAACACACACCAAAACACCTCATTAATTTGTCTTCAGTTTCATGGAATATTTTAATAAGCGGTATAACAATTACTTTTCCAGTCCTGTTTTAAACTGGCAGTTTTTACAGGTAGTCTTCATTTAATGACTGCCTCATTTAGCAACCGCAGTTACAGCATTAATGGCAAAACTAACTTGGCAATCAATCCTCACGTTTACAACCTTCACAGGTCTGTAAAGCCAAGGAGAGCAGAAGTGAGGCCATCAAATCATGTTTCACTTAGTAATTGCTTTGCTCAATGACTGAGTTGGTCATCTCAATTCAAGTTGTTAAGTGGACTTCCTGTATAACAATTTTAGGTTACCATTCACATTGCTGTCTGAACATGCTGGGACTCAGTTCGGAGGAGGGCAGGTTTCAAAAGGGCCAATTACTTTTGTACAGCTCCTGCTCAAGGCTCCTTTTGTTCTATTTAAATTTGATTTTCTGTTCACGCTTTTTCTTTTAGGGCAGGGGTCTTCAAACTTGGCCCTTTTATGACTTGTGGACTTCAACTCCCAGAATTCCTCAGCCAGGGTTTGGACTACAAGTAGTCCTTGACTTATGACCAGTTGCTCTGACAGATCTGATGACCTGGATTCAAAGTTCAGAAGGCCACCCGCTCCCCTGCAGGCATATGACAACCATTGCAAAAAAGGTCAATCATGTGGGTGACCCAATTTATGACTGCAACGGGCAGGTTCCCTTACTGTCATAATTTGAGGACTACCTGTATTTAGATTTCTATCTCACCTTCTTCCAGGTGGCTCCATTCCTTTAATTCCCAAAGAGTTCCCTCAACCCTACCCGATACCTCTGGCTGAGCTACCCCTTCACTTCCATTGTTGCGTTTGGACTTCAACCCAAGCCTCCCCAGTTCTGATCCAATGCTTTAACCACTACACCATCTTGGCTATATTTACAGAAGGGTACCCAACTTTTTTCAAGCAAAGGAGCATCCTTGCTTCTGAATGCACATTGGGGGCTGTGTACCAAAGCTTTAAGAAAACCAAGACCAAGACCATGGCATCCGGCCCTCTCAATTCCTGGCAAATAGATGGGGAAGAAATGGAGGTAGTGACAGATTTTATTTTCCTAGGCTCCGAGATCACTGGAGATGGGGACTGTAGCCAAGAAATTAAAAGACGCTTGCTCCTCGGGAGGAAAGCCATGGCAAATCTAGACAGCACACTAAAAAGCAGAGACATCATCACCCTGCCAACAAAAGTGCGTATAGTCAAGGCTATGGTCTTCCCAGTTGCAATGTATGGCAGTGAAAGTTGGACCATAAAAAAGGCTGAGCGCCAAAGAATTGAAGCGTTTGAACTATGGTGCTGGAGAAGACTCCTGCGAGTCCCTTGGACTGCAAGGCGATCAAACCGGTCAGTCCTAGAGGAGATCAACCCTGACTGCTCTTTAGAAGGCCAGATCCTGAAGTTGTAACTCAAATACTTTGGCCACCTAATGAGAAGGAAGGACTCACTGGAGAAGAGCCTAATGCTGGGAAAGATTGAGGGCAAGAGAAGAAGGGGACGACAGAGAATGAGGTGGCTGGATGGAGTCACTGAAGCAGTAGGCGTGAGCCTAAATGGACTCCAGAAGATGGCAGAGGACAGGAAGGCCTGGAGGAACGTTGTCCATAGGGTCGCGATGGGTCGGACACGACTTCGCAACTAACAACAACAACCAAAGCTAGCATACTACTACCATATGATTTAGAGTGGTCTCATTTTAAGACTCAGTACATCCAACGTAACAGATATTCAGTAATTTCCCTCTTCAACCTTATTCAAAATGACTAAGTGGCCCTACCATGATCCCCTCCTGGGTGTGTTGAACTCTGGGCTGCCTTTCAACAGGTGCAGCGTCTCCCCACCTCCAGCCTGCTTAAAACGGCATGTGACTGGACTCCTACCCACCGACGCTGAAAGAGGTTGGGAGTCGTTGGGAGGGAGGGCTATAAATTATACAAATAAATCAAAAGGAAAGGAAAGGAAACTCTTGCACCCAGCCTGCCCTTACTCCCGCTTACCTCGCTTTTATCTCATACCTTTCGTCCTCAAGTACAGAATCAATTTCACTTCCCTTGTCTCTGCCCCAAACGGGCCCTCCCACCCCTGATTCGCCCCGCCAACCGCTGGCTCTTTCTTTACTTGCCTCCGAGCCGTTCCGCGCTACTCCCACACTAGGCCACCAATGGCTCCGCGGGACCCCCGAGCGACGGCTAGGCGAAGGAGCGGAACTGACCTCAACCGGCTCCGAGCCACACGCCTCGCCTTCAGCGTCTCAATCCCGGCCAAACAGAGAAGCTCCAAGTTGGGGCTGCGGCAACAGGCTTCCCAATCGCGAGAACTCAAGCCTACAACTCCCGGCAAGCCCCGCGCGCCTGCGTCCATTCCCGATATATACGCTGTCGAAGGCCACCAGGACTACATCTCCCGACAAGCCACGGCAACGTCTTTCGCTATCCAGACAGGCACGCGTGCTGAAGCCGGAGCTATCGAGCGCATTCTGGCAGGAAATCATGGCAAAGGTATTAAAAAGAAATCGGTAAAACCCGTATCGCTTGAATTGCGACTCCTGTCATTACCAATCAACACATCTGGATAATATATGGCAATTTTTTTTAGGCCAATCGAGATAATAATGTGTAAGATTTCAACTTCTTTAATCTGGGAAAAAACTTTTTTTTTACCCGTGACTCTGTTTATCTTATTCAAAATTGAGCTGATTGGGGCTTGTTCCTGGGTTAAGAAAATATTCAGTTAGGACTCCAGCCTTATATTCCTTGACTTGTTATCCAAAACTCTACTCGATAGGTTTAAACTACTGATTGAATGAAACCTTTTTTTGGATTAACCCGGTCAGGAAAGAAAGTGGGCTTACATGCTTTAACATGCTAAGCTACAAAAGCTACAAACCAGTTTTATCATGTTGTGCAATTACAGCTGCTAGGTTTTCAATTGACCAGGTTATTTGTGTTGTGTGAATTTTGTGATATGCATGTTTTCCTGTTGTGGCTTGAGAAAATGGCTCCATTGATGGGACTGGCACCCATGCTTACAGGGGCACCTGTATATGTTAAGAGCCCCATTTTTTGGCCTTACTGTTAGTTGGTACTCTATTTTGGCTGCTGTGTGGATTTATTTATTTATTTTTTTGAATGTTTCTGCTCAGTGGGTTAGGACGCTGAGCTTGTCGATCAGATGGTCGGCAGTTTGGCGGGTCGAATCCTGACTGCCGCGTAACAGAGTGAGCGCCTGTTACTTGTCCCAGCTTCTGCCAACCTAGCAGTTCAAAAGCATGTAAAAATGCAAGTAGAAAAATAGGGACCACTCCGGTGGGAAGGTAACAGCGTTCCGTGCGCCTTTGGCGTCTAGTCATGCTGGCCACATGACCACAGAGACATCCTCGGACAAGTGCTGGCTCTTCGGCTTTAAAACGGAGATGAGCACCAGCCCCTACAGTTGGAAACAACTAGCACGCATGTGGGGAACCTTTACCTTTATCTTATTGTTCTACTCTGTTTTAAATTGTTTTAACTGTTTTCTAGTTTTAGCTCCTGGCTGCCACAAGGAAGTGGGGGGGGGGCTAATTTATTTACCAAAGCACCTGTAGGCAGGACAAGAAACAATGGATGGATACTAATCAAGGAGAGAAGCAACCTGGAACTAAGGAGAAACTTCCTAACAGTGAGAACAATTAACCAGTGGAACGGCTAGCCTTCGGAAGTTGTGGGTGCCTCCATCACTGGAGGTTTTTAAAAAGAGACTGCACAGCCACTTGCCTAGGGGTAGGTAACCTTGGCTCTTTTATGACTTGTGGACTTCACTTCCCAGAATTCCTGAGCCAGCATGGCTGGCTCAGAAATTCTGGGAATTGAAGTCCACGAGTCATAAAAGAGCCAAGCTTGCCTATCCCTGGTATAGGGTTTCCTGCTTGAGCAGGGGGTTGGACTAGATGACTTCCAAGCTCCCTTGCAACTCTTGTTACTGTTATACCACTGCTAGCCACCCAGAGTCATTTGGCTGAGATGGGAGGCTGTAGAAATCGAATAGATAAACAAATGAGTTCTGCCTGGGATCTTTGCGGTCATAGATCGAAAGCCCTTCTCCGACATCATCTCTCTCGTGCCCTCTCCGCTTCCTTGCGACCCCTACCGTTTCCTACGCTTTGGATTCTTCCCACCGAACTACGGTTCCCAGAATGCCAAGCGAAGCCGGCCCTCTCCTTCCCCCTACTACGAGCGCATGGGATATGCCGTGTGGGCGGGGCAGAGGCGGCGGTAGCGGCGGCTGTTGCTGTTTCTTCTGTCGCCGTGGCAGCTGAAGGTGGCGGCGAGCTTGGGGCAGCGGGGAAACTTGTGGGGTCCCTGCAGGTAAGTAGGGAGGGCTTCAAGGGGGGGAGAAGGTGGGAAAGAAAAGGAGGAGGGGGTGGAGGAGGCTGCTTACTTGTATGTCCTAGTTATGGAACCTCCCGATGCAGGAGCAGCCATTAGATGCCAGCTGCAAGGGAGCGATAGTAGAGAATGACGTCGGGTGGCTCCTGGAAACAAAGAATTGTTTTGGGCCAGGTGTAATTGGCTAGGAATTGTGGGTCTCACATCTGGAGGGCGTCAGGTTGGTGGGGTGGGGAAGCTGGAAGCACTGGTGTTTCCGGAACGAGAGCCCCGTTTTTCCCCATCTCTCTGATGCAGAGGTCTTCAAACTTGGCCCTTTTATGACTTGTGGACTTCAACTCCCAGAATTCCTCAGCCAGCGTGCCTGGCTGAGGAATTGTGGGAATTGAAGTCCACAAGTCATAAAAGGGCCAAGTTTGAAGACCCCTGCGATGGAATGAAGGAAACTCCGTTTTTAAGAGTTTTCCATATTGTCTTCTCCAGTTTATGAAAAATTGCGGATATGAATAGTGAAACACTGTGGAACACCCACCCACCCCCAGGGAATAGCAATCCCCCTTCATCACAATAAATAAAGATTTAAAAATTTACCAGTTTGGGGTATCCCCTTGCCTCAATCCTCCCAACAAAAGGGGGTTTAAGCCCAGGGGGGAAAAAAAACCTGTCTCGCAATATATTCCTTAGTGGTCCAGCTTGTGGTTTTCTCAGCATTAAACATCTGTCGGACCTGCCACAATTTAGAGGCATAAGGTGATAGATCACAACATCACTTTGTTCGTTGCCGGTTGTGTAGGATCACAATCCTCACAAATCAAGCTGCAGTCTTGAGCACATTTACTCTAGAATAAGCTTTGTGGCCAGACTTATTGAGAAAACCCAGAAAAATGGCACTTGCTAGGTTGCAAAAGAAAAGTATTCTTATGAATAATCATCTACATTAGTAAATATTATGAACAGTTATTTCAAAAAAAAGGGGATTAAAAGGGAGTTGGGAGGTATTGCTTGTTTCTTTATTTCCAGGAAGGTTTCTTACTTATTCTTACAAAATATGGAAGAACTCCTAAAATATCCTCATGTCTTGATTTTCAGAGATCTGCTCTTTCCTTCTCTCTGGAGCCAGGCCTTGATGTTTCTCGAACCTGATTCTTTTCTCCAGCCACTCGCAAAGAGTTCGTAATGGCCAAAGACATCCTAGGGGAGGCGGGTCTCCACTTTGATGAGCTGAACAAACTGAGGGTTTTGGATCCAGAGGTGGCCCAACAAACCACAGAGCTGAAAGAGGAATGCAGACTATTTGTAGACAGTAAGTCGTCTTGGCTGATTGCAGGGAGAGCTGTCTCCCCATAGCAGGATGACGTTGGGAGGCCTGGTACACACAGATGTGGTTAGCAAGGGATAGATGTGGAGTGACTTGTAGCTTAGCCCATCTGGAAGATGCCGTAACTGGCCAAATGTTTTAGTTTTCTTCCTGCCTGATCCATGCAGAAATGACTCATTTAGACCAGGGCAGAGAAGAAGACTTCTGGGACCTGAGAATGTCATAGCCATTTGGATTTGGGACTAGGATCGAATATGTTCCCATTAACTGCTACCAGGCCCTTTCTGTCTTTCAGCTCTCACTTCTGCAGGTCCTAGCAGCCTGCCCATCAGACATTTGTTTCCCAATTTGAGAAGAGGATAATTCTTCTATGGGCAGGGATAGGGGTTCAGATTGTTGTGACCTGTGGGCCCTGCAAAAATGAGAGTTATTTTAATCTTGATCTCCAAAAGCAAGTTAAAGGGTTTCCTCTTAGGCAGAGCGACTGTTTTTGACAACTGTCTATGTTTCTGCTTGGATGTGTAGGCCTGTGTGCAGGAGAATATATTTGCGTCTGCACTGGTGGAGATTTATGTCTTTCTAAAAGTCCTTCTTTGATTGGATGAGCAAATTGTCAGAGGCACTTTTCTCTAAAGTGATTCCAAACAAGAGTGATTATTACTCAGCGCTCTAAAAATTATAATAGAAATTGCCATGTTAACTGTATGCTCCCTTGTCCTATGAGCTTGGATGTAAACATTTATTTATTTTTACTGATTTCTTCCTTTACAGAAATTGCAGAATTTAAAAAAATAGTGGGCAACCTCATTGAACTTGTAGATCAGCTAGCAAAAGCCACAGAAAATGAGAAGATTAAGGTAAAGGAACATTATAAAGGAATATTTCCCTACATCTGATTTGAAGGACATTCTCCCTCAATCTTCAGGAAAAAAGTCTGTCTTTGATTAGAAAGAGGTGAAAATGTTTTGAATGAAAGTGTTCTCATCCGTGGGCAGACATTCTAAATATCTTTGGACTCAACTGAGCCTCTGCCTTGGCCTAACTTTTAAAAATATTATGGGGGAATACAATTAAAAATGAGAACCTGCCGGATTGTAAATCAGAGGGACCAGCTTAGAGCCTGTCTGTCTGATACTTGTGGAATAATGGTAGGCAGTGGTGGCTGGCAGGATTCTATGGGAGGAGGTTGAAGAATACATTTTATGAGCGTGCTTTGAAACCTCCGGGCACCTATCATGGTTTTTCAGGACTTTTGAACAATTACAATTTTGAACAATAACGGTGAGAGGGATCTCGGAGTCCTAGTAGACAGTCACTGAAATATGAGCCAGCAATGTGCTGCAGCTGCCAAAAAAACCAACACAGTGCTAGGCTGCATTAACAGAGGGATAGAATCAAGATCACGTGAAGTGTTAATACCACTTTACAATGCCTTGGTAAGGCCAGACTTGGAATACTACATCCAGTTTTGGTCACCACAATGTAAAAAAAGATGTTTAGAAAGAGTGCAGAGAAGAGCAACAAAGATGATTAGGGGACTGGAGGCTAAAACATATAAGGAACGGTTGCTGGAATTGGGTATGTCTAGTTTAATGAAGAGAAGGACGAGGGGGGACATGATAGCAGTGTTCCAATATTTATCTATCTATCTATCTATTTATTTATTTATTTATTTATTTATTTATTTATTTATTTATTTATTTATTAAACTTATATACCGCCCTTCTCCCGCAGGACCCAGGGCAGTTCACAAGGCAATTAAAACAACATCACAATACAAAAATTAATAACAATTAAAATAGATTAAATTATCCTTAATTAAAATCTAAAACCCCTATAACTCTGATTAAAAACCCAATTACAATAAGTTAAAAAAAATATCTCGGATTGCCACAAAGAAGTGGGAGTCAAGCTATTCTCCAAAGCACCTGAAGGCAGGACAAGAAGCAATGGATGGAAACTAGTCAAGGAGAGAAGCAACCTAGAACTAAGGAGAAATTTCCTAACAGTGAGAACAATTAACCAGTGGAACAACCTGCCTCCAGAAGCGGTGAATGCTCCAACACTGGAAGTTTTTAAGCAGAGACTGGACAGCCATTTGTCTGAAATGGCATAGGGTTTCCTGCCTGAGAGGGGGTTGGACTAGAAGACCTCAAAAGTCCCTTCCAACTCTATTATTGTTACTTTTTCCCATTTTTTAAAATAAGCACTGCTAGCAAGATAGCTGCTTCCAGATGTGGTATAAGAGTTGTAGTTTGACTTAGGACAGGGGTGTCAAACTGCTGACCCACAGGCCGGTTGCATCATGCAGAGGCCGCGCCCACCCCAGCTCCAGCAATGTGAAAAAAGTCGCAATATGTTGTGACACGTCACGTGATGCGGCAAATTTGACACCCATGACTTAGGATAAGAAGGACCTGATTTTGGTCCCTCTCCCCCAGCTCCAGAAGGTCCTGTTGAGTCAGTCTCTCTCTGGCCAGCCTACCTCACAGGGATGCTAGTGTGAGAGATGAAAATTGAAGGAGTGTGTGCTTAGTACACTGTCTTGGGATCCTGGAGAAAAAGCAGATAGAGGTAGTCCTTGATTTACAACTATTTGGTTAGTGATTGTTTAAATTTATAATATAGCATTGGAAAAAGTAACCTTGCAACCCATCCTTACACTTAACAACTGTCACAGTATCCCCATGGTTATATGATCAAAATTCAGGAACATGTATTTACAATGGTTGCAATGATTATTAAGTGAATTGTGCCTAATTTTATGCCAAAGCATGCCGGGGTCATATACCAGTAATTGCCATTCACGACTTCCCAGCCAGCATCTGACAAGCAGTGTCAGTGGGGAGAGCTGGATTTGCTTAATGACTCTTGGATTCACAATTTGCTTAACAACCACATGATTCATTTAACAACTGTATTGATTAACAACTGCGGCAGTATGTAGGCAGGGATTGTTACTATATGACTACTGGTGTGTTGATGCTATAATGGAGATTGCCTAACTTCAGTTTCTCTCAATAAGGCTTGTGATCTGTTGCAGCTAATTTGCCTTAAAACCAGTGTTTACCAACCTTGGGAACTTTAAGATGTGTGGACTTCAATTCCCAGAATTCCCTAGACAGCAGCATGCAGAGTTCTGGGAGTTGAAGTCCAGAGATCTTAAAGTTCCCAAGATTGGACAGTCCTGGTGTAGCCTTCCTGCTTCAGATTTTTGAGTTTAAAAAGGTCTTTAGTTTTTTATTTCCCCTTTAGTCTTATAAGCTGCCTTGATGTCTTGCCTGCATAGAAACAGGAAACATAAATATATTTTAATTAATTACTTTAACACTCCTTTGATGAATTCTATGTTTTAAACTGGTGTATCAGATTTTTAAAAACAAGTTTGATCTCTCTGTTTGTGTAGCCCTCCTTTAGAAGAGCAACATTCTAAAACTAAAAACATTTTTTTTAAAAAAAGGAGCCTGTTTGCTTTAAAAAAATGGTAATTATGATTAAGGACTGGAATTATATGGGTTTTTTATAAGAATAACCCATATTAAAAGATATATTCCAAAGTACAATTATGTTCTCAAATTACAGCATTATCAAGAAGTAACCCCCTTTGTCCCTGCGAACTAAATGGGATTACTTCTCAAAAATAGCTCTGGGAGATTAACTGATGAACAAGGTGTCTGCCGTTTTTTTAAAAAGGGTTTTACTTTTTAATGTAATCAGTTGTAAAAATTAAAGAGGGCAAGAAGTATTCTGTGTCCTTTGCCATTGTGTATAGGTGATCCTCCCTTAATAATTGCCCTGTTTACAATGGTGCTAAAAAAGATAGAATTATCGCTTGTATGTACGAGCAGTATAGCATCTCTCAGTCACTTAATCACCATTACAGTTTGTCCACTGTGTCCTGTACCTAATCTATTGTTTTTCCTTTCTCCCACCCCCTTGCAGAGTGAGTAGATTGGAGAGAAATGGATTAAAAATAGTACATAATAGGGAATATTCTGGGCTGTTTGCATAGCATGCTCACAGTTTCTGGCACCACCATATTGCTTTCAATGTGTATTCCCTATTGTATGCCTGATTACTCTCTTGTAATCCCTTCCTCTTCAATGAATTAAGTACAAAACATTAATTCCCTTCTTTCTAATTACCCCAGTGCCAGAGTGAGCATTCTAAATTACCGGCAAGTGAGAAAAAGGAAAGCACAGTTG
Organism: Vipera berus; assembly: GCF_964194415.1. Taxonomy (NCBI): domain Eukaryota; kingdom Metazoa; phylum Chordata; class Lepidosauria; order Squamata; family Viperidae; genus Vipera; species Vipera berus. Next base: position 350,770,240 of record NC_138202.1, read on the forward strand.
CAGTCACATGATTTCCCATTTAGTGGCCATTTCACTTAACGATGGAGTTGCCCATCCTAATTGTGTCACTAAAGGAGGACTACCTGTAATTACAAATTGTCAGTTAAAGGTGGTATTCAGTTGGACCACATCCATAGTACAGTGTCATTGCTTATCAGTGATTGGTAGACATTATTTGACCCATCAGGAGGAAGATGAAGCCCAATAAGGATAAAAACAGCACACTGCCTCCTGGTGGTCACATCATGTGTAACTACCACTCAAATATATGCTAAAATAGTGTCCACCACCTAGAAGGGAGAGAAGAAATCCCCAACATGAAGTTTTCCTTATTTTATTTCGCCTGCTGGCTGAGGAATTCTGGGAATTGAAGCCCACACATCTTAAAGTTGCTAAGATTGAGTAAAACTGGCCTAGACAGGTATTGTCATTGTGTCATGTGGGCATGGCATATCAACTCTTTCTGCTCAGTTCATTTAAAGGAGGTCTATACTGTACTATATATACTGTAGATCAGGGGTCTCAAACTCACAACGTGATGCGTCGCGATGTATCACTACTTTTTTTGTCATTGCCGGCAATGGGGTGGGCCCTGTTTTGCTATGATGCATCTGGCCCACCCCTGCTGTAGATGCTTACCAATGGATGATCCACAGATGTCTTTAGAGGTGAAGCAGCCTTAACTATTTAGCTCTATTTAAAACAAAAATACTTACTTTTTTAAAAAATAAAGACTTTTCCTTTTGCAGGCAATTGGGGCCCGTAACTTACTGAAATCCATAGCAAAGCAAAGAGAGGCCCAACAGCAACAACTCCAGGCATTAATCGCTGAGAAGAAGACGCAGCTGGAAAGGTTAGAATGGACAAAGGAATTTGCAAATAGGTGCTGAGCTGGCCCTCGTTTTTCTGGCCACAAAAGCTGAAGGTTCAAAAGGTCTGCTGTCCTTTAAAACTTCTGATCCTTATTGTCAGGGAGGGATATTTTCTTTCTGTTCCCAACCTTCCCCCCCCCACACACACACACCCAGTGCTCTGAAATCATAACAAGATTTTGGCAGTCTTGCTCCCCTGTTTGGTGCCGTATCACGAGATTTCTTATCCTATATTAGTGTTGATCAACCTTAGCTGAGGAATTCTGGGAGTTGACGTCCACTCTTTTAAAGTTGCTGAGGTTGAGAAAAGCTGTCCTACATTCTCCTCTACTTAATTTTTTTTCCTATTGGAGTGGAGCAGTCACAAAAGATACTTCTGCAAAGGATGGATGCTATGTGTTCCCCTTCTGCTGAGTGGTGTTTGCTTCCAAGTAAACCCCAGGAGGATCAAATGGGCCCTGATGGGAAAGGCTAATATAGAGAAGATGAGGTGACGTTTTAAATCCTTCCCTTGGGCTGACGTTCTCCATTTCAACCACAGCACTGGGAATTCTGGCAGAAGCTGTCCTAACCTGCTAGGGCTCCAAGTTAGAGAAAGTGGCTTGCTTAATTGCATTATTGTGATAGCATCGGTTCCCCTCTTTCACCTGCATTGCGGAAATGGGGGAGAAGAGTTGCTTACATGGATGTGCTCACTATCTGGACTCTTTTGATCTTCTCCCTGTGGACACTTTGCTTGCCAGGTAGGAGAAAGCAGGAGTGCATCATAGATTTGCATTTGGGGAGGAGCAGGTTATTTTAGCACTTGAGTGGGGAGACCACACTGAGGCTAGTTAATCACTATTACAGAATTCTTGGTGCTCTCTGAGCTTGGCTGTTTGCTTGCAGATGTTTCATGACCCAACTAGGTAACGCCAGTGTTAATGAGTGTGGGGTTTGCACCCTGTTCAGCCCTCAGTAGACACCTAGAGATAAGCTACATTTACACACCATTCAAAAGATACAATTAAAAAAAACCTAAAAAGGAAACTAAAAGACCAGAATGCATCCACCCCAGCTGCCAACCTCCAGATAAGCAGGGATTAACACCAGACAAATAAGCAGAAAACAATACTGTAATCAAAAAGCTAACAAGGAAGAAAAAAATCACACTCCCACTTATGCTGGCAGGACAAGCTACCGTAATATATATAAATAGAGTGCACCAAGGGTTCCATAGTTCAACCCTGAGCTACATATATTCGATTAGTATCCCAGTTATCTTTGGAGCTTTCTAAAGTGCTTGAATACAAATGTACACCAAATGCCAAATAGCACAGCCTCCTTTTTTCCCCAAAGGGACAATTAATTGCACGGCCGTCCAAATACTCCTAGTACACTTTTCTTCCTCCCTCCCTCCCTCATCTGCCCAGTGCAGCCTGATTGGCCATCCCCTGCATCCATCAGAGAGGGTTCTCCTCCATGTTCTTGGAGCCGGTTGTCACAAAACAGCTGCCAAAGAATTCAAAAGTATGCTGGAGGAGTTTTTACTCCCTAAAGCAGGGGTAGGCAACCTTGGCTCTTTTATGACTCGTGGACTTCAACTCCCAGAATTCCTGAGCCAGCGTGGCTCAGCTTGAAAACCTCTCCCTTTCCCCTCAGCAATGCTGGCTCAGGAATTCTGGGAGTTGAAGTCCACGAGTCATAAAAGAGCCAAGGTTGCCTACCCCTGCCTTAGAAATATGGACTTCAACTCCCAGAATTCCTGAGCCAGCATGGGGGAACTATGGCCCCTTCATGACTCGTGGCCTTCAACTCCCAGAATTCCTGAGCCAGCATGGCTCATCTTGGAAACCTCTGCCTTTCCCCTCAGCATGGCTGGCTCAGGAATTCTGGGAGTTGAAGTCCAAGAGTCATAAAAGAGCCAAGGTTGCCTACCCCTGCCCTAAAGTGTTCTGATACAAACACATAGAAGCCATCAGCTTTTCTTCCTGTCCTGACTCTTCCTCCCAGCCGAAAAATCTTCCCCAATTGTTCATTCTTCAAGTTGTCTTCAGCCCAGCCAGCTCACGCTTTGCTTTCCTTGATCCTCAGATACCGAGTTGAGTATCAAACACTGTGCAAAATAGAAGCGGACCAGAATGAATTCATTGATCAGTTTATCTTCCAGAAGTAGACCAAGAACTCATGGCAACCAACAGACCAAGAGAACATGACCCATTCCTGTTGTTCCAGAGCAGGCAACTTGAACAGGTTGTGGAAGCGTCAACTGAGGATACACCTTGCAAGATCCCCTGTCCAACCCGGAGAGTTTTCATTGTCCCCAAGCAGCCTGTCCTGTAGTTGGGGACGATGGGAACCGCGGTTTGCAGGGTTCCCAGGGAAGATGTTTTGTAATTGGATACGCTTCCAAAGGAGGAAAAGGAAGGAGCAATTCCTGTATCTGAGTCATTTTTTTAAGCAGCTGTTTTGTAATGAGAGTTTCAATCACTAAACTGTATTTCTCACTGGGCTTGTGCCCCTTCCCCACTTTTTAAGAAAATAAAAAAGAGCATGCTTTCCAGGAACAATTAACTACCCTTGGAAATTCTGCATAACCTATTGCCCTGTATACCGCCCTGAGTCCTTCGGGAGAAGGGCGGTATAGAAATTAAACATTATTATTATTATTATTATTATTATTATTATTATTATTATTATTATTATTATTATTATTATTATTATTATTGTTTCACTACTTCACTTACATCAGACATGCTGGATAGAGAGAAGAACGCACGTCAGAAATTGATGAAACAGAAGCAGTGAGAGAGGAGGAACAGGAGAGGGAGGAGAAAGAGGGAGGCATCTGAATCAACCTTTTAATCTTCCATCCGTGGGGGGTGTGGCCAAAAAGTCAAGATGGCATGTACAGGTGGTCCTCGACTTACAACAGTTCATTTAGCGACCATTCAAAGTTACAACGGCATTGAAAAAAGTGACCTATGACTGTTTTTCACACAGCTGCTGCGGCGTCCCCCTTGGTCACGGGATCAAAATCCGAATGCTTGGCCACTGACTCACATTTATGACACTTTGCACTGTCCAGGGGTCATGCAGTCAGCTTTTGTGACCTGACGAGCAAAGTTATTGGGGAAGGCCCATGTTACTAACTTGTAACTGCAACGATTCACTTAACAAGAAAGGTCATAAAATGGGGCGAAAACTCACTTTAACAAATATTTCAGCAACATAAATTTTGGGCTCAATTGTCATAAGCGAAGGACTACCTGTAACCGAAGCCCTGTTTTTTCTGCATGCACATCTGGGTGGGAGGCCGATTCAGAATTGGGAGGCTGGGACAGGATTGCATACCCTTCAAGTCCATCCTCCCTCCGAGTGTTGCCTGGAGACCCATTTTTTCCCCCCAGAAATGATTGTCCTTTCCTTTTTTGAGAGGGAAGGGCTGACCCAGAAGACCCAGCTGGTTTCATGCCTAAAGGCAGAACTAATTTATCGTCTCTTCTGCTACACTGCAGGGGTGTCAAACTCAATTTCATTGAGGGCCGCATCAGCATTGCGGTTGCCCTCAAGGGGCTGGGTGGGTATGGCCAGGGTGGGCGTGGCCTACTGGGTGGGCGTGGCTAGAGTGTATGGCCTACTGGGTAGGCATGGCCAGCCCTACATCGTTTGCATCAAGGGTGCCTATGGGGGCCTGGGCAGGAGTGGGACAGATCTGAGGGTCTCTGGCAGAAGGAGGGTCTCTGGGCCAGGGCCAAGGCAGTGGGGGCCGTTCCCCTCACTGTTTCCAGGATGGCTTCGCGGGCCACATGAAACCACTTCGCAGGCCGGATCCGGCCCCCGGGCCTTGTGTTTGACATGTCTGTGCTACAGGATTTCCTTAAAACACTATCAGATTCTCATATATTGCACTGAAGGGATTTGTAGGTCCTTTCTCATGCCATATTAAGCTACAGTACAGCTTTGACCTAGTACAGGGGTAGGCAACCTTGGCTCTTTTATGACTCGTGGACTTCAACTCCCAGAATTCCTGAGCCAGCATGGCTAAGCATGGAAACCTCTCCCTTTCCCCTCAGTATGGCTGGCTCAGGAATTCTGGGAGTTGAAGTCCACGAGTCATAAAAGAGCCAAGGTTGCCTACCCCTGACCTAGTAGTTACTGTTTGAAATTGGGCGGGATGGTGGTGGTGGTGGAATTTATATTAGCAAATATAATAACTAGGTTGCGGCATTCCAAATTAAATTGGTTGAAGTGCAAGTAATAAGCTTTTGCATTCAGGTGGGAAAAACTGATTTCCATATGAGTAGAATAGAGCTGTATACTATAGGTCCTCCCGCCTGAGCAGGGGGCTGGACTAGAAGACCTCCAAGGTCCCGTCCAGCTTCTATTCTATTCTATTCTATTCTATTCTATTCTATTCTATTCTATTCTATTCTATTCTATTCTATTCTATTCTATTCTATTCTATTCTATTCTATTCTACTCCTTTCTGCCTCATCCCATATTAAGCTACATTAAAGCTTTGATGAAGTTAAGGTTTGAAATTGGGGTGGGGGTTGTAGAGAAATTTACATTAGCGAATTCCCTTGGAGGAACCTCTAGCTGACCTCTTCTGATTTCCAAAAGCAAAGCTCTGTAGATCTTGATTAGTAATCGGATGTGAGACCACCAGGAGACCTACGAGCAGGAGAGTAGAGCAGGAGAAATATTTCAGGATCAGTAACAATATCACAGAGTTGGAAGGGATCTTGGAGGTCTTCTAGTCCAACCCCCTGCTCAAGCAGGAAAACCTATGCCATTCCAGACATATGGCTGTCCAAACTCTTCTGATGAAGCACCCACAACATCTGGAGATAAGCTGTTCCACTGATTAATTATTCTTCCTGTCAGGAAATTTCTTCTTAATTCTAGTTACTTCTTGTCCTGCCCTCCAGCACAGGACTTTAGATGAATAAGGTTGCACACGGTTTATTGTTGTTCAATACAGTAAAAGAATTCCAGCATTCCCCATTAAATTCTCAAACTAATTCAAAGCCAGCAAGCTAGCTTTGTTATACGTAACATCTTCCCGCTTCTGCTCTTGTTTTATGCTTATTTTAATGGATTTGTAAAATGTTTTAATTCTTGCTTTTATTGTTCATCACCCAGAGTCACTTGCTGGGAGATGGGGAGCCATAAGCATTTGATAACTAAGTAAAAAAATAAAGCCACAGGGTCTCTTCATGGGGTCACTGCCGGTGGATTAACCTTACAGGAGTTTCTTTCCTTTCATGTTGGTTTAAAGGAACCATCCTCAGTTTTAGAGTCCACGTGGCCGGGGAAGCACAAATCATACTCTCAAACCCGTCAGGAGGGAAGTTCCAAAAGTAATGTTGGAAAGTATGACTTCACAGAAAAGGGTCGTGGAAGCTTGGAACCCACCGAACAGAGATAGTCTTCAAGGACTTGGGTTTAAATATGCTTGGGATAAAAATATGTCTTATCATCTGATAAAAATTTAAATAAATAATAAAATATTTAGGAAGGAAGGAAGGAAAAACAGGAAGGCAGGAAAGAAAAAGTCAGAAAGGAAGGAAGAAAAAGAGGGAGAGAGGGATGGAAAGTGGGAGATAAAGAAAAAGAAAGTAAAGAAAAGAAAAAAGTCAAAGAACAGACTTGATGCACCGCTGGGTCTTTTGCGATGGTTCCTATGACTCGTCCCGAGGGCTGTGCTGGGTCCCGCAGCGGAGAGGGAAGTGACCCCGGCGTGAAAACCCTTTCCCCCCCACCCCCACCCCAAAGATCTCTGCTGGAAGAAGTTGGCGGGGGCAGTGGGCCACGGCCCCTCGGGGAAAGGCACCAGGGAAGGAACAAAGCGACCCTTCCTTCCCACGGACGCGACGGCTGTGGGGCACGTTCTCGAGTGGACCTTCGTCTACTACTTCCTCGCTCACATCCCGCTCCTTTTTCAATTCGTCGATCTGCACCCGTTGCTGCCTGGAGCTTATCCGCCCCCCGTAAGTAGAGAGGAAGTGCCAAGCTCCGGTGGCTTGTCCAGCCCAAAGCCTCGGGGATCCGCTTTGTGCCAGAATCCGGACCTGGGAGTCTCGGTCCTGCCTGAAGAGGCCGAAGAACCGGGATTCTTTGGGGAACGAGGAAAGCTGCAGGGGGTCACCGAGCTCTGGATGAGTCTGACTGGGGATGGGAGGATCTAGCACTCCCCTACCTGGGGCCTTCAGGTAGATTCCCGAAGGCAGCGATGGCGAACCTTTTAGAGACCGAGTGCCCAAACTGCAACCCATTGCAGTTGCCCATTGCGTGGCCCATTGGGTGGGCGTGGCTGCAGCGGTAACGGCAGACTGGGTGGACTAAAAAGTTCAATCAATTCCAGCTTTACGAGATCTTTTTATTCCGCGAGAAATTGAAATAGATTGATTGAACCTTTTTTTTATTGCACACGGTGGCAGAGGCCTAAAGTGAAAAGGTTTTATAAAACCCAGCTGAAGGCCTTGGACAGGGGTAGGCAACCTCGACTCTTTTATGACTCGTGGACTTCAACTCCCAGAATTCCTGAGCCAGCTGACTCAGGAATTCTGGGAGTTTATTTATTTATTTAATTAAATTTCTATACTGCCCTATTCCCGAAGGACTCAGGGCGGTTTACAGGGCAGCATAAAATACAATATAAAAATAATATAGAATTAAAATACATTAAATTAATTAAGCCCAATTAAAACAACATTTAAAAAGCTAAAACCCCTTCAGTCCTGGCCTGATAGATCGAAAAACCAGGTTTTCAGGTCCCGGCGAAACAAACGCAGATCGGGGGCGGTCCTAAGTTCCACGGGTAAATCATTCCAGAGGGCAGGCACGCCCACAGAGAACGCTCTTCCCCTAGGAATAACCCGCCGGCATTCCTTAAGCGGCGGTATCCTGAGAAAGCCCTCCCTGTGGGAGCGCACGGGACGAAGGGAGCTTGATGCCGACAGCAGGTGTTCCCTCAGATATCCCGGACCCAAGCTATTGAAGTCCACGAGTCATAAAAGAGCTGAGGTTGCCTACATCTGGCCTAGGCCATGGCACGCATGCCCACAGAGGGCTCTGTGTGCCACCTGTGGCATGCGTGCCATAGGTTCACCACCACAGCCCTACGGTCTCTGGGGAACATGGAGGCCGCTCTCAGAAGGGGCTTTCCCAGCCTCTGGGACTAGGAAGCAAGTGTACTGGAGGCAGCCCGGACTTACGACCACAACTGAATGTCTATGGAGATGCTCAGTCATCCAGATCTGCTTGTCCCACAGGTGCTTTTCCAAAGGCAATTAGACTTTCTTGATTTCTTTCCTTGAAAACGTTTCACTTCTCGTTCAAGAAGCTTCTTCAGTTTTGAACTGAAGAAACCTCTTGGACGAGAAGTGAAAGGTGTTCAAGGAAAAAAACCCAAAGAAAGTCCAGTTGCCTTTTGGAAAATAACTTTTGGGGTAACCAGGATTGAATTTCCGTTGCTAATTGAGTCTGTTAAGTGGGTTTTGCCCCATTTTATGCCCTTTCTTATGTTAATCTGGCTTCCCCATTGACTTTGCTTGTCAGAAGGTCGCAAATAATAATAATAATAAATAATAAAACCTTTATTGTCAAAGTACATGTGTACATTGAGATTAGCTGAGCCTCCCCCCCCGTGCTCTCTCCCCCCAACACACAGTGACAACAAACCCTCCATCCCACCACACTATGTGAACCAACCACACCACACACCGGCCTCCCAAGTCAATTCTGCATAAGATTATGTCCCATTTAAAAGCCTAACAGCCCACGGATAAAAGCTATTTTTCAGCCTGTTGGTACAGCTGGCTATATTCCTGTATCTCCTACCGGATGGTAGGAGAGTAAAGAGATACCGTCCAGGGTGTGAGTCATCCCTGAGAATCTCCCTCACTCTTCCCCCCGGGACGCTGCAACCGTCACAACATCCAGTTGCCATGTGTCTAGATTTTGATCACATGACTGTGGGGATGCTGCAATGGCAGCAAGTGTGAAAAATGGTCATAAGTCCCTTTTTTCAGTGTTTTTCTAACTTTGAACAGTCACTAAATGAATGGTTGTAAGACGAGGGCTACCTGTATACTAAAAGCCAAGTTTTGCAAGTAAGCTGTTGGGCAAAACCTGGGCTTAATTCCAGCAATCTTGAAGCAAGTTGGGTGTATTGCAACGAAACATCTGGATCAAATGCTATGTAAACACCTTCCCTGCATTTTGATCTTTGTTTATTAAGTTCAGGGGGATTAATAAATTTTAATCCTTCTTTTTATTGGATGCTACCCAGTGTCACTGCAAGTGAGATAGGTAGCCATATACATTTGACCCATAGATAAATACCATATGACCAAAGATAAAAATTTATATCCCACCTATCCCTGGAGCCTTAGATGCTAACTCTCTCATCCCTCAACTCGGCTTTTAGAAAAGATCTTTGCACCTTTTTGAATGAAAGTTAAAAGAAGCTGAATTTGATCCTTACATTAACTAGCATTTGAAGATGGATGGATGGATGGACAGACAGGTATAGATGATGATAGGTATTTTTTTTTAATAGAGCTGAAAGTGTGTTCTTCATTTCGCCCCTGGCAGCCTTCTGAAAAAACATGAAGATAGAGGCTGTAACTAAAATTTCATTTTTCAAGTTGTTCCACAGGGTTTTAAAAGTTGAAAAAGACTATGTAGTTCAAGAAGAGGTTGTGCATTACAGAGCGATCACAACTGTCCTCTTCTCACAACATAATGAACTTTGCTATTGAATCAACCCATTTTCAAGCTTCATACAATCCCCTGAATACGGATTGGGTTCAGGCAATCAAAAGCAGGAGTTAGTCCTGCTTATAGGCATGAAACTAGCTGGATCCTTAGGGCCAATCCCTCCCTTTCAACCCCTAGAACAGGGGTAGGCAACCTTGGCTCTTTTATGGCTCGTGGACTTCAGCTCCCAGAATTCCTGAGCCAGCCATGCTGAGGAGAAAGGGAGAGGTTTCCATGCTGAACCATGGTGGCTCAGGAATTCTGGGAGTTGAAGTCCACCAGTCATAAAAGAGCCAAGGTTGCCTACCCCAGCCCTAGAAGAATCACCCTCCATGACATCATCCTGTAGTTGCATGATTGTGTAGCTGCACCCCAGCCCTGACCGCAAGCTTCCAGGTGTTGGAGCTGGTTGTGGTGAGGGCCACTCAGATGAATAGATTCCCAACCCAATCTCCCATGATGTTTGGACATTGTGCAGGACGGTGTTTCTCAAGTTTGGTAACTTTAAGACGTGTGGATTTCAACTCCCAGAAGCCCCCAGGCAGCATGGCAACACATCTTAAAGTTGCCAAAGTTGAGAAACATTGGTATAGAACTTGGCCTTTTGGAAAGGGAATTTAAAGTGAAGGTCAAAATACTCAAGGTGACAGTTGCAACTATCCAGTCAAGTCCCACTCCCTTTTTAACTTGCATCCGGCATCTTTACCCTCTCCCTCCAGGATTATTGGCCAGAGATGCTGGAATACCAACTCTGTACCGCAGAGAAGAAATATTTCCTAACATAAAGGTAAAAGTAAAGGTTCCCCAGCACATGTGTGCTAGTCGTTTCCAACTCTAGGGGCCGGTGCTCATCTCCGTTTCAAAGCTGAAGAGCCAGCGTTTGTCCGAGGACGTCTCCGTGGTCATGTGGCCGGCATGACTAGATGCCAAAGGCGCACGGAACGCTGTTACCTTCCCACCGTAGTGGTCCCTATTTTTCTACTTGCATTTTTACATGCTTTCGAACTGCTAGGTTGGCAGAAGCTGGGACGAGTAACAGGCGCTCACTCTGTTACGCGGCAGTCGAGATTCGACCCGCCAAACTGCCGATCTTCTGATTGGCAAGCTCAGCGTCCTAACCCACTGAGTCCCTATTTCCTAACATAGAAATGGCTATTAAACTTCCCCATGGTCTCTTTTCTGAGAGAAGCATCAGCAAATTTTCATCTGGAATTTTTTCCTGCGGTTTAAGAAAGGTGGTGAGGGTAACCCATCAGCTTTCAATTATTCCCACACCGTCTGATGCTCTCTTCACCTCATATTGGTGAAATGACTCCTTTTACGAGAAAAGCAGGTTTTATGGCATAACGCTGGTTCAGAGGGGTTTTCTAAGATCCCTCCGGAGAATATTTTCCATCTGACAGGGACACTGAGGCCTAGTCCCTACTCTGCTCCCCTAGGAACACAAACACACACTGTCCTTGATCAAATTGGCACATTTCCCTTCCCAAAGGAGAAGGGCCAAAGGTTTTATTTCTTCTTCTTTTTTTCAACTGGCTTATAAGCAGAGCTGAACAGTACAAAAAACAGCATCACAAGGGAGATTGCTAAGAAAGGAGCGTAAAAAGCAGACAAGATCAGGCGTTCCTGCAGGGTCTGTGGACCCGGGACTTTGGCATTGGAGAAATCAGCAAACAGAATGTGAGTCAGGCAGGCAACCACCATTGTGATTACGTGCGTTGTGTAGATAATTACAGGAGTGCGGATCCACTTGCAGTTCCCTGCATTAAAAAAAAACAGGTTTTTTTTAATAACTGCAATCCTAGGTCAAAACTCAAGTGCTCATTTCCTAATTTGCATACATATGTAAATATTAGTAGTCCTCGACTTACAACAATTGGGATGAGAATTTCCCTTGCTAACAAGGTGGTTGTTAACCAAGTCAGGTCAGACGGCATCTCTTTACTCTCCTACCATCAGGTAGGAGATATAGGAGTATAGCCAGCCGTACCAACAGGCTGAAGAACAGCATTTATCCATGGGCTGTTAGGCTTTTGAACGGGAAATAATTTTATAAACTTTATGCATAATTGTCTTGCGAGGCCGGTGTGTTGTGCAATTAGCTCACGTGTTGTAATAAGATGGAGGGTTTGTGTCACTGTAAGTTGGGGGTGGAGGCACAAAGGGAGGCTCAGCCAATCTCAATGTATACATGGTTGTACTTTGACAATAAAGGTTCATTCATTCACAATTTTATGATAATTTTTTTTGCCACGGTTGCTAAGCAAAATCACTGCAGTTAAATAACTTACATGGCTGTTAAGTGAATTCAACTTTCCCTATTGACTTTGCTTGTTGGATGCCAATTGGGAAGGTGCAAATGGTAATCACATGACTGCGGGATGCTGTAACAGTTAATAAATACATATATGCAAAGACTGATTCTAAGTCGCTTTTTGCAATTCCATTGGAACTTAGAACAGTCACTAAACGAAAGGTTGTAAGTCAAGGACTACTTCAAATTGTGCCATAAAAAGTTTTTTGTTTTTTCATTATTTCAGAAAAAATAGATAAGCCTGTCCAGGCTGCCAACAGCCTGTCCAATCCAGCATGAAAGCTTTGGAGTCCGATGGGTCTCATGAATGCTTCTTGACCTCTAAACTCCATTGGGAAATACCTGCATTCTTCTCTCCAAGAACAATTTATCACGGTTCTGTGCCCACCCAATGCCACTCACCTGCTTCACACAAATTTACACACTTACCTTTCCAGAAGGCATAAGCAGCAACGGGAAAGAAAAACAGTTCTAGAAAAGCTTCGAAGTAAAGGAAACTCTTGAACCAGGGTTCTGGGCTTGCCATTAACGAATCCTTGAAAGTAGTTTTGTACCAGGTCAATAAATCGGACAGCTTTAGGAACAGAGAAGATGGATGGTTGGTGAGTAAGGAGGAGGAGGAGGGGGGGGCGGCACCTAAATCTTCCTTTTAATCTTCCATCTATGGTGGGGTGGAGCAATAACATTCAATTGGCATTGCAACTGTGTAATATAAACCGTGCCCGATGCAAAGCATGTAGGTAGAACTTGGCACCAGTTGGTGTGGCCAGTTTTGTTAGCATGGGGGGGGGGAATTTTTCTTATTTCTCAAACTATGTGATAGGTTCTGATTACAACTTTTGCAGGCCAATAGAAGAGGCCATCTGTTGGTGTTCTCTGAGCCTGAGTGCTTGCTTGCAGACATTTTATGACCAGACAAGGTAACAGCATCGTGGAGTTTACCCCGTTTATATACAGTAGCTTGCCCTGACGATGTTTGCTTTTCTCCTTGGTAGTTGTTTGTTTAGGGCAGGGGTAGGCAACCTTGGCTCTTTTATGACTTGTGGCCTTCAACTCCCAGAATTCCTGAGTCGGCATGGATGGCTCAGGAATTCTGGGTATTGAAGTCCACAAGTCATAAAAGAGCCAAGGTTGCCTACCCCTGGTTTAGGGTATCAAGTACCTATACTGAGTGACAAGCAGGGGGCTCCCTCACTAAGGGGCCTAGACACAACTTGGGCTTTTGCCCAGGTTCGCCTGGTGCGCCAGTTGCGGCCCTATCTGGACCGAGATGCCTTGCGCACAGTCACTCATGCGCTCATGACCTCCCGGTTAGACTACCGCAATGCTCTCTACATGGGGCTGCCCTTGAGGACCACTCGGAGGCTTCAACTGGTGCAGAATGCAGCCGCGCGAGTTGTGATGGGGGCTTCCCGATACTCCCATATAACACCTCTGCTCCGCGAGCTGCATTGGCTTCCGGTTGCCCTCCGGGTGAGATTCAAGGTGCTGGTGATGACCTATAAAGCCCTTAAATGGCTTGGGTCCGGGATATCTGAGGGAACACCTGCTGCCGGCATCAAGTTCCCTTCGTCCTGTGCGCTCCCACAGGGAGGGCCTTCTCAGGGTGCCGCCGGCAATGGATTGCCGGCGGGCAACACCCAGGGGGAGGGCCTTCTCTGTGGGCGCGCCTGCCCTCTGGAACTAGTTACCCGTAGAGCTTAGGACTGCCCCTGATTTTCGTTCGTTCCGCCGGGACCTGAAGACCTGGCTCTTTGAGCTTTCCGGCCAGGACTGAGAACTTTTAATTTTTAACCTATTGTAATTGGGTTTTTAATCAGAGTTATAGGGGTTTTAGATTTTAATTAAGGAAAATTTAATCTATTTTAATTGTTATTAATTTTTGTATTGTAATGTTGTTTTAATTGCCTTGTGAACCGCCCTGGGTCCTACGGGAGAAGGGCGGTATATAAGTTTAATAAATAAACTTGAAGGAAACCCTTTTCAGTCTCTATCTCCATTTCCATTTATGGCCCTCCTGGCCTCTCTCCTATTCCCTCCCCAGCTGTATTGTCAAAGCAGCCTTAAATAGGTCAGTTCTTGCCTTAACAACAGTACATATGGTTCACACTACATATGGTTAATCCTGCCTTCTAGTCTGCTGGTGGCTTTAGCAGTTGCCTGAACCCAACCCATACTGAGTGAATTATGTGAAGCTTGAAAATGGGTTGATTCAGCAGCAACGTTCAGTATGTTGGGAGAACGAGACACTTGTAATCTCTTCCTGTTGCACAGCCCCCTGCTTGGACCACATTACTTTTTGTGCCTCTTTCCATCAACTCATTATTTTCAAAATGAAGATAGAGGCTGTGACTACAGTTCAATTCTTCAAGGGGATCCACCACCTTTTAAGCGGGGAACCACTTGAAGAATTCAACTGCTGTCACAGCCTCTATCTTCAGTTTTTCAGCAGGCCTTACTTGCAAATTCTGACCTTTGGTACATTAGTACAACGTATTTCCCAATCCCAGAGTGTTGAAAGCCTGTCTCAGAATAGCCCCCAATGGTAATCCAGTCAAGCCACATGGATATTATCCCAGGTCGGAGACGCGCTGGATCCTCCCATCTCTTGTTAAGACTCATCCAGAGCTAGATGGTCCATGCAGCTCCCCCCACCGCACCCCACCCCGCCATTCCCCAAATAATCCCGGTTCTTCAGCGTCTTCGAGCAAGTTTTCCGCACTAGATACGCAAAGGACCCGGTCCCAGATTCTTAAGCGAAGCCTATCCCCGGCGCTTTAGGTTGGAACAGCCCCACAAGCTCGGCGGTTCCTCTCTACTTACGGCGGAAGGGTAAACTCCAGGCATCAACGCCTGCAAATCGATGAATAAAGTGAGCGGGATGTGAGTGAGGAAGTAGAAGACGAAGGTCCACTCCAGGACGCGCGCCACCGCCATCGCCATCGCCCCTCCGGTGTGAAGTCGAGCTGGCAAGCGCCGGGAACGAACGATCGCTTTCCTCTGCACCCATTGGCTCTCCTTGGAGGGGGTGTGGCCTCTGGCCCAGCTGGCTACGCCCACTTTTCCAGGTTGTCCTTCGGGCCGGTAGGAAAGTCTTCGCCACCTGATTTCGCCCCTGGATCCAACTGGACAATTTCCCACGTTCCGCCGAGTTTTGCTTTTAGAGATCAGCCAAGATTAGATGGGGCGGCTGCCGGAGCGGGGGGTGGGTGGGAGGAAAGCCTCGCGGTCTCTCTTAATCCAAGACTGAAATGGTATAAGGTTTCCTGCCTGAGCAGGGGGTTGGACTAGATGACCTCCAAGGTCCCTTCCAACTTATTATTATTATTATTGTTAAGACGGTTCCCAAGCAGAAATCAGGAAAATAGCGAAGCCTCGAGGGATGGAAGGACATCTAAGCAACATTGGGTGGGTCTGCAGTTATGCTTGGCCGAAATTTAATCGTGCCTTGCTTAATCAAAAGTACTCTTAAATAACCTGCATAGGTTGGGTCCATGCAATCGCGTAGATCCGGGTGGTCCAATCTTGGCAACTTTTAAGACCTTGTGGACTTCAACTGGCAGACTTGGGGCGCCACAGATCTTAAAATTGCCAAAGTTCTGACACTCCGGTGTAGGTTAAAAAAAATGTGGTTTGGCGAGTTTGGGATGTCAGAAATTGACTTGCTCCTCAAAGCTAGTTGTAGATTCCAGAAGGTTGGACAGTGTTTCTCAACCCTAGCAAATGTCTATTTGAGCCAAGGGTCAACCTTGGCAAGTTTAAGAGATATGGACTTCATCTCTTCAGCATGCTGGCTGCAGAATTCTGGGAGTTAAAGTCCACATTTCTTAAACTCGCCAAAACTGGGAAACACTGGGCTTAGATCAGGAGTCTTCAAACTTGGCCCTTTTGACTTGTGGACTTCAAGGCCCAGAATTCCTCAGCCAGGCACACCTGGCTGAGGAATTCTGGGAGTCAAAGTCCACAAGTCATAAAATGTTCAAGTTTGAAGACCCCTGGCTTAGATGATGATGTTTACATTCTAGCCATCAGTTGAATGAATCTTCCTGGTGCAAGAGGCTTAATTGGGTCTCAATACACTACTGTTTTGTTCTTTCGTAGAGGATGCTTTGGAAAAGTCTAGAACATTCTGGATTCTGGAATTCAAACCACATGGAATATAGTGTGCCAAGTGAGCTGTGGCCATGCTGTTGGAGGAGTATCAAATTGGCAAGATTCAGTCTATACGAAAGTGCAATCAGAAAAATAAGATTTTCATCCGCTTTTTAAAATGTGCAAAGTCAACAATTAAGCAGTTGGGACAGCCACATCAGGAAGGTTATGATCAGAGTTCTAGTGCTTCTGTTAAACTCTGAGGCTGCATTATTTTAGAATATTGTAGTTTTGTTTAAATTATGACGGTTGCAGTGTCCTGGGGTCACGTGATTCTGATCTTCTGACATGCAGTCAATGGGAAAGCCAGATTCTCTTAACAAGTATGTTACTAACTTAACAACTGCAGTGATTCACTTAACAACTGTGGCAAGGAAGATAGTAAAATGGGGTGTCTTGCTTAGTAACAGAAATTTTGGGTCCAATTGAGGTCTTTAGCCTTACAAGCCAGTATTAGCATTCTACATGTTGCTACGTTAATAGTTTATCAATTGATGAAAGGTTACTGGCTCTACATTTCATAATTGTCCTCATTATTTAACATGCCACTTGCCTCCAGTGTAGCAAAGGGAAATGCCAATGTACTACTGCAGTATTACCTCTAATATGGTACAAATATATCTCTGTAGCTTATCTCCAGCAAAGTGTTGACAATATGTTAGCAAGGAAATATCACATGCAGCTGAAAAAGTGTGAATATCACCCATCTCTGAGGTTCAGCCAAAATCTCAACAGTGCAGCAATGAGCTGCTGCAATGAAAAGATAAAATATAAGCCAACATAATCTTCTTTTCTCTTCATTTTGAGACTCAAGACCTTTATAGGAAAAATACTCTAAGCCAGGGGTGTCAAACTGCTGGCCCACGGGCCGGAGCGTCACGGAGAAACCGCGCCCATCCCATTTTCGGCAATGGGAAAAAGTTCCAATACGTCACGTGACGTTGCGAGTTTGACATGCCTGCTCTAAGCCATTAATTTTACAGGACTGTTATAAAAGTTTTAAGGAACTACTATTGTTTTGTATGATTATTGCACAAAAATTTTTGAAGACAGCAAAAGATTAGTTTGCTAAATAAATAAAGATGTAAACTGTTGCTCTATGGTAGCCAAAAATCAGAAGGATAAGCTTATGTATTTTAATAAAAATTACTTGGAAAAAGTTTTGAAACTATTATTTTGGGTACAGTGGCAAGAATTCAGCACTTCCTCTCTTAGTTAAAATAAGTATATTTATTGGCTAAACTTTTGCCTCTTTACAAATGAGAGGGCCATGAAGAGGAAAATTTATTCAGGGCTAAACACCCCAGTTCCTTTATTTTCTCTTTGAATTTAGCTTCCTGTTCCTTCATCATTCATGTTTATTTCTATGTCTTCTGCTTTGTCTGAATCCCTCTCAAAAGTGTGACGTCCGGCCCTTGAGGCAAGAACCTACTGCCCACGAGTGAAGAAAGTTCTAGAATTCTCACCCCAATTAATATGGAAAACCCAACCTTAGCCTCACTCCTGCAGTTACATTTAGTTGCCAACCCTGGAATGTCAGTCATAATGTAAGTAATCAGAAGTTCCAGTTTTTCAACCAGCTCTCTGTGACCCCTCAATGGCCTTCTTTAAATGCAGCTTTATGTAACAAATCTCTGGAAGTCCAAATCCCATTATTGAGTTGAATCAGCAAGAAAGTCACACATGCCCCAAATCAGTAGAAGGACAGAAAAACAACAACAAGAAGAACATAGTCATGGAAGTTTGTTTGCTTATTTGTTTCAAATGTCACATTTAATGTTTTCACCACTGTACTTCAAAATCTACATTGTACAAAGTGACCCGCAAGTGTGCCACATTTAACAGACCAACCTCTGAGATTTTACCTTTCATACCAGTGTCTTCATGGGCTCTTTTTACGTTAAAAACACAATTCTCATTCAAGTTCATTGACATGTTGCAGTTGGTTTTGTCTGCTTTAAATTCTCAGGAGCCACACAAAAAAACAAAGATATTTCAGCATCTTTGTTTGAGAAATTCAAAATTTGTCTTCTTTCCCCCAGCAAAATGACTACTTCATTGAAGTTAAAACTTCCAAAAACATAAACTAATAGAATCCAGTTCCAACTCAGATCACCCTTCCTGAAAATACTCTGCTAAATACAGATAACTTACAATAACTTTAACAGTTAATTGTCCATGACAAACACCAAGGTTTCTCTTAATTTTTTAATATCCCAGACCAACATTCAAAAATTCAAGACCATTTGTTATTTCTTTGTACAGTTGGAAAAACAGTCTTCAATTTTTCTTGCCTTTTTTAAATACAAAAGTTGGAAGGGACATTCAAGTTTCAAGTCTCCACACACTGGACTAAAAAAAAAAATCAGGTGGAGGTAAACAAGCCATGTTGTATACTTCCAGGAGGTAGAGGCCTTCAATTTGTGTTCATATATATATATACATATGCACAGAATAATTCAGTGTTTGAACAGAACACACACAAAGAGGAATTAGCCAAAAAGTAATAAAAGTTATTTACTACTGTGACATTTTAAGACTTCCACAGCTTTGCCTAATGACACAAATACAATTAACATAATTCCCTATGTGCTTTCCCCCACTATTTTTTTCATTTCTTTTTCATCCAACTGTCCAGTGCAGGATTTTTTAAAAAAGAAATCACCAAGTTTCACAGATCTAAAAATGTGTAAACTACTTTGTCATGCGCACTCTCTTTCTCTCTCTCTCTCTCTCTCTCTTTCTCTCCATGGCAATGGATATCAAGATTTATTTTTTTTAAATAGCCCCAAAATGGAATGCGTGCTGGGGCAGAGGGAAGGGAAGGGAAAGGGATGGTTCATGTAAGAAAAAGAGCAGAAAAAGCTTCTAATAAAAATAGATTAAATATATATATTTATATATATTTATTTATAACTCGGGAGGGGTTTAAAGGAAAAGACACTTTTCTCTTCTAGTCAAAACTCATTCTCTCTACTCACAAAATCAGACTGGAAAAACAGCACACAGGCATCACCACTTTGCTAGTGAGAAGCTATGGAGATGGATGCGACCACCAGGTGACGTTGCCCACTCACGCTTGGACACTGCCCTCTGATGAGGCTTTATGATTGGTCATGATTAAGCTTTGTATTCCCTGTTTTGTTTTTCAAGCAAAGGTCCCAATTCTTCAGGAATGGCTCAATATCAAAATAGCTTGTCCTTTTATACAATTTCACTTTTAAAACTGAAGAAAAAAAAACCTGGTTCAATCTTCTTCTTTTTGTTCCGAGCCAAGCAAGATTCACAGCTGCACTACAATTCATAAATTTTTTTTTTAAAAAAAGGTGCAACCCTGGATAAAATATATACTTTTTTTTCTAAAAGCACAACCCCACCTTTGACAGGATTTAAAAGCCTAGTTAACATTTTACTAACTCTTATTTGTATAACATACAAGGATAGTGGTTGTTAATTTAAAACTTCATTAGTAAAATTACAGTACAAGCATGATTAAATCTCCAGAATTGCAAATCCCAGAATCCAGTGGAAAGCTACATTATGTCTTCAGTAGTATACTGTATCTTCCACTTTCATTCCCAGACCAGTGGAGATGGTGGCATCTCAGATGGCTGAGCAACAGTGGAACTGAAAAGCAATAAACAGAGAAGATCAACTTTCCCTCTCAAGAGGCTGGTGGGGCACAGAGAATGCTAAGAACTCACAAACACACATTTAATCATAAATCCAATTTAAAAAAAATCACCATAAAACCGGAAGCTCTTCCAACCCAAGAGGATTAGAATTTCTAGCTTGCGAAAGAAAGATACTTTTCGGCTTTGACCACAGGGGAGTGAAAGCAGAAGCTTTGGGGAGAATAAGGCATCTTGGGGCAAAGTTAAGGCTCCTCCCACTTTTCCTCCTAAGATTACTGCAACGTGCAGCAATATTTTAGATTACTGCAATGCGTTCTACATGAGGCTTCCCTTGAACAGCATTTGGAAACCGTGCGGGCAGTAAATGATGCTGGATACATGGCACAAGTAACACCACTTCTATAGGAGCTGCATTGGCTACTAGTATGCTCCTGGGTGAAATTCAAAGTCCTGGTTTTCACCTTTAAAGCCCTAACTGGATTACCTGAAGGACTGTCTTTTTCAAAGTGTCTCTACCTGTCCAGTTGGATTCAACAGACTGGGCACACTGCTGATCCTGTTAGCCAAAGAGGGCTGACTGGCAAAAAAACCCTTCTCTGCTGTAGCCCCTGCTTTGTAGAATCCTCTCCCCTCTGAGATTAGAATAGCTCTAACCCTGTAGGCTTTTTTTGTAAAGCTTTAAAAACTTGGCTATGTATCTGAGCCTGGGGTTTTGGAACGTGTTAAGGTGCCCGTTTGTTGGTTGGTTAACTATCTTGGCTGCTGTATGGGGTTTTTTTTTGGTTGGATGTTTTATTCTTTTATTGTTTTTAATAGTTTTAATGGTTTTATACTTTTAGAATTATAAGTCGCCCAGAGTCACTTAGTTGAGATGCAACTATAGAAACTGAATAAATAGTAAATAATTTTTTAAAAAAAACAACACTAAATTCATGGCTTCGTCATCTCCTGCCAAGATCATGACTAGTTTCTCCCAGGTCTTTTTATTATTTATTTATTTATTATTTATTTTTGGGACTTATATGCCGCCCTATCTCCCGAAGGACTCTGGGCGGCTTACAACAATAAAAACAACAATACAAAAATTAAAAAAGAATTAAATAACAGCCCCAAAATAAATTAACTACAGTTAAAAATTAAAACATATTTAAAAACCCATCTTCAATCCAGGTCAGCCTGATGGAAGAGAAAAATTTTGAGGTCGCGGCGAAAGGACCGGAGGTCCGGGGCCATCCGAAGCTCAAGGGGAAGCTGGTTCCAAAGGGCTGGTGCTCCCACAGAGAAGGCCCTCCCCCTGGGGGTCGCCAGCCGACATTGTCTGGCCGACGGCACCCTGAGGAGGCCTTCTCCGTGTGAGCGCACTGGGCGATGGGAAGTCGTCCCCGGTAGCAGACGGTCCTGCAAGTATCCCGGGCCTAAGCCATGTAGGGCTTTAAAGGTAAGTACCAGCACCTTTTTAATCACAGTTCAGTCCTCTTGTCTCTAATCAAAACTCAGTTTGTCCTCAATTTTTGTGGTTTAGGGCACGTAACGTCATCCATTTTATGTTATTTTCTTCAGTATCTTTCCATATGTTCTATCTTAGGAAAACTCCCTCATGTCTCTGCCTACATTCTTTTGCTTCCCCCTCAGGAGAGAACTCTGATTTAAAGATTCTAAATTGAACCACTTTGGTTCTCGGTTATTTAAATAATTCTTCTCCCATTGGTTTTGTGAAGCTTTGCGCTTAGAGCTCAACAACAATTAATACTAAATATTATAATTAGGACTATGCCCAGTGTCCTCAGCTATTGTGAAAGGACCAACTGCTGACGGGATAGAGTACTTTAGAGTACACTTCTCTTACGTGTAATTTATTATAAGCCATCTAAATTAAACAAACTGTATTGTTACTTTACTTTCCTATGTTGATTTTTGCCTAAGTTTAAATTTCGACTCTAAACTTTAAGGGGATGAGTGTTTTCCCTTTGCTCACATCAAATTACCATATACATTGCACTATTCAACACCAATGCTGCAGAAGCTTGAATGCTCTTCCTCCCACAACTAGACAGGAGGATAATGGCTTGAATACCAGGTTGTGATCTGCTAAGTGATTGCTGGTTCCATGGGACGAAATAGCTACAATGGAGAATTCTTACTTCTTTATTCATCCAAAGGAGATTACAGACAGACAAAAAATTCCAAGGCAGCAACCTAACTGTTTTTAATTCTTTTCGTGCCGCATATTAACTGCTTTTGGTTAACTTAAAAACTAGCAGTACAAGAGAACATTTGCAACTCAGGATTGTGAGTCCTTAGCGCTCTCTGTGCTTGACTGGTAATGAAACATCTGCAAGAAAACAAACTAGGTAACATCATCAGAACCTGTGGTCTAACATTGATGATGTTATCTGGTTTGGTAATGAAACATCTGCAAGAGAACAATCAAGCTCAGAGAGCACCAAGGATCCCACAAAAATCTATCGTTCAAAATGTTAAAGCATTCTTAACAAATCAGGCATGCAGGTAATGTTACTGGAAGGGTCCTTAATTCAAAGAGGATTTTTAAAAAATATTTCACCATTAAGGAAATAAAATGAATATCAGAAGTGATTACATACAGTTACCTAATAAAGCTCTTAAAAGCAGCAGATTGTGGATTGATGCATAAAGGTACTCTATTTCCTTTCTGCTGTTCCAAAATGAACTGATGGATTATTTCTGGGAAAAAAAGGAGGAGAAAAACAAAACAAAATCCAAATTCATGCTTTCCAATGCAAATTGTACAAAACAGGATATTGTTTACTAGTGATTTGTGGCGAGGACACATTTTTATAGATTTATATTTAGCCTTTTGTAAATCACTGGGGATTCATTGTGGAGTACGGCATAAAAATGCTGTAAACAAATTAATACCAACATATATACTGTGCATTTAGGAAATACATCTGCTATAAATTTGCAATAAAATTGTTCACATTCTAACATGTACTAATTCCTCCAGTGGAACAATTTATTGTAATAAAATGCAAAAAGTTTAATTCACTTCAGGTTGAATTTTCCACAAGGATTGCACAAACTGGCTTCCTACTTTCTTTCCTCTCATACCACATGTGTACAAATGATAATTGTCCTATGTTTAACAAAAAACAAAAGTTTTGTTTTGCATATTTATTTATTAGATTCACAACCTGCTTTGTTTTGCAGAATTCATTGTGACATACCTAGTGCTGTGTCCTATTTTCTCCACAGCAACAACCTGGTATGGTTGGTTGGGCTGAAAGAGACTAATCTAAAATATAAACTATTCGCAATCTTCTGTGATTGAAGAATTATGGGGAAAAAATCATTTCATAACTATCTCAAATTTCCCATCTAAAATATTCTTTCCATGCAAATACTGAAGAATGGATGTGCTACCCTTTTCCTGACTTGATGAGATACAAGTGTATTAAGCAAAAAAATATGTATAAATATGTATAATGATAGAAATGTGTGTGTGTGTGTATATATAATATATATATATATCTCCCAAGTGTAAATTTTTGGTAAATAATGCAAAGGATGGTATTTCCTAGTTTAAAATACTGACCTTTAACCTGCCGGACAGAACTGAGGTTCTTTTCAAAAGTATCATCAAATTTAGGATTTGTGATGGGTTCAAAATCACTGGTGTAAACTCTTCCAGTAGAAGTTGAAAAACAACATTTGCACATACAGGTGTGATATCGTAAACGCCCTTCGTCGAGATATGGATGAGCTAAGGCATCCTTAGCGGATATTCTTTTGGACTGAATACAGAAAAATACAAAAAATACAAATGATTGTTGCATATAGATTTTAGTTTGTATGTATGTATATGTGTGTATATATATATATATATATATATGTGTGTGTACACACACACACACACACACACATATATATAGAGAGAGAGGGGGGGAGAATACAAACTCTGTGATAAATTTTTTCTAATTTTCACGTTTGACAAGTGAAACCATTAGGAGGCAGTGTTCACTTGAAAAAGTCAGCATTGTTGTAACTGCAGTATTTTTTACATGGCACGAGTGTATTTATTTATTTACATACCAGCAAACAGCACTAACCCTATTTACAGGATACGGCACTGATAATGTTTTATTTGCTGTCCCTCTCACCAGTACATGACTCCGAGCGTTGTTGCCATTTCCTTCCACCAAAGTCAATGAGAAAGCTGGCAAGGCTCTCTCCACCAACCTCTCTCTCCTTAACAAGGCTGGAGAAAGACAGTCGGGCTTAGCTATCTGTCAAAACTGGCTCGGCTTTGCTGCACGTGCTACACTCCCTCTGGCCTGCTTCACCAAACTACCCCCTTGCTTCCAGTTGTGGTCAACTGCTGTTCAGGCAAATCCAGATCAGCTGAGGTACCTGGCAGATACAGAGGGAGAAGCAGGTATGACAGAAATGGATTCTCCTGTTGCTATTCCAAAAGGGGACTGAACAGTGAGAGAAGAAATAAAGCAGCCTCTTTTTCTACCTGCAGGTGCTGGGCAATTGATATGGAAATGCGATTTGGTGACGCTGCTAGAATTTTTACAGTGTTTTTTCTAACGGAGAGAAAGCTTGAAAGGAAGACATGCATTTTAGGAACGGTGTGAACTGGGTTTCTCAGTCCTAGTTCCTCCCCCTCTCCCCCAATTTAAATCTGATAAACCCATCAGAATAGCAGCTGTATTTCAGAGCAGAACAAAATGTATTATTTTGCCATAGTCTAATGTATTTCAATAAGAAGCTATCCCTGCCTGCCCCAAACCTGTTTTAGATAGAACCAACTATTAAAAAAGAGGGACGCGGTGGCTCAGTGAGTTAGGACGCTGAGCTTGTCGATCAGAAGGTCAGCAGTTTGGCGGGTCGAATCCCGAGTGCCGCGTAACAGAGTGAGCGCCTGTTACTCGTCCCAGCTTCTGCCAACCTAGCAGTTCGAAAGCACGTAAAAATGCAAGTAGAAAAATAGGGACCGCTATGGTGGGAAGGTAACAGCGTTCCGTGCGCCTCTGGCATCTAGCCATGCCGGCCACATGACCACGGAGACGTCCTCGGACAAGCGCTGGCTCTTCGGCCCCTAGAGTTGGAAACGACTAGCACGCATGTGCAGGGGAACCTTTACCTTTAACTATTAAAAAGCCAAAACCTTTGTTGCCATTTTCAGAAATGAAGTTGACAACAGTATTCTTTCGGTCCCTGGCCCCTACAGCACAAATCACCAGCAAAACTACAGCACGCACGCGGGCATGCACGCACACACACACACACACACACACACGTGTCATTAAAGCAGTCTGCCTTTTCACAGGTTTCCATGCAAGCCTGGAAAAAAAAATTGGATCCGTTTTAAGAGTAACTGCATGAGTTGACATTAATGATTAGCAGAGAACTGCTGAATTCATGAGAAGGCCAAAGCGCTCTACTGAAATTATTTCTGAAGCACACATAGGCCTATCATCACTTAGAAAACCTTTTTATATTTAAATACTGCTAACTTAGAGGGTGTGATGGCTCAGTGTTTAAAGAGGATGAGCTTATGGACTGGAAAGCTGATAGCCTGGATTCAAGACCTGAATGCTGGGCAACGGAGTGAGCTCCCGTTACTTGCCCAGCTCTTGCCCACCTAGCAGTTTGAAAGCATGCCACTGCGAGTAGATAAATAGGTACCACTTCGGTGGGAAAAGAACAGCACTCTGTGCATGCTGATCGCATGGCCACAGGAATGACCTCGGGCGACACCGGCCACCCCTGGGCTAAGCAACAGAGATCAGCACCACCCTCTAGAGTCGGTCACAACTGGACAGGGGAAAACTTTCCCTTTAACTTAGTGGCAGTTGGATGGGAGTTGGGTCAGTGGCCTAGGGATCTTGATGGTGCTAAGAGCGAGAGCGAAAGCAAAGCAGCGGCTCAGTTGAACTGGTAGGAGGGTAGCTGAGATATATGAATGGATGGAGGGATCCCTAGCCAGGAGACCCCCAGAGGCTGGATTTGGTGGAAGGAAAGGAATGCACTGGAAGGCTTAGGGCAGGTCAGTACATTCAGATGGTAATAGGCATGGGATGTTTTGATGGGTGGGTGGGTTTTTTAGGGGAAGATGCCACCCCGGTGTCTGGTACCAGTGTTCTGTTCAGTCCCTCTGGGCAGCACAGTTGAGGACCACCTGTATATTGTTATGCCCTTCTCTTTTAAAAAGATGAGGATTGGCATAACAGGAATTAACTTTGCTGCCTCCTGCATACAAAATATATGCTCTACCTCTTAACTACGTTACTTCCTGCTCATTCTTGCAATCACGTATTCATGCTGTATTTGAGAAATCCCATCATGATTATCACTGGAGACACTATGTGGAGTCCAGGGAAAACTGGCTGTTAAGAGAACTTTATAATCGCCTGGCAGATCATCTACCATGAGGACCCAGATTGTTGGGGGCAATAAGCTGACTTTGTAAAAATGCCGCTTGGGGGGTGGGGTGGCGAAAGCCCTAATAAGCAGGCATATACATAGAATGAAGGCTATTGCTAAGCACATTGATTTGTGCTTCTTAGATTGTAAGCCGCCCTGAGTCTTCGGAGAAGGGCGGGATATAAATGGGATTTAAAAAAAACATGTTAGTTGTTGAAATGTAAGCAGCCACAGCTTAAAGATACTCATGGAAAAATCAAGTTGTAGGATCTGGTCTTTGGTGGTCTCCAAAAAAATGCTACTGGCAAAAGACTAAAGCTCTGAAAAGGGATGTTTGTGCAAGACTTCTACCAATATGTAACACTTTGTGCAAAGCCTACGGCTGATGTGAATGTAGAAATGTAGTACAGTCTGCCGCACAAATAAAGGCATGGAATTATTCATTATGCTGAATACTGGGGAAATAGATAAAAAAGTAGAATTCGGCTTTATAATAAGCCCTTTCTGCCCCAAAGATATAGTTCAGTTCTTCACTAGCTTTAAAACAGCCTTTATTCTGAAACATAAACCTAAGAGAGGCAGGAGAGACGAAGAAGATTCCCAATCTCTTTAAAGAGTTCACATCATCTCTTCCTTCCAGGGAAGGGAAACAGACATGACATTTTCTTTTCTAGATCTGCAGATGAAATGAGAGTTTTCAGAGAAGGAAAACAACTCCTCTCCTCTGAACTGCTCGTCCATGAGTATGGCAAAAGTGAAAGGATTCTCTCATGAGGGAAGATTGCTAGTGTAATGAATGTTGATGCTTTTCAGCACGGCTGTTCAGAGCAGAAGTCTAAGGCATCTGAGGACAGCATGTTGGAGAAAGCTTCGCCGACGGAGAAAAAGAGAAGTCCAGTGCAAAGGTTTCAACACCAATAAAGAAGGCCTGGCATTCCCGCAAGAATCACAGGATGGGAAGTGAACTTGCTGCAACTTGGCAAGTGGCCACACCAGCAAACCAATGTGACAACACTGTTACCCTGTCAAAGTGACAAGGCATTCATGAGATGGGAGTCATCAAACCTCTTCAGAAAATAGAAGCCTTCTTCCCTTTGAGGCCAGCTGGCTGGAAACGAGGACCAACCTGTCTTAAAAGAGATGCAGTTTTTGCTCAATCTTTGTGAGTATCTTAAAAGCGCATTCACTGGAGAAGTGCAGATAACATTGGGGAGCTCACGAACAAGACCGTAAGAGGACACTGAAAATACAACGTCTCCAAACTCCAATAATGTAGAAGAGCTGAGTCAATTAAAAATCTTCCTTTTGCTACTAAAATAATAGTTCAGGTGTGACACACGCAAAAAGAGGGCTTCCTGTCTTTACTACAGTAGTCTCTTTTTATTGCCAGAATAATAGGAGGCAAAGTATTGTGAGGCCCACTATATATTCTTACCTATAAACACTTCCTTGTCCCACAGGTCTGGACCTATCTATCATCTGCTGTTGTCTATGCTAGTAAAGGTAAAGGTAAAGGTTCTCCCGCACATGCATGCTAGTCATTTCTGACTCTAGGGGCCGGTGCTCATCTCCGTTTCAAAGCCGAAGAGCCAGCGCTTGTCCGAGGACGTCTCCGTGGTCACGTGGCCGGCATGACTAGACGCCAGAGGCGCACAGAACGCTGTTACCTTCCCACCGGAGTGGTCCCTATTTTTCTACTTGCATTTTTACGTGCTTTCGAACTGCTAGGTTGGCAGAAGCTGGGACGAGTAACAGGCGCTCACTCTGTTACGCGGCACTCGGGATTCGACCCGCCAAACTGCCGACCTTCTGATCGACAAGCTCAGCGTCCTAACCCACTGAGCCACTGGGTCCCTATGCTAGTACACAACTGTAATTTTATCTTTCCAGTTTTCATTCAGTAGAGCTAGATCTTAAATATTGCTGCAGGGAGACTTCTAATGAAGACAGGATCGGCTAGATTCCCTGAAAGAGTGGGGACAGTATTTATGGTGGAGATTGCAGGCTGGACGGACTGTGGCTAGCGAAATCGCTCCAGAGAAAGGTGAGATTGTCAGATTGCCACAAGTACTCCGCGTAGCTGCTCTTTGTGAGAAGGCTGCGGAAACCAAAGTTTTTTCCCCCCAGTCAGTTTATGAGTCGTGCAGCTGGACTCAAGGAATTCCATCTAAGCCCCCATTTGTAACATAGCCTATATGGACACAAAGCTTGACCAAGCCTCATTGCTTGATCATTTTTTAAAAATTGCTTTTCAACTACTAAGAACCTTCAGAATGTCATGCTTTTATCTCATTCAGTGCGTGAGCCTCCTTATTAGTGAAAGACGTTTCAAGTATAAGTTCAACAACTCAGATTTTTTTTAACTTTTTGGAACAGACAGCAGAAAGGTGTTTAGAGTGTTGATTCTGGAAAGTTAAAAACGGGCTAAGAGTCCAGATGGATCTGAAATAAGACTCTGAAATTAATCATAAGAATTAGAATTAATATATAATTGTAAGAATCTTTCCTGTGGGAATTTGCTGTTGGTTAAGATTCTTTAGGAAAAATAATGATTGGATCGTACACTAAAGCGAACTAGAAGAAATGAAAAGATCACAATTAAAGGAGAAGAATACTTAATGAGTCAACATAGAATGGAGCAAAATATTTCAGCGTTGGAATTTTTGAAGAATATTTGTGAACAATGGACACAGAAGTTAATTTTAAGAACGTCTGTCATCATAGATGATGTGTAAGTGATGTTATAGAAAAGGATAATACAGTCCTGAAACTGATTTGAATGTTGATTTAAAAATGACAAGCTACAAGAATGACATGAAAAAAGATAATACACTGCATATACAGATTAAACTGGTTGATAATTTAATAATTAAAGGGAACATAAAATTAACAAACAAGAAGAGTGATTTGGATAACTTTTCTATACTGACTCTACAAAAGAAATTTTTTTAAAGTTTTGAAGTATTTTCTGAGAAGGGGCAAAGAAAAAAATAAATTAAGTTCTAGGACAGGGGTGTCAAACTGCCAGAACACGGGCCGGACGTGTCCTCAGGAAACCGTG
Source organism: Vipera berus (assembly GCF_964194415.1). Lineage (NCBI taxonomy): Eukaryota > Metazoa > Chordata > Lepidosauria > Squamata > Viperidae > Vipera > Vipera berus. Next base: position 350,799,433 of record NC_138202.1, read on the forward strand.
CCCACCCCTTTGCCGGCGATGGAGAAAAAGCTCTGATATGTCACATGTCTGTTCTAGGACATTATTTGACATACCTATCAATGAGTTCAATATTCCCTTTCAAATTGTATCAAAATACAACTTCTCTGCCAACATGTGTCACTTTGCACATTCACTCAACTGCATTTGCCATTCCGAAGCCTATCAATCATATGTGGACACAATTCCTTTTTTTAAATTTGTTCCCCTATCAGTTTGATAGTATCAGGAAATACCAAATAAGGCCAATTCCTTATTCACCCCTAACGTCTGATACTTAAAAAAACACTGGTCCTGATGTGAATTCTTAGGAACACCATTGCACATGTCATCATTTATTCCTCTTCTTTATTTCATATACAGTATGGAGCTCAGGGTTGAATCTAGAGTCTTTGATACTCTCTGAGCCTGGTTGTTTGCTTGCAGCCACAATGATCTTACCTAGTTGAGCAATGACACATACGCAAGCAAATAACCAAGCTCAGACAGCACCAAAGGCTCGACTAGTATTTGTCTTATACCCTCAGCATTGACGACAGAACCAAGAATTCATTAACTTATTCTGCTTTTCTTCTATTTTCTATCTTCCTCTGACACATCTTTGGATATTTTTTTTGCCGTTATTTGCCATGTTCTTAGCCACGTGCTTCTCAAGTCCGTGATATATATTTTGCTATATTTATCAGCAGGCCTCCCCTTTTTCTATTTTTAAATATATAACACAAAGCATCAACTCACTGGATCGAAGACCAACATCCTACAAAGGAGATGAACGGCTTCATGTGTAGCTTGGCTGGATAATGTATACAGGACAGGAAGGGATGGCTGTGAAAAGAAAAAAGCACTGAGCCTCATACGCATAACTGAGATGCCAAAATGCAACGCTGTCTTTTTCTGAACCACAGCTAAAACTGCTGAATACATTCTGTTCAGGGTGGGGTTTTTTGTTTGTTTTTTAAATGATTTTTTTTAAAAAACAACTGTTTTGGAAATAAATGAAGAGGACAAGTTAGTCTAGCAAGCTCTTCCAGCAAAACAGGTTAGCTTAAGTCCAGCAAGCATTTCCAGGCGAGCAGATGAAAAATAAAATTTAACTGTTCTAATTTTTGTAAATGTAATCCCATTTTATATTTATAACTGTTATATGTTGTTTTATCTTGATAAAAGCCAGTCAGAGTCACCTGAACCATGAAACGGGCAGCAAATAAATTTCATAAATAAAAATTAATATATATATATATATCCTAGAATTCTTAAGAGCCTTGGTGGAGCAGTGGGCTAATGCCTCCTTAAGTAACACCAGCTGCCTGCAATTAGTGCAGGTTCGCATCCCACCAGGCTCAAGGTTGACTCAGCCTTCCATCCTTCCGAGGTAGGTAAAATGAGGACCCAGATTGTTGGGGGCAATTAAGCTGACTTTGTAATAATGCTACTTGGGGGGCGGCCGAAAGCCCTAATAAGCAGGCATATACATAGAATGAAGGCTATTGCTAAGCACATTGATTTGTGCTTCTTAGATTGTAAGCCGCCCTGATTCTTCGGAGAAGGGCAGGATATAAATGGGATTAAAAAAAAAACATAGAGGAGGAACCTGAACCAAAGATAATGAATAGTGGACAGGGGGCCTCTCTCCTTTTCTAGCTGTTTGACCCCATGACACTCCTGGGGAGTAAGTGCATAGACAGATTAAGGCCTTACAGGGCTTGATGAACTTTACATTAGAACAAGAAGAGAGAAAAACATGACCTCCAAAATTCAAAAGGAATGTTCGTAACTAAAAACAGAGCTGACCTCCGTATGCAAATGTAAAATTTGTCTTGCTTCTTTTTGTTAGGAAAAAAAGTAAGCAAATTAAAATATATTGAGCTTAGAAGCTGGTTGTTCTCCATCACTTCCTACACTATTATTTTCTTAGTGTGTGGTGCTTCTAAAAAAACCCTGCTTTCCTATGCAAATTCGAAAAAAAAGGAAAGCCTTATAGATCTAACATGTGCACGGATTGGGGAAAAACCATTAGGAGCAAGAAAGAAACGATTACATAATTTTTCTCCTGTTATTGGCAGATGATTAATTGTTATTGGTACGTGGGAGGAATATGTTATACCTAACCCAGAACTGGCACATATTCCGTTTCAAATAAGCAATCAAACTTTTGCCTTATCAATTTATGGAACAATATTAAGAGAAAAGGTTAGATGCTAATCAGCATTACAGGACAGAGTCGAGATTTATAATAGAGTTTCTCGGGATGCTTTCCACGTATGTAAGGACACCATGGCTAATTTCTTAGTCAGAATGAATATTACGGAATGATGATAGCAGGACCCCACTGTGTGTCACACAAACACTACAGTTGTTCTATACCAGTTCTATGTCATATGAAGCTGTGTTAGGCCAAGGCTGTTGATTGTGACTAAGATTACAATAAATCTTTATTCGTACTACTTTTTAAATTGGAAAATCCCATCAGCTGATCTTGGGACACTCTGCATGCAGTGATTTAAGGCTACATTTCCAGGAATTGCAAATCTGACCAGCTTATACAAGGTGATTATAACAAGACCTCAGAACAACTCTGAAATAGCATGGAATTTTGAAGGAAAAAAAAGGACTTTCTTTCCATCTCTCATTTCTTGCCCCTCCACTGTATTTCCATATACAAAGTACTCCATTCTGTTAAGAATAACTGAGCAAACCTTGAGTAAAGTTCCACATTTTACCTGTGGCTGTGCTGCACGCACCCAACTCTAAATAGAATTCAAGCTGCAGCAGGAGTTCATAGGCCTCTTCCAACACACCAAAAATCACTTTATTCCTTATATTTTTTTAAAGTTAGGTATACATATATACAGTGAAATTATTTTTATATAATGAAAACAGTATTTTTGCGCTGCAAATATTTTCAATTATTACACATCTGTTGAGAAGAAGTTGTATCAGAACAATGGTTACTCAAACAAAATAGGTGACATCCTAAAATAGATATTACACATCTATTTTATTATCTCCAGCCATTATATTTGATTTCATACTTTTTGGCTGAAACACCCAAAACAGAGATGATAAAAGAAATTGAGGTTATAGGCTAAAATTAGGTCCCTGGTAGCAGCTTTCCAAACTAAGATAAGTAGGTCATTTAAGTCTAATTTAGCCTCATTGTAATTGGTTCATAGGCTGTACTTAATGCCCAGGAATGCAAAAGGTCTCTTTTGCTTAGATTGTTTTTTTAGTATTACCTACAGCAGTTCCACTCTCCTCGGGCCAAAGAGCCACACCTACTCTCTGCATCAAAAATTTAACTTCCATAAAAAGCAGAGAGCACGACGTATTAATTTTCAGTTCTGCATAGCTGAGATAAATTGCTTTGTGATTATCCCAGTATGAATCCCAATCTTTTATTGCTCTTACGACTGAAAATTAAAAGTCGTCATCACATAACTAAAAGGCTCTGGCATTACCAAATTCTCCAAATTAGAAAGTAATCACTTTACCTGTTTATGAGGACCCCTGAGTATGTGAGCCTTGGCGCCTTCACAAGCTGTCCTCATTGCTTCCAGTGACGGTGTCCCCAAAAGATCGGTGATCAAATCCAACTGTAGAAATGAAAAAATAAACCAGAACTCCAATTTTATTTTATACTGCGATAACCTCTGCCAATACAAAAGTATGACTACCCTGTCTTGTTTCCTCACTACTTGTAGGTATTCTTTGAAACTGGGCATGTGTGTGTGTGTGTGTGTGTGCGTGTGCGTGCATGCGTGTATAGGTTTTATATACAGGCAGCCCAAAATTTCTGTTGCTAAGCAAGACAGTTGTTAAGTAGGTTTTGCCCCATTTTACAACCTTTCTTATCACAGTTGTTAAGTGAACCACTGCAGTTGTTAAATGAATCTGGCTTCCCCATTGACTCTGCTTGTCAGAAAGTGGCAAAAAGGGATCACAAGACCCCATAACACTGCAACCATCATGAATGCATGCCAAACATCTGAATTTTGATTACGTGACCATGGGGATGCTGCAATGGTCGTTAAGTGTGAAAAACGGTCGCAAGTCACTTTTTTCAGTGCCGCTGTAATTTCAAACAGTCATTAAACAAATAGTTGAAAGTCAAAGACTACCTGTGGTAGCCTCTGACCTAAGTAATACCACAAGAAGCTTTACCATCTCTTTATACAGCAGCAACAAATGCAATAATACCACAAAGATAATAGTAAAAGCAGTAGACAAACAAATAATTTTAGATATTATAAAAAACTCAAAAGACCACAACAAACTTCATACTTTATTATGCTTGAAGACAATTTGAAAGCTATAGCTAGTCCAGAATGCAGCCGCAAGACTGGTACACTGACGCACTAGTGACCAACTGACTTCCAAGTGCTAAGGGTCCACCTTCAAAGCCCTTCATGGCCCAGGTCAAAATATTTGTAGGCCCATCTCTGCCTATCCAGCAAAACCATGATTGGCGTGCTTCAGATCCTAAGGGGCTGCTCCTCTGTCCTAGTCCTGTTAGATCTCTCAGCGGTTTTTGATACCATCGACCATGGTATCCTACTGCGGTGTCTCAGGGGGTTGGGAGTGGGGGGCACTGTTTTACAGTGGTTCTCCTCGTACCTCCTGGGCCACTCGCAGTCGGTGTTGATGTGAGGGCAGAGGTCCGCCCCGAGGTCTCTCGTTTGTGGAGTTCCTCAGGGGTCGGTTCTCTCTCCCCTCTTGTTCAACATCTACATGAAGACGCTGGGCGAGCTCATTCGTGGTTTCGGGGTGAGGTATCATCAGTATGCTGATGATACCCAGTTTTTTCTTTCCATCCCGAACCAACCCAGTGATGCCCTCGACGTGATGTCCCGTTGCCTAGAGGCGGTCCGGGTTTGGATGGGGAGAAACAGGCATCGACTCAATCCCGCCAAGACTGAGTGGCTGTGCATGCCGGCATCTCGGATGAACCAGTTTTGTCCATCTTTAACTATGGGGGTGAGGTGTTACCCCCCGTTGATAGGGCTCGCAACTTGGGCGTCCTCCTGGACTCACGGCTCACCTTGGAAGATCATATAGGAGCCGTGACCAGGGGGGCTTTTGCCCAGGTCCGCCTGGTGCGCCAGTTGCGGCCCTATCTGGACCGAGATGCCCTACGCACAGTCACTCATGCGCTCGTGACCTCCCGGTTAGACTACTGCAATGCTCTCTACATGGGGCTGCCCTTGAGGACCACTCGGAGGCTTCAGCTGGTGGAGAATGCGGCCGCGCGAGTTGTGATGGGAGTCTCCCGATACTCCCATGTAACACCTCTCCTCCGCGAGCTGCATTGGCTTCCGGTTGCTCTCCGGGTGAGATTCAAGGTGCTGGTGATGACCTATAAAGCCCTAAATGGCATGGGTCCGGATTATCTTAGGGAGCACCTGCTGCCAGCTTCAATTTCCCATCGTCCTGTGCACTCCCACAGGGAGGGCCTCCTTAGGGTACCGCCGGTCAGTGAGTGGCGGCGGGTGATCCCCAGGGGAAGGGCGTTCTCTGTGGGCGCACCTGCCCTGTGAAACAATCTGCCTGTGGAACTCCGGACCGCCCCCGACCTTCTTTCGTTTTGCCGGGACCTAAAAACTTGGTTATTTGATTTATCTGGCCTGGACTGAGGGGTTTTAATTTTTAAACTTTTAAATTTTTAAACTTTGGGCTACTAATTGTTATTTAATCTTATTTTAATTCTATTTTAACTTTTATTTTGTCTTTTAACTTTGCCCTGTAAACCGCCCTGAGTCCTTTGGGAATAGGGCGGTATATAAAACTAAATAAATAAATAAATAAATAAATAAGCAGTGTCATCTGATGGAACCTAAAAGTTTGTCTTTGGTGTCACTGTGACTGCCTTATGGAACAGCATCTCCCCTCAGGTTCAGATGTGCCCAATTCTGCTGGTCCTCAAAAAGGCATTGAAGATCCATTTCTCCCCAGGCTCTGAGTCAGAACAGCACATAAAACTTTACAAGTGAGTTGTTTCTGGTGTGTGGTGTGTTTTTTATGGATTTCTATTGGTATTTACTTTTTACGTTTTCCTAAACACTAACTGTTAGCTGCTTAAAACTGCATTCCTAGTGGGCAGCTATATAAACCCTATATAAATAATAAATACATAAAGGCATACAAATGTGTCTACTGAGAAAACTCTGTAGTTTGGCCATTAGCACAGAATAATACAAGTCGCCCTTGACTTACAAGTGTAACTGAACCCAAATGATGGTCAAAAATCAGGCTGCTCGTTAAGCAGGTCATTATGTGACTGATCCGATTTTATGACATTATTAAGTGAATGCTGCAGTCATTAAGTGAATGCTGCAATCATGAAGCGAACCCATCATTTTTTTTGCCAAAACCCAGAGGTAAACACTGGTTTCCAGCAAAAAACAAAACAAAACAAACAAACCACAACCCATCATCAATTGCAGTCATGTGACCCTGGGATGCTGCCAATGGCTGTAAATGTAGGCTAGTTGCCAAGTGGCCCAAATGAGATGGGGTGAGGGTGGACATCAGAACTTCAACTTTGGGGTCTGTTGTGACTTCAAATGGTCACTAAGTGAGGACTGTCTACATCTTTTCTATAATGGCCACTTGCCTCTCTCTTAGAAGACAGGATTAATAGAGGAAAGCCGCTGGAGACTACTTAATTGGCAGGCAACCTCCTCTTGTTTATTCTAAATGCCTGCAGAATCCTGACAATTGTAAATTCGAATCCCTGGTCCTTTCAACAAACTGTATTTTCCGAGAAATTTAACGTGACGAGGCCGCAATAGAACGTACGTAGATCAATTTAGGATCGCTAGGATAAACAAAGCTTACGTGGGCATGCGATTCCTATCAAAATATAACAGAAAACTGGAGACAAAAGATCAGTAGTCAGGCACTGAGCTTTGAATCAATGGCTATAAGTTGTTAATTGGAATATCCTTTACAAAATCTCTCGGCCTGAGTTTTTGATACGCAGAACGGAAACTGCCTCCCTCACAAAGGGGTTTTTCTTTTTGGGCAAAGATGAAACATAGAACATGAAACAACATACACATGAGAAATAGTCAAGAAGCATGCAACTAAACCTAGAAAGGTTCTTCAAAACATAAACATCAAATGCTGTAACTGAAGCTTATTTATGTAGAGCCCTGGTGTGCTGCTGTCTGATTGTCAGAATCCCCAGACAGAATAGTTGGAGATCCTGACAAATATAAAAAGAGTTGTGCTGAGGAAGTTTTTTTTAGGGCAACCTAATCAACTGACGCATAGTTACAAAGCCTTCACATCCATGCCCAGCTATAGCCATTTTCCACTCTTAAATCTGACAAAACAAAACAAAACAGAACAAAACAAAAGCAGTCTCATTCTCAATTAGACTAAATTACAATTTGTTTTGTTACAATGCAAAACGGTTTGCAACTTCACCCTCAATTTAGAGATCACTGATTATTGTAGGTGTGTCACCGGTGTGTGAGTTGAGCAGCTATATAAACTTGTTTAATCAATAATAATAAATAAATTACTGGGGGTGGGGAGGAAAAGAATAGCTACCAAAGCTGTACAACTCTTATTATCCACCCTATTTAAATATTTTGCAAACAGATTTCAAAATAGCATCTCACTTTTCTAGCTAATTCAAATTTTTAAGAAGCATTTTCAGCATGCTAAAGATAAACCACCCACGTTTGTCCTCGCAATTCCTGGACGAGATGGGCGTTCTTGAGTGGGCTTTTAACTCAACCTCCATTCCCCATCTGTCACCCGAGAACGATGACAATCTACCTCAAAAGGTTGCAGGGGAATTGATCAGATAAGCAAATGCAACTTTGTTCTTCCTGGATAAGAAGTGGGGGGCCCAGAAAGTGTAACAGAAAAAAAGTAAGAGAAACATCTCATGGTTACATGGCTAAAATAATAATTAAACAAACTCATTTAAAATCATTAGGTCTCTCATGGTTAACCACAATTTCTTGGTATAAAAAGTAAAGATTATGTGTGTGCACGTGCGCACACACACACACACACACACACACACACACACACACACACAAACAGCCACCCTTAAAACCACCAAATATAAAACATACTTTTCCTTATTCTAGTTCCCCCCGTATGCTGAATGATGACCGGGCACAGGGCTTTTTTTCTCATAGAACGCTCAGAACGGAGTTCCGGCACCTTTTTTGGATGGAACCTTGTAGGGTAGGCAAGGTGGGTTGTATGACATGTGTGAGTTCCGGCACCTTTTTCTTTTACAAAAAAAGCACTGACCGGGCATGTTGGCAGTTGCAATCCAACCCTTTAGGAGGGAGTAGTTGCCAGATCTATTGCATTAAAAGCAAAGCACCTTTATACCTGCTGAATGGGGCTTTGAGCTTGAAACAATATTCTTCGCCCCAGCAGTTCGGCAAATATACAGCCTATGGACCAGATGTCAATAGCGTTGCTGTAGTGACGGCTTCCCATCAGGATTTCTGGAGCCCGATAATACTGAGTAACAACTTCCTGAGTCATATGACGAGATTCATCTAATTCTTCCACCCTGGCTAGGCCAAAATCACAGATCTGAAAAAGTAAAGGTTTGCCAAGTGTTATAAACAGTAAGGGTAGGGAGAAGAATTCTAATATAACATCCTGGTCATCTCTCTCTCTCTCTCTCTCTCTCTCTCTCTCCCTCCCTCTCTCTCTCTCTCTCCCCCCTCTCTCTCCCTCCCTCCCTCCCTCCCATCCTAACCCTAACCCTAACAATAACCACTTGGAGGAACAGGTGGGGCTCATGTGAGATTATGTTCTTCTATACAAAAGAGCCGTCAATCTCTCCAGAGAGAAAATTAGTACCGTGCATCATGAAAATGAATTCTAATCTAGTTCTCGTTGTTTTTAAGATGCAGATTTATTTTCTATGTAATGAGATTCAATCATAAGTGCTCCTAAAGTACAATCCAGTTTGCTGTTTTTAACAGCCAGTCCTTAGCCACATGTAGCAGCAAGCTATTGTATAGTTAATGTTCTCAGAAGTAGCAGTACGAAGAGATTAAAATAATTGTATCATGCTTTAAGCTGGAGTAAACACTCATTTTTCCCCCCTAGAATAGCAAAGAGACCAAACTATGCCAACACCACAATTCTAAGCTACTCAGTTAACAAGAAAGAAAAGTCATTGGCTTCAGTCGGAGAGTATTTATTTACAATGAGGGAACATCTCTGGCATTTAAGCACAGTGTCTTTTGTTTACATTAATTATGGGGAGGAGATGAGGAGAAATATAATTCCCCTTCTGCTACTACGGAGCCCAAGTGAAAATGTTTATGCCAGCAGAACACAATCATAGCTGTGAAATATGGCATGTGAGTGGTTAACAACACTTCTCAGTGTTGTAATCATACTGCCAATAATGCATTTGATGAAATCCTGTTTTTAAAACAGGGACAGCTCTTCACCAGTACAAACTCATTAATATTTATGGTTGTTTCATGAGTTATGGTTTTAATGATTAGAATAGATTATAGAAAGAAGAGAGCTATGTTGTAAACATACAATAAGAGGTCAATTTATATTTAAAACTGCTGTGAAGCTACTTGTTTGCATCTTTTTTCTTTCTGTTCTATTTTTCTGCCGGCATCAAGCTCCCTGCGCCCTGTGCGTTCCCACAGAGAGGGCCTCCTCAGGGTGCCACCGATCAGAGAATGTCGATTGGTGGCCCCCAGGGGGAGATCCTTCTCTGTGGGCGCTCCGGAGCTGTGGAATCAGCTACCGGTAGAGCTCCGGATGGCGCCCGATCTTCGCTCCTTTCGTCGCGATCTCAAGACGTTTTTGTTTGTACAAGCTGGCCTAGCCTGATGGGGATCGGTGGGGTTGTTTTATCTTTAGTCTCTTAATTTTATCTTGGGGTTTTTAGAATTGTACTCCTATTGTTTTAACTAGGGCAACTGTTTAATCTCTTTTTAATGTTTGTATTTGGTATTTTATTCTGCCCTGTGAACCGCCCTGAGTCCTCAGGGAGAAGGGCGGTATATAAATGTTATTAAATTAAATTAAATTAAATTAAATTAAATTTTACTTCTTTTCCATCTATCTTTCTGTTTTTTTTCTTTTTCTCACTCTAAATTAGTTTGTATACATTTTTAATCTTAAAAATATTTAATAAAATTGTACAAAAATATATGTGATTATTTCAGAGAAATGCGAAGTACACAGATTTTGTAGATGAGGGGGGACATGATAGCAGTGTTCCAATATCTCAGGGGCTGCCCCAAAGAAGAGGCAGTCAAGCTATTCTCCAAAGCACCTGAAAGCAGGAGAAGAAGCAATGGATGGAAACTAATCAAGGAGAGAAGCAACCTAGAACTAAGGAGAAACTTCCTGACAGTTAGAACAATTAGCCAGTGGAACAACCTGCCTCCAGAAGCGGTGAATGCTCCAACAGTGGAAGTTTTTAAGAAGAGACTGGATAGCCATTTGTCTGAAATGGTATGGGGTTTCCTGCCTGAACAGGGGGGTTGGACTAGATGACCTCCAAGGTCCCTTCCAACTTCTTCATCATCATCATCATCATCATCATCATCATCATCATTATTATTATTATTATTATTATTATTATTATTATTATTATTATTATTATTATTATTATTATTTTGCAAAAGCAAGTCTTCACACAAATGGCTCAGGAATTCTGGGAGTTGAAGTCCACAAGTCATAAAAGAGCCAAGGTTGCCTATCCCTGGGCTATCTATCTATTTTATACAGGCATTACTAAAATACCTTAAGAACACAGTTGCTGTTCACAAGAAGGTTCCCTGGTTTAATGTCTCGATGCAAAATACCAGCTGAATGTAAGTATTTCAGGCCTAGAAAAAAGCAAAGCAGAACAAAAGTTCAAAATCAGAACAAGCTGCGGCATCAAGTCTATGCCTGCAAACACTGACATATTGGAAGCCAAAATATTACCGGTATTTGTTTACACCCTCTCTGGTTCAGAAGGATCCTGGAGAAATTTTATCTTTAGGATTGCGAAGAGTCAACACTGATTTGATGGCACGTAATCAATCAGACCCAGAAGGCAGCCAATATTATTTAGTAGTTAAGGCTTTATTTCTCAACCTTGGCAACTTCAAGACATGCAGACTTCCAATTCCCAGAATTCTCTAGATACCATGCTGCCTGGGGAATTCTGGGAGTAGAAGTCGCCATGATTGAGAAACACTGAGCTAAGGTATTGTAGTAGGAGTGGGGAGACAAAGGTTTCAGTCCTTTAGGCCAGGGCTTTTCAACCAGTGGCACGGGTACCACCTGTGGTACATTGGCACCTAGCAGGTGGTATGCGACCATCCTAGAAAAGTGGTAGCGGGGGAGGGGAATGAGCTGAACCGGTGGCAGCACTGCACAAGCCTGAGCGAGAGACGGCTGGAGCTGCAGGGCTGTCAGGGCTCAGTGGAAGCACCAGGATCAGCGCCAGGCTCCAGCTGGAGCTCGGCGCTGATCCTGGTGCTTCTGAGCCCAGAAGAAGCGCCGATCAGCTGGAATGTTGCAGCATCTCCAGGGTCTTGTGATTTACATTCAGATGCTTGGCAACTGATTCATATTTATGACGGTCACAGTGTCCCAGAGTCATGTGAGGTGACCAAAACCTGCTGCAACCACCCAGCACACGGAGGGAATAAAAACCAAACTCCCACCCCACCCCACCGCCAATCCTCAACAGAAATGCTCACAACTATGAAAACCTCAGACAGGAGGAAGAGTGCCGCCGGGCGGGCAGGCAGGTAGGTGTCTTGCTCGGCTGTGGCTTGGGGGGGGGGTACTTTTTTCAGTGCCATTGTAACTTCGAACAGTCACTAAACAAACTGTTGTAAGTCGAGGACTACCTGTACTTCATCACTTTTTTCCTTTTTTTTTTGGTCATCAGGTTTTTGACACCTTGCTAGGCGACTGGTGGTACTTGGATGTTGCCATATCCTAAAAGTGGTACAATGGGTGCAAAGGTTGAAAAGACCTGCTTTAGGCACAAAAGCCAGCAGGGTGACCTTCGCCCGGTCCCTCCCACTCAGCCCAAATCAGCATCAGGCTTTGCAACAAGCTGGGCAATGAACAAAGGAAAAAAAATCTTTTTGATAAGCTTCACTGTAAGAACTTGGCAAATGGAATCCATACAGAACAACAGTGGGAAGAGGCATAGTTATAGGTTCACTCAAGGAACTTTGGCAGATGAAGGTGGACTTAATCAGTCCAATAGTTTAACCACTGCATGACATCAGACTATTTAAGAAGTATAGTGAATATGCTAAGATTAAGACAAGGGAGACTCAGGTTCAAGTTCAACTTTATTTTTTAAAAATTGGATTAAAAAAACCTTTCCAAACTAAAGAAGCATATATATTATTGCTAATCATGGAGAGAAGCAACCTAGAACTAAGGAGAACTTTCCTGACAGTGAGAACAATCAACCAGTAGAATGGCTTGCCTTCAGAAGTTGTGGGTCCTCCATCACTGGAGGATTTTAAAAAGTGACTGGACGACCATTTATCTAAAATGGTATAGGGTTTTCTGCCTAAGCAGGGGGTTGGACTAGAAGACCTCCAAGGTCCCTTCCTATTATTATTATTATTATTATTATTATTATTATTATTATTATTATTATTATTATTGTTGTTGTTGTTGTTGTTGTTGTTATTATTGTTATATTATTATTATTATTATTATTATTATATTATTATTATTATTATTATTATTAATCATCATCATCATCATCGATCATCGCACAGTCAGCCAGATGTTCAGACTGGATTTGGCATTTTTGTCTACCTACTGAGTCCTTACCAAGGACCTGGGATAGGTAGATGTGGATGTTTGATGGTATTACAGAGATCGCCGCAGGATGGAAGCAGTTCCTGGTAAGGCTGCCTTTTGTAATTTACTAATGGCAAATTTGTCAATGCCAACGGTGTTCAAGTGGTGCTCCAGTTGTTTTGGGATTGCACCCACGGCGCCTATTACTATTGGTACCACCCTTGCTTGCCTTTGCCACAGTCTTTCTATTTCTATTTGTAGGTCTTTGTATTTTGTTATCTTCTCCAATTCTTTCTCATCTATTCTGCTGTCTCCAGGCACTGCCACATCCACTATCCAGACTTTTTTGTCTTTCTTATTATATAAAACTTTTATTCATAAAACATGAAACTCAGTCAACTGAACACTCAAATTGACTGGCACTAATGGTTGACACGGGTTGCTGCCAGCATCCTAGGTATCAACCAGGTATCTCCTTAAAATGTAAGATGTTCCGAGTAGCGCAGTTTTTTGTAGCTTTGCTGGAGTTATTGCAGGAAGCTGCAATTTCTTGATGTATTTTGCAAAATACATTATTATTATTATTATTATTATTATTATTATTATTATTATTATTATTATTATTATTATTATTATTATTATTATTATTTATTATTATTATTATTATTATTATTATTATTATTATTATTATTATTATTATTATTATTATTATTATTATTATTATTCCTCCAAGGTCCCTTCCAATTCTGTTATTCTGTTATGTATATAATTTTTCCATTGTAAATAGCATTCATATTATTCATATTGTTATTATTATTCACTATACTCTTAACATTAGAGAAGCAATACAGTATGAGTAATCCAGAAATTACTTTGCAGTTGAAAAGGTTTTTAAAAGAGTGCTTACTTGCAGGGAAACCTTTACTTTATTTTAATTTATGCGGCTCCCCTCCTCCTGCTGTTTCAATGCAGGTAGCTGTCAACTTACAACCATTCCTTTAGCGACCTTTCAAAGTTGCAACGGCACTGAAAAAAATGACACACAACTGCTTCTTGCACTTAGGACTGTCACAGCATCCCCTCACTCATGTGATCAAAATTCAAGCACTTAGCAAATGGCACGAATTTACAATGGCTGCAGCATCCTGGGGTCATGTGATCACCATTTCCAACCTTTCCTGTTGACTTCTGACAAGCAAAGTCAACAGGGAAGTTGGATTTGTTTAAAGATCACATGATTCTCCTGTGCCAATTCCCCTCCCCCAATTTTATCGGAAGGCCCACAAATTGGCTTCTAGTAAAATGTTCATATTACATGATCAGCAGTGGGGAAATGCATTTTACATATTGCAGTGGGGTTCCAATATATTTATTCCACGTTAAAAATCTAAAGTAAATTACCTCTTAAAATCTGGTAAAGAAAAACTTTGACGTGATCTGAGCTGAGTGGCTGAGGAGAGACGATAATCTTATGGAGATCACTCTGCATCAGTTCTGTAACAACATATCTTTAATTGTATTCATTAAGGAAAATACAAGACAGAAAGTGGATCAGATAATTTCAGTTCCTGCAACACACAAGAGACATCACAATAACCGCTCCTTTTCATTTCACTTAATCTGTAGGTATTTGAATGTTACAGAACCAGAAATGATTTGGACAGTTGCTAAGAATTATTTTAATCATAAGGCCCTGCTCTTTACCTCTAAGCCATTCTTTATATTAGAGGACCATAAAAAAAAACTCTTTGCGCCTGAGGCAGTAAATCTCTTTTTCTTGTCAGTTTACACATCACCCATTTTTTCAAAAGTTGCACTTTTTTCTTTCAGATTGGCAATTTTACATGAGAAACAAGACCAAGTCCCAGTGATAGACCTGGACTGACAGGAAATCGAAATCATACCAGAGAACCCGCCCACTTCTCACATGCAACATTAAGACAGGAATGCAAGTTAAAGAGGCACCTTGGGAAAGCGCAATTGCTCTCCTGTCTGCTCACTTGAGTTATAACTGCTTAGATGATTACATGATTTTCTGCTGTCTCCAATAAAGACTTTCAATATAACTGAAAGGGGAGATCAAGATGTTGAGCTGGGCTCCACCTCCTGCATCAAGGCAATTGCCAAGCAAGATATCTGATGTATGATCTTGGTTGTTGACAACAGTCTGGGAGGACACGGAGCCTGAAGCAAAACCAGTGTATCTTGATTTTCAAGTATCAAGCTGTGCTTTCAGCACTGGAAGATTCTAGGAACAAGCAGTAGTGAAGAAAATAATTCTAAGCTTAAGGAAGAAAAGACAAGAGTTAAGAGTTGCAAGGACAACATAAACGGAGCTGGATCAGGGGATGGGACCCTGACATACAAAGATGGTGAAGGTGATGACAGCATCTTTTTAATATTGGCTCCTCTGAGATGGAATGGAATAGAATGCAGGGGAGGAGAGGCTAAAAAAACATTCCTTTTTGCCATCTTTTAGGAACTGCGATTTTGCCCTTTCAAAACAGGCAACGTACAGCCACACTGATTTTATTTAGGAAACAGAGATTTTACATTTTAAAAAGAAAATATGGATTGGAAGAATAAATTTAACACAAGACACGTAGATACACACAAGAACCTGTGACCTGTTGGGCCATCATTTCAAAGCTCGTTCCTTACCTAAATAGAGAAACCGAATGAGCACAGGTGAGCAAAACAAAAAATCAGTGGGAGCGGAGATGACTTCTGACTTCTGGTTGGCTTCTCCACTGAGTTTTTTTGTGGGATGTGGGCAGTGAGCATCAGAAAGCGAGCTTCCTTCCTTCCTTCCTTCCCCTTTCCTTTTCTTTCTCCATTCTCTACCTCCCTTACTTCTTTCCTCCTCCTTCCTCCTTTCCCTTCCTTCCTCCCTCCCTACTTCCTCCCTTCCTCACCCACCCACCCTTCCTCTTCCCAGCAGGCAGGTAAGTGGCTGCTGCCAGGTGGGAGAGAGAGCAAGGGAGTATGGTGGGAGGACAGAAGGGCTGACACTCCCAGAAGCTGTCAGGGAACATTGAAAATGAGGATCATGGCTGACTGAAGCAGTCACAACTTCCCACATTTCATTCCCTTGGGAGTAATGGGGTCCCAGCATTCTATAAGTTAGCCCATTTGATATACTTAGTTGAAACAGTCTTGCCCTGTGATGCACCGTTTCACCCAGTTATAGATTACAGATAAAAGAGGGTGTGTGTGTGTGTGTGTGTGTGTGTGAGAGAGAGAGAGAGAGAGAGAGAGAGAGAGAGAGAGAGAGAGAGAGAGAGAGAGAGGAGGGAGGGAGGGAGAGAGACAGAGAGAGACAGAGAGAGAGAGAGAGAGAGAGAGAGAGAGAGAGAGAGAGAGAGAGAGAGAGAGAGAGAGAGAGAGAGAGAGAGAGAGAGAGGAAGGGAGAGAAGCTGCTGCTGCTGTCTTTTTTTTTTAAAGTCCACTTATACACTTGCCCATTTCACAACTGTGACTCTGGGTGGCTAACTATTTGTTGTTATACTAGCTGTATATTTTATTTATTCCTTTCTGTTTCTCAAATCTTTTCGTAAGTGGGTTGTAAAGATATATTTACAGTGAGGGGTAAACTGAGAAGTATATTCCAATGTTTTAATTGTATTTGTTCTAGAAATAGCAGAGAGAAACAATAATCACAACCAAGATTTAAGGCAGAGGGAGTAACATGCTGTCTTCTGCCATGAAGAAAGTGGTAACTTCAATCCTTGATTGTGGGTTCAGAAGTATATGCACGTATGAGCCTAATGGGTCCGCAGCTTTGACACAGATATGCCATGCGGGTGGCTAATTATTCCTTGTGTATATCTGCATCTGAGTGGAAGACATTAATCTGAGCAAGTAATCCAAACAATATATATATATATATATATGCCAAAGAAAAGGCAAATTTAGAGGAAAAAAATAAACTTTGACACTTTACTGTCCAAAGCCCATTTTTGTTTGCCTGACCTCGGCCAAATATGCCTGTATTTCAAAAGCTGCAAAAGAGCATTTCAAAAGTATTTGCATCATGTCCATATAATAATCGAGCTGTTGCTTTTATAGCTAATTCCAGTTCTGTAGGTCATCTGTTTTATGCCATGTTATGGGATGGTAAAAACATGATCCCAGCTGGGGGGTCAGAGACCCTTAAAAAGTAGCAGCTCCCACCTCCCATTTATCAGCCATACAAAGAACAGCTTCTGGGAGCTTCCTTTTTTTTTTTTTACCCTGCAGGAAATAACACACAACCCTAAGAATTGATTCCCCTGGGACTGCAAAAGGGAAGACAAGCATAGAAATGTTTCGCCTTAGCCAGGGCACGGTGTGATCTTGCAATACAAGTGCGCAAAAGTATTTTTTTTATATATATATTTTGAGGATCATTTGGCCAAAAACAGGGAAGAGATCAGAGTGAATGGCCTGGAGGATGAGTGGCTACCAAAGCAACGGTCACATAAGTGGGGCTTGAGTCTAAGGCAAGAAATAACTTAAGAGAGTCGGTGGAGACTCTCAGTCATCCAGGTCATCGTTGTCCCAAGGATGCTTTTCAAACAGCAACTGGACTGTTGTTGTTTTTTTTGGAGGAAGAAGAAGAAGATGTTTCGCTTCTTATCAAAGACATTTCATCAGTTGTGATTGGATGGGGGTGGGGTACCTATCCTTCCATCCCCCCTCCATCCAGTCACAACTGATGAAGGATGAGAAGCAAAATGTCGTCTTCTTCTTCTTCCTCAAAAAACAGTCCAGTTGCCTTTTGAAAAACCGCCTTTGAAACTTAAGAAACTGTTTCAGGCAAGCCCCTCTCTAGTTTACCTGAAAGTAAAAGAGAAGGAAGGAAGGATTTGTAAGATAAAAGTAATACTGGCTTAGGTGGCATTGCTTTTTTTAGCCTGGTCTGCCTTCAAGGTCATTCACTCTCCCCTTTACAATACAGGTCTAAATCAGTTAAAAATCACTTTTTTCCTAGGCCATTGTAACTTTGAATGGTCACTAAATGGAACGGTTGTAAGCCAAGGACTACCCGTAATTTGTTCTTTCAAACCAAGAGCCATCAATCACACGACCCCTGACTTTCCTTCTACCCATAGCTCTTAAAACTGGGCTGCTGCTTAGAGCAGGGCTTTTCAACCTTTTCACCCATTGTACCACTTTTAGGATATGGCAACATCCGAGTACCACCAGTCGCCCAGCAAGGTGTCAAAAACTTGATGACCCCCCCCCCCAAAAAAGGAAAAAAGTGATGAAGTATGAAGTCATCAAGTTTTTGACACCTTGCTAGGTGATTGGTGGTACTCAGATATTTTAGGATATTGCTATATCCTAAAAGTAGTATAACTTACAACAGTTCGCTTAGTGACTGTTATAAGCGCCAAGATCAGCACCAGGCTTCAGCTGATCAGCGCTTCTTCGGGGCTCAGCAGAAACGCAAGGATCAGCGCCGGGCTCCAAATGATCAGAAGCGCCAGGATCAGCTGGAGCCCAGCGGTGATCCTGGTGCTTCTGCTGAGCCCCGACAGCCCCGAAGAAGCACTGATCCTGGCGCTTCCGCCGAGCCCTGACAGCCCTGCAGCTCCAGCCATCTCTCGCTCAGGCTTGTGCGGTGCTGACGCTGCTTCAGCTCATTCCCCTCCCCAGCTACCGCTTCTCTAGGATGGTCGTGTACCACCTGCCAGGTGCCAATGTACCACCGGTGGTTCCTGTACCACTGGTTGAAAAGCCCTGGCTTAGAGCATAATCTGCCCTCCAAAAAGTTTCCTGAAACATTTAGAGATTCTGTACAGAGCATTCTAGTCCCTTATAGAGGTTGTGTTAAGCTCTGAGGGAAAGGAATCAATTACACCCAAATGTGCACAAACAACTTTTGCTACAGCTTGAAATCAGTTTTAAATGCAATCTGGGCAAACTCCATTAAAATAAGATCACTACAAATACCTCGACTTGTGACTGTTTAACGACTGATCAGAGTTATAATGGCCTCTAAAAAAAAGGGACTTACGGCCTGTCTTCACAACTCACGACCATCGTGCCACCCGTGGTTATGTGACTGCAATATGAATGCTTGGCAACCGGCTCGCAGTTATGACCCATTGCAGCATCCTGCAGTCACATGATTGCAATTAGGACCTAACAAAGAAAAAAACCTCAATAGGGAAAATGGATTCACTTAACGATCACATGATTAATTTAATGACCGTGGTGATTTGCTTAACAATCACCATGAAACTGGTTATAAAATCAGGTCCAACTCCACTTATGACCGCAACATTTTTATGATGGAAATTCAGGTTTCACTTGTTGATTGTTAAGGGCTAACTGTAAAGAGACACACTTTCCATTTCAAACTGCAACTTTCTGCTCCTCCCCGCCCACACAGGAGCAGTATTTCATCCTTTCTACACTCAACTGGCTGAAAAAACTCCGAAGCATTATTATTTGGGGATTTTTCTCATTATGGCCCAAAGAGTTGGACTCGACAGATTATTGTACAAAGCTAGCAATGCCCTACCTACCAATAGTGGTGACCAAGTTGTGATAGCAATATGCAAACCGGCCCCCACCCCAGGATTACAGGCAAAAACTATTAATGACGTTGTTGGAAACAAGAGTGGAGGACAGCTCTTCTTTCTATGTCCTTCTTATGAGTTTGGTAGAGACCTTCATATGTTTTTGTAAGACCTCCTTATTTTCTCCAGTGTTTTAGCAAAGCCTGATGGAGGGAAAAAATTCATAAATTTGTAGAAAGCTTATTTTTACAGTATAACTAGATTTCACATTTAGAATTGCAGCTTAAAGCAGCAATTCAGGCCCAGGTCCAATTCCCTATTTAGTGTAGGAATCCAAATAATCCAGTTCCCCAAATGGTTATCTAATCCTGGGGTCCCCAACCCCCGGTCCGTGGACTGATACCAGGCCGTGGCATGCCAGGAACTGGGCCGCACGAACAAGCGAAGCCCCATCTGCGGAATTGCAGGCAGCACACAAAACCACGCCCCCTCCGTTCTACGGCTCTCTCCGTGTAAACGGTCCCTGGTGCCCAAAAGGTTGGGGACCTCTGATCTAATCCCTGCTTCCAGTGATAGAAAAATCGGCACCTTCTTGCTAATTGCTTCCACTGATGAACTGTTCTTACCCATTAGCAAGCTTTTCCTAACAACTCAGACTGAAACCTGCCTTCCTGTGACCTATATTCTAGAACACTACAGCATAGGTTTTGACTTCCTTCTATCTGATATTCTGTCGGATACTTGAAATGTTTAACCATCACATCTCTGTTTTTCAAGGTTCTTCAGTCTTTCCTAGCTTTTGTCATATGATCCACACTAGTTTCTTGGAACAAGGATGCCTGCTTCTCCTAACAGTCTATTTTTTATTTGTAATATTAGTGTTTGATGGTTGTTAGTATGTTTCTTCTTCTTTTCTTTATTTTGTATTTTAACTTTGGAAATAAAATTAAAAATGTTTGCAAAAAAAAAAAGGCTTCTCTACTGCAATTGGTATAGATTTTTCATCCCACCTAAACAAGGTGAGGAAAACATGCAGAGAATAGTGGCTAAAATTATTTTCAACCCCTTTCCAATGGCCATAGGTGTATAGGTGTATAACAGACATGTCAAACTGGCGACATGATGTGACGTCGCGCAACGTTTTTGGGACATTTTTGCCATTGGCTTCCACATGACGCATTTGGCCCGCGGGTCTGACACCCTTGGTATATAGTATCTTCAGTAAAATTGATGTCTGTATATATGTCTGTGTCAACACTTCAGAAGATAGGCTGAAGATCCAGATGGATCTCGACAGACTTGAACACTGGGCCCTATCTAACAAAATACATTTAGGCAAGTGTTTTACACTTACTTGGCTCAATAACAGTAACTATGAGAGGGATCTTGGAGTCCTAGTGCCATGCCTCCTCAGAACCGGTCCCTGGTGTGGTTTCGTGTACTGCCTGCATCTAGTGGGTGGGGCTTCACTTGTCTCCGTAGCCTGGTTGTTGGTATGCCGCAGCCCAGTGCCAGTCCATGGACTGGGGGTTGGGGACCCTTATCCTAGTGGACAATCACTTAAATATGAGCCAGCAGTGTGAGGCAGCAGTCAAAAAAGCCAATGCAATACTAGGCTGCATTAACAGAGGGATCACACAAAGTATTAATAACACTTTATAAAGCCTTAGTAAGACCACTGCATCGTTTTGATTGCCACATTATAAAAAAAAATGTTGAGAGCCTGGAAAGAGTGTAGAAAAGAGCAACAAAGATGATTAGGGGCCTGGAGGCTAAAGCATATGAAGAACGGTTGCAGGAATTGGGTATGTCTAGTCCAGACATGTCAAACACAAGGTCCACGGGCCGGATCCGGCCCGCGAAGTGGTTTCATGTGGCCCGCGAAGCCATCCTGGAAACAGTGAGGGAACGGCCCCCACTGCCTTGGCCCTGGCCCAGAGACCCTCCTTCTGCCAGAGACCCTCAGATCTGTCCCACTCCTGCCCAGGCCCCTATAGGCACCCTTTATGCGAACGATGTAGAGTTGGCCACGCCCACCCAGTAGGCCATACGCACTCTAGCCACACCCACCCAGTAGGCCATGCCCACCCTGGCCATACCCACCCGGCCCCCTGAGGGCAACCGCAATGCTGATGCAGCCCTCAATGAAATTGAGTTTGACACCCTTGGTCTAGTCTAGTAAAAATAATGACATGACTGCAGTGTTCCAATGTCTATGGGGCTGCCACAAAGAAGAGGGGGTCAATCTATTCTCCAAAGCACCTGAAAGCAGGACAAGAAGCAATGGATGGAAACTAATCAAAGAGAGAAGCAACCTAAAACTAAGGAGAAATTTCCTAACCGTGAAAACTATTAACCAGTGGAACAGCTTGCCTTCAGAAATTGTGGATGCTCTATCACTGCAGATTTTTAAGAAGAAACTGGACAGCTACTTGTCTATAATGGTATAGGGTCTGGACTGAATGAGGGTTGGACTAGAAGAGCACCAAGGTCCCTTCCAACTCTTTATTCTGTTATTATTTGCCCCTTGTGTTGCATCTGTGTGTTTGCATATGCTTTGTATCATGAGACAAGGATGGTATGTGGCTTAGAATGAATGAGTCAGCAACATCCCAAGTCTTTGACCAAATGCTTCTACCATAGGGATGCATTGGAGGATTTTTTTTAATGTAGTTTTTCTTTGCAGCCCCCAGCTGCAGAGAAACATATTTTTTTAAACTTGATATTTCTTTCGTCAACTTCTCCCCAATGCCAATTTTGGCCTGATCATATTCTTTTTCATAGAGTTATACTGCTGCCTGCCTGGAGTCCCAAGCCTCTTTGTTCCATTTCACTTAGAACATAGAACAGTGATGGCGAACCTTTTAGAGACCGAGTGCCCAAACCGCAACCCAAAATCCACCTATTTATCACAAAGTGCCAGGGCCACATCAGCATTGTGGTACCCTCGGGGGGGGGGCAGGGAGAAGCTTCTGAGTGCCACCTCTGGCCGGCTCCTGCTCCAGGCGGTGGTGGTGGCCTAATGGACCTGCTGTTGGCGGCAGTGGCGTGCATGCCAACAGAGAGGGCTCTGAGTGCCACCTCTGGCACGCGTGCTATAGGTTCGCCACCAATGACATAGAATAACAGAGTTGGAAGGAAACTTGGAGGTCGTCTACTCCAGCCCCCTGCTCCAGCAGAAGACCCTATACCATTTCAGAAAAACTTGTCCCGTCTCTTTTTGAAACCCTCCAGTGATGGAGCACCCGTAACTTTTGAAGGCAAGCTATTCCATTGGTTGATTGCTCTCACCGTTAGTTTTAGGTTGCTTCTCTCCTTGTTATAAGTCGTAACAACTTATAACAAGGTTATAAGTTTATAACCTTATTATATAAAGTTTATAGGGACGCGGTGGCTCAGTGGGTTAGGACGCTGAGCTTGTCGATCAGAAGGTCGGCAGTTTGGCGGGTCGAATCCCGAGTGCTGCGTAACAGAGTGAGCGCCTGTTACTCATCCCAGCTTCTGCCAACCTAGCAGTTCAAAAGCACGTTAAAATGCAAGTAGAAAAATAGGGACCACTACAGTGGGAAGGTAACAGCGTTCCGTGCGCCTTTGGCGTCTAGTCATGCTGGCCACATGACCACGGAGACGTCCTCGGACAAGCGCTGGCTCTTCGGCTTTGAAACGGAGATGAGCACCGGCCCCTAGAGTCAGAAACTAGCACGCATGTGCGGGGGAACCTTTACCTTTACCTTTTAAAGAATGAAAGTTTCCATGTATTCCATGCATTTACTTCTGGAACAGGGATTGCAATGCAGTAGTCTGTACTTCACTGGGCGCATGAAACTTCCTTGTTTGGCTCTCCCACCTAAATCCTCCCCATCTTCAGTCCCAAACAAGATACCTCCCAGATGTCTCAACTAGTTGCCATGCCAACTAAAGCATCTTAAATGAAATAAGGTCCTGGAATGGCCTCTGCATTGCTCTGGGTCTGCTGTGCTTTACAAAAAAGTGTTTCAGAAGGACTCAGAGGTGCTATTAGCTTGAAGAGCGAATATCTTTTGATTGTCTCTGGACAATTTAACAAGGGCCTAGAAACAAGAGCGAAAGCAGACTTTCCTTGGAGCTTCACCACTCTAGCAGAATTTTAAATCAGCTGGCATCTGGGTAGGTCAAACGTGGTGATGAGTTCTCTCCTCATCTTACTCGCAATAAAGGTATAATTAAACAATATAATAAAAAGCAGGTTTCAGTGGATGCCCTGCCTTTCGACACTTAACTCCAATTCTTATTACGGCAAGAGAGCACGTGAGGTTGCTCTGGTTACAACACCTTCAAACCAAACAGCACCTCCTCGGCAGAAAATACTGACAGTAATAATTAGCAAATCGCTGCATAAAATTAGAGCCACGAAATAGCAATTTACTTCAGAACAACAGTTACAGGGGACAATAGCAGACCTTTAATTTGTGCTGACTCAGAAGCCAAAGAAGTCAACGGGCTGTGCCACACTGACAAAGCAACCAAAAGTGCAAGTCTAAGTATTGTTTCACAATTCCCTTTGCTGCAAATGAAGAATTCAGAAATATCTGCTACAGTTTCTCCCCTGGAGGAAAAAAAAAAGCATTTTTTATTTTTTTTTACAAGTAAGCAGCTGGATTTACAACATTCTGTTTTGCTCCCTGCAACTTCCTTTGTTTGTTTATGTAGTTTCACAGCAATGTCTATTCCAAAATATTCCCCAAATCCCAAAAATCAGGTTGGGTTTCAGTTGAGTTTGGTGACTGGGTTTCAGTTGAGATGTAATATGGTCGACATTATTCCTTACTGATTAAAATTTGGTACATAATGAATTATCTATCAGGAAAATAGAGGCAAAATAAAACATGGTCATGAAGATAAAAGATTCCTCTGCATATTTTTTTTAGCCAACCCTGGCATTACAAAGTCCTTCAGCTGTGGTTTGTTGCACTTTTGATCAAATTTGTATAAGTGGCCCGTGCTTAATTACTACTTGTTCAGCGATTATTTGAACATACTCTTGAGTGAAATTTACTGTAGGACTGGTCCTCAAAGGTGGGCTGTTGCAATGTTTCCACGGTCGCCATTTGCAATGTTTGCTTCTGGCTTTTGACAAGCAGTCAGTGGGGAAACTCATACAAGATCCCCAATAGCAACCAAGTGATGTCGTGCATAATGATTGCGTGAGATTCACTTAATAACAGCAACTAGAAGTGCTGTTGCCAAACAGTGTGGTCATGAGACATCACACTTAACAATTGTCTTGTTTAGCAACAGAATTTCTGGTCCCAGTTGCAGTCCTAAGTCAAGAACTACCTATATGTTGTTTTGTTGCTGGTGCTGGTTTCAGTGGCGTTATATTTTACTCCTTTGCATGTTCTGCACTTAGAAGTAAGTACACACTACATAAGGTAAAGGTAAAGGTTCCCCCGCACATGTGTGCTAGTCGTTTCCGACTCTAGGGGCCGGTGCTCATCTCCGTTTCAAAGCCGAAGAGCCAGTGCTTGTCCGAGGACGTCTCTGTGGTCATGTGGCCGGCACGACTAGATGCCAAGGCGCACGGAACGCTGTTACCTTCCCACCGTAGTGGTCCCTATTTTTCTACTTGCATTTTGACGTGCTTTCGAACTGCTAGGTTGGCAGAAGACACACTACATAAGAATTACTAATTGGGCTTGGACCTTTGATTACTTACTTCAGGATGAGCTTGTGCTCTCCAGCTCAATTCCTTAACATTCCAGTCTTTAAAAAAACAGAAATAATTCCAGAAAGGCCATATGAGCATAAACAACGTGCATAAACATCAGAGCATAAAGGCACTGCTCAGTAGGCAAAAAGCTGAGGATTATGGTATTATCCTGGTGATTGGGTCAGTGCTGAACTGTGTGCTATTTATGTGAAACTCAGAAATGATATGATTCAGGCAATTTTAAGAGTATCTATGTTGCTTGACTTGAGGAATCAGACAAACTAGATGGAATTCTCGGAGGGACAATATCTCTGCTCATCATTAGAACATGTGTCATCCATTTGATTTCTGTTTGTAAAAAAGAATTATCAAAGCACAAAATATCACTTCATATCATAGCATTTTCCCAAAGAACTGCTCAGATCTTTAAATGAGTTCTGTAACAGGTGCACAATTTTGCTTGGCCAAGGATCATACCAGTTTTTCAACAGTAGGTTGGAGGCTGTACTGAGACATCACACAGTCTTAAGACTTTGTGGGAGTATGTCAAAGTACTATTAATATTGCTACTTTTAATTATTTAACACACTTCTCCATGGACACACACGAAATTACAATGACACCCACTTCTGAGTTGATTCTCACTTCTGAGTTGATTCTAAAGAAACTCACAAATATATGAGCAAAGTTTATCCCCGACTTTTTTTCCCCAAGTGTAAGAATGCAACCAATAAAAATAGTATTATGTATAAACTGATTTCAATTTAAGAGGTTACAAATCTCCAACTTAAATCAAAATAGTCTGAAGCCACAACGATATTCAGGCCCTGAAAGCCTTGCGAGTGGCCCTTAAGAGATTTCTAAAAGTTGCTATCAAATTGCTGTTTCTGAATGACAGCAGCGGAACATACATACAACTAAAGAGTAATCATATCAAATGTATTTAAGATTACTTTGATGAACATGTAAACAACATGAAATAAAATTTAGGTTTTATTAGGACCTCAATTAGCTACTTGGGGGCCTTGTATGGGCCTTGCCACGTCCTCTTAAATGTAAAAGAAGAAAATAATTGAACATATCTGGGGATTGACAGCCAATGTGATGCAGAGTTTAAGGTTGGGCCTAGGTAACCAGGTTGAAGACCCAGTCTTCAGTACCTTAAGTCACAAACATTCACTGCTTAAGTTTGGATGGGTTCTTTCTCTACCTTGATCATTGAGCAGGATTATTTATTTATTTATTTATTTAATTAGTTTTATATACTGCCCTATTCCCGAAGAACTCAGGGCGGTTTACAGGGCAAAATTTAAAAGACAATATAAAAGCTAAAATAGAAATAGAATTAAAATGAATTAAATTAATTAATAGCCCAACAAATTAAAACAAAGTTCTTAAAACCCCTCAGTCCAGGCCAGAAAGATCAAAGAACCAGGTTTATCCTTGCTTGGCCAACAAAGAATTCTATTCCTATTCCTATTCCTATTCTGTTCTGTTCTGTCCTATTCTAGGGAAGAAAACAGAGAAGAATTTGAGTTCCTGGAGAAAAGGTAGGACAGAAATCTAAGATAAACAGATGATGATTGTAGAAGTGGATTAACTCAAGGGCAATAAAAGAAATGAAAATAAAATACAGAACTAGCTTCCACAACCATGGAAGATAAATTGCTAGAGCCTTTGTGGTGGAATTAAGGGGTTTCCTGAGCCAGGAGAAATGTGTAAAAAAAAAGGTGATATAATTGGAGTTGTGCTTTAATTCAAAGCTTTGCATCAAAGTTTCAAAACCAAAAATGTATCATAATAAATGTAGTTCAGACATTAATTACTGCACATATAGCACAGCTGTAAAAGCTGGCTGTTTTTTTATATAAACCATACATCTTCCTTTTTTTTTCTAGAAGCTGTAGGGCTGGCTGATTAAGATTCACTTTCTAACCAGGCAATGTTATTTCAGCCACGCTAATTTTTCAAGCATGTTTATTCATCCCCATTTGTATCTTGCTGTATAGTCAACTAGGTGAGCTCAAAAATTCACTACTTAGAGCACTTTACATTTAAAAAAAAATACTGCAATGGCGTCATTCTCCAGTCTTGATCAGATATGGCAAGCTAAATTTTTAGATGCATTTTCCTATCTACATCTCTTCTATCTACATTTATGCATTAATTTAAATTTGCAACAACCATTTACTTTTTGGAATAGAATACATTGGTTCCAGATCACTGGGCTCCAGGTGCTGTAAAATCCCTGTTCAATCTCCTGGAAGTCAAGCTCTACCCGCCCACCACCTTCTACCTAAAATCAGATAGGGAGGCAGAATAGACTAAAAGTGTACTACAACAGTACCTCAGTTACTATGCTAGCTACCAACAGAACAACTGAGCTCAACTTCTACCGTTCAGAGAATTTCCCTACAATAAGTCTGTGACATAATAATAATAATAATAATAATAATAATAATAATAATAATAATAATAATAATAATAATAATAATATATAAAGTTGGAAGGGACCTTGGAGGTCATCTAGTCCAACCCCCTGCTCAGGCAGAAAACCCTATACCAGGGGTCGGCAACCTCGGCTCTTTTATGACTCGTGGACTTCAACTCCCAGAATTCCTGAGCCAGCATAGCTGGCTCAGGAATTCTGGGAGTTGAAGTCCACGAGTCATAAAAGAGCCGAGGTTGCCGACCCCTGCCCTATACCATTTCAGTCAAATGGCTGTCCAGTCTCTTCTTAAAAACCTCCAGTGTTGGAGCATTCACCACCTCTGGAGGCAGGTTGTTCCACTGGTTAATTGTTCTAACTGTCAGGAAGTTTCTCCTTAGTTCTAGGTTGCTTCTCTCCTTGGCTAGTTTCCATCCGTTGCTTCTTGTCCTGCTTTCAGGTGCTTTGGAGAATAGCTTGATTCCCTCTTCTTTGGGGCAGCCCCTGAGATATTGGAACACTGCTATCATGTCACCCCTCACCCTTCTCTTCATTAAACTACACATACCCAATTCCAGCAACCGTTCCCTATATGTTTTAGCCTCCAGCCCCCTAATCATCTTGGTTGCTCTTCTCTGTACCCTTTCTTGACCTAGTCTCTGGTAAGCTGTCTCCTTCTGATTACGGACTGAAGGACTCAGCTTATAACTCCTCTTTAGCCTCCAGGAAGCTGTCGTGTACATGCATACAATTCCTACTCCACTCATGTTGTCTCTCCCATCTACACTTGTACTTGCTGTTTCTCCAGCCGCATTTTCCTGACACCTTCTCAAGCCTCATTGCAAATGTACCACTTCAGCTGCCTGTATCAATACTTTCCGTCACCTTGCTTCCCCATTGCTGCATTTACTACAAAGCCCCCGTGCCATCTCCTAGCACCTTTGCAAGTCCCCATTTAACAACTGCCACATTTAGTGACGGTTTGTAGTTACAGTGGTGATAAAAAAAAATAACTTTTGCAGGTCTGTAATGCAAAGGAAAGCCGAAATAAAATAATAAGCACAGCCAGTTTCACGTAGCTATCGCTTCACTTAACGACCAAGTAGTTGGTCCCAATTATGGTCACGAAATTTGTGTTTGCAAAGACTCAAACTCAAATGATTAATACATGTTAATAACGGTGTGGGGGGGGGAAACAGTTTTACATCAATGGCAGGGACTTTTTCTGACTTGTCAGTTTAGTTCAATGATATGAATAGCAAAAAGTCATAAATATGCGAGTGTCTCTATGAAATTATTTTCATCTGGCTGCCCCTTTCCTTCCATTAAAAAAATAGTACTTATACAGTACAATACTCTACAGGTAAACATTTGTGACAACATCAGCTTTATTTGTTTGCCTCAGGCAGAAATTTATTTTAAGTGGGAATAGCCATTTTGTGGAGCTTGTACACAGTTTTATAAAGCCCCTGAGAAGCAAATCAACGATTATGAGAAAAGTATCAGCATAAAAAAGCAACTGGATCCAACAAATAAGACATTGCATACTCCTTTTAATAGGAAATTCCGGCCTCTGCCTTTGTTTTTTTTCCTTTCAGTATGACATTTCTACCATTCTTTGGACAAGATAGGATCACAAGAAGCTACATTACAGTGACAGAGATCAAAATAGCTCAGTAATTGTATGTACTAGAGGTTTTCAGGCTCTATGGATGGCTACATTTTAATTAAACTATACATATGGACATCATATTTAGTCGTGGGAGTAAATACTTCAGTGCAGAAAGGGCAATAAGCAAAAGGAAAGGAAAGTGGATTTTACGCTGCTCGTCACTGCTGACTATAAGGGGTGGTGGTGCTTTATCTCCATTTCGAGGCCATGAGCCAGGCTGTCTGAAGACACATTTGCACGATCACGTGCCTAGCATGACACTGTGGAGTGCTGTTGCCTCTCCGTTGAAGTGCTACCTATTTATCTATTCGCATTTGCATGCTTTTGAACTGCTAGGTGGACAGGAGCTAGGCCAGGGGTAGGCAACCTTGGTTCTTTTATGATTCGTGGACTTCAACTCCCAGAATTCCTGACCCAGCATGGCTCTGTATGGAGCTGGCTCAGGAATTCTGGGAGTTGAAGTCCACGAGTCATAAAAGAGCCAAGGTTGCCTACCCCTGAGCTAGGCGAAGAGGGGAGTTCACCTCGCTGCACAATGCTCAGGTCATGAA
This sequence comes from Vipera berus, assembly GCF_964194415.1. NCBI lineage: Eukaryota > Metazoa > Chordata > Lepidosauria > Squamata > Viperidae > Vipera > Vipera berus. The sequence goes on from NC_138202.1 coordinate 350,829,089, forward strand.
CCCGGGCTGTCAGCTTTCTAGCTGACAGTGTTTTAACTCTAGAGCTATTGTACCACCCACTTGTACAACTTTCTTCAGAAAGAACAGAGGTCTCCAAATGTCTATCAAATACAAAAGTTGCTTTTTTCCAATAAAAAATAACACTTTCACATGTTAAAACAAACTATGCTCATGCAGTACATTCAGTACATGGGAGGGGGCAAAATTCACTCTTAACTTTGGTTCCTTTCATTTCTTCACTTCTAATTGTTTTTTTTATACTTCGTATAAACCTTGGACTGTGTTTTTTGTACCTTTCTCTAAATATTTCTATATGTATGTCCCTTTTGTTTTTAGAAAGCAATTTTCCTTTTGAGCATTATTTCCCCGATCTATTTTTCCATGTGTCTTTTTCCAGTGCAGATATGTATTACATAAATAGAAGTGAGATTGCAGAGTTCATACTGCTTTAACAGTAAATAAAGTTCAGATTAAAATGAGAATAAGTCTCTTTCTCTCATCCGTCTTTTTAAATTTCCCTCCAGAATCTAGAAAGACAGAGAGCACAAGTAGCAATGTATTTAGCCATTACAGTATAAAGGTCTCCAAACACGCTTTTTCAATATAACTATGAGGCATTTTGTCACTGAGTGTTCTTAGTGTTCAAATTTTTCTAAAAACTTTTGTTTTGCTATAAAATGAATCTTAGCAAAACGTTTCTGAAAAAAGAAAGGAGCACACATTAAAAAATTCTTTTGTCTACTCTTAGTTTTTTTCCTGAAATAAAATATAAAGACTTTCCAAACATTTTTTTAGCAATATCTATTTTAACTTTTTAAATTAGCTCTAAATATAGCAACAGATACTAGATGAATATAAGATGGCTGTTGTCATTTAGATTTTTAAGCTGATAAACTTCCTAAGATAGGGGTGTCAAACTCAATTTCATTGAGGGCCGCATCAGCATTGCGGTTGCCCTCAGGGGGCCGGGTGGGTATGGCCAGGGTGGGTGTGGCCTACTGGGTGGGCGTGGCTAGAGTGCGTATGGCCTACTGGGTGGGCGTGGCCAGCTCTACATGGTTCGCATCAAGGGTACCTATGGGGGCCTGGGCAGGAGTGGGACAGATCTGAGGGTCTCTGGCAGAAGGAGGGTCTCTGGGCCAGGGCCAAGGCAGTGGGGGCCGTTCCCTCACTGTTTCCAGGATGGCTTCGTGGGCCACATGAAACCACTTCGCGGGCCGGATCCGGCCCCCGGGCCTTGTGTTTGACATGTCTGTCCTAAGAGGAACAAACAAATCTTATTTAAATCACTGTCCTTGGTTGGGTGGTGTACCCCTAGATCTGAAACACATAAAAAGAAATAATAGCAAGTTCAGATTTACTGAGATGCTAGGGTTTTTAAAAAAGAAGAAAAGGTAAAGAATTAGTATTACTCAGTTCTGCATTAAAATGTTTTGAATGAACACCAACAAAGAAAAGGTTATTTAAGTATAATGATAACACCTGATAATTCATTAATTGCGTACCTGCTATATGACTATGTTCTTAGACACACTTTAACTAGAGGAAGACTGAATCAAAGTGCAGAGTCTTCAACACTAGATATCCATGAGTCTTTTATGTTATATAATATTTACATTATGCCAGATGTCAAACTCGTGACGTCACGTGACGTCGTACAATGTATCGGAGCTTTTTCTCCATTGCCGGCAATGGGGTGGGTGCAGTTTCCTGATGACATGTCCGGCCCGTGGGCCGGCAGTTTAACACCCCTGTATTATGCCAACAGCTCTTTAAAACTTCAATTTTAAGACTTAAGAATCAAATAGCTGCAATTTAGCAAACTATGGCTGATTGTGAATTACCTGGGGCCAGTTTAAAAAGAATTAATATTTATTATGAGCCGGGGTGGCGCAGTGGTTAGAATGCAGATTTGCAGGCTGACTCTGCCCACTGCCAGGAGTTTGATCCTAACCGGCTCAAGGTTGACTCAGCCTTCCCATCCTTCCAAGGTTGGTAAAATGAGGACCCAGATTGTTCGGGGCAATATGCTGACTCTGTAAACCACTTAGAGAGGACTGTAAAGTACTATGAAGTGGGGTATATAAATCTAAGTGCTATTGCTACTGCTATTATTTCGTTTGTCTGGTTGACTTAACATTTCCCCCCAAAAGCAGAATACAATTTACCTAATATTTTGTCCTCCATTTTTTCTATCATCCTTGAGATACAAGGTACTAAAACAGAATGCGTGTTCCAAAGTCTCTCAGGGGGCTTCCATGGCTGAGGATGGACATGGTTCTCCTTGGTCCAGGTCCACTAACTCAGTTATTAAGCCATGCTGGTGTAATAATATTTATGAAAAATAAATCAGATCAATATTTTGACGTTATTCTGGCAACAGAGCCTCTATTTTTCCTCAATCCTCTCAACTCAAAAGCGGAAAGGAGTATAAATTGGGAAAAGCCACAAAAGGGGAAACCCTTTCTTGAAAGTTTAGAACCCAACTGAATTGATATAATCCTGGCCATAATCTAAAGCAGAAGCATTCTGAAGCACTGAAATGAGTTACTAGTGAAATCCCTAAAGCTAATCTGTGTACCCGCATTTCTAGATCAAAGTTGTACATTGATTGAGAGGAGAGAAATAACATTTCTGGCAATGTAGAAGCTATGGGCATGAGGAAATAAATTTCATATTGTTTATACCATATGAACAATGTTATAGATAGTCCTCGACTTACAACCACAATTGATCCCAAAATTTTTGTTGCTAAGTGAGACAGTTAAGGCAACTTTGCCCCATTTTACAATCTTTCTTGCCACAGTTCTTAAGTGAATCACTGCAGCTGATAAATTAGTAACACAGTTTAAGTGAACCAATCTTCCCTACTGACTTTGCTTGTCTTAAGGTCACAAAAGGTGACCACATGACCCCAGGACACGGCAACTGTCATAAATATGAGCCAGTTGCCAAGCATTCGAATTTTGATCATGTGACGATAGGGATGCTGCAACAAATGTAAGTGTGAAACCTGGTCCTAAGTCACTTTTTTGTAACTTTTGTAACAGTTCACTAAATGAACTGTTGTAAATCGAGGACTACCTGTATAAAATTGTTATATATAGAAATATATACTATACATTTCTTATGCTTTAACATAAAATGCAGCGCTGAACTAAAAAGACATTCAAACTGTTCTGACATATTTATGACTTTTGAGGGACAATCCTCACAGCCCTCATAATTCTCCCTGCCTTCCTGCAGAATTTTACCTGCATTTTTTTGAGTGCAATGAGATTTAAACTATAAGACAGCTGTTTTTGTTTTATATAAGCAAAGGGCAGGTGCAAAACGTTTGTTTCTCATATCTCTAATCTAGATCAAAGGTTATCCTAAGCAAGAGCGCAGCAATTTACAAGGAAGCAAGGGCACACGATCTTTCTGCAATGAGGATGGGAATACATAAGGATACCTGGGAATATATTTCAGAATTTAATATTATATAAATGAAAATTGAATCCTAATCTTAAAAACATTCCAGTTTTTTTATATATTTTACAGGATTTTTTTAGGGTCCTTCAAAATTTCCATGGGACAAAAGTCCAGGGTTAGGGCTGTAGCAGCTTCATACTCTGTGTTATTTAATAAAATAAATAAATACTATATTCTGGCATTGAAAGAAACTTACAAATAACCTGTATGTGCATTTCAAGACATGCCTGTAACAATTCTCTCCAACATCTATGTGTACACATCAAATTGCTATATGAGCATTTGCACATTGGAAGGCATTAATTTGCAGTCATTTTCCAAATACTTTTCACCACGATTGAAAGATAAATCTGGGAGAAAATCTTGAAGCTGTTTGACATATTCAATTCTTGTAATAATAATCATAAATTTCTATACATGCCCTCCAATTCCTTCTTTCAGCAGCTGATTCTTATAACAATGTTTTTATAGATGGTCCATAACAGCTGGCCTCCATATCACCTTTCCAGATGCTAAGGATCAAGACGAAAAGTCCAAAATCTGCAGGTAATTTTACAAACTAGAATTAATTACACCTACCTCAATGAAATTATTTATTTAACATTTAGGATACATTTCTTCAAAGTAGTCGATGTGTGGTGGCTGGAGTATGTCGAGAGCGGAGAGTACCTAGGAAATAAGATGGAAGGTGATTTATTACCAAAGCCTCATTTTACAGAAGGAAAAGAATGAACAAAGGATAAATATCTTCAGTTTTCAACTATATCTTTGATGGTGGGAAGGGTGATATTAACTGGAAACCTGAGACAGAAATTCACCAATGGAAAGAGCAATGCTGATTTTTTATCATAGCAGATTCAAGGATTTAATAAAGTCAATGTTTAGAGTCCAAAAAAATAATAATCATCATACAACCAGCTACGTTTATTTAGTTATTTATTATAGTATCTAATACATTATTTATTATAGGATATTAAATGTATTATCATGTATTATCAAATATATTATCTAATATAATAAATAATTAAATTTTTTCAAATGAAATGCTCAGTTGAATGCACAAGATCGAAGACTGCTGAAGCAAATTAGTTAACTTTCAGATAAACCCTCAGAACAATTCAGGTAAAACTCCACATTTGTTTGTCTGTCTGTCTGTTTGTTTGTTCATTCATTCATAAAATTTATTGGCTTCCCTAATTTATTTATTCATTTAACTATCCAGGACAACAAATTAAACATTTCAGTGTTCAAAATGTATAGGTTACAAGTAATAATGGTCCTTAAAGTAATCTGAAATAAAATGCTTTAAGGCTTTAAAAATTAGAACCACCCTTTTGAATTGGTCTCAGAGACACACTAGGAAACACAGCTGGTATTAATATTTATATCTTATGAGTCAACAAAATAAGCTCCAGAACTGACAGTCTGATCAATGAGTAGGCAATCCAATATTTTGCATCCCTACATGGTAGCATTGACAATACAATACAATAGTACAATACAATAGTACAGTACAATAGTATACTGGGACATTTTTTTTATTTCTGGTATGATACGAGAGTACCACATAAAACATTAGATACATCCACTCCATACTGAAAAACCTGAACAGGCGGAATTCATTTCTGAACTTTTTGAATTTCAACTGCTTCACGTTCTTTTTATATTATAGCACTAGCGAAAATTAATTAAAATTCGTCATTAGGCAATCGTGATAAGATAGAGTCAGCTGCTAAAGAAATCTCTGATTGCTGGCTAGACTATGTACAGTATATGAGAGATGGAACATTTTGCTTGATTGGGAGGATAGTGCTCAAAAAGAGGGCCTAACTATGATGTCATTCCAACTGTCTTTCTCACAATAATCTCTGAATATTGCTGATATCCTGTATTCAAGTAAATAATAAGTAACTAATTCAGATGGACTTTTGAACTGATTGTATTTGGAATTGATTATATTTGGAATTCTGAATTCACAATTGGTGCTTACCCTTGTTTTGCAGACATTCCTGTTCCCTAATAACAACTTGCTGAATTTCAAGATCTGACATCATTACTTTAAAAAAGAAATGTTGTGTTTCGGCATTGGTATACCTTTTTTTAAATTAACTATTTCTAGATTTGGGGCAGAAAGATCCAAAATCTTTTTTCTTTCTTATGGCTGGGCTTGGTAGAAGGAATAAGAAGTTTCCTAATCAGGAGATTCAGACTGACTGATTGTAACCTACTGTAATCATTTTTTTGCTAGGGAATTCACAGAAGGAGTTTTCTGTCGAGTTACAAGCTGGAAGAACAGTTAAGGAAACAGTAGTCTGAAACATATGTAGACTACCAGATTGCCTTTTCAGCACTCCTTCCAAAATGTACATTAAAATATCCCACTTATTACAAAGTAATAAATAATAAGAACAGTTGCTCTGGCTTAACCTCTCTCTGCAAAGTGGAGGAAATCCTTACAAGGAAAGCATATGCAACGAAGAAAAACCTTTTTTTTGATTTAGCAGAAATGTGTTTTGATTCCAGTGTCTGCAGTACGTTTAATTTCTCAGGACATTGTGTCTTAGTTCTTTAATCACTGCAGCTTTTATATTTCAATTTGTATAATCTGTTTTACTGGGTTGCTTCACCTGTAACTACCTGGTTTTCCACCAGCTGGAGTTTATAGTTGGTTTTGACAGTGTTGCTATCTCTACAAACTATGTCTATTTATGGTAGACTTTCTTATTGATAGTGCCAGAAAATAGCATAGATTCCATACTTGGAGTGGCTGTGTTAGGTGACAGCTGTCATGAAAGAGATGACCACCACATGACTGATTAGTTTTAAAAAGAAATGAAATATCCCCTGGCATGAGGTCCAGATGAAATTCCCAAAGAAAGGAGAGAAAATGTGAAAAAGCATAACAATACACTAGAGTAGGAATAATGAATTCTGTACACACATACATATATTGGTGGTAAAATTGGGCCCTGTCGCGTAGTGACCTGTATTATGACTGCCACGACTTACCACGGTAATTACCAGGTTCATGGAGATTCTCAGTCATCCAAGTCATGGTTGTCCCAAAGGTGATTTTTCAGGAGGCAAAGGGGATAGGACAACTTTACCGCATTAAAGGGACGATGGACAGGGTCATGTACCGTCAAATCTTGGGTGAGAACCTCCTTCCCTCAGCCAGGGCATTGAAAATGGGTCGTGGATGGGTATTCAAGCATGACAATGACCGAAAACACACAGGAAGGCAACAAAGGAGTGGCTGAAGAAGAAGCACATTAAGGTCCTGGAGTGGCCTAGCCATACCTTAATCCCATAGAAAATCTGTGGACGGAGCTGAAGGTTCGAGCTGCCAAACATCAGCCTTGAAACCTTAATGACTTGGAGAGGATCTACAAAGAGAAGTGGGACAAAATCCCTCCTGAGATGTGTGCAAACCTGGTGGCCAACTACAAGAAATCTCTGACTTCTGTGATTGCCAACAAGGGTTTTGCCATTAAGTACTAAGTCATGTTTTGCAAAGGGGGTCAAATACTTATTTCACTCATTAAAATGCAAATCAATTTATAACTTTTTTGAAATGCATTTTTCTGGACTTTTTTGTTGTTGTTATTCTGTCTCTCACTGTTAAAATAAACCTACCATTAAAATTATAGCCTGATCATTTCTTTGTCATTGGGCAAACGTACAAAATCAGCAGGGGATCAAATATTTTATTCCCTCACTGTATGCACTTTGGGATGAATACCTTCATATGGTGCAGGAGTATAAATGGATTTCCAGAAAACATTGCAGACTACAGGAATCATTTGCGCTTTAGTTTGAGATGCAGATAACACAGACTCATCCCCAACAGCCTGCGCCTGTCTTCAACAATGAAGGCACACAGGGTAGAAAACATTCTGCAGTCAAGAAGGCTTCACACACATCTGCACTACCCAGGTGACCCTGAGGACACAGGTAAACCTCCAAATGGCCTGAACAACTCTCTGAAAGAGTGCAAATGACCAGCTGTCTGCAAGGAATATAAGTCCTCCCATTCCCCACCATCTAGTCAGAGCTGAAGAAGCTTCTTGGATGAGAAGTGAAACATCTTCAAAGAAAAACAAGAAAGTCCAGTGGCCTCCCGAAAAAGCACCTTTGGGACAATTGCCAGGTTCAATTACAGTAGGGTTACCTATATTAATATTTTATTAATATTATTTTATTTCGGGAGTGGCATGTTGGACAGAACTACTTATTCCATGGTGGCACAGCGATTAGAATACAGTATTGCAGGCTAACTCTGCCCACAGCCTGGAGTTCGATCCTGACCAGCTCAAGGTTGACTCATCCTCCATCTTTCCAAGGTTGGTAAAATGAGGACCCAGATTGTTGGGGGCAATATGCTGACTCTATAAACTGCCCAGAGAATTCTGTAAAGCACTATGGGGCAGTATATAATTCTAAGTGCTCCTGCTCTTGCTAGTTACTGTAAGATTAGCCACTTGACAACCATTCACAAATGAAACTTATAAGTACTTTCCCAATATCTAAAGTGGGCCAAGCCAGAACTGTAAGTACTGCACTTAAAAATATTCAATAACCTTGTCAAAATCCAACTGAGTAAAATCACTAACTATATTTTAGTTATATTTTACAAAGAAAGGTTTTTCCTTATTTAGAATATATCATAGTTGGTTTCTTAAAACGATATTAGGATACTTTGTGATTTTTACCACAAAATAGCTATATAACATATTATTGAATTATTTAAGTCTTTCTAATATAAAAAAAGCCTTTATCTTCCTAGTTTAGAAGAACATAGTAATTTTTTAATTTGCCAAAAATGCACATGATACAAGCATCATCATCCTATCATGTTTCTCAGTCTGCTTGTTTTATAAATTTCTGCGTGAACTTATCAGAACTGATAAGAGAGGCAGGCAACATTCCAGATTTCTCAAATCCTGTTCTTGAAAAATTAACAGACAAGTACAGAGACTGAAAGATAACTGAGTGTTGAACAGAACTTCACCAGAAGTAATTATACTTGTTTCTTTTAAAAAACCAGCGTCTTTGGAACTACTGTAATGTAAAACATTTATTTAACAAAACAGAAAAAAATATATTCATTGCCAAGTTAAAACCACACAAGCCAAGTTCTGTAAATTTGTACAAGATATAAACCAAGACTGGAACAAATGCCTTCTTCTAATCACCATGTTATTCACTGGAGCATCTGTCCTCTTCTTACTAGGGTTGTTATTTATGACTTTTATATTCTCTTTCCTTTAACATGTTAAAGGAATATAATATTAATATGATTAATATTAATTATTCATTATTTAATAGTACTTATATTAAATAATGTTTACTTCATTAAGTATTCAATATTATTAAATTATTTAATATTAATTAATGACTAATTAATATTAAAGGGATATAATATTGATATAATTAATATCTTCCTTAAATATATGAAGAACGGTTGCAGGAATTGGATATGTCCAGTTTAGGAAAAAGAAGGACTAAGAATGATATGATAACAGTGTTCCGATAGTTGAAAAGCTGCCACAAAGATGATGGAGGCAAGCTATTTTCCAAAGCACTGAAGGCAAGACAAGAATCAGTGGATGGAAAGTAATCAAGGAGAGAAGCAACCTGGAACTAACGAGAAATTTCCTAAGAGTGAGAACAATCAACTAGTGGAATGGTTTGCCTACAAAAGTTGTAGGTGCTCCATCAGTGGAGGCTTTCAAGAAGAGACTGGACAGCTTTTTGAGCAGGGGGTTGGACTAGACGACCTCTAAGATCCCTTCCAACTCTGTTATTCTATGTTCTAAGATCTAATGTTTAGGATAGCATATATGGGTCATGTCACATTAACTTTTACAATATTCTTATGAGATAGGTTGGATTGAGAACAATCATCCAATGAGTTCCATGCTAAAGTGGTGACACAGAAGGAGGTCACAACGCAGCACTATAAGTGCAGTTACATCACTCCAATTTATAATTTATAAACTGTACTTGTTTGCTGATTTTTCAAGAACAGGACTTGAGTAATCTAGAACGTTGCCTGCCTCTCTATCAGTTCTGATAAATTGATGCAGAAATCACAAATGATACTGTGACAACAGTGCTGGTTAAAGGAGGAAACAATATGATTCCGGAATTGTCAAATGTTCTTTAGGAAGCCTGAGTAGTAGCTACATTAGCATTTAGATCTATATTGTCCTGTTGTCACAAAGAGAAAAAAACTGGATTTTTATGCAAACAAGTTCTATATAAAAGAGAAAAGAAGTGTAATCCATATATAGCCCTCATTTTTTTAAAAAAAAAGAAAAACTTTTCTGCTGCTAAAAGAGTTCATTTAATATACAACTTCACTGATTTTGAAACCTCAGTAAGCCAAAGCTTATAGTAATAACTTTAGAACTGTAATAAAAAAATGTATCTCTGTTAAACGTTAAGGCCAGATAACCTCTAGCATCCTGTTGTCTTTTCATGGTTTTACTCTGAGACCAACTTCAAAGAATAATCCTCCGGCAAATGTCAAAACTGACATGCATCTGCAATGTTTAGAATCTGATCATTTCAAACCATCACTAATCAGAGACAGAGATGGGAGGTCGTGAATACAAATACACATTTAAGCTATCTCTTTCATTCTTCATTACAATGCTTGCATAGTAAGTATTCAAAGTTGTTTTCATCAATTGTTTATACATTCCCCAGAGCCATTAACATACCAGCACATCAGGTTTCTGGAGTCCAAATATGACTATAAATTAACAGCCCTGAAGAAAATGAGTTATGCCGGGGGGGGGGGGAATAGCACACATGGCATGACTGCCTTAATTCTGCTCCAAATTTCAGTGAACAACAATCTGAATCAGCTTTAAAGAAACAAAGAAAGTACAACACATTGTATTTGGAATTATTTCTTTCTTGGATTTGTTGCAGAAAATATTGCCATTAATAAGAATTAAAAGTTCACATACATTCTTAGTCCTTATAAAATTAATGGAATTAATTAATGGAATTAGTCAGTCTGTAATGCTAAAGCTGCAGGATAAGGCTTCCTTTAGGCCTCTTTTGAATTTATAGCTTAAGTCAGACCTGAACTAGCCTTCCTGTCTCAGTTCTCACAATCGGAAAAGCTGTACTAGAGGTATATCAACTCTTTACTGTTCACCTCAAAAAGACTTAATCCTGGCTTTCAAATGAAATACTTGCACAGGATCATATTTTTAGATTCTTGCAAATATTTTGCCAAAAAGGGAAAAAAAGGGGAAGGGATTAGGTTATATCACAATTTTATGCTGGGGTAATTCTGGAATGAATAACTTGAATCTCATCTTTGGGATGAAATCTGCTTGATTCTTAACCTACTCTGATTTAGATGCCTGAAGGATGTCTGCATTACATCACATCAGCCCCCTTCCTTTTTTAGCTTTTCTTAGGTACATTGTTTTTAAAAGGGACGCGGTGGCTCAGTAGGTTAGGACGCTGAGCTTGTCGATCAGAAGGTCGGCAGTTTGGCAGGTCGAATCCCGAGTGCCACGTAACAGAGTGAGCGCCTGTTACTCGTCCCAGCTTCTGCCAACCTAGCAGTTCGAAAGCACGTAAAAATGCAAGTAGAAAAATTAGGGACCACTACGGTGGGAAGGTAACAGCGTTCTGTGTGCCTTTGGCGTCTAGTCATGCCGGCCACATGACCATGGAGACGTCCTCAGACAAACGGAGATGAACACCGGCCCCTAGAGTTGGAAATGACTAGCACGCATGTGCGGGGGAACCTATACTTTTTTAGGTATATTGTTTACCCTTCCATAACACTATTTATGTTTTGTCATTAAACTAAATTATAATCTGGCATTATGAATAGCCACACTATTGCTCTACCTGGCATGAGGTGTATTAGGAGATAAAGACTGATGTCTTCTTTCATTAATTCATTCTGCCAAAGCCTCTTGATCTAGAATTGCATCTTAACTATAATTAGTTTAAGCAAAAACAAATTCAGTATTTATGTGTACAGTGGCTTTGGGTGGTGAACAATCATAAAAACAATTAAAACAGTTAAAACATGATACAAAAAAGAAATTAAATACAAATGGCTGCCAAGCGCTATTATAATCCAACAGTATCAATATAACCAGGAAATGGAGCCCTTCACATAATCAGGACCCTAGGCCCAAGCACACAGCCAGGTTTTCAATGCCTTCCAAAAGATTAGCAGAATTGGGTCCATCCTAATCTCTGGAGGGAGAATGTCTCAGAAGGTGGGGTTATGGCAGAGAATGCACTCCTCCAGGTCCCCACCAGCCAACATTCTTTGACTGATGGGATCTACAACATGCCCAGCCCGCTGGACCAGGTTGGATATGTAGAAAGAGCTTGGAGAAGATGGTCCTTCAAGTAATCCAGTCCCAACCCATGAGGTGTTTTAAAGCTTCAGCAGCTTGAATTGCACCCGAAAACAGACTGGCAACCAATGTAGCCCCGAAGCAGTGGTATCACATGTGATGAATAGCTAACACCATTTATAATCCATACAGCTGAAGCTTCTGAATGCTCCTCAAGACCAGCCCCATGTAGACCATGTAGCAGTAGTCCAAGTGGGAGGTCATGAAGGCATGAGTGACAGTGAGAAGAACCTCTCAGTTCAGAAATGGGTACAACTGGCACACAAACTGAAGGTGTGCAAAGGGCCTCTTAGCCACCTGCTTTTCCAGCAGGAGACCTCAATCCAAGAGGACACCCAGATTTTGCATCAGATCCATCTGAGGCAGTGCTTCCCCCATCCAGGAACAGAAGCAGAAAAATTTTAGTATTGGAAGGCCCAAGCACTCAAAGTCATCAGTCTTACTTGGGTTGAGCCTAAGCTCATTGTGCCCTATTCAGACCCCTGGTCTCCAGGGCTGGTCACAAGGATACCCACAGTATCATTCAGGCAACCCAGGGTGGAAATGTAAAGCTGGGTTTTTCATCGGCATATTAATGATGCCTCATCCCAAACTGTCAGGTCACCTTACTCAGTGGCCATATGTAGATGTTAAATTAACAGGAGGAGAGAACTGAGCCTTGTAGTAGCCTACAAACTAGGGGCCATGGGCTGGATCTCTGTCTTCTTTGTCAGCACCGACTGGAACTGATGCCAGAGGAAGGAAGAAAAACCAGCATGATATTGTGCCTCCTATCCCCAACTCCTGAAGCTGGTCCTGAAGAATCAATGGTATTGAGGGCTGCTGAGAGGGTCAAAATGAGCAAGGACAGATGCACTACTCCCATCCCATTCCCAACAGAGATCATCCAAGAATGTGAACAATGCTGTTTCAGTCCCAAATCTTGGCCTGAACCCAGACCGAAAAGCTCCAGCTAATTCAGTTCATCCAAGGCCCTTTGAAGCTGCCATGTGTCCACTTTCTCTACAACCCTTCCCTTAAAAAGAGAAGGTTGGAGACTTGGATGAAATCTGTTGAGGCTAGTGGAACTGAGTAATGGCCCCTTGAGGAGGGGGCACATCGCCACCTTCCTAAGAGCTAGCAGGATCACCCTTTCTTAAAGAGGAATTAAATTAAACCCAATCACATGTACATCTATAATCAAGCTATATAGTCTCAGCTTGAAGCTTGTTTGAAACTAACTTCACTTAATATTTTTAGTCTCTCCAGACACATGACAAACTGTGGTTAATTTGAAGCAGAAAGGAAAGCTTTCAAAATTCTTTGGGATGCTTGGGAAGAGGAAGGGAAGAGGAGCACATGAGGTTCACTGCAGTTCATTCCTTTCAGGCACAAAGAATAAGCTATGGCTTAGCCTTAGGGCAGGGGTAGGCAACCTCGGCTCTTTTATGACTCATGGACTTCAACTTCCAGAATTCCTGAGCTATGCTGACTCAGGAATTCTGGGAGTTGAGGTCCATGAGTCATAAAAGAGCCAAGGTTGCCTACCCCTGCCTTAGGGCAACATGCAAACACACAATTGATTCTCTACTGTCCTAAAAAGAAAAAGAATCAGCTCAGATATAATGTGTCATTTTTATACATTTCCTTGGGGAATTGGCTGTTTATCTTAAGGGAACGGGTGTATTGCAACATACAAAGCTGATTCAACTGGTTTTAGATTTAGATTTTAGATGTCTCCATAGTTCTAAAAAAGCTTTGTTTCCACTGATAACAGATGTAATTTATTCAGAAATTGTCTCTCTTTCTACGAATATTCGTAACATTTTAGACTAACCTCTGGTTAGAATGCCAAAAAAAATGATGAAAATATATGAGCCACTCACATTGTCATGCTTAAAAAAACACAACATCTTCAATTCACGGAAGACCCTTTTGCAAGAGACCAGATTTTGGAAGACGTTGGGCATCTTTTTGAGTGCAACCCTCTTTCCATCTCGTGGATCTGTTACTGACCTACAGGGAAATAAGAATAAATATAAATTTTATTTTAAGCAACTTACGTCCTTACAAAGAGAAAAGACAGATGAAAGCATTTCCTAAATAAATCCATACATTAAGAGGCAGACAGGACTCCTGAATGAGTCTCACTGCTTTTTATTGCTTCCATTAAAAGAATTCCAATTGTGCTTCGGATATATCACTAACCTATATGTTATTCAGCTACATAATTTCTGTATACTCAGACCCTTCAGTCATGTGTTAATAAAACACTTTGCCTCCAGTGTCCAATGTTCTTTTTTCTCCCATGAATAAATCTGATACATATTGTATTGGTCCTGGGATGCTTCCCCAGTGAATCCGTTTTCCTCAATGAATATTTTTTTTGCTGGAAACAGGAAGTAAACACCAGTTTCTGGCAAACAACGCTGTAAACTGCAGTCATGTGACCTCTGGGATGTTGCAAAGAGCGGTAAATACAGGCTGGTTTCCAAGTGCCCGAAGTGCGATCACCTGGCTGTGGGAGGACAGAATTTCGAATATGGGTCATAGGTAGCCTGGGAAGGTCTGTGGTAGTGGTCGCTAAGCGACTTGTTGTTAAGTTGGACTATCTGTACATAGTTTTGGATTACTGGGGTACAGGATAGGAAGACACATATGAAGAAGGATTTGAATTTGGCTAGTCTAGAGAAAAGAAGGACTAGGGGGGACATGAGAGCAGTATTCCAGCATTTGAGAGGCTGCCACAAAGATGAGGGGGTCAACTTATTTTCCAAAGCACCAGAAGGCAGGACAAGAAACAATGGATGGAAACTAATCAAGGAGAGAAGCAACCTGGAATTAAGAAAAAACTTCCTAACAGTGAGGACAATTAACTAGTGGAACGGCTTGCCATCGGAAGTTGTGGGTGCTCCATCACATAAGAGACTGGACATTCACTTGTCCCGAAATAGTACGGGGTCTCCTACTTGAGCAGGGTGTTGGGACTAGAAGACCTCCAAGGACCCTTCCAGCATTATTCTGATTGAACATTTCATGTATCGTGGTATTTCCTGATACTTAGCCTCCTCTGCTGTAAAAATTGTTGAATTTTACTATCTAAGAATGTCAACATTGTCAAATGATAACAGATGTTGCTGCTTAATCTGATGACATAGACATCTCTCACTGGTTATCCAAGACTCATATAAAATAGCCATGGAACATTGAAACAGACTATCTTTGCTAGAACATAAGAAACTACTTTATACTAAAGCTAAATTTGTTGGTCTACCAGGTCTCAATACTTTTAAAAATATTGTTTTAAAGTAAACAAATAATTAAAAATTATAAAAATACAGGTCTGTATTAAATAATGATTATACAGTGAAGAAAAAACCCCAATTATATACATAAATTAGCTGAGCACAAAACACCCTAACATAAAAATCTATACAATAAAATGACAGATAATAGCATATGAAAGACCGTATATAAAATTAAGCGTATCAATTGTTAAGCTTAGCATTAAATCTAGACTATACAGCAACATGCTATGCCACATTCTTAATTCATCCAGAATATTATATTTTTTTTAAAAAAAATCTGTGTTCTAAAAAAAAAGATAAAATTCATATTCTAGATCCATTTCTTTAAATCAGAAGGGTGGTTTTCTTTGCATAATATAGGATTATCCTCTTTGCCAAACCAAGGTAGAGTCAAAGTCCTTCATGAGATGACAAAGGATATCAGGTTTCAATACCATTTATGCTGCCAGTAATTAGCTGTTCCAACTTTCAAACAGAAATTGTTCTTAACCCTACCTTAACTGAATCCCTCTCTGAATTGAACCCAGACCTAATGCATAATGCATGTTCTAGCACAGACATGTCAAACTCATGACGTCCCGTGATGTTGCGCGACGTATTGGAGCTTTTTTTCCCATTGCCGGCAATGGGGTGGGCACAGTTTCTTGGTGACGCATCCGGCCTGTGGGCCGGCAGTTTGACACCCCTGTTCTAGCAGGAGCCAAGAAGGAAAAAAATTAATAGTACTTCAAAAATATCATTTCCAAAACAAGGATAAGGTTAAGCTTTTATCAGCAAGCATACTTATCAGCAAGCATACTAACTAAAAGTCTTCATGTACAAGTTGTACTCAGGATTACTTCAAAAATACAGGTAGGCCTCACTTACATCCTTTCATTTAGTGACCAGTTGAAGTTACAATGGCACTGAAAAAATGACTTATGATAATTTTTCACACTTATGACTTTTGCAATGTCCCAGGGTCATGTGATCACCTTTTGCCACCTTCTGACAAAGAAAGTCGGTGGGGAAGCCAGATTCACTTAAGAACCATGTGACTAGCTAACAACTGCAGTGATTCACTTAGCAACTGTGGCAAGAAAGATCATAAAATGAGGCATAACTCATTTAACAACAGTCTTGCTTAACAATGGAATTTTTGGGCTCAGTTGTGGTCATAAGTTGAGGACTACCTGTATGACTGCAAACACTACTGTGGCATATAAACATTTATTTTATTCTAAAAACTGAGCAACAGCCTCCCTGAAACTATCAGAACTATTTCTTCATTAATTTAAATTGTGGTACAGAATGTAATAGTGCCACATAATAGTTTCTGAAAATTTCAAAAATTCCACCATAAATGATATCTCAGTCATTGAAGGACAAATATATGTAGTTTCCCAGTGTGGAGTAATTTTTCCTTGTGTAAATAAACTTATCATGATCTGTAAAGTCTGTTAGAATAACTCAGTATATCCCAGTCACTGAGTATTGCTTAACATTAAACGTTTTTTTTAAAAGTTATTCTTTTAAGTTCTATCTTGTCTTGGAAAAGCATAAAAGCAAAAACAAATATGGTTCAACCTATGGATGAAACACATCAAAATATTGGCCTGCAATTTGTCTATTAAACACCACTCAGAAAGCAAAATTTCACTTAATTATTCATACAAAGGCTAGCCTTGCTAGCTACCTAGTGATTCAACCCTACTGAAAGTGAATGGCAGTGTGGTAATTTCACAGCATGTTGAGTTTGTTCTCTCTTAACTGGGGGTAACAGCTGCTTTAGTTCAGCCCAAATAGTACCAGAAATCAGAGATAAGTGCTGAAGACTGTTACACAGGAATGCTTTCCTTTCCTTTGTTGATGAAAAGGCTGGCTGTGCTGAACTCTTCAGCTTGTTGTCCCCCCACCCCTCAATCTGTATGAGCTAATGAGTTACAGCTGGTAAAGATAACAGCTAGTTTTGACTGTAGGTGCCAATGCCTTATTTTTAAAAGAGATAATTCTAACGTATTTGAACAAAACCAGTTTTTAGAGAGAGTTAAAATCTACTTTATGAAGCAAACCATATTGTAGTACCAAGATCCTTGTTACAGGCTTTTGGGAGGGATGTGGATTAACAGGACAATTATTTTTGACTTTGCTTAGTACATATGTGCATGAAAAATTAATTTGTGCAGAGCCCAAGGGACAAAAAAGCAACATGATACTTGAAATGCTAATTGGTTTACTCTGGTACGAGCTTTTGTAGGCAACTGGCTGCATCATCAGATGTTTCCTAAATGTGACCAAACACACAATGCCCTGTGGAAGTTCAGGTTACATGACTATTTATATATCTTCAATTAGCATTTTATAGATTGAGATCAAAGAGTCTAAGCCCATTCCTAGCAGAGTTTGTACTGACAGTGAAAACAATTAAAGGGAAAAAGGGAAATTATATGTGCCATATTTATTTACACTGAGAAGCCACCCCAAATGTGAAAAAGTATTTGTCAAAATGGAATCTTGATTTATTTACTAAATTTGAATTAAGATTAAGCTCAAATTCAAAGATTGTGAGAGGGCGAAAATTCACTGTATATTATCTTTACTCTCTATGCATCCTTTTATATCCCTCTTTCATGTCTCCACTTAATCACTGTCAAAACAATGAAGACCCAACTGTCATAGCCTTTCTTCATCAGAGATTGTTGTTGTTGTTAGTTGCAAAGTAGTGTTCGACCCATCGCAACCCCATGGACAACGTTCCTCCAGGCCTTCCTGTCCTCTACCATCTTCTGGAGTCCATTTAAGCTCACACCTACTGCTTCAGTGACTCCATCCAGTCACCTCGTTCTCTGTCGTCCCATTCTTCTATTGCCCTCGATCTTTCCCAGCATTAGGCTCTTCTCCAGTGAGTCCTTCCTTCTCATTAGGTGGCCAAAGTGTTTGAGTTTCAACTTCAGGATCTGGCCTTCTAAAGAGCAGTCAGAGTTGATCTCCTCTAGGACTGACTGGTTTGATTGCCTTGCAGTCCAAGGGACTCGCAGGAGTCTTCTCCAGCACCATAGTTCAAAGGCTTCAATTCTTTGGCGCTCAGCCTTTCTTATGGTCCAACTTTCACAGCCATACATTGCAACTGGGAAGACCATAGCCTTGACTGTACGCACTTTTGTTGGCAGGGTGACGTCTCTGCTTTTTAGTGTGGTGTCTACAATTGCCGGGGCTTTCCTCCTGAGGAGCAAGCGTCTTTTAATTTCTTGGCTGCAGTCGCCGTCTGCGGTGATCTTGGAGCCCAGGAAAATAAAATCTGTCACTACCTCCATTTCTTCCCCATCTATTTGCCAGGAATTGAGAGGGCCGGATGCCATGATCTTGGTTTTCTTAATGTTTAGTTTCAACCCAACTTTTGCACTCTCCTTCTTTACTCGCAACAAGAAGCTCTTTATTATCATCAGAGATACGGGTCCCTTAACATTTTGGTTGCTCTATTTTGCATCTTTTCTATGACTGTAACATAGTACTTTAAGGGTGAAGGTTTGTTCTCTGAGCTTGTGGGTTGCTTTCCGAATGTTTCATTACCAGGCTAGGTAACATCTTCAGAGTTTAGGGAATGTTGAACTCCGCTGAAGATGTTACCTAGCCTGGTAATGAAATGTTTGGAAACCAACCCATAAACTCGGAGAACGAACCTTCACCCTCATCCTACACCTGAGCTACAGATATTCCCCACTGTTGCATAGTACTTTAAAATGTGGCCAGAATTATACACAATGATAGAATTGTGCCATAGATTTGTATAATGTTATTATCACTGTCTCTGTTAGTATTATATTAGCAGTTCTATTTTCAAATCCCTCCATAAAGATTTTCCTTTCTTACAGCAGCTGCATAATTCACTAAGACTTCAAAGACCCCTTTACTAGTCAATCACTGCCAAATCCAGATCCTATATACCACTTTGGTAGGGGAATGCATGCGGAGCAGAGGGGGGAAGGGGGTACCCAACTAGCAAGCAGTTTAGCAGAATATCCCTGGCAATCAGTGACACTGTGGATGTCATAGTAGATTGGCCTTCGCATCCAATTCAGATCCTATTTAAATATGTAGCCTGCATTTATTGTGAATATGATTCAGTTTGCTCTTATTTGAATTGTTATAGGTTCATTTCTGGATAGTATATACAGAAACAGGAGAGCAAGCATGTTTGTTTTACTTGCAAATATTTATAGAATATTTATTTATAGAATACTTATTCCTATACCTGTATAGGAGTAAGTCAAAATCAAGCTTAGCTCTTAAAAAAAGTAATTGTCCTAATTTTATCAGACTCCAGTCCATCTTATTCCCACTTCTTAATTTCTAGACATTTTTCCTATTATCCTATTTATTCAGAGTGTGTTTAAATATATTTCTTTGTATACAATAATCTTCCTCCCTGTCCCAGCTATATCAATCTGTTTTTCTCCCTGTAGATTTCTTTTGTAGATATTCCAGCAGCTCTTACCTGTGTTTCATTGTCTTCTTCCCTCGGCTTTCTACTCATAACCAAAATTGTAGTGTCCAAACACGATGCCCCTCCCCCCAGATGTTCCCACAATAAGCTTCTGTCTGAGCTCTGTTTATCACTTAAATGGCTAGCAGGGAGGCACAGAAAGATCAGAGATTTAAGTAGACTGGTTGCTTTATCCAAAGGAGAGGTCAAGATAATTTTGCATAATTTACTCTTGATAAATCCATGCCGATTCCTTCCATGTAAATGTTATTATTTTCTAAATCAGCAGCCCCCAAACTCTTGGGCACCAGGGACCAGTTTTGTGGAAAGAGATTATGCCACGGACCGGAGGGAGCGTGGTTTTGTGTGCTGCCTGCATCCTGTGGATGGGGCTTTGCTTCTCTGTGTGGCCCAGTTTCTGGTATGCCATGAACTGGTGCCAGTCCATGGACTGGGGGTTGGGGACCCCTGTTCTAAATATTCCCAGGTTGCTTAATAATGGTTCAGAGTTATGCCCAGCACTGAGATCAAGCTAAATGTAGTTAGCCTGGACCTCTTCTTTCTCCCATTTTTGAAGATAGTTGTTATTCAATCTTATGTATACCATGCTCGTTCTCCATAACTCCTCCAAGTTCACAAAAAGAGACCCCCAAGATGTCCCAAAGATGCTTCTTCAAAAGGCAACTGGACTTTATTTTTCCTTGAAGATATTTTGCTTCTCATCCAAGAAGCTTCTTCAGTTCTTTCAAGCAAAGTCAATGAAGTAAGCCAGAGTTGCTTAACGACTGCATGATTCACTAAACAACTGCAGTGATTCACTTAAGTGTAGCAAAAAGTCATAAAATGGGGGCACAACTCATTTAACTGCCTTGCTTAGCAACAGAAATTTTGGGCTTAGTTGTGGCTGTAAGCTGAGGACTACCTGTAGTCTTCAGACAACACAATGGTCAGATTCTTGAGCAGTTTTGGTTTTGTGTGTCTACCGTTAGTTCTGACCATGTGCAACTCAGACAATCTTGGCAGACTGCCACCCCTGGTATATGGTTCTTAGCAAGTTTCTACATCTGTTTTACTAAGCTGAACAGAAACCACCTGACCTTGCCTGAACTTGTAATTAAAAATTCAATGACTTGACCTTGTGACTCCACAGATCATAGAATTGCAGGATTGGAAGAGGCCATTTAGGACACAAAGTGCAGGATGCAAATTAAAGCATCCATGACAGATGGCTGTTTAATCCTTGCTTGAATATATACAGTGAACTGGAGCCCATTGCGTCTGTTTGATGGGTTACAATGTCAAAATTATTTTTTTCCAACATTCAGTTGGAATCTTCTTTTCTTGTAACTTAAATCTTGCATTTTGTGACACACACACCCCAGCCCCCATTAAACAACAGAGAAAAGGTCCTGACCTTTTTCACTGTTAACATTCTTTCAAGCATTTGAAGGATACTATCATAGACTTCTAAGTTCCCCGCCCCCCCGGAGCTAAACATACCCAGTTCCTTCATCTTTCAGTCCCCAGATCATATGCACTCCTATTTCAGTTCAAATCTTTTCTAAAATGAGGTGCCCCAAAATGAACACAGAGGGTCTTAACAAAATAGAATGGAACTATTATGTAAAAATAACCTCTATTCACTTGAATGTCTAAATAAGCAATCCAAGATTAATCTCCATTGTGCAAAAGCCCGCACATGAAAATGAATGGAATGGAATGGAATAGAATAAAGGTAAAGGTTCCCCCACACATGCGTGCTAGTCGTTTCCGACTCTAGGGGCCACTGCTCATCTCCGTTTCAAAGCCAAAGAGCCAGCGCTTGTCCGAGGACGTCTCCGTGGTCATGTGGCCGGCATGACTAGACGCCAAAGGCGCACAGAACGCTGTTACCTTCCCACTGTAGTGGTCCCTATTTTTCTACTTGCATTTTTATGTGCTTTCGAACTGCTAGGTTGGCAGAAGCTGGGACAAGTAACAGGCACTCACTCTGCTACGCGGCACTCAGGATTTGACCCGCCAAACTCAGCATCCTAACCCACTGAGCCACCGCGTCCCTTTTTAGAATAGAATAGAATAGAATAGAATAGAATAGAATAGGAATAGAATAGAATAGAATAGAATAGAATAGAATAGAACAGAACAGAACAGAACAGAACAGAACAGAATAGAATAGGAATAGAATCGAAGCTGGAAGGGACCTTGGAGGTCTTCTAGTCTAGCCCCCTGCTCAAGCAGGAGAACTTATACCATCTCAGACAAGTGTCTGTCTACTTAAAAACCTCCAGTGATGGAGTCCCCATGATTTCTGGAGGCAAGCTGTTCTACTGGTTAATTGTCCTCAATGTCAGGAAGTTTCTCCTTAATTCCAGGTTGCTTCTCTCTTTGATCAGTTTCCAACCATTGTCTCTCTCCTTTTTTTAAAAAAAGTTTTTATTGATTTTTTCCCATACATTCATTAGTATTTATTCAACAAACGTGCTGTCTGAGTTTACATTCGCTAATACATATTTAGTTCCTAATCCTTTATTCTTTCCTCTAGCCATTGATAAAATAAGTCCCAAGTTTGATAATATTCCGTTTCTTCTTTTTCTTTCAGTCTCAGAATGTCTATCCATCTCTGTGCATTCTAATATTTTTTTAATTATTTCTTCATCTGATGGTATTCCTTCATTTTTCCAATATTGGGCAATTATAATTCTTGCCACTGTTGTAACATGCAAAGTCAAATATATGCTTTGTTTACCACTCTTTTCTGGCATTGTACCTAATAAAAAAAAAGTTCAGGTTTAAAATCTACGTGTTCTCCCAACATCTTTTCTAGCCAGGCATGTATCTTTTTCCAGTAACTCTTCCAACCATTGTTTCTCATCCTTCCCTCTGGTCCTTTGGCGAATAACGTGACCCCCTTTTCTTTGTGGCAGCCCCTTAAGTACTGGAATACTGCTATCATGTTCCCCTATCTTTTCTTTAGACCAGCCAAACCCAAGTCCCGCAGCTGTTCTTCATATGTTTTAGTCTCCAGGCCTTTGATTATCTTAGTTGCTCTTCTCTGAATTTTTCCCAAACTCTTAACATCTTTTTTTGTGATATGGTGACCAACATTGGCTGCAGTATTCCAGGTGTGGTCTTACTAGGGTTTTATAAAGCAGTACTAATACTTCACATGATCTTGACTTTATGCCTCTATTTATACAACCCAGGATTGTATTAGCTTTTTTGGCTGCTGCTGCACACTGCTGGCTCATAGTCAAGTGATCGTCCACTAGGACACCAAGGTCCCTCTCACAGTTACTGTTTTTGAGCCAGGTCTCGCCCAGTCTGTACTTAGACCTTCGATTTTTCCTACCTAAATGTAAAACTTTGCTTTTCTCCACACTGAAACTCATTTTGTTGGATAGGGCCTATTGTTCAAGTTTGTCAGGATCTTTTTGGATCCTGAGTTTGTCTTCTGGGGTGCTGGCTACTCCTGCCAGTTTGGTGTCATCTGCAAATTTGATGAGTTTTCCCTTCAATTCCCTCATCTAAGTCATTGATGAAGATACTGAAGAGTACTGGGCCTAAGACGGAACCTAGTGATACCACTGCTTACTTCTCTCCATGTGGATGTGGTACTATTGAGGACTACTCGTTTAGTTCAGTTTGCCAGCCAGCTACAGATCCATCTGGTGGTGATGTTGTCTATTCCACCTTTTTCTAGCTTACCAAAGAGTAGGTTGTGGTCTACTTTATCAAATGCCTTACTGAAGTCTAAGTATACTATGTACACAGCATTTCACTGGTCTACTAGTTTAGTCACTTTATTGAAGAATGGAATAAGATTGGTTTGCCATGATCTGTTTTTAACGAACCCATGCTGGCTACTAGTTATAAATTTGTTTGCTTCTAGTTGTTCACAGATTTTTTTTATTATCTTTTCTAGGATCTTCCCAGGTATTGAGTTTAAACTGATTGGTCTACAGTTTCCTGGGTCTGTTTTTTCCCTTTCTTGAAGATGGGAACCACATCAGCCCTTTTCCAATCCTAGGTACTTCCACATTGCTCCAGGATTTATGAAAGATGTGGTGTAATAGTTGTGAGATAACAGCTCACAACAGCTCCTTCAGAACTCTGGGATGTAATCTGTTGGGTCCCTGTGATTTATACTCATCAAGGTCGGATAGGTGTTCTCTTACCATCTTCTTATTTTAATTTTTGCTTCTAGTCTGTCCTTTGCAGTAGTTTTTTTTTGGTATGTTGGGCTATAGTTTCTTTTTGTGTGAAGACTGATGCAAAGTATGAGTTAAGCAGTTCTGCTTTCTCCCTGTTGCCTGTTATTTCCTTGCCATCTTCTCTCTTTAGTGGACCTACAGTTTCTTTGACTTTTTTTCTTGTTAATGTGTTGGAAGAAACTTTTTTTATTACTCTTGATTTCTGTTGCAAGTCTTTGTTTGTTCTGAGCCTTTGCTTTCCTGACTTCATCTTTGCATGTTAATTGGCCTTAGTTATGTGCTCCTCTTTCCATTTTTTGTATTTGTCCTTTTTGTTTTTCAGTTTGCCAGAGAGATCTTTGTGCAGCCATGCTGGTTTCTTCTTGAATTTCTTGTTTTTCTTTTTCAGTGGTATTGTGTTGGTCTGGGCTTTTATGATCACATTTTTCAGGGTTTCCCATGCTTCTTGGGTTGTTTTCCCCTTTAGAATTTTCATCAATGGGATCTTTCCTAGATTCTCTCTGAGTTTGTTAAAGTCATTTCTTTTGAAGTTTAAGATATTGGTTGGATTGTTTTCTTTTTTTATGAATTTTTATTTCTTTTTTTAATATATATTCAATTTTATTTTCCCATTTCTTCCACAAACAAGTCAACAAATATATCGCCATACATAAATACATACACGTAAGTTTGGGTGCTGCTCGTCCATTTCCCCTTTCACTGTATCCACCCTCCTTCTCTCTCTTCCCTCTTCTCTACTTTCTTTCCCCCCTTTCCTACTTCCCCCTTTTTCCTCTCCCCCTCCCGTTTCTCCACACTTCTACTCCTCTTTCCCTCCAACCTTCCTACTTCCTTCCCCCTCCTCTACTCTCTTCCCTCCCATTCCTCTTCTGATACAATTCAGGGGTGATGTCCGAGCAGCTCCTCTCCTTGGATTTTCAATGTCTATATTAGGTATGATAATATCCTTATCTCATTTTCTTCCATCTAAATTAGTGTTAGCTGTCTTTTAAGCATATTCTCTTTTTCACCCACTCATAAAATTTTCCCCAAATTTCATAATACTGTGACTCTGTCTTATCTTTAATTATCATTGTTAATCTATTCATTTCCGCACATTCCATTATTTTCCTGATCACCTCTTCTTCTGGAGGAGCTTTCAGTGCCTTCCAGTTTTGCGCAAACACAATCCTAGCTGCAGTGGTTATATGAATAATCAAATATGTGTTCTCTTTGCTATATTTCTCTGGTAAAATACCCAACAGAAATATTTCTGGTCTTAATTCTATACGTTGTTGTATCATGTTTTCTATCCATGATTTGATTATGTTCCAATAGGTTTTACCTTCTGCACACGTCCACCACATATGATAGAAAGAGCCTGGTATTTGATGGCATTTCCAACATTTCATAGATCTGTCCTTAAACATTTTAGCTAGTCTTTCTGGAGACATATACCATCTGTAGAACATCTTGTATATATTTTCTTTATACAACGTCGCCATTGTCAGTTTATAGTTTCTTTCCCACAATTGCTGCCATCTATCTAATTCAATCGTATATCCAAAATTTCTTGACCATTTTATCATTGACTCTTTAATTTGCTCCTCCTCTAATTCCCTATATAATAAGTAGCTATACATTTTTTAATCCATTTTTCTTCAGTTCCCATATTTTATCTAACTCTGTTCTCCCCAAATTAAAACCATCTATTTTAGCATCTTTTTCATATCTAGATTGTATTTTTTTTAATCCCATTTATATCCCGCCCTTCGCCGAAGACTCAGGGCGACTTACAATTTAAAGCACAAATCAATGTGCTTAGCACATTTGCATTCTCATGTACCAATCCATCTTTATTCCTTGTTCCTCTAATTGTTGTTTGGTTTTGAGCTTCCCCATATCTGTTAGTAGATCTTTATATCTTATAATGTTTCCCTTATTAAACATATTGGGCTGTATTAATGCTTCCATCGTTGAGAGCCAATCTGGAATCCTGAAGTAATGCTTCCTCTTTATTTTCTCCCAAACCATCAATAAAGAATTCCTGATATGATGTCTCTGGAAATAGCTGTGTATTCTATTTTTCCCATACCATATGAATGCATGCCATTAAATCATGTCCCTCTAATGTCAATAATCTAGTATTCCTCAGTAAAATCCATTCTCTCATCCATGACATTACTGCAGCCTGGTAATATAATTCCCAATTAGGTAAGCTAAACCCACCTCTGAGTCTTGCATCCTGTAACATTTTTATATTAATCCTTGCCCTTTTTCCCCTGCCAAATATATTTCAAAATTATTTTATTTAGCCCCTCAAAATATTTCTTTTCCAATCTTATTGGTATTGTTGAAAACAAAAACAACAATCGTGGTAATATATTCATTTTGATTATTGCAATCCTGCCCATTAATGATAGTTGTACCTTTTTCCATTTATCCAAATCTACTTCGCTTTGTCTTTTCAATTTCTAATAGTTGTCTTCATTAATTGTTGTACATCTTGCTGTCAGGTGAATCCCCAGATATTTTACCTTCTTTACAATCTGTATCTCTAACTTTCCCATCAATTCTTTTTTTTTGTTTTTCAGTAATATTTTTCACTAACATTTTTGTTTTAACTTTATTAATCTTGAAACCTGCTACCTCACCATATTTTTCTATTTGTTCTATTAATACAGGTCCTGTCTCTAGTGGCTCCTCCAAGATAAATATTAAATCATCTGTGAAAGCTCGTAGCTTATATTCTTCTCTCTTAACTTTCATACCTTTTATATACTTATTCTGTCTTATAGTTCAATTTAGTATCTCTAGTGTCAGTGCAAACAATAATGGGGATAAAGGGCATCCCTGCCTTGTTCCCTTCATAATGTTAATCTTTTCAGTCATATCTCCATTAATCATTATTTTGGCTATTTGCTTATTGTAAATTGCTTTAATTACATTTATAAATTTCTCCCCAAAATCCATAATCGGTAGTTGTCTTATCATGAATTGCCAATTCACATTGTCGAATGCTTTCTGCGCATCCAAAAACATCAATGCCGTCTGTTTTTCGGGATGTGTTTCATAATATTCTAATGCAGGGGTCTTCAAACTTGGCCCTTTTATGATTTGTGGACTTCAACTCCCAGAATTCCTCAGCCAGGCACGCTGGTTGAGGAATTCTGGGAGTTGAAGTCCACAAGTCATAAAAGGGCCAAGTTTGAAGATCCCTGTTCTAATGTGTTTAATATAATTCGCATATTGTCTCTAATCTGTATTTTGGGCAGGAACCCGTTTTGATCCATATGTATAAATTCCTTTAGGGACTTTTTAAGCCTTTCAGCCATGATTGATGCAAATATTTTATAGTCCACATTCAGCAAGGAAATCGGTCTATAGTTCTTTATTTTCTGTATTTCCATTTCTTCCTTTGGTATCAGGGTAATAAGTGCTTCCAACCACGAATCTGGTATCTTAGCTTCAGAGAGGAGTTCATTATAGAGTTCCAGCATTACATTGCCTAACAGTGCAATGTTCTATATAGTTCCGCTGGTAGTCCATCTGGTCCTAGTGTTTTGCCATTCTTTTGTTTTTTAATTGCTTCTGTTAATTCCATCATTGTTATTTTCTCTTCTAGTAGCTTTTTAAATTTGTCTGGTACTTTAGGTATCTCTGTTTTTTCCAAGAATTGTTCTATCCTCTCATCTGAAACTACTTGTTGCTTATATAAATTCTCATAATATTCCCAAACTATTTTTTCTTTTCTTCATTCCGGTGTTGTAAAGTCCCCTCGGCATCTTCCAGTTGTTTAATCCATCTCTTCTCTTTCTCCTTTTTAATTTTATATGTCAACCATCTCCCTGGTTTGTTTGCATGTTCAAAAAAGATTTGTTTAGCTGCCCTTATTTTCCTTGCCACCTCTTCATTTTCTATTAAGTTCATTTTATGCTTGTTCAACTCCATTAAATTTTTTCTTTTTGTTTTGTATATCTTTCTGTAATTCTTTCTCAAGAGTCTTATATTCTTCCTCCAGTTTTTCCCTAATTTGTCTTTTCTGTTTACGGTATTCTTTTTCCCCATATAAGATATAGCAAGTCCTCTCATGTACGCTTTCGCCGTATCCCAGACATTTTGAAGTGAGGTATCTTCTGTTTTGTTTTCCTTGAAGAAGAAAGTCATTTCTTTTTCCATATATTGCTGGAAGTCTTTTTCATTCAATACAGTTTTATTTAATATCCATCTTTTTTTTTGTCCCTTCCATGCAATTGTGACTGGGTTGTGGTCCGGCCATGTGCTTGTTTCTATGTTTATATTTTGTGTACTTGTAAATAAGTCTATTGATGTCCATATCATATCTATTCTCGACCAGGACAGGTGTCTGTTAGAAAAGAATGTATATTGCTTCTTTTCCGGATATTTTTCTCTACAAACATCTAGTATATTTAATTCGTCCACCATATTATGAAAAGATTTTGGAAGTGTTTTCCTTAGGGTCTTTTTTTTTGTCGTATTATAATCCAACCCGGCCTTTACAATAGCATTGAAATCTCCAATCATACATATCCTTTTGAATTCCAATTCTATTATTTTCTGGTGTAATTTTGAATAGAAATTTTCTTGGTTTTCATTTGGGGCGTAAATTGCTACCAATAAAGTTTTTTTTACAATTCATAATTACTTCCACCATTAAAATTCGCCCTTCTTCATCTGAATATAACAATGTAGTTTGTATTGCTTTTTGAATATATAATACCACACCTCTTTTACTCTGATCTGCAAGTGAGGTATATAATTCTTTTGTTTTCTATTGCTAGTGTTTGCATTATGTTAAATTCCAGTGTGACGTGGTCACTTTCACCCAAGGTTCTGGCAATTTCAATTCCCTCTATTGCTTCTTCTCTTATTAGTAAGCATTAAGTCCAGTATAGCTTTATGTCTAGTTCCCACCTCCACTTTGGGGTGACAAAGTTGTCGGCTAGGTTGGTTAGGAATCTGTTTGATCTCCCGCTCCCTGCAGAGTTTGTCTCCCAGTTGATACCTGGATAGTTGAAGTCTCCTATTACTACTGTGGTATGCTTCCTACATAATCAAAATCGGGCATTTGATCATTCTTACATTTCCAACATTTGACCTTTTAAAGATAACACAGAGTTGAAACTATATCCTTTTTTAAAAGGACACACATAGACTTCCGGTGGCGGCGCGGCGCCGAAGATAGCCGTTTCGGGCTGTACGCTTCACAGCTGAGTTTTTCCACCTAAAACAGCACCGATCAGCTGTTTAGGTGGATTTGAAGCCCCCTCCTCGGGAGAAGAGGAGGGGGTGAGGCCCCAGGTAGGGGTTGAGTTCTCCGGGGCCGCCTGAGCTGAAAGCTTGGGCGGCTGAAGGATTGAACTCCCCCGTAGCCTGGGTTGCTCCCAGCTGTTTAGCGTCTCTGCTCCGGGATTTTTGAAGCGGAGCCAGGCGTTTGCGACCACCCCTGCCAGAAGGAAAGACTTTGGAGTAAAAGGAGCAGGCAGAGCGGTACAGGAGGTTAAGGTGAAGAGGACTTTTATTCTTACTCTCTAGCTTAATGGACTTTATAAACTTAAAGTGAAAGTGCGCAACAAGTGAAAGTGAAGAAAGATGGCGGCTAAATCTTCCTCTAAAGTTCTTCGGAGTGCGGGAACTTCCCCGGTGCAACAGACATCGTTGCAAGCTCTGCTTCCTCCTGCACCTCCTGTGGCATTGACGCTTAAGGACTTACAAGATGCCTTTGCAAAGCAATCCCAGGTAATGTCAGAAATGCTGGATGATAAGATGGTAAAGTTGGAGGAGAAAATGGAGAAATTGGAGGAGAGGATGGAAGAGAAGCTTAACGAGAAGTTTAGTGCAATGAGGGTAGACATCTTGTCTACAGTGGAAAGCGTGGCTGAATGTGTGCAATGTTTGGAAGAAAAAATGGAGGATCTTAGTCAAAAGAACACTATATTAGAAGTAAAGGTACTGGAGAATGAAAATTTAAGGGATAAAATGGACGGAGAATTGAGCCTTGTCCAGTATCATCAGATGCAGTATGCTATTAGAATCAGGGGCTTAAAAGAGAATCCTAAAGAAGACCTAAAGCAGCTGATTTCTGAGGCTTTGGAAGCAGTATTGGGCCAGCCAGCATCTGAAATAGAGGGATGTATGGATAAAGTTTTTCGTGTAAATTCATGGATTGCAAGGCAGAGGAAGTTACCTAGAGATGTGGTGGTCTATTTTACAAAGAGAGCAACTAGAGATGAAGTTATTCAAGCTGCTTATGATACTAAAGTTGTGGTTGCTGAGCAAGAAGTGCTGGTTCTAAAAGAAATTCCTCCAAAGATTTTAAGGAGAAGGAAGGATTTTGCATTTCTCGTACAGGAACTTAAGCAACGTGATATTAAGTTTAGATGGGAGATTCCAGTTGGATTGGTGGTGATGCACGAAGGTAAAAGATATCGTCTGGTTACTGTGATTCAGGCGCGTGATTTCTACAACAATGTTTTAAAAGCAACCCCTCTATCACTCCTGGAAGCTGCAAAGGGATCTGGAGAGGGAAAACCTCAAGAGGCTGAAGGTGGACAGACAGAGGAGAATGGTGCTGGAGGGGATCAAATTACAGCTTCATTGGCGGCTGCTGGAGAGCAGAGGTTGACGCGCGCCGCTGTAAAACGAGCAAGACAAGTACAAGAGCAAGACCAGCAGAAGTTTATGGAACTCTCAAAGCGTACTTATAGTGAAGCTGTGGGAGGAGCGCGGCCCAAAGAAAATATAGGGGCTATTAAAGATGTGCTCCAAAAGCTTCGGGATGCCACGCATGGCGACTAAATTCCTAACCTGGAATGTCAATGGATTAAACTCACCACAGAAGAGAAAGAAAGTTTTTCAATATTTAAAACAATTTAAGATTGATGTTATATGTTTGCAAGAAACGCATATTAGGGTTATGGACCAAAAGTATTTATCGAACTCAAGGTTGGGCACGCAATTTGTTGCTTCTGCGATGAATAAGAAAAATGGAGTGGTTGTCTACGTTAAAAGTACTCTAACAGCGGAATTAATTGAAGTAGATAAGCAAGGAAGATATGTCATGATAGATTTGTTGTTAGAAGGTAAAAAAACGCTTTTAGTTGGACTATATGCTCCTAATCAACAACAAGCTGATTTTTTTAGTTCACTTCATACAAAGCTTACTCAATTGGATTACAAATCATTTATTTTTATGGGGGACTGGAATGGTGTATTGGATGTACAGATGGACAAGGCTGGTTCTTTTAAGCGTGCTCCGAGTCATGCCAGATTGCCTAAATCTTTTTTTGAAATGAAGGACGACTTGGAATTGAGAGATATTTGGCGTGACATACACCTACATGAAAAGGATTATACTTTTTTTTCTGACAGACATCAATCTTTTTCTAGGATTGATTTTATTTTGCTGACTAATGATTTTTTTTCTAGGATTAAGAAGGTAAAGATTTGTGCAAGGACTATTTCGGACCATAGTCCAGTTTGGTTAGAGATCAATAAGGACAATAGGGATAGGCGCTCGTGGCGCGTAAATGAGAATTTGTTTAGGAATCAGAGAAATGTGGAAGAATGTAAACAGCGGATGAAGGATTTTTTTGAAATTAATATGAATAAGGATACTTCTATGGACATGGTTTGGGATGCTAGCAAGGCCTACATGAGAGGGGTGTTGATATATATGAATAATAAATACAGACGTACTTTGGAAGCCAGAAGGCAAGAACTGGAGAATGAAATTAGGGAAAAAGAAAAGGTCTTAATTTTGAACCCATCGGATGTGAAGACTAAGGAGGTTATTAAGCTATTAAGAGGACAATTCGATAAATTGATGGCTGATCAAGTGGCAACCAACTTGCGGTTTGCTAGGCATAATACTTTTTGCAATGCTAATAAGCCAGGTAGATGGCTAGCTTATAGACTAAGGAAAAAGCAAAGGGCTTCTAATATAGATAAAATTGAACATAAGGGAAAGGTTGTGTTTCAACAGGATCTTATTAAGGAAGCCTTTGTGGATTTTTATTCTAAATTATATGCTAAGGAAAAGATTAATGAAAAAGACATTGATGTATATTTGGAGAATGCTAGCATCCCGGTTCTTACGCAAGCACAAAAAGAGGAGATTAACCAGTTGATAACAGAAGAAGAAATTCTTATAGCAATTAAGGAATTGAAGTTGGATAAAGCGCCAGGTACGGATGGTTTGACTGCGGTTTACTATAAAAATTTACAAATGGAGTTGATAAAGCCGTTAAAGGAACTGTTTCAGACAATTCAGAGAGGGGGAAAGGTGCCTCTGTCTTGGAGAACTGCTTTTATCTCTTTGATTCCGAAGGAAGATCAAGATGCTACTCAAGTTAAAAACTATAGACCGATATCACTTTTAAATACAGATTATAAAATATTTGCTAAGGTGTTGGCTAACAGATTGATGAGGGTTCTGCAACAGGTGATTCATGGGGATCAAACTGGGTTTATTAGTGGTAGGCAAATGAAAAATAATGTGAGGCATATAGTTGATGTGTTAGAGTTTTTGGAAAGGAACAACCAGATCCCTGCGGCGCTAATTTTTTTAGATGCTGAAAAAGCTTTTGATCAATTGAATTGGCAATTTTTGATGAAAGTTTTAGATAAAATGAATTTTGGGGATAAATTTTTGCAACCAATTAGGGCATTATATCAAAAACAAACTGCCCGAATAATAGTTAACAATAGTTTGACTGAAGCATGTAATATTGAGAAGGGCACAAGGCAAGGGTGTCCGTTATCGCCTTTACTATTTGTGTTAACATTGGAGATATTATTAGTAAAAATACGGAGTTCGGAAAGAATTAAGGGTATACAAATTAGAGATCAGGATTATGGATTGAGGGCGTTCGCAGACGATCTGGTTGTTACAGTGACCCAGCCAGAAAATTCTGTTGTGGACCTGATGGAGATAATAATGCAATATGGGAGGGTTTCTGGATTTAAAGTTAATGCACAAAAAACTAAAATTCTGGCCAAAAATATGACAGTATCGCAAAAGGCTCTTTTAGAAGGATTAACTGGATTTGAGATTGCTAAAAGGGTCAAATATTTGGGGGTGTTTTTGTCACCCTCTAATACAAAGTTATATAAAAATAACTATGAAAAACTATGGGGTAAAATTCAAAAAGAAATGGAGAGTTGGGAAAAATTGCAATTGTCTTTGTTGGGAAGAATCGCAGCAGTGAAAATGAATGTCCTGCCTAAATTTTTATTCTTATTTCAAATGATACCGGTTCTTAAGAAAGATTCTAATTTGGAAGAATGGCAACGGGGTATCAATAAATTTGTTTGGGCAGGGAAAAGGCCACGAGTTAAACTTAAGATTATGCAGGATACTCGTGAAAGAGGTGGTCTTAAAATGCCCAATCTTAAATTATATTATGAAGCTGCTGCATTAGCAGGGATAAGTGATTGGATTAATTTGACACAAGAGAGATTATTAAATCTTGAGGGCCACGACTTGTTATTTGGCTGGCATGCATATTTGTTGTATGATAAGAAGGTAGATAATGTGTTTAAAGTGCATATTTTAAGACAGACTTGTTCAGTAATTGTCCCATGTTGTTCCAAAGGTCAAGGCTTTTTGGATAAAAATTTGGTGGAATATGCAGAAGATCTTCAAGCAAAAGATAAAGTTTTGTCCGCAATTCTTTTTGTTGGGTATAATTACAGATGCTACTGTTGTGGACACTAAGTTGATGTTAAATTTAGTTACAGCAGCAAGACTTTTAATAGGTCAGTATTGGAAGAAGGAGGAACTGCCGACTATAGGAGAATGGACTTTAAAGGTTTCTGACCTGGCAGAAATGGCAAAGATTTCGGCTTATTTGAAAGATCATTCGCAAGAACGTTATATTATGGAGTGGAAAAAATGGATTGAATATATCCAGAAGAAATACGGGACTAAAAAGTTTCACTTAGCATTTGAATAAGTCTTCCTTTCTATTTTCTTTTTTTTTCTCTCTATATGAAATATTAGTATTGTTTGTAGTTATCTTATATGAGCTAGAGAATGATAGATTTAAGAATTTATTGTTGGTAGCATATGGATGTTTATGATTGTTCTTTGTTTTTATACCCTGTACTTAGCTCTGGGAAGTCGGGGGGGGGGGGAGGGGGGAAAGGGGGGGAGGGGTAGGGAGGGATAGGTAGGGGAGGGGGAGGGGGGGATTGTTAAAGATAAAATGTATTTTAAAACTTTTCAATAAAAAAAAAGACACACATAATCTGTTGTCTATTTGGCGAATATACTATTATACAAGTGAGTACCTGTATAATGATGTGTTTCAAGCAAGCATGTCTTAGAAAACAAGGAAATATTCGTGCTGTTACCTCTAACAAACTTGATTGCCAGATTTTAAAAAAGAAAAAAAAAGATTAATCAACTGATGTTAAAAGCCATGTTAAGTAACACTGAATCAAAACTGGCAATTTAGTATAATTCATGAGAAATTGCTAACTCTAATTGAACCATTAGCCAGAAACTATTAATATACTTCAATACAAATGAAATAACACTTTGGAACAACATGGGACAATTACTAAACAAAGTCCATGTCACTTCCAAGAAACAAGCACATATTTGAGAACAGCAATTTCCCTTTCTCTTTCAATATAAGTAGTGCTCTCACAGGTGGCTAGGACAATTTTTATTGCTATTTTTCCCTCTATTATAAGGCTGGAAAACAAACTCTATTCATATCTGCCCATTAGTAACAAAGAATGCTATAACCCACTGATGGCAAACCTTTTAGAGACCGAGTGCCCAAACTGCAACCCAAAACCCACTTATGTATTATCAGGTGCCGGGTGGGCGTGGCCCATTGCGTGGGCGTGGCTGCGGTGGTAACGGCACACTGGGTGGGACTAAAAAGTTCAATCAATCAATTCCAACTGTGCAAGATCTTTTTTTTTCCCGCAAGAAGTTGAAATTGATTGATTGGTTGAACCTTTTTTTTTTTTTGCACATGGCGGCAGAGGCATAAGTGAAAAGGCTCTATAAAACCCAGCTGAAGGCCTAGGACTGGGGTGACGGCACGCGTGCCCACAGAGAGGGCTCTGCATGCCACCTGTGGCACGCGTGCCATAGGTTCACCACCACGGCTATAACCAAATAAAACTAAGCAAAGCTACTACAATAGCTAGACAAGGGAGACCATGGTTTCGTGGAATATCTGACAGTTCTTGATCTAGGACCAGTCTCTTAGTGACCGTTCAGTGTTACAATGGATCTTCCCAGGGCTACAACCCGATTCACACTTCTGCATTTTGAGCAATCAGCAACCAGTCCACATTTGCACCCTTCTGCAGCATTTGCAATCTCATGACCATGATTAATGATGTTTTATGCTGGAAACCAGCATTTACTTCCAGGATCATGTGATCTCAATTTGTGATCTATCGAGAGGGCTCCTGAAAAGTGAAGCCAATGGTGGAAGCAGGTTTGGCTTAATGACTGCAGTGTCTCACTTGATGACCACATGATTTGCTTTTCATCTCCCTCAGCTACTCTGTCAATGGGGGGAGGGGACAGGATCCAGAAGAGGCAGAGGTCGCATCCAAAGCCTTGGCCACCTTTCTATTCCAAGCAGCATTTAAGGCTTCAGTTGGACCACGCAGCCAAATAGCAGGAACAATCCCCAGCTCCCTCTGAAACCCCTCTGGGTCCATCAGTCGCCAGGATGGACCGATCTAGTTTACCAAGTCTCTCTTCAGTGGCAGAGGTGCTAGAGAAATCCATGGAAATCCGGATCTCATCTGAGCATGACAAGAGAATCACTGAGAGTTCCCCCAATTGCAAATTACCTAGCTCATTGCCAGGAATTCAATCCTGACTGGCTCAAGGCTGACTCAGCCTTCCATACTTTCAAGGTCGGTAAAATGAGGACCCAGATTGTTGGGGGAAATAGGCTGACTCTGTAAACAGCTTAGAGAATGTTGTAAAGCACTGTGAAGTGGTATTAAGTCTATATGTCCTATTGCTATTGCTACTGCTAATAGTTAACAATTTATCCTTGGGACCCAATAGGGTTATGTTTGGAGGGTTTTTTTATCTTGTAAGCTACCCAGAGTCACTTGTATGAAATGGGCACTATATAAATGATATAAATACATACATAGGGGAAAAGACATAGCTTATTACTACGTTGCTTACAGACAATTACTAAGCTAGATTGTGCAACAGTGTATGAGTGTATGGAAGCTTCCTAGCTGTATATCTATAATATAAACTTGGGGGGGGGGAGATCTGAGCATGATCCAAAATGCACAGATAAAACAATTGGCAGAAGGAAAAAGATCAGTATTTGAGTCCACGCGCATAGAGTTGTTGTATCTGAAAACTAAACTGGGATCTTTAAAATACCTTCAGGATTTCGAGTATTTTTCAAATTTTAAAAGTAAAATTCTAATATTTAGATATAAAACATCTCACGAATCAAAAATGTCATAGACTATCATACCAAAAATGAAAGCAGATTTTAATTCTTTTTTTTAGTATATAGTATGCTCATAAGGAGAAATATTGGATTTGCAAGCAAAAAAGATCTGCTTATCCACTGCCATGGCCAGTTTAGATTCTACTTTAGCAGCAGTTAATCTGCCCGTTTCAATCAAATGCTTTAAAATTCCATAAAGTTTGACATATATTTAATTTCAAAGGGCAAAGTAACAAAAAGGCTAAATATCACTTTCCCCCTGCCATAAAGCACTCTTATGTAGACAGTTGACAAGGAAAGAGAAGCTATCTGTTATCCCTATATATAGCTGAACTACTCTTCTGCTTCTTAATAATGAATGTATGGAGACTTTGAAAAGTATCTCTCAGCTATTAAACACATACAAGGAGTTACTCAGTCACAAACAGATGAAAGTGACCATCCTCCAAGAGAATATATACTGTATATACACATACACACATACATATACAGTGTTCATGTGATGGTAACAGTTTCCATATTTTCAGCATATTTTCATGTATCAGAGAGGAAAGTGTAAGTACAGTTGACAGTATGGATACCTTATTTTGTGTTTCCCTGAAAGTCTCTCTCTCTCTCTCTCTCTCTCTCTCTCTCTCTCTCTCTCTCTCTCTCTCTCTCTCTGTGTGTGTGTGTGTGTGTGTGTGTGTGTGTGTGTGTGCGCGCGCGTGCGCGCTTACAGGGAAACTCAAAATAAGGTTCCCATCCTGTCAACTGTATTTACACTTTCCTCTCTGATATATGAAATGAAGTGTGCTGAAAATATGGAAACTGTTATCATCACATGAACACTAATAACCAGCTTGTCCACCAGATGATTTTCATGACAGAATAATGTAGGAAGGGTACCAGTCCAACACTTGATATCATTTGGTGTCCTTATTCCCCTATCTAGACCTCTGCAACTTCCTTATGGTTCTCTAATAGCCTACAGCATATGCAACATTAAATCAAGGGTGGAAAATGAAAAAGTAAGGTGGCTGAACCAAAAGTGCTTTTTCAAAAGGCAACTGGACTTTGTTTTTGTTTTTCCCCCAAAGACATTTAGTTTCTCATCCAAGAAGCTTCTTCAGCTTTAGTCTGGATGACTGAGAATATCCATAGACATAAGGTAGCTGAAGCTATTGGAGATAAAACCAGTTCATATGCATAATCAAAAACTTGACAGACTGGGTCCAACATTACACATTACTCTGTTCACAGTGAATCCGTGACATGCTGTATACTATTAAATTTAAAGTAAGACCCAAGGTCTGTTTAACAGATTTAGAAACAATTAAAACAGTACCGCTTGTACTAAGACTGAATGGGGAAAAAAAATCAATACTGGTTCTATATTAGGCAGCAGATGTAAGAAGAAGTGGTCCTATTGAAGGTTAAATAACAAAATGGTCAAAATATTATTAGCTGGGTAGGTGGTGGAGCTTCTCAGTCTTCTGGAGGGTTTTACTCTGCCTTCTCGGGAAGGATTCTGAAGTGGTTCAGAAGTTTTTGGGCATCATGGGCTTGATCCAACTTGTTTTGGGAACAACTCATAGCTGTGGTCACATTTTTCCCCCCCTCTCAGGATAATAGCAATATGATCTGGATATTTATTTATATCCTGCATCGATTATTTTTATAAATAACTCAAGATGGCAAACATATTAATGCTTCTTCCTCCTATTTTTCTCACAACAATAACCTTGTGAGGTGAGTTGGGCTGAGAGAGAATGATTGTCCCACTTAGCTAGTTTTCGTCTCTAAGATATGACTAGGACTCAATTTCCTGGTTTCCAGCTTGTGCCTTGACCACTAGACCAAACTGGATCTCAACATCATTATGAATCCCCTGCCACAGTCAGATCATTGTTAACGCCTGGATTCTTTCAGCTCCTATTCATTGCAGGGTAAAATAACATTCGTTGCAGGATAAAATGACCTATTGAGAGACAGGTTTTGTTCAGTCTTCAACCTTCCCTTTTTGATTTGATTTACAACTCCAGATAACCCTAAAGCAGGGGTAGGCAAACTTGGCTCTTTTATGACTCGTGGACTTCCAGCTGGCTCAGGAATTCTGGGAGTTGAAGTCTACGAGTCATAAAAGAGCCAAGGTTGCCTACCCCTGCCCTAAAAGGAAGCAGATTGACTGGGTCACTTCTAATTGGATTTTAGACCAGGCTATAGGAGTGAGACAAAATCAATAGCATTTGTAAATGACCTCTGGCAAGACTGAGATGAGGGCACTGCATCACTCCTATCCCTTGATATCTCACCAGCTTTCGCTACTATCAATTATAATGGAAACCCAAATAGTCCACCATTGAAAAACAGCCAGCATTTGCCTTTTATGTTCTTTGATGAAGAAAAAAAATGTAATTTGTCTTTATAATCCTGCATATGTTTAGATTATCCAAAAATTAACATAAAAGAGTAAGCTATCCAGCCACGAATATCCCAAATAAATTTATGAAAGCGTAGAAGTGTCCCAGGTCCTAAATGAAAGAGAATAAGTGATTTTACTTAAGATTATTGCTATTCTCCGAAGAGCACTTTCCAATCCCTATTCAGCTTTGTTAGGATGCTGCATCCTGGGTGACTATGGCAGCAAAGTGAGCCACAGGATGAAGATCTATCCATCACTCAGCTCAGAATCAGCAGGGGTGCTTTTTGAAGCCACTGCAGAAGCCTGAAAAAAGGTTTTCATTTATTATGCATCTATTGTGGCTGTGGATAAGAGATAAGAGACTAAGAGGATTTAACCTAAAAATAACTTTTGAAAATAGACATAGATATGAGATAAAAACTAAACACGTATCTGTAAACATAAAAGAACGAATGTGGAAACACTATAAACCACAAGAGTTGAAATGACAAATTCATACAAGCCACAGCATACATATATTGTGTTCTTTTCAGGAGTTCCTATGCCAGACTAGATTTTAAAAATAGCCACTGTATTGTTCTCTAGGGCCTGTTTTTCCTTTTCTTTTGCAAATATCCAGCGGTTTTCTGGTTTCCGTGATCTTTGTCTAATATATTATTCCATTTCATTTTTGTGTATTTTTTCCATTACAAAATGGTGCTCTAAGGGGTTAACAGTAAAACACTAGATGAAATTAAAAATTATAAGTAAAAACTTAAGAACAATTTACTGAAATACATTGATATGGTTATAAACTGTAATATAATCTATAATTTAGGATCTCTTTCAGCAATTATCTCATTAGAACCTAGACACTGGAGTAGTCAAACATAGTGTTATATTATTATAATATAATTAACAGGGTGCAAAATTCTGAACTATACACAATAAATGATCATAGACTTTCTCCAGAGCTTCTTATACAACCTGCAAAGACCAAAAAAAAAAAGAACATCTGCAGGATTATAAAATGATTTCACTTTGGCAGTGAGGTGAGAGATAATCAGCTTGCCATGTAAATAACAATTTGCCTAGAATTTTGTGGTAAGCAAGAATTTCACCCAGGAAATCACTTATGTTATTTCAGGAATACAGTTACTTCAGGCTTTGGAAATGGTATTCAGGAAGGCATGAAATCACAAGAAGGAAATAAATTGCTTAAATGTGAAGCAGCTGGTCAATTGCAGATTTTAATCTTCTATTTTGTTTTTCCACTGCACTGTATCTGGTATTTTGGTCTTTAACCATAAATAAATAAAAACTCTCCAAAATCAGTGCTTCCACAGGTTCTTCCATTAATTGTTAGACACAAACAGTACATCTTGAATCTCCAGACACACAATGCTACATTCAGAAACTTGCTTTAAAGACGTAACATGACTACAGGAAGTCCTTGAATTATGACCACTCGTTAAGTGATGGAAACAATTTTGCTTTAGAGCAGTGGTCCCCAATCTTTCCAGCTTGGCTACCCAGTGGGGGGTGGACAGGGAATGGTTCTGTGTGAATGACGGGAGTAAACGAGAGTAAACAGCTCCATTTGAACAAGCGGGTGTGCGCACCCATTGCTCATGCAAATGGAGCTGCGTGCACATGCATGCTCGCCAACCACTTGCATGGCCTATTCTGCAGCCCAGTTCCAAATGGGCTGCAGCCCGATAGTGGGTCATGGACCAGGGGTTGGGGACCCCTGCCTTAGGGTGCAAAGTGTTCCAGAGGAGGGGATTCCCAACTCAGAATGTGTATTTCTAAGCATTTTCCTGCTAACCCTTCATTATGATTGGTGAGGCTCTTAATATAGACTCTGCTCACATGTATCAGAAGGCAAATTCTACTTGGGAGTAGACAGTCTCAGAGATATCTAGGCCCTAATCCATACAGATTTCATAGGTGCTATCTAGCACCTTGCAAATAAAACAGATACAACTCCTGCAGTAGATGTGTTATCTAAGAATAATAGTCCCCCACTTCTTTTATCAGAAGGATAGCCACATTTTGCACTAGCTGAAATTTACGCATGGTCTCTAAAGGCAGCTGCATGTAAAACAAATTAGAGTAACAGAGATGTGAGGTGACAAGTGTATGAGTGACTATTGTTACATTTGGTATTGTCCTGGAATCAGCTGGTTTCTGAATAAGCGACTACTCTGTTTTGCCTGGGCTGACAATAAGCCTGCAGTCCTAGGCAGATAAAACAGCTTCCAAACACTGGATCAATACTTCCACCATACTTTCTGTTTGGCCTTGGTAGTAGATATATATAACTGAATATTATCTGCATAAAATTCTGTCTCTCTATATGGATATTTTCCAATGCTCCATGTAGATATTAATAAATGGGATAAAGCAGCGGTCCACAACCCCTGGTCCGTGGACCAGTACCGGGCCATGGCATGCCAGCAACTGGTCTGCCCAAACAAGGAAAGCCCCATCCACAAGATGCAGGCAGCACACAAAACCACGCCCCCTCTGGTCTGCAGAAAAACCTGTCTCAATGTAACCGGTCCCTGGTGCCCAAAAGGTTGGGGACCTCTGGGATAAAGGACTGAGACGCAGAACATCCCATATTAAGAGTATTTTTAGGTTCAAGCTTACTCACAATTATTGACTATAATTATCCACTACTAAATGTATCCTCCAATCTCCAACCCTTGCAGGTAATCCAGAAGGAAGCAACAATCAGTTATATCAAATGACACCGAATGTCCAGTTTCAGGACAGATTTGCCCCCTCTCTCCCACCCCATCATACAGAAGTTTGATTGCAAAAGGTTTGGGTTTCGTTTGTGCAATTACAAGCATCAGGCAAGGCATATTTGCAATCACACATAGTTATGAGTAGGCCCAAATCCTTGGAAACTTGCTTGTAAAAGATTTCCGGTAATGGCAACCAACAGGCAAAAATGTTATTGAGGCTGCAGCATTGAAGAGAAATGATGAGCCAGTCCAGGTTCAAAGAATTTTCTAATGGGAATCCTTGCCTCACAAGGAGCTGCAGGAAATCTTCTCAGCTCTGCCTTTCACTCAGCCCTTAAGACTGGGAAAAGATCCTTGATCAGACCTTTCATGTCTATGGCCTCCAGCTATTCCATATGCTTTGCAGACAAATACGCTTCGGGTGTCTTCATGTTGCTTTCTGAGACAGGCTGCTGCTCTACAGGATCATCTGAAGCTGGCCCTGACACTGAGAAATCCAGCAGCTCAAAGAGCATTGCACTTTCCATGCAAACCCTAGCTCATCCATGACAGCATTCAATGTGTCTTCTGTATCAAGCCCAGATTTAATCTTGACAGAGAAGCTTCCTGGTAATCCACTTCTTATAGAGCTATTTGGAGCTGCTATCCTACCACCTTCTCAGTAATCTTTCCCAAGATAGGGAGGTTGGAGAAAGCGTTAAGAAAGGTAATCCTTGACATACATTTAACAACCGTTCACAGTCAAAACAGCCTCCTTGGAACGGGTGCCCATAAAGCACTACCAGCATTGTAAAACGCCATGCTGGTTCAAGCCACATGATCACATTTTGAG
Source organism: Vipera berus (assembly GCF_964194415.1). NCBI lineage: Eukaryota > Metazoa > Chordata > Lepidosauria > Squamata > Viperidae > Vipera > Vipera berus. The sequence goes on from NC_138202.1 coordinate 350,871,363, forward strand.
CATTTGCAACCTGTTCACATATACGATCGGTTACCAAAATGTCCTGTAATCGTGAGCCGTGGTGGCATGGTGGTTAGAAGGCAATATTGCAGGCAAATTCTGCCAACTGCCAACAGTTCGATTTGGCTCAAGATTGACTCAGCCTTCCATCCTTCCGCTAAAATGAGGACCCAGATTATTGGGGGGCAATATGCTGATTCTGTAAACTGCTTAGAGCGGGCTGTATAGCACTGTGAAGTGATGTAGAAATCTAAGTGCTATTGCTCTAATGTGATTGTCAATTGCAATCTTCTCTGCTGGCTTCCTCTGGAATTCAATGGGAAAGGTTGAAAGTGAAAGGGACACTGGATTTGAGGTCAGTTCCTCCTGCATGAAGGGAGGAGAAATCACTTGAGGTCCTGAAGAAACAGACTTGGTGAAAATGCTAGTGAACACCAGCATTCTGAGCCTTTCAGAAATATTTTACATTTCCACTCCCCCGCCCCCAGAGGTAAATGCTAGTGAATTGTCAGCGCTTCAGCTCCTATGAAGGAGAAAACACTAGGCAAATGGCAGCATTCTGAGCCTCCCAGGACTATCGCATTTACTAGTATTTTTGCCAGATTTGAGATCTGTGCCTCCAGTGCCCCAAGGGATTTACCCTCCAGAGGGGAAGGCTTGTACTAGCTAGAGGAGCAAAGATCAAGTTTACAGCTGGTGGTACTCGTTTCACAAATAGCCTCCAAGTCACTGACATCCAGAGATTCAAATACACTCCAAATTTGGTCTAGTGGTTAAGGCACTAGACTAGAAACCAGGAGACTGTGAAAGCCAGCTGAGTGACCTTAGACCAGTCAGTCTCTCTCAGCCCGATTCACCTCAGGGTTGTTATTGTAGGGAAAATAGGAGGAAAGGTATGTTTGCTGTCTCGAGTTATTTACAAAAATAATGAAATGGCATATAAGGTTGACTCAGCCTTCCATCCTTCCGAGGTAGGTAAAATGAGGACCCAGATTGTTGGGGGCAATTAAGCTGACTTTGTAATAATGCCGCTTGGGGGGGGGCGAAAGCCCTAATAAGCAGGCATATACATAGAATGAAGGCTACTGCTAAGCTTGTAAGCCGCCCTGAGTCTTCGGAGAAATAAATGGAATTAAAATAAATAAATAAATAAAATAAATGTATTAATGAACGAATCCCATTGCAAGATATCACACCAGATTCTCTCTATGTCTTTTAATTCCACAAAACTTCCAAACATCGCAGCAGTCAATTAATAGTTCTTTCAGGCTATCCCTCTTTAACAGGAGATGGGTCACTTTAAAAAGTGTTGCTAGCCTTAAATGTTGCCCTTTTGCAATCAATTCCCTCTTGGAAAAGGTACTTGAGGAAGTAGTGGCTAGTCAGAATTACAAATTCTTGGGAGGAGTATCTGAACCATTCCAGTTGGGTTCAAGACTGTTTTGGCATCAAAACTGCGGTAGTCAGCTTGTCAGATGATCTGCATTAGGGGAAAACACAACTACTGTATGCTGATCTTCCTAGTTCATCTTACTCTTTTTTGTTCTCTATGGGATGTCCTTGTCAGCGTGACTTGTTACTATATGTTCTAAGGCAGGGGTCCCCAACCCCAGGGCCACGGACCGGTACTGGAATGGTTCCTCTATGCAGTATCTGACTACAGATAATCCTCAACTTGCAACAGTTCATTTAGTGACTGTTCAATTCCTGAAAAGGTGACTTATGACCGTTTTTCACACTTACGTCCACTGCAGCATCACCATGGTAACATGATCAAAATTCAGATGCTTGGCAACTGATTCATATTTACGACAGTTGCAGCGTCCTGCGACCTTCTTATAAGCAAAGTCAACGGGGAAACCAGATTCGCTTAACCAACTGTGTTACTAACTAACCAACTGCAGTGATTCACTTAACAACTATGGCAAGAAAAGAAGTCAAATAGGACAAAACCTCACTTAAATGTTTCACTTAGCGACAGAAATTTTGGGCTCAATTATGGTCATATGTTGAGGACTACCTCTATGAAATATTCAAAAGCTTAAAAATAGTGAAATAAGCTATTCAATTTGTAACAGATCAATTGGCATGATGATTCTATTTATTCACTACATCTGATAGCTACCAAGAAAAGTGATGGAGAAGTGGAGGAGGACAAGTTACATGTTAAACAGAACATGGGACAATATTCTGTTGTTTATATCCTTTTTAAAAAATTATTAAAGCAATCGTGTTCATACCATTCATGTATTCAATGTACCTTACAATGAAAAAGTGAAAGTAACTATAATATAGAAAACACACAAAAAATGAAAATTTTGTCAGTCCGGGAAACCTTTGTTTTCAAAGAATTTCAAGAGAAGTGACAAAATAACAATTATTCTGTTCCAAAAGGTAAGCCTTTCCATAGTCTCATGATCTCAACTGTTTTTCTAACTTAACAACTACAGTGATTCAATCAATCAGAACAGAGCTGGAAGGGACCTTGGAGATCTTCTAGTTCAACCCACTGCTCAGGCGGGAGACTCTATACCAGGGGTATCAAACTCAATTTCACTGAGGGCCGCATCAGCATTGTGGTTGCCCTCAGGGGGCCGGGTGGGTATGGCCAGGGTGGGCGTGGCCTACTGGGTGGGCATGGCTAGAGTGCATATGGCCTACTGGGTGGGCATGGTCAGCTCTACATCGTTCGCATCAAGGGTGCCTATGGGGGCCTGGGCAGGAGTGGGACAGATCTGAGGGTCTCTGGCAGAAGGAGGGTCTCTGGGCCAGGGCCAAGGCAGTGGGGGCCGTTCCCTCACTGTTTCCAGGATGGCTTCGCGGGCCACATGAAACCACTTCGCAGGCCGGATCCAGCCCCCGGGCCTTGTGTTTGACATGTCTGCTCTATACCATTTCAGACAAGTGGCTGTCCAATCTTTTCTTAAAAATCTACAGAGATTCTCAGTCATCCAAGTCAAGGGGCTACCTGTACACTCCAAAGTTAAAGCTAGAGACTAAACCAAGGTGAGTCCTGTCAGTTTCAAGAGATAAAAGTCAGAGAACTAAAATCAGGTCCAAATAACAAAAAGGCCTGTCAAACCTTTAGGCACAACTGTAACAAGTCTCACAAACAATATACACAGTTGTTTTCAAACAAAAAAAAAACAAAACTCTGTACTCTACTACAAACAGTAGCTCTTTGCTGTGATTCAGTTACTACTCATTAAGTCTGAGCTGGATGTCTATGGAGGTTCTCAGTCATCCAGATCATGGTTGTCCCAAAGGTGCTTTTTCAAGAGGCAAAGGACTTTCTTGTTTTTCTTTGAAGACGTTTCGCTTCTCATCCAAGAAGCTTCTTCAGCTCTGACTGGATGGTGGGGAATGGAAGGATGTATATTCCTTGCAGACAGCTGGTCATTTTCATTCTTGTGCTTGCTGCAGAATGTTTTCTGCCCTGTGTCCCTTCATTGTTGAACACAGGAGCAGGCTGTTGGGGATGAGTCTGTGTTGTCTGCATCGCAAACTGAAGAGCAAATGGTTCTTGTAGTATCTGTGGAGTTTCTCAATCATCCAGGTCCCCCTGAAGGGACAAAGGGCAGAAAATATGCTGCAGAAAGCAGAATTTTCAAACTGTGATATAATTGCCATTACTGAAACATGGTGGGAGGAAACTCATGACTGGAATGTACTGATGGAAGGATACAAACTATTCAAAAATAAACAAATCTAACAAAAGAGGAGATGGAGTTGCATTACATATGAAAGATCACTACATCTCTACAGAAAAACACAAAACCAAGGATGAAAACCTCCTAAAGTCCATATGGGTCAATATATAAAAGGAAAAAAGAATGACATTGCTACGGGCGTATACTACAAGCCCCCCAACCAAGCAGAAGAAATAGATGAACTTTTTTGCTACACAACTAACAAACGTATGTAGGAAATATACCATAGTAGTAATGGGAGACTAATTACCCTGATATCAACTGGCAGACAAACTCTGGAGCAAGTGGGAGATCAAACTAACTTTTTAGGAATAACTTTTTTATCCAAAAGGTAGAGGAGAGAATTGGAGGGAAAGCTATACTGGACCTAATTCTTACTAATACAGAAGAAGTGATAGAGGGAGTTGAAATTGCTGGAACCTTGGGCGAGAGTGACCACGTCGTACTGGAATTCAATATAATGCAAACACAAGCAATAGAACATTATCCAGCCAGTGTCTTAAACTTTAAAAGAGCTGATTTTAACAAACTCAGAGAGAACCTAAGAAAAATTCCATGCATGAAAACCCTAAAGGGGAAAACAACTCAAGAATCATGGGAAACTCTGAAAAATATGATCACAAAAGCCCAGTCTGAAAAAGAAAAACAAGAAATCCAAGAAGAAACCAGCATGGTTGCACAAATTTCTCTCTGATAAACTGAAAGACAAAAAGGACAAGTACAAAAAATGGAAAGACGGACACATAACTAAGGCAGAGTACCAGCAGATAGCCCGAATCTGCAAAGATGAAGTCAGGAAACCAAAGGCTCAGAATGAACAAAGCCTTGCAACAAGAGTCAAAGATAATTTTAAAAAAAGTTTCTTTCAACATATAAATAACAAGAAAAAAAGTGAAGGAAACAGGAGGTCCACTTAAGAGACAAGATGGCAAGGAAGTAACAGGTAGTAGAGAGAGAGCAGAGCTGCTTAACTCATTCTTTGCATCAGTTTTCACAGAAAAAGACACTATAGCCAGTGGTGGGATTCAGCCAGTTCGCACCACTTCGGCGGAACCAGTAGCTAATTTTTTGTTGTCTAGGCCCAGAATGGACTTCCAGAAGCAGCATCCACACAGAGAACCGGTTGTTCACATATTTGAATCCCACCACTGACTATAGCCTGGGGTAGGCAACCTTGGCTCTTTTATGACTCGTGGACTACAGCTCAGGAATTCTGGGAGTTGAAATCCACGAGTCATAAAAGAGCCAAAGTTGCCTACCCCTGCTATAGCCCAACCTACCAAAAACCTAACTGTAAAAGACAGACTAGAAATAAAAATTAAAATAAGTAAGAAAATAGTTAAAGGTAAAGGTTCCCCCGCACATGCGTGCTAGTCATCTCCGTTTCAAAGCCAAAGAGCCAGCGCTTGTCCGAGGACGTCTCCGTGGTCATGTGGCCGGCATGATTAGACGCCAAAGGCGCACGGAATGCCTATTCTCTACATAGTTAGAGAACACCTATTTGATCTAAGAGCCTAAGAGCCTAATGCTGGGAAAGATTGAGGGCAAGAGAAGAAGGGGATGACAGAGAATGAGGTGGCTAGATGGAGTCACTGAAGCAGTAGGCGTGAGCTTAAATGGACTCCAGAAGATGGTAGAGGACAGGAAGGCCTCGAGGAACATTGTCCATGGGGTCGCGATGGATCGCACCGGACTTCACAACTAACAACAACAACAACTTGATCTTGATGAATATAAATCATGGGGACCTGACAGATTACATTTTAAGAGTTCTGAAGGAGCTGGCAGATGTTATCTCAGAACCATCGTATCATATCTTTCAAAAAACTTGGAACAGAGGAAAATTACCTGAGGATTGGAAAAGAGCTGATGTGGTTCCCATCTTCAAGAAAGGGGGGAAAACCAGACTCAGGAAACTAAAGACCAATCAGCCTAACGTCAATAACTGGGAAGATACTGGAAAAGATACTCAAAAAACAAATCTGCAAACATCTAGAAACAAATAGTTATAACTAGTAGCCGGCACGGGTTTGTTAAAAACAGATCATGCCAAAACAATCTCATATCATTCTTTGACAAAGTGACTAAATTAGCAGACCAGCGAAATGCTGTGGACATAGTATATTTAGACTTCAGCAGGTATCTGACAAAGTAGACCACAACCTACTTCTTGGTAAGCCAAAAAAAAAATGTGCCTCTGTTTATACAACCAAAGATTGTATTAGTTTTTTTCAGCTGCTGTCATAGACTGCTGGCTCATGTTTAAGTGATCATCCACTAGGACTCCAAGATCCCTCTCACAGTTACTGTTTTTGAGCTAGGTTTTGCCTAATCTGAACTTGTACCTTTGGCTTTTCCTCCCTAAGTGTAAATCCTTGGTTGTATAAACAGAGGCACAAAATCAAAATCACTTGATGTATTAGTACCGCTTTATAAAGACTTAGTAAGACCACACCTCAAATACTTCATTCAGTTTTGCTCACCACGTTACAAAAAAGATGTTCAGACTTTGTGCAAAGAAGAGCAACTAAGATGATTAAAGGCCTGGAGCAGGGGTAGGCAACCTCGGCTCTTTTATGACTCATGGACTTCAACTCCCAGAATTCCTGAGTCACCTGACTCAGGAATTCTGGGAGTTGAAGTCCATGAGTCATAAAAGAGCCGAGGTTGCCTACCCCTGGCCTGGAGACTAAAACATATGAAGAACAGTTGCAGGATTTGGGTTGGCTAATTTAAAGAAAAGGACTAGGGGACATGATAGCAGTGTTCCAGTATTTGAGGGATTGCCACAAAAAGGTGGTGGTCAACTTATTTTCCAAAGCACCAGAAGGCAAGGCAAGAAACAATGGATGGAAACTTATCAAGGAGAGAAGCAACATGGAATTAAGGAGAAAATTCCTAACAGTGAGAACTATTAACCAGTGGAATAGCTTGCCTTCAGAAGTTGTGGGTGCTTCATCACTGGAGGTTTATTCATTTATTTATTTATTTAATTTAATTTATATACCGCCCTTCTCCCGAAGGACTCAGGGCGGTGTACAGGGCAATGCAATAAAATACAATATACAAAAATTAAAAAATATTAAATACTACAGCCCTATTCAATAAATTAATACAAAACTATAAAATACCCCTAAACCCATCAGACCAGGCCGGCTTGTTCAAATAAATGTGTTTTTAGGTCACGGCGGAAGGAGCGAAGGTCGGGAGCCATCCGGAGATCAACCGGTAGACGGTTCCAAAGGTCTGGCGTGCCCACAGAGAACACCCTCCCCCTGGGGGCCGCCAGTCGACACTCTCTGACCGACGGCACCCTGAGGAGGCCCTCTCTGTGGGAGCGCACTGGACGAAGGGAAGTTGATGCCGGCAGCAGGTGCTCCCGTAAGTAACCCGGACCCATGCCATTTAGGGCTTTATAGGTCATCAACAGCACCTTGAATCTTACCCGGAGGGCAACTGGAAGCCAATGCAGCTCACGGAGCAGAGGTGTTACATGGGAGTATCGGGAAACCCCCACCACCACTCGCGCGGCTGCATTCTGCACCAGCTGGAGCCTCCGAGTAGTCCTCAAGGGCAGCCCCATGTAGAGAGCATTGCAGTAGTCCAAACAGGAGGTCACGAGTGCATGAGTGACTGTGCGCAAGGCATCCCGGTCTAGATAGGGCCGCAACTGACGCACCAGGCGAACCTGGGCGAAGGCCCCCCTAGTCACAGCTCCTATATGATCTTCCAAGGAGAGCTGTGAATCTAGGAGGACACCCAAGTTGCGAGCCCTATCTACGGGGGGTAATATCTCACCCCCCATAATTAACGATGGAATATTCTGAATTTCCCGAGACGCCGGCACACACAGCAACTCAGTCTTGTCAGGGTTGAGCCGAAGCCTGTTCCTCCCCATCCAGACCCGGACCGCCTCCAGGCAACGGAATATCACATTGAGGGCATCACTGGGGTGGTTTGGGGTAGAAATAAAAAGCTGGGTATCATCAGCATATTGATGATACCCAACCCCAAAACCACGAATGATCTCACCCAGCAGCTTCATATAGATGTTGAACAGGAGAGGCGAGAGGACCGACCCCTGAGGAACTCCACAAACGAGAGGCCTCGAGGCTGACCTCTGCCCTCCTGCCAACACCGACTGCGAACGTCCCAGGAGGTAGGAGAACCACCGTAAGACGGTGCCTCCCACTCCCAACGCCCAAAGACGCCGCAGTAAGATACCATGGTCGATGGTATCAAAAGCCGCTGAGAGGTCTAATAGGACTGGGACAGAGGAGCAACCCCTGTCCCAAGCCCGCCAGAGATCATTCACCAGCGCGACCAATGCCATCTCTGTGCTGTACCTGGGCCTGAAGCCCGATTGGTACAGGTCTAGATAATCAGCTTCCTCCAGGAACAGAGGGAGCTGCTGCGCCACCACGCTCTCAACAACCTTCGCAAGAAAGCGAAGGTTGGAGACCGGACGAAAGTTGTTTAAAACAGCTGGGTCCAGGGCAGGCTTCTTGAGGAGGGGTCTCACCACCGCCTCCTTCAAGGTGGCGGGAAAACTACCCTCATTCAGAGAAGCAGTTATGACTGCCTGGAGCCAGCCTCGTGTCCCCTCCCGAGCCGAATAAACCAGCCAGGAGGGGCACGGGTCCAATAAACACGTGGTGGAGCTCAGCCTCCCCATAATCCTGTCCACCTCTTCCGGAGTCACAGGATCGAACTCCTCCCAGATGACATTGACAAGACCACCCATGTTCTCACCGTCAGACTCTGCCCAGTCGGAGTCCAAACCAGTCCGGATCCGAGCGATTTTGTCTGACAGATGCTGGCTAAACTCCTCGGCACGACCCTGCAAGGGCTCCTCCCTCACCTCCTGATTCAGGAGGGAGCGAGTCACCCTAAACAGGGCGGCCGGGCGATTATCTGCGGACGCGATGAGGGCAGCAAAGTAGTTTGACCTCGCTGTCCTCATCGCCGCGAGATAAGACCTAGTGAAGGACCTTAGTCGCAATTAAGGTTATTAAGAAGAGACTGGACAGTCACCTGTTTGAAATGGTAGGGTCTCCTGCTTGAGCAGGGAGTTGGACTAGAAGACCCCCAAGGTCCCTTCCAGCTCTATTCTGATTGATCTTGTAAGCACATGAATTCACCAAATGTTCCTATGAACAGCTTCTATTACTCGTACTACAAAGGAGATGCAGTTTTCTTTGCATAGCTTTCCCAAACATCATGTAAGTTAACTTTATGAAAAGTTACCATTCCTAAATTGTCATCCTATGGCCCCCAACTCAATCCAGGCTAAAGTGTATTATCTTATGGGCAGGGATAAAAATCTCAGATCATGGATTGCTTTTATTCTGGATCTAGAGCAGTGATGGCAAACCTTTTATAGACCAAGTGCCTGAGCTGCAACCCAAACCCCACTTGTGTATTATTGGGTGCTGGGTGGGCGTGGCCCATTGGGTGAGTGTGGCCCAATGGTTTGCCCAGGTTCGCCTGGTGCGCCAGTTGCGACCCTATCTGGACTGGGATGCCTTGCGTACAGTCACTCATGCACTCATGACCTCTCATTTAGACTACTGCAATGCTTTGTACATGGGGCTGCCCTTGAGGCTGCCCTTCAACTGGTGCAGAATGCGGCCATGCGAGTTGTGTTGGGGGTCTCCCGATACTCCCATGTAACACCTCTACTCCACGAGCTGCATTGGCTTCCAGTTGCCCTCTGGGTGAGATTCAAGGTGCTGGTGATGACCTATAAAGCCCTAAATGGCACGGGTCCGGATTACTTACGGGAGCACCTGCTGCCGGCGTCAACTTCCCTTCGTCCAGTGCGCTCCCACAGAGAGGGCCTCCTCAGGGTGCCGTCGGTCAGAGAGTGTCGGCTGGCGGCCCCCAGGGGGAGGGCATTCTCTGTGGGTGCGCCAGACCTTTGGAATCATTTACCGGTTGAGCTCCGGATGGCTCCTGACCTTCGCTCCTTCCGCCGTGACCTGAAAACTCACCTATTTGAACAAGCCGGCCTGGTCTGATGGGTTTGGGGTATTTTAATTGTATTTTTAATTAACTTTTACTGTAATTGGGCTATTCTATTTAATTTTTATCTTAACTTTTGTATATTGTATTTTTATTGCTTTTTATTGCCCTGTACACCGCCCTGAGTCTTTCGGGAGAAGGGCGGTATAGAAATATAATAATAATAATAATAATAATAATAATAATAATAATAATAATAATAATAATAATAATAATAATAATTGGGTGGGCATGGCTGCGGTGGTAACGGCAGACTGGGTGGGACTAAAAAGTTCAATGCATCAATTCCAACTTTGCAAGATCTTTCCCCCCCCCCCCCCGCAAGAAGTTGAAATTGATTGATTGAACCTTTTTTTTTGCACACGACAGCAGAGGCCTAAAGCGAAAAGGTTTTCTAAAACCCAGCTGAAGGCCTAGGACTGGGGTGATGGCCTGCGTGCCCACAGAGAGGGCTCTGCGTGCCACCTGTGGCACGCATGCCATAAGTTCGCCACCACGAATCTAGAGCATCATGGGTCATAACACTGCTTATTCAAGAAATAGCAATTTATTATCTATAGGCTGATCTTTGAAAGAGTACTGCATATATACTATGTCAACCTTTATCCAGTTCACAAACTGGAGTGCTCTCCAGTGACAGATTCTGAATTCCAAAACACCTTTGTATTTGGCAAGTGTAAAACTCTTTAGTGTTGTTTTAATTTCCTCTAATCATTCTCACAAAAGGTTGAAGACTTTTTGTGCTTCACACTTTCTAGTGAGCAACAAAGACAAAGATCTCTCACAGTGAGCATAAATGCACAATTTTCTCCCAGCCAGTGTTCCCAAGTTTTAAGCTGATCACATTGCCTCAAACACTAAATTATTTCCTACCAGAGTAAAAAGTATTATCTGCTAGAAGGGAAATGTCCAGGAGAATGGTGCTTTCTTATCAAACTCATTTCAGTAAGGGTATGATTGTATCCGCTCCGATTCCAGCAACAGTTTACATAATAGGATCAAGAGAAGGAAAATGAGACAAGGGTAAGTGAGATTGTAACAATGGCCCACCAACTTAAAGAGATAAAGATTGCCTTCAGATGACAGAGTTCTGAAGGAGCTGGCAGATGTTATTTCAGAACCATTGTACTATATCTTTAAAAAAAAATCTTGGGGAACTACCAGAGGATTGGAAAAGAGCTGATGTGGTTCCCATCTTTAAAAAAAAATGGGGGGGAGGAAACAAACCGTCACTTATCTGAAATGGTATAGGATCTCCTGCTTGAGCAGGGGGCGGGACTAGAAGACCTCCAAGGTCCCTTCCAGCTCTACTCTATTCCGCTTCTGACTTTGGGCAGCAGGTTCGTGACATTTTCTAGGCAAACATTTTCAAAAGTGATTTACTATTGCGGCCTTCCTAGAGAGCTCAGAGAAAGCGACTAGCCCAAAATTATTCAGTTGGCTTCCAAGTTTAAAGCAGGACTAGAACTCAGGTCTCTAGATCACTCCACTTTTCTGGCCAGTGCCTTAGCTACTGGACCAAACCAATAACTTTACATGATTAAATAGCACATAGGGCTAGTTTCAGTAGACTAGGTAAGATTACTAAAAGTGGAGATTGAGTAACTTTGAAAAGGATTCAGGAACTTCTATATGCGATTTAAATAGGCATTTAGAATAACTGAAAATATCTGCATCACTTGTAAACTTAATGGTTCAGACCAGGCATCTTGAAGACTGCCTTTTCCAACCTGACAGCTGTTGAGTTAGAGTATTCATGGAAACACCTCCACCTTCTGAGATAAAATGTATGACATCCAGGACAAGAACTTTTCTGGATAACGCCTTGAGTTGGGGACTATCCTTTCAAAATACTTCTGTCTTCCATTCTGTTTTTATCTGTTTATTTTTGTAGATTCTACCTACTAAAATTGCATTGGTAACAGTTTTGATGACATTGTTAAAGTTCATTGGAAAATTCTCATTTTCACTGTATACTTTTTCATTTCTTGGCCACTACCTTATATTATATTTGTAATATAGATAATTACCTCTACCAATAATATTTTGAAATCCAACTGTTGGAAATCTGAGGCTGATTAAATACAAAGTGTCTAGTCTAGACTCCTTAGTGTTTATTTGGGGTGACAAATGAGGATATGGCTCCCAGGAGGTTCGGCTGACTGCCATGCTAAGAACAAAATATCTAACTGGTAATTATATAAGGCAGTCCTGTGCTACAATTGTTCTCCATCCCTCTCATATCTAAAACACCATTTAATATTTTAAAATGTTGTCCTGTTAGTGGAAATAATTTTGCACTTATTTAAACTGTGGGAATAATATTCAAGGATAGTGGACTCTGCCTTCCTGCTTATCATAGTTTTTTATGCAATTATTCTGTATCAAGATTCCAAGATTGAGAAAAACATAATTAGAAAAGCCTAACAATCAAAAAAGATACTAAAGTAACTGGTTATTGAGTCTAGCTCCTCCAACAATGTTAATTTTGTTAACTCAGCCTTCCATCCTTCCGAGGTAGGTAAAATGAGGACCCAGATTGTTGGGGGCAATAAGCTGACTTTGTAATAATGCCGCTGGGGGGGGGGCGAAAGCCCTAATAAGCAGGCATATATACATAGAATGAAGGCTATTGCTAAGCACATTGGTTTGTGCTTAAATTGTAAGCCGCCCTGAATCTTCGGAGAAGGGCGGGATATAAATGGGATTAAAATGAAAAAAATAATAATTATTATTTACTTTGCCTTTTTCAGAATAACAGAATAACAGAGTTGGAAGGGACCTTGGAGGTCTTCTAGTCCAACCCCTTGCTCAGGTAGGAAGCCCTATACCATTTCAGACAAATCTTCTCCAATCTTATTCCATTTCTTAAATCTGGAATACTCAAGCTGTACAATTCAAAGTCATCTGATATTTTATTCCAAATTTTCCATACTGAGATTCAACAATCATTCCACGGAGCAGTTTTGTATGTAGAGATCAACAGATTTGGTATCATTAATGCTGTTTTCTGGACTTTCAGAATTTTACTTTTGTTATCACTACTTTATCATAGAATCAGAGTTGGAAAGGACATAAGAGGCTATCAAATCCAATCCCCCGCACACTGCAGGCTTCATAACACCATCCCCGCCATAATCATCCAGCCTTCATTTGAAAACTTCCAGTGAACAGGAACAGTAATCTGTTCCACTGACTGACAGCTCTTACTGTCAAGAGGTTCGTCCTCATGTCTAATCGGTTTCTATATCCTTGAAATTTTATCTCATTAATTCTAATCTTACCCTCTGGAGCAAGCGAGAATATGTCCAATGTGAATATCCTTCAAGATAAGTTATCATGCCCCCCCCGCCCCTCAATTACCATCCTGGTAGTCCTTCTCTGGATTTGTTCCAGTTTATCAGTGTCTTCTTTAAACTGGAGTGCACAGAATTGAAGCTGGTACAGGTAATCCTGCAGTAGATGACCAGCTGAACCTGAGGGTGGGGTCAAATGCACCATCAGTTTGGAATCGCTATGCTCCCACAAGAGGCCTAAGTCCAGGCCCCACTGAATTCCATTAACTCTTATCTAGCACCAATTTGCCTTGACCAATAGTAGATCAGATTCTTGTGTATAGGTAGCATGTAATAAACTTGAAGTGCCTGACAGTCCTCAAGTGACAATGGTAATGGAATCTGTCCACCATGGTTTTTAACTTATAACTGTTGTAAAGCTGGTCAGTCACGTAACTAATCTGATTTTATGACTTTTGCAGTAGTCATTAAGTGAATCTGTAGTTATTAAGTGAGCACCGTAGTCATTACGGAAACCAATAATTTTGGTTAAAAACTGGTTTGCCAAAAACTGCCAGTTTCAGCAAGAATGTTGCAAAACATGGTCATGTGACTGTAGAACACTACAAACTACTGTAAATGCAGCCCAGCTGCTAAACACCCCAGGGTGGTCAAGTGGCCACAGGGGGTCACAGAACAGTAAAACCTGAAAATTCATGCCAAATGTACCCCCCGAGGTAGGTCTGTTGGGTCTTCAAACAGTTGTTAGCAACTGGCCATTAAGTCAAGACCACTCCGTTTAACATCAATACCTGGGAAGATCCTAGAAAAGATAATCAAAAAACAGATCTGTGAACAATTAGAAGCAAACAAAGTTACAAGTCGTAGCCAGCAGAGGTTTGTTTAAAAACAGATCATGCCAAACCAATATTAATTCATTCTTTGATAAAGTGACTAAACCAGTAGACCAGCGAAATACTGTGGATGTAGTATACTTAAGACTTCAGTAAGGCATTTGATAAAGTAGACCACAACCTACTCCTTGGTAAGCTAGAAAAAGGTGGAATAGACAACATCACCACCAGATGGATCTGTAGCTGGCTGGCAAACTGTGCTTAATGAGTAGTCCTCAATGGCACTACATCCACATGGAGAGAAGTAATCAGTGGAGTACCACAAGTTCTCGTCTTAGGCCCAGTACTCTTCAATATCTTCATAATGACTTAGATGAAGGAACTAAAGGGGAACTCATCAAATTTGCAGATGACACCAAACTGGCAGGAGTAGCCAACAAACATCCCAGAAGACAAACTCAGGATCCAAAAAGATCTTGACAAACTTCAACAATGGGCCCTATCCAACAAAATGAGTTTCAATGTAGAAAAAAGCAAAGTTTTACATTTAGGCAGGAAAAAATCAAAGGTACAAGTACAGATTGGGCAAGACCTGTTCTGTTCTACTCTACTCTTATTCCATTCCATTCCATACATCTTGTCAGGTCTGCTGGCACCTCACTGGTATCGTGCCATCAAAGACTGGGGGGGGAGCATGGGCGGGATGAACACATGAGCAATAAATCTGTGTTGGTACGTGATGGGGAATTGGCAGGGGGAAAATGACAGCTTGACAAAGAACAGAGAAGCTCAGAACCAGTAGGTGCCAGCACTCAAGGCCATGCACCCTGAGCAGGAATGTGGATTACCCCAAACATCTCATCTTTGTCAAAACACCTAGGCGAATCTTCATTGGCTGAAGATGAACTGCCCATGGGGGAAGGGCTGGGATGAGGGGAGACATTCTGTATCTTCTTAGCATGGGTAATTTAGTTCTAGCCTGACTTTACTGCAGCCAGCACCTTTTAAAAAGAACCTTTCACTTCAGCCAAATGGAGTCAAGGGTGTTTCTTTCCTAAAGGCTGAGCAAGTCAGAGAACAGCAAGCTATGAGGACAATTCGGAAATAAACCTCCATTTGGTTATCAGTGACAGACACTCACAGATACAGAACTTTTATTATACACATTAGAAAACTACAACGTTACATTACCTTTCAACATAATCGCCATTCAAATTGAGGCACTTATCATAACGTCTTACAAGGTTTGAAATTTCTTAGTAGTAGTCTCTTGGCGCCAAATCTGGGCTATGGGTGGGGTGATCAAAAACATCCCAACGGAACTGCTTTGAAACTTCTTGGGTGCATCTAGCGGTATGCGGGCGAGCATTATCGTGAACCAATACCACACTGGAAGTCAGCATGCCCCAACACTTATTATGGATGGCTGGTCTGAGTTTTCGTAACGTTTCACACTAGACTTCTGAGCTGACGGTTGAACCACGCTCCATTAACTTCACTAGCAGTACTCCTTTGGCATCTTCACATATGGTGGGATTTTCTGTGGCACCACTTCCAGTGTGGTGTTGGTTCCCACAATTACTTCCCACAACTACACTACTCTTGAGGCTCTTCAAGATTTCACTGGTCGTTTTTTTACAGTTGCATTGCACCATTTGGACCTGCTGAGCTTGTGATCCACCCAAGTCTTTCTCATATGGGTTGTTTCTGAGCCAGATTTCCTCATAATTATAATATGATCGGTTACAAACAGTGAGGGTCGGCTCTGCTTTGTCCACCCCCCTGAAGCTTTGCACCGGCACGCCACAGGGCTGTGTGCTTAGCCCCTACCTGTACTCTTTATACACTTATGATTGTGTATCATCTGACCCATCCACTGCAATAATCAAGTTTGCAGATGATACAACTGTGGTGGGTCTTATTACAGGTGGGGATGAGACAGCATACAGGGCGGAGGTACAAAAACTATCCATATGGTGTAGTAACAACAACTTGCACCTAAACATCGGCAAGACGAAAGAGATGGTGTTAGACCTCCGGAGAAAAAAGGAGGAACCTGCCCCACTTTACATCGGAGAGAACTGTGTAGAGAGAGTTTCCTCCTTTAAATTTCTGGGAGTCTACCTCTGTGAAGATCTGACCTGGAAAGTTAACACAACTCAGGTGGCTAGAAAGGCCCAACAGAGGCTTCACTTTCTTAGGGTCTTGTGGAAGAACAGGGTAGAACAACGGCTAATGACCCTCTTTTACCGGTCTACTATAGAGAGCGTCCTCTCGTATGGTATTGTGGTTTGGTATGCTGGTCTGACAGCCGCGGATAGGAAAGTATTACAGAGGGTAGTGAGCACAGCACAAGACATTGTGGGCTGTTCCCTGACACCACTGGATGACATCGCCAGGGCTCGCTGCCTTGGAAGAGTGAGGAAGATTCTCAGGGATGACTCACACCCTGGACGGTATCTCTTTACTCTCCTACCATCCGGTAGGAGATATAGGAATATAGCCAGCCGTACCAACAGGCTGAAAAATAGCTTTTATCCGTGGGCTGTTAGGCTTTTAAATGGGACATAATCTTATGCAGAATTGACTTGGGAGGCCGGTGTGTGGTGTAGTTGGTTCACATAGTGTGGTGGGATGGAGGGTTTGTTGTCACTGTGTGTTGGGGGGAGAGAGTACGGGGGGAGGCTCAGCTAATCTCAATGTACACATGTTGTACTTTGACAATAAAGGTTTATTATATAAACTGAATAAACTGAACAATAAATATATGCCTATGGAACATATGGCAAAAAAGAATAACCGAATAGCCATTTATAAAAATAACCCTATTATCTTAGCCATTAATTGCAATAATAATAGTATATTATTACTCAAATGTGCACATGCTCACAAAAGCCTTTCTAAAAAAGGAATAAACTTTATTTAATGGATGCTATTATTTCTTTTGAAAAAAAAATACCTATTTCTTCTTTCAAGCATGATATTATTTGTTTAAAAAATAATTTAATAAACACACACACACACATACACACAAATGAAAGAAAATCCTGAAATGATTTGCCCACGAAGATTACTATCCTTTCTGAGAAGTTGTCTACTGGTAGCGTTTCTTCAGCTTTGTAAACTGTTAAAGCATCAATACTTACTTCTTAAGAAGAATAGTTTCTGATGCAGTTTATAAAATGAAGTCCCCTGGATCTAGCCTTATACAGACAACACTGAAACAAGTAGTGGAAAAGAAAGAAAAAAACCTAGATAACTAATTGTTAATAATCTACAAATCCATAATTACCAGTAATGACACTGATGTAGTGCTTTAAGGCAGACAGAAATTGTTGATATTGTTACTATGAGTACCTTTGATGGAAAATGCTCAAAGAGAAAATGACTACTGCTCTGCTGACTTAGTCTATCAGCCTTAAGACCTAGCTCTCCATAATTTATGTGTTAAGAAAGGATTGACAGATTATCAGCAGATAAAACTAGCAATGAAACTAGAACTTCATCAAAATGAATAGAAATTCTGGTTTTACTTTTCCTGCATTCGTTCATTTACAAAATGTTGTGCTAGCTACAATGAATATAGAGGCTAGAATAGAGTCAACTAGCCTTGTAGGCATCAGGGACCGGTTCAATGGAGTTTTTTCCACAGAGGGGACGTGGTTTCATGTGCTGCCTGCATCCTGTGAATGGGGGCTTCGCTTGTTTGCACAGACCAGTTTCTGGCATGCTGTGGACCGGTGCTGGTCCACGGACCGGGGGTTGGGGACCCCTAAACTAGCCTATTCAAGAAATCTTCATGAGTATAGCACACTATAATGGATTTCTTCAACCCCCAATTTTATTTTTATTTTCTGTCCAAAGCTTACTGATCCTTGACTCTTTTTTTGCGTCTCTTGACATTTCCAATATTGTGGAGCCACCGTCTTTCATTGTTCTATCTGGCTCAGCCACAGTGTTGTCTACTCCTATCTATCTCATAAGGGCATTGTTTTCAAACTACCGTTATTTATTATCTGCTAGGTCTCAACATTTCACTTCTACTTTAATTGTTGATCATTGAGCAAGACACTTGAGCAGAGTGTCTGTTTCAATTTTGTGAAATGCAAGGAAGAAAGAATTTTCTATTAAAAAAAGGAAAAAGTCTCATAGCATGTAACTAAAATGAACAAAGTGATAGAAATATACTGGCAGATAGATGACTTAAACGGTCAATTCCTTGTTAAGGAACATGTACACATTTTTACAAAAGAAACATGAGACACAATAGCCATCAGTCTGTTCTTGCTATAAAATGTAAAAGGATAATCCTAAAATAATTGCAAGAAGATGCTTAAAAAGATTAAGCAACCACTCACTCATATTCACTCCACTTAAGACACTATTGTGAAAAAAAATTAAGAAAGAAGTTACAACAGCTAAAAACTAAATTAATATGATATCATCAAAGGTAAATAAAATAAGAACTTTCTGTTCTACTAGTTTAAGACACTAGTCACATTTGAGTATCATGTTAAAACATGATGTACTAACTGTTCTAAGGCTTAGGAACATTTCAGTAGCATTCACTTCTGCATTTAGTTTATCAAGTTTTTGTCATCCCATCCAGACTAAGAATCACAGTTAATCTAAACTACCTTTTAAAAAACAAAATATTTTGATCTCTCATGATTTTAAAACATTACATACTACACCCCCCACACACCCCCACACACAAACTTATTTATTTGCTTACACATATAATTACTTAATATCAACAACCTAAGATATGCAGATGATACCACTCTAATGGCAGAAAGTGAAGAGAAACTAAAGAGCCTCCTGTTACTAGTGAAGAAGGAGAGTGCAAAAGTTGGGTTGAAACTAAACATTAGGAAAACCAAGATCATGGCATCTGGCCCTCTTAATTCCTAGCAAATAGATGGGGAAGAAATGGAGGTAGTGACAGATTTTATTTTCCTGGGCTCCAAAATCACTGCAGATGGGAACTGCAGCCAAAAATTTAAAGACGCTTGCTTCTGGGGAGGAAAGCCATGACAAATCTAGACAGCACACTAAAAAGCAGAGACATCACCCTGCCAACAAAAGTGCGTATAGTCAAGGCTATGGTCTTCCCAGTTGCAATGTATGGCAGTGAAAGTTGGACCATAAGAAAGGCTGAGCACCAAAGAATTGAAGCCTTTGAACTATGGTGCTAGAGAAGACTCCTGCCAGTCCCTTGGACTGCAAGGCGATCAAACCGGTCAGTCCTAGAGGAGATCAACCCTGACTGCTCCTTAGAAGGTCAGATCCTGAAGTTGAAACTCAAATACTTTGGCCACCTAATGAGAAGGAAGGACTCACTGGAGAAGAGCCTCATGCTGGGAAAGGTTGAGGGCAAGAAGGGGACGACAGAGAATGAGGTGGCTGGATGGAGTCACTGAAGCAGTAGGCGTGAGCTTAAATGGACTCCAGAAGATGGTAGAAGACAGGAAGGCCTGGAGGAATGTTGTCCATAGGGTCGCGATGGGTCGGACACGACTTCGCAGCTAACAACAACAACAACAACAATTATTATTATTATTATTATTATTATTATTATTATTATTATTATTATTATTATTATTATTATTATTATTATTATTATTATTATTATTATTATTATTATTATTATTCACACGTCAGTCAGTTGTTTAGACTGGATTTGGCATGTTTATCCACCTTTCGAGTCCTTCCCAAAGACCTAGGAGAGGCAGATGTTAAAAGTATTGTCATAAGTGTTATAATGCCTTTATATTACTTATATAAGTAAAACTGCCTTTTATTATTGTGATTTTTCTCACAGAATCATAGGGCTGAAAGGGACCATGGAGGACCACCTAATGAGAAGGAAGGACTCACTGGAGAAGAGCCTAATGCTGGGAAAGATTGAGGGCAAGAGAAGAAGAGGACGACAGAGAATGAGGTGGCTGGATGGAGTCATTGAAGCAGTAGGCGTGAGCCTAAATGGACTCCAGAAGATAGTAGAGGATAGGAAGGCCTGGAGGAACGTTGTCCATGGGATTGCGATGGGTCAGACATGACTTTGCAACTAACAACTACAATAGATTACATGAAAGCAGCAGACTCCAATGGTATAAAAAATACTAATATACATACACCTGTCGTATAAAGCAATAAACAATACAGTATAATAATGCAGTATAAAATAATATAATACTCTTTTCACATATATACGTATATACAAAGAAAGATGTTTTAAAGTATTGTTTCTAAGGGCACATGGAGGGTTTTTTAAATTAAAATCTGAAAACTGGTCTACAATGTTAGCTAATAATGAAATGAAAAGACAATCCAAATGAAAGTGGCATTCTTTTTAAGTTTGTCTAAACCTAAAATTTCATTACAAGTAGCTCTTGCTTAACTAACTTAACTGGGACAGGGACTTCACCACTAGATGAAGAAATCATTAATGAGAAATTATGTGACTGCCACATAACTGTTTTCCATCTGGAAAGAGACAAGACTACTCCATTTCAAACTTTCAGCTTTTGTTTGCCTCCTAAACACCCCCCCCCCAATCCTTTGGTGCCTGCTTACTTCTTGTACATAATGAAAGCAATGCACTCACACTGCAGCCTGAGACTGGCAGCTGTGAGCATGGTACACAAACAGGTTACTCTCTTGAAATTCTTTATCTCCAATCTCTCTGCTCTGAAG
This sequence comes from Vipera berus, assembly GCF_964194415.1. Taxonomy (NCBI): domain Eukaryota; kingdom Metazoa; phylum Chordata; class Lepidosauria; order Squamata; family Viperidae; genus Vipera; species Vipera berus. The sequence continues at coordinate 350,891,925 of NC_138202.1, forward strand.
GGGGGGGGGAGAAGCAAGCAATTTCTGTAGGCAATCTCTCTTTTACTTAGTCCTTTCCTGCAGCTGGTATGATCAGATTGCTTTTTATATGTAGAACACAGTAATACCACTTATACTTTGCAGTGTAGTGAACATTTTAAATAGCATTAAACTTTTTTCATTCATTCAGAGATACCCATAATAGTATCAAGTTACACAAGTGCTTTTATTTCACCTTATTTATTTTTATGATGTACATTGCCCAGAGTCACTTGAGATGGGCAGCAACAGAAATCAAATAAATGAATAATATCTTTTTCCCATGACTCACCAAGTATAGATTCTTTAAATCATCATCTTAGTTAGCTATTATATGCAAACCTTCAGTTTCAGAAAAAAAACCATAAAATAATCCCCAAATTCTGCTTAAAGGAAATACATAAGGAAAAAAAAAATATAACCACAAAAAAAATCATATATGTTGTGTAAAAGACATAATGTACTACCGCAGAGAAGCTATTCTATTTAAGCAATACTTTAAGGAAACATGCTAGGTTATTAGTTATAGTGTAATAATTTCTACAACGTTACAGTTGAGCAGAACTCTGGGTAAAATAGCACCCTGGAAAAGAAGCAAAAAGGATTGTTAAAATATAGTTTCAGAAACCACAGGGTGCTTCATTTAGAGAAGTGCTCTAATAATGTTACTGAAGACAATTAGGGAGATAGTAAACTCTAGGCAGTACCTTCAACCATCACACAACACTATTGTAGATCTTTGAAGAACTATGGCCAAGCTGCAGTGGGATTACTTTTAATAAATGACAGTTGAAATTTATACATGAATTAGGAAGGAAGTAGGAAGAGTGTAGGCCTACTGCCATTTTATTTATTTATTTATTTATTTATTTATTTATTTATTTATTTATTTATTGAATTTGTATACCGCCCTATTCCCGTAGGACTCAGGGCGGTTTACAGGGCAGTTAAAACCATGAAATACAAAATTTAAAATCAATTAAAACCATTAATTAAATTCAAGCCCCAAAAGTAAATCTAAAACCCAATTAAAATTAAAAACCCCTCAGTCCAGGCCAAACAGCTCGAAGAGCCAAGTTTTCAGGTCCCGACGAAATGAGCGAAGGTCGGGGGCAGTCCTAAGTTCCGTAGGTAGTTGGTTCCATAGGACAGGCGCACCCACAGAGAACGCCCTTCCCCTGGGAATAACCCGTTGGCATTCATTAACCGGCGGTACCCTGAGAAGGCCCTCCCTGTGGAAGCGCACAGGACGATGGGAAGATGATGCTGGCAGCAGGTGTTCCCTTAGATAGTCCGGACCCAAGCCATTTAGGGCTTTATAGGTCATTACCAGCACCTTGAATCTCACCCAGAGGGCAACCGGAAGCCAATGCAGCTCGCGGAGAAGAGGTGTTACATGGGAGTATCGGGAAGCCCCCATCACAACTCGCGCGGCTGCATTCTGCACCAGTTGAAGCCTCCGAGTGGTCCTCAAGGTCAGCCCCATGTAGAGGGCATTGCAGTAGTCTAACCGGGAGGTCACGAGCGCATGAGTGACTGTGCGTAGGGCATCTCGGTCCAGATAGGGCTGCAACTGGCGCACTTTGGCAGTTTTTATAAAATGCATTCAACATACTTTTCTTCAAATTTCTACTTCTGGTTACTGGCAAAGAATAGCTTATCTGAAATTTAAATTAAAATATTGAAAGTGGACACAACACAGAGAACATTAAGCAATTTAAGTTAATTTTAAAGATGGTAAACACATACACTCCTCTGTGTTAAGTTAAATACACCCAGCATAACCTGTCTGCATGCTGAACTCATGTATCTCCATAATTTCTGAATATTAACTAAATTGGTCCCTGCTCCAACTGTCAGTTGTTTGCAACAAAAATGTTCTCACACATTCTTTATATATCCTGTTGTACTTTGAAAACTGGAAGAATAACTTAACAGTCAAAGGCAAAAACAGGTCTGAGTTATAATTAGACATCTGGGACCTAGAAGCTACTATTTCCCCAGCTATTTTTTTTTCGTCTGAACTGTTCTAGAGGCAAATAAATGTTACAATCCAGGGATTTCTGTTTGATCTCTAGCAGTGTAGCCATATAAGCAACTAGAAATAAACTTCTCCAAACACCAAAAAGAGCTGTACATAAAAGGAAAGAGTTCTAATTAATATGCCACACCACAAACATTACATTGCAATTTACAATTATTGACTCTAAACCATAATTTAAACTTAACTATAAATAACCAGCCGAACAATACCCATCCAGAAGTTCTCCCACCTCCAAAACTTAGAATTACTTTCAATATACGTCTTATAAAACAGAATTTACTGGAACTGTCAAAACTGAAAAATGTCTCAGGAACATTAATATTTTAAAAATATGTCCCATATTAAGCTGATATTAACAGAAATGCACATTTTCATATAAATGAGTTAAGCAACTTGCAATGCACACCACACTTCAAAGGTAACCTTCACTCACATCTCACTCAGCTGCCAACTGGAGTCTTCCAGGGTTTCTTTTCAACTGCAGATAGCATTAAAAAAAACCTTTTAGGCTGTTCTAATCATTCCCTGGGAGCATGGGAATCATTACCATTGAATTTAAAAAAATCAGAACTAAAACCAAAGAAGATTGTTACAAGAAATCCAGGTCAAACCAGACTTTTGGGAAGAAAGGCGAGAAAATTAAAGCGAATTCTCATCAATAACGTGTTTTTTGAAAAACGGTTCTTTCAGGAAGCTTCAAATCGGAAGCCATTTTTTGTTTATTTCTCCTTCTAGGAAACGCTTCCCATTAATTTTTTCCCCATTTGCTTTATAAACCAAAGAATGTAATTACTCTATCTTTTATATGACGGGATTTATTTACCTCTCATTTTTACAAGAAAAAAAAAAGAGAACAAGGGAAAGAATAAAGGAAAAATTGACACAGAAATACAATATCTGTAAGTGGAAAAAGGAGTTACTGAAACTTCTTAGTGTTCAGTATGTTGTTGATTAAAAAACTAACCATTAAAATAAAGTACACTGAATTATTTTAATAAGAGGATTTGAATAAAGAATTCTTAATGCAGTATTGTTATCCATGACATTATCATGCCTAAGAAGGTCTGATCTGAACTTATGATAAACCAGTTCAAATCAAAAGACTGATTTATGACAAAGAAAGTATACTGTTTACATAGTCCAATTAATGCTCTGTTTGCTGCTTTCCTGTAAGTAGCGCAGCTAAATAAAAATGGAAATTCTATCCACTGTTTATTCAGTATTATATTACAATCAGAATCTATATCTTGCTGTTCCTTGATTCTTCATTCTATTTCCTTATAAGAGCTAGAAATTACAAATCCTGCTTCAGTCTTAAAACAAACATCAATGGAAGTTCCCTAGTTTATCTACTTTTTGGCAGAAATGAACCAAAGTTAATAAACTTGCACACACCAGCATGTCTGCCAATTTTAACTCTCCTCTTTCAGAGGTTTTCATACATTCTGGCATGCCTTCCTGCCTTGATATAGCTGCTTGGTGGTTATCACTGTTACTATTTCTTAGGAAATGCTTTTACCTAGTGTCCTCCTCTTAAAACTGGTGTGTGAGAATGATAGAACACCCTCAGCCTTTGACTTTATTTATGAATAAAAAGGGAAAAATGAAAAAAAAAGTTTCTTCAAATTCCATAGCCACCTCCTAGAGACTATAACTTTAGAGAGTTAGTTCAGTAGGACAAGATATAATTTAAAACTGAACTTATTCAAAATAAGAAAAATGACATTTCAAAATTCCTTTTAAGTAGATACATATCACAAGCAAACAATGATGGAAGTAAAAAATACTGATTGCTACTTAAAATTCAGATAAACAGAAGCCTTGGTCAAGTTAGAATGTACTGTTCAAGTAGCATCTAACTAATCAGCTTTCTTTGCAGAAATGTTTTTAACATGTGTCTGTAGTAGACTACTACATACTTTTACTTGCTTAAAAGGAACAATAAATATTTTTGGCCTTCCACTACAATAAGATTTGGGAACAGCCCATGATGGAATGTTAGAATGGAAATTACAAAAATCAAAAAGTCATTCGTTTCTGTTCTTTTATTTGCTAAAATGCAAAATATCATATCATTGGTATAGACTTGACTTTTTTCTTAAATCCAAACTAAGTATTGAGAAATGTATGGCATCCCTCCAAAAAGAATGTTCCAGATTTATTCTTGTTCCAGATTTGTTCTTGTCATACACAATATAAAGAACATTAGCCACTTTGGCCAATAAGAGCAGAGGATATTGCTGAGTTAAATATTTCCGTCATACAAATATTAAGACTACACATTTACATTCTAGTATTTGATGTAAGTCCATGAGTTTGCATGATGATGCTGTTAACCAAAATGTGTCATGTCTCTCGCCTGTTGAGGTCCATTCTCTCAGTATACAGGTAGCCCTGAGTTAGTTACAAATTCAAGGCAATTGCCTAACTCAATTCAACAGTAAAAAAAAAAGACAGTCTCAATCATTTTATTTTCCACTTTAATCAGTAAGTCTAAATCTAGCCCATTCTTTAGATTAGACATAAAGGCAAAAAGAAAAAGTTATGCTACTGACCAATTGCTCTATTTTTCGTTATAGCAAAAGTTTTCTGAGGCTATTTGAGCCTGGCAGTTATAGTTAAAGAATACTCTGGCGTGACTATTTTTGAAACAAATATTAATTTTAAGACATCTTCTGAGCAGTTCTTGTAGAAAATAAAGCTTTCTCAATGACCACAGATAGCAGTTATTTAGTACAGTTGCTAGAATAAAAAAGCATGAGCTCCAGTCAACCATATAATAGGTAGGAGCTAACTGCTCAGCAGATGCGTTAATCTTTAGCAAATAGATTTCATTCCTTATTCATCTCATTAGAGGCTACAGGAAAATTCCAGATGTTACTGTGTTCAGAATAAAAATTCCAGATATGTAGTACATTAAGAATTTTCATTCTGCTTAGTATTAATAGATGAAGACAGCATCATGCAATTCAGCCTCTAAATTATATGAAATGCTGATAATATTTAGAATTAGAATTCAATGTTATTATTTTTCATTTAGAGAGCATGTAATTTGCTACTATGCACATATGGGTAATCTAACATTTGCAACTGTATCAGTTTTAGTATTTAAATTAATAATAATAATAATAATAATAATAATAATAATAATAATAATAATAATAATAATAATAATAATAATAATAATAATAATAATTAATTTGTATACCGCCCTCCCGAAGGACTCAGGGCGGTGAACAGGGCAATACATAATAAAAACCAGGATACAAAAATTAAAAAGTAATTAAACTACAATGCCCGTAATAAATTAATACATATTAAAAGTTAAAACCGATTATAAAACCCAGCCCCAACCCATCAGACCAGGCCAGCTTGTTCAAAAAGAAAGGTTTTGAGATCACGCCGAAAGGAGCGAAGGTCGGGGGCCGTTCGGAGCTCAACCGGCAAGCGGTTCCAAAGGTCTGGCGCACCCACAGAGAACGCTCTCCCCCTGGGGGCCACCAATCAACATTCCTTGATCGGAGGCACCCTGAGGAGGCCCTCTCTGTGGGAGCGCACTGGACGGAGGGAAGTTGACGCCGGCCGAAGGTGTTGCCGTAGGTAATCCGGACCCATGCCATGTAGGGCTTTAACACTGGTTTTTACAAATCTTCCAGGTAGGCAAGGAGCCTATCTGTCATGTTCCCTTGGAGAAGGCCTGACCATTTCAGTCCTCTAAGGCTAAATTGGTCTAGCAACCATACATGGTGATTTTCTAGACGCTTGACAACTTTCTTTTTTCATTTCCAATTAGTCAGTACAAATGAGATTTTTTATCAAGCCCACTTATTGAGTAAACCTGCATTTTAGATATTCTTTCCCACAAGATTAAAATCAATTAATTTCTTAAAAAAATGCAACCTAATCTCTATCTCTACATTCATGTTACTGAATTTTAGACCAAATGTTATTTGGGCATGGATGCTGAGACATGCAGATCCAGAATTTTAGGGCACTTTCTGAAATAAAACACCTAGTTCAGTTATAAACCCACAAACAATAGTAAAAAGAATAAGGAACTATATCATGAAAATATGCACTTTACTGTAAGGCCAAAATGAGAAATGCATATATAAATAGATTCCAGAACACCTTTCAGGAACCAGCGAATCAGAAGTTAGCATTTAAAAACATTCGAATTCAGTAGTCAAACCTGACATTCTAGCTGTAGGAACTGTAACTCCCCTTTTTCAAAGAAATGGACTTTTACCATTAGATTAGAATTCCATCAATCAATATTGAAATTCTCAGAGATTCTAAAGTTCTACAAGATTGAGGATGTTGTAACCTGCTGTTTCACATTTCAGAACTTTTAATACTTTTACCAAAAGGAGGTCCTTTTTCCACAGGGGAAAAATAACCTTTGAAATACTTTGTATTAAAAAAATCAATTTCCATAATTTAACCTGAGATGTGCTGATTGATCAACTCCTTTTCAGCCTCCTGCATTTTCTCCCTGCCCTCCAGAATAAACAAAATTATTTAAAATATTTATATTTTTCATTCTACCAGGATCTTAGGGCATAGAAAATGAATAGATTGCATCCTTATCAAAACCATTAAAGCCCTTGAAAAATAATTCTGAACCATTTAACCATTTAAAAACTCACAAAAAATTAACTGCTAAGCAATTTTTGTGGGATTTTATGCCAAAGAGCAATGAAACAAATAACACATCAGCCTCTATAAAAAGATAAAGGTTCCCCCGCACATGCGTGCTAGTCGTTTCTGACTCTAGGGGCCGGTGCTCATCTCCGTTTCAAAGCCGAAGAGCCAGCGCTTGTCCGAGGACGTCTCCGTGGTCATGTGGCCGGCATGACTAGACGCCAAAGGCGCACGGAACGCTGTTACCTTCCCACCGTAGTGGTCCCTATTTTTCTACTTGCATTTTTACGTGCTTTCGAACTGCTAGGTTGGCAGAAGCTGGGACGAGTAACAGGCGCTCACTCTGTTACGCAGCACTCGGGATTTGACCTGCCAAACTGCCAACCTTCTGATCGACAAGCTCAGCATCCTAAAATACCAATGCTAAAAAAATATCTTTTTTGTCACCGTTGTAATTTGGATTTACCGTTCCTCCAGGAAGCACAGCGTTTATATTGGGAATCAACTTTCATTTTATCCCCTCAATAACCCTCTTAAGGTAGGATGGACTAAGAGAGGATGAGACTGGCCCAAACTCACTGTGTTTCCTTGACTCAAGTAAACTTGAATCTGGGTCCAAAACCATAACTGCTTATTAAAGAATAATAGAAAACAAGTGCCTTTCACTTTGTAATTACACTAGAAGCTTGGAATTTAGAATAAATGTATTCTTCTAATATTCTTATTTTAATAAATTGCATTCTTCTAAATTTATACCTAAATAATGTGAAACAAAGTTCCTAGACTTACAGACAGGTAAGTTTTCCCTCCGCAAAAGCCTAATACCAAATAAAATGCCACCAATCATAATGGCAGACCAAATATTTTGTCCTGCAATGTAAGATGTGAATTCAGAGCCTTCCCTAGAATCTTCTTCATACCTATGATCGATGTAGGCAAGAACTATTCAAAAATAAGCATGTGTATTACGAACACAGTTCCTTTACTGCAGAGCATGTACACTAACAGTACATATAGACATCTGTTCCAAGAGGCCTTTGAAATGGCAATTCAATTCATCCTGTTAATTTTTTTACTCACTAGTTAACTCCTGTAAGTAATTCCCAACATATTAACATGACCTCCTTCCCTAGAAGTCACATATTAGGGCTGTGCAATAATCTGGACTTGTATGGGAAAAAAAGAGATTTAAAACCTGAGGGTACCAGGTAGTTATAGCATCCTGTCAGCACTCCTTAATGAAACTGTTTTTCCCCCTCAGATCATCTGAGAAATAACATGTGTGATTTAAGGAGGTACTGATATTGTGAGATGCATGCCCACAAAACCTCTGGATTATTCTCTCCCTCCCCTTAACCCTTGTTCACCGAATAGCCGGATCACATTATTGTTATGAATAGTGAAAACCTTTTGTAATTTAATTCTTTCAAAGTGAAAATTTCATTTGAAAGTTGTATAGGTATATGTTTCCAATTCTTAAAGCAGCAAAGGTGTCGGTTTTTTTTCTTAGAAACAAACTACCTCAATTGTAGTTTGAGGCCATCACCTGTCCACATTAGAAGCACAAAGGCATTAGCACAACACAAGAGTGTTACCATAACAAGACAGAAGATATGTAAATAGACTTGAGAAAATAACTGATTATGTTTTTCCAATCAACAAAGCAGAGATAGTAGATCCCATTAATCTCTAGTGTTTCAATTACTATCAGCTCCAAAATAAAATTTGGGTAACTTCCTAAAACAAGGTCCACAATTAAAATTTCCTAGACAGGAAGTTTAGCCAATATAGTTAAATGCTTGCCATCACAGTGAATCAAGATTAAAAGCTCAAATGAATGGAAAAAGCTCAGCTGAAATATCCCCGTGATATATTTGTGTTTAGCCTACATTGTGATGATATGATACCATGAGTCAAATTCAATTATGTCAAATTAAGATGTTTTGTCATCTTCTATGTAATTTTAGCTGCAAGGAGAGGGGGGCTAGGTAACAGTTGCCATTATATTTTAAGACAAAAATGTACAGCAGGACTACTCCGTATTTTTAGGCAAAACAAAAGTCCAGGTTGCATGGACAATGAACAAAAATCTTAGAAGAAAAAGGAAGCCTTTCAAATCATATTAGTAGAACTGACATCTACACTGGTTATTTGGACATAACATGCTGCAGCAACCAGTTAGGCTCAGTCCCAATTAAAGTTCTTTTTTATTCAATTTCTTACAGCTAACACAAATTTATTTCTAACATTTACTTTTTAAAACATATTTATGCTTTCTCAGCTTTAGGTTCCATGCTATGTATTTATTGCAATGTGCGGATCCATGATAGCAGAGAGAATTAAAGACGTATGGAAAAGAGGAGGAAGTAACAAAATCATGGAAGCTTGGAAGACCTAGTTTGGTTAAACGATTAAGGCACTGGGCTAAAAATCAGGAGACAGCATGTTCTAGTCCCACCTTAGCCATAAAAGCCAGATGGGTGACATTGGGCCAGTCATTCTCTCGGCCCAACCCATCTCACATAGTTGTTGTTAGAAAGGAAAACAGGAGGAAGGTGTACTGGATATAAGTTATTTGTAAAAAAATAAAAATAAAGGCAGGATATAAACAAACAAGAGAAGGGAGAAGATGAAAAACAGGGAGAATGGGAAGCCATTGGGATGATCATGACTAGAATGACCACCGTAAAACCACAAGCATTCAAACAGTTCTGAATAGGATGGGGTTGATGGGTGCGATGGGAGATTCCAGCAAGAGATTAGTGAATCTGGGAGGAATACAGAACTGATACTCGAAAGTATCCCCTTGGATGTTTGGGAGGGCCCTGGTTGTACAGCAACTGGGGAGGCACATGTGAGGCTGGAAGTTGAAGTAAGATGGAAATATAATAGGAGGCAGTTTACAAGTTACAGTTACAGCTAAAATATAATCACTGAGCGCTTTGGCCTCAGGCTACTGCTTCTAAATGTCAAGGCTTTCCATAATAAATCTATCTCATCTCCAAGTTTGGAATGAGAGGGCAGAAGTGGTACTGCATGAACTGTTTTTCCTATCCTCACCTGGTTTTGGGTGCTACATTAGCTATCACTCTGCAGATAGTCCTCAAGTTACCATCATTCATTTAACTATCAAACAACCATAATAATTAATCATTAGCCCGCCAACCTTTACAAGATACTAGCAATGTATTAGAAAAAAAACCTGGTTTAGAGGGTTACACAAAATTTAAAAGTTCAGAAAAGTGCCTGTGGCAGGGAGATTAAAGGCCATGATAGTTGGTAATATAATCCGGTCAAAAGGAGTAAGAAGGAGCTGCAGATGGTCTTTTGACTGGTTTATCATAAAGAGGTCATTACAGAGAAGTTATTTTTGCAGCATATCTACGGAGCTCTAAAAATTACAGTACTTATCATGCAGCATTTATGCTGTTCAAAATCACATTGACACTATGTCAGAATAGTAATTCAAAAACAGATGTATGTGGAAATCTTTTTAAATTGCATGTTACTAAGATATGTAGGGATGAGGGGATGGTAACACAACCTTAGAACATGTTTTGTTAGTAAAAGAGTAATAATTCAAATTTAAATTTGACATAGCTAAACCTGTTTTATATTTTACTCAGCATCATAGGGTAAGCACATATAAACTGGGTGTACGAGTCAGGGAAAAGAAAGAAAATCAGTAGCTACTATTCAGTCTCAATGCTCACTGGATTAATCTTGTCTATTCCTTCAGTCTAAACTAAAACTATCTCAAATATTTCAAAGGAAAAAAATCACACAGAGGAAGAGCAGGATAGCAATGCAAACACTATTGTAGTATACAGATAATCAGTTACCTTCACTTTAAAAATTATACTAACTTCTCTCTTATGAAATACATCCAATCATGATTAGCTATTGCTTTGAACTGTATGTGCAGATATCAAATCAACTCCTACGATCAAAGCAGAGTTAAGCCAGTCTTCCAAAAGTAAAACATTTATTTAGATTTTCAGATTATAAAAAATAACAATGTCTCATCAGGTTAGGTTAAAAACCATCTTTCAAGATGGCGGATGTGCAGGCGGACGTGTTAGGCTGAGCTCTGCAAGTCCCAGAAATTAGGCGTCCTAGGAGCCCCCCAGGGGTGTTTTATACCCTCTGTGTTGGGGTGATAGTGATGGCAATAAGTCAGGCAGTTGGACAATGCTGTCTCCTGCCTGCTAACCTTGTTGGCGTTCCGCTGGTCGCTGCTGGTCTGCTGCTTTGCCGGGCTGGATGTTCGCGGCGTCTTCCCGCTGTTTTGGGCGTCCTTCGGGCCGTTTCTGGCGGCGTCTGGCGTTTTCGGCGGCCGGCGTCGTCGTTTTTGGCGGTGACGGAGCCGGCATTCTCGGATGGTTCCCGGCTGTTGACGGTCTCGGCGGAGGCGTTTGCGGACCGCTTCGGGCCGTTTTTGTGGTCGGCTCGGTCTGCCTTCGGCTGTGTCAGCGACGGCGCTTTCGGCCCATTTCGATGGCGACGGTGACGGCGGCGGCGCTGCTCCCGGGCCGTTTTAGGCTGCTTCGGTTATTGACTGCTGCTTTTCGGCCCGTTCTTCTTAGACCGTTTGCCCGCTCGACCGTTTGCCTGACCGTTTGTCCGCTCCCGCCTGGGCCTTTTTGGCCCGTTTTCCATCGGCGGCGGCGATGGCGTTTGCTGGATCGTTCTCGGCTCTGGCGGCGTTCCGGTGGCAACGGCGATGGCGGCGGCGTCCGCAGCGGCGTTCTGGCAGTGGTAGCGGCCTTGGTGGCTCAGTGGTGGTGTTGCGGTCGTCCTGTCTTCTCCTCTGTTTGCTCTGCTTGCTCCAGATGGCCTGGCACCCTCACTGTTGCTGGTGGCCCCGAAGGTTCCTGGGTTAGCTGGTTAACCCCGGTGGAGCCCAGTGGAGCCCAGCGGACCCTGGTTATACTGGAGGAGCCTGAAAGACCTATGCTCTCCGCGGCACCTGTTGTGATCCGGTCGGTGCCGTTGGATTCTGACGGGGCCTGGGGGAAATCAGTGGACCTGGGGGAGTTGGACTCCGTGGATCACACTCCGGAAGGCCCCAATGACTGCAGAACTGAGGGCCTATGGAGTTGTGGCCATGAACAATCCCTTGGAATGGCGGAGCAGCGGAGGACTTGGCTGTTAGCAGTGCAGATTATGATGGCTTACTACGATGGCTTACTACACTATTATACTCCTGCCTTACGAACTATCGCTTATTGTCTTTCACACATCATCCCCAAAGGACTCAGAGGACCCTGGGTATTAACCACCGTGAGAGGGTGGCTTGAACTTACATCTGCTGCCCCTAGAGGTGAGAGCTCTATGGGGCATGCTATACCCAGAGTGGGTGTTTCAGACCACCCCCCGGAAATAGGCTCGCGACCGTTGTGAGAGGACGGTGGTCGGCCTGCCCTGGGGGTTCACCCAGCTGAGTGGCAGTAGCTGGGTGGAGGGTCGGGACACCCATTTATCCTCTGTCTAGACCCTCCTTATCGACTATGGACTGCCTTTTATCTGGACTGCTCCTTATGCCTTATTTTAGGTATTCTTCCACGGACCTGTTCGCCCTCAGGGGTGCTCCCCCTTCCTGGGTGCGACCCGCCTTTCTAGCCGCTTATAATCTCGATGAAGGGCCCACTTATTGGGACCCTGAGAGATGGCTGGGCACGGGTAGGGGCCTCCGACGCAAACCCAATAATAGGCCCCTGGTTAGTTTTTTGTCTAAATTTTTTTGGGGGTTAGGGAGGGGGGAGGGTACTTCTTTTGGTTGTCTGGACAAGGGGGGCAGTCCAGCAACCTCTGTTCAGGCCAGTTCCGAGGTAGATCGCGGGGGGGAGGAGCGGGGGTCGGTTGCCTCTGGGGCTCCAGGGCTCGTCGTGGGATTACCCATTCCCACGACGTTAAGGAATGGCAGCAGGTGTAGGAACAGAGGGCCGTATCGATCTCAGGGAAGGCCTCTCCGCTGCTTGCAAGCGGTGAGGCACTCCGACCCTCTGGTTCCGCCCCGAGGTCCCGGGAGTGAGGATGTGCAGCCTCCTGAGCTCCGGCTGGTGTACTTGAATGCCAGGTCTGTTGCTAACAAAGCTCCTCTCGTCCGTGACTTGGTCGAGGGTGAGCAGGCGGACCTGGCCTGCATCACGGAGACTTGGTTGGGCCCAGAGGGTGGTATCCCTCTGGTTGATCTTTGCCCACCAGGTTTCCGGGTGCTACACCGGCCTCGGACTCAGGGTAGGGGTGGGGGAGTGGCTGTTGTTATGAGGGAGACCTTGTGTCCGTGGGAGGCCACCGTTCCCTAGATAGTCGGGTGTGAGTCTCTCTTCCTGAGATGCGGCCCTGGGGCGCAGTTGGGCTTGCTGCTGGTGTACCTTTCGCCTAGTCACGCAGCAGCAGCCCTGCCTGAGCTTCTCGATGTCCTCTCTGGGTTGGTGATTGAGTTCCCGAAACTTATAGTTTTGGGGGACTTCAATCTACCATCTCTGGGAGGATCATCTGAGTTAGCTCGGGAGTTCATGGCTTCCATGACGGCCATGGACCTGACGCAAGTAATTTCGGGACCGACTCATGAGGGAGGCCACACCCTTGACCTGGTTTTTTTATCTGGACGGTGGCTAGATGATCTTGGTGGGGGCTCCCCAATTGTTATGCCCCTGTCATGGACCGATCATCATCTCCTGCGGCTGGTCTTCCGTTTTGCCACACCCCGCCGTGGGTGCGTGGAACCAATTAGATGGTACCGCCCCAGACGCTTAATGGATCCCGAGAGGTTCCAGGCAGCGCTGGGGTCCCCACCTGCCTCCTTCGCTCACAGCTCGGCAGATGCCTTAGTGGAAGCCTGGGAAAGGGCAGCCACTGAGGCTCTTGACCGAGTTGTACCCTTGCGGCCCCTGACCCGGTGCAGATCCCGTCGAGCTCCATGGTTTTCCGCGGAGCTCCGGGAGATGAAGCGTCGGAGACGGGGCCTAGAGAGCGGTTGGAGATCCAGCCGATCCGAATCCGACCGATTGCGACTAAGAGCCTATGTTAGGTCTTATCTCGCTGCGATAAGGGTGGCGAGGTCTAATCACTTTGCTACCCTTATCGCGTCCGCAGATAATCGCCCGGCCGCCCTGTTTAGGGTGACTCGCTCCCTCCTTAACCAGGAGGTGAGGGAGGAACCCTTGCAGGGTCGTGCCGAGGAGTTTAACCAACATCTGTCGGATAAAATCGCTCGGATTCGGACCGGTCTGGACTCTGACTGGGCAGAGTCTGACGATCAGGACGCGAGCGGTCTTGTCGACATTACCTGGGAGGAGTTTGATTCTGTGACTCTGGAGGAAGTGGACAGGATTATGGGGAGGCTGAGCTCCACATGTTTATTGGACCCGTGCCCTTCCTGGCTGGTCTATGCAGCCCGGGAGAGGACACTAAGCTGGTTCCAGGCAGTTATATCGGCTTCTTTGAGTGAGGGTAGCTTCCCCGCCGTCTTGAAAGAGGCGGTGGTGAGGCCTCTCCTCAAGAAGCCTGCCTTGGACCCAGCTGTATTGAACAACTTTCATCCGGTCTCCAACCTTCGCTTTCTTGCGAAGGTTGTTGAGAGTGTGGTGGCGCATCAGCTCCCTCTGGTCCTGGATGAAGCGGATTATCTAGACCCGTACCAATCGGGTTTCAGGCCCGGGTACAGCACGGAGACGGCATTGGTCGCGCTGGTGAATGATCTCTGGAGGGCTCGGGACAGGGGACATTCCTCTGTTCTAGTCCTATTAGACCTCTCAGCGGCTTTCGATACCATCGACCATGGTATCTTGCTGCGGCGTCTCAGGGGATTGGGAGTGGGAGGCACGGTTTTACAGTGGTTCTCCTCCTATCTCCAGGGACGTTCGCAGTCGGTGTTGACAGGAGGGCAGAGGTCGACCGCGAGGTCTCTCGTTTGTGGAGTTCCTCAGGGGTCGGTCCTCTCGCCTCTCCTGTTCAACATCTATATGAAACCGCTGGGTGAGATCATTCGTGGTTTTGGAGTTGGGTATCATCAGTATGCTGATGATACCCAGCTTTTTCTTTCGACCCCAAACCACCCCAGTGATGCCCTCAACGTGATGTCCCGTTGCCTGGAGGCGGTTCGGGTCTGGATGGGGAGGAACAGACTTCAACTCAACCCCGACAAGACTGAGTGGCTTTGCATACCTTCATCCCGGATCAATTCGGATATTCCATCTCTCTCTATGGGGGGTGAACTACTACCCCCCGTAGATAGGGCTCGCAACTTGGGAGTCCTCCTAGATTCACGGCTCACCTTGGAAGATCACATAGTGGCTGTGACTAGGGGGGCTTTCGCCCAGGTTCACCTGGTGCGCCAGTTGCGGCCCTATCTAGGCCGGGATGATTTATGCACGGTCACTCACGCGCTCGTGACCTCTCGTCTAGACTACTGCAACGCTCTCTACATGGGGCTGCCCTTGAGGACCACCCGGAGGCTCCAACTGGTACAGAATGCAGCCGCGAGAGTTGTGTTGGGAGTCTCCCGATACTCCCATGTTACACCTCTGCTCCGTGAGCTGCATTGGTTGCCAGTTGTCTTCCGGGTGAGATTCAAGGTACTAGTAATGGTGTTTAAAGCCCTACATGGCAGGGGTCCGGAGTACCTTAGGGAACACCTGCTGCCGGCATCAACCTCCCTTCGCCCTGTGCGTTCCCACAGAGAGGGCCTCCTCAGGGTGCCACCGATCAGAGAATGTCGATTGGTGGCCCCCAGGGGGAGATCCTTCTCTGTGGGCGCCCCGGAGCTATGGAATCAGTTACCGGTTGAGCTCCGGACGGCGCCCGATCTTCGCTCCTTTCGCCGCGATCTAAAAACATACTTGTTCGAACAAGCCGGCCTGGCCTGATGGGGGATTGGTGGGGTTTTTTGCTGTCATTTTATTGGGGTTTAATATGTATTGATTGTTTTAGTGGGCATGTATTTAATCATTTTTTAACTTTTGTAATTCTGTATTTTTTATTCTTGCCCTGTTCACCGCCCTGAGTCCTTCGGGAGAAGGGCGGTATAGAAATATTATTAAATTAAAATTAAATTAAAATCTTCAAATGTTAAATCCAAACGTGTTGTGAAATTTATAAATCAAAATATCTGGGAAAAATCAGCAAAATATTAGGCAATGTATTAGTTCACTAATGATTAATTATGGGACATTAATTCATAAACCTAAATGGGACAAAATCAAATTATTACTAGCTGGCAGTAAAAATATAACAAATAAACAAATCCCCCAACAGTTTACTCTGAAGCAATATACCATATTCAAGTCTCTAAGGTACAAATAGCAGAATATCTCTTTCTATAATACAGATCTAGAAAATCACTGGTTCCTTCTTCCGTCCTACCAACATTATTGAATCCTTCTTTTTCACTTGGGGATAGCAAAATCCTAGCCCCCTACCAAATTTCCATTTGACCACAATCATCCCAAAATGGCAACATAATATTCTGCCATTGTGAAGTATTGTATTTATGAAGTATTCATGATTATTACTATAAATACTGAATTACTGTAAGTTTTAACATAATGTTCTAGGACAGAGTTCTCCAAAGTGATCAATATCAATCCTCAAGGGTCAATGGAACAATGGAAGTAGTCAATAAATGGTTGGGGTCAAAAGGGGGCCAGTAAATGGCTGGGAGTCAGTGGGGTGGGGGGTTAGATAAATGAGGAAAGGTCAGTTGGGCTCATTAATATTTTGGGGTCTCCACATCAGTCCCTATTCCTGAAGGTCAGATGCCTAGCCATGGCAGTGTTATCCAGGATTGGATGGTCAGCCACCACTGAGGCGCCTTAGTTGTTTCTATCAGCTGTGTGTTGTTATTGGCCTCATTTACCAGCATACCTTACATTGTGTGTCTGACCTTCTACCCTCTCTCACAACTCCCCTGTTCCAGGAAGGATATATGTACATGTAGTGTTCCTAATCATCTCCCCCACCTCACCAATCTCCAACCAAATATCAATGCCCTTGTTGATTCTTATCACATGCATCATTCCCATTAATGATATCAACAGTTTTATTAAAAAATATGCTAAATCTTATATTTTTCATATTTTAAATATCTATTTTTCTGAAGTCAATTATTACCGTATATTTTATAGTTTATCTGTAATATACTGGTTAAACAATATTTATTAAAATATTTTCATATAATAAATGCTTGAGGGTTAATGAACAATCTGAAACTTCATGAAGGCGTCAATAAGCTGAAGAGTCTGAGGACCCCTGTGGTAGATTAATGTTCTTTACATTCTACAACGCTATGTAGTATCGTGCCAATCAAGGGAAAATACAAAATCCTGGCCATCTAGGTATATGACATACTGTGGTTCCACGTACTCCAGAAAACCATCTGCTTGCTGTGGTCCTTCAAAAAGTAAAAATGTTTGGTGTGGCCTATCTTACTGAACTCATTTTATTTTTATTTTTTTACTTTATTTCCTTTGACTTCCTCTCTCCACTGCTCATTAGTTGCTGAATAATTATTTGCCCTACGGGTTGCTTTGTTTTACTTCCTCTAGCTAACACATCTAGTTTACTCTCTAATGCCCCTCCAATTTATTTTTATGATCCTTTGCCCCCCCAATAAATCTCTGCTTTACCAATAATTTTTCCTTAATTGATAATATCTAGCAAGCAGAATCATTCCAAAATATCACACCAGCCAGTTATAAGAAGTTCAATTAATTGTTTTTATTTTTTTGTTTAAAGAATTGTGAGTGGCAAAAATAGTCCCCACCACCATGTAACTTTTCTCTATGTTGAAGTCTGATTTCTTCCCCTCTGTTACCTATTTCTCCTCTTTTAACAGCAGTGGTGTCAGTTTTCACTGATAATAAAACCAATGCCACTACCAACTGAAACACAATACCAATACTTTTAATATGTTCTCCTGTTTGTCAGAGCTGGAGTTATATATTTCTATGAATGTCAGCCAGATATCCACAGATATCTCTGTGCATTCACCTTTCTTGACATAAACAGCTTTGTTTTTAGAAAAAATGTTTCAGCTCAGGGGACTTTGCAAAATTGATTCTAATTGCTACTTCGGCACACACAAAAGACTTATGGTCCCTTCCAAAGCAGTGAACAACAGTTTTACAAGGGACTTCAAAGAGATAAAGATTACACACAAAAGACAAGTTGCACTAGAAGGCATGATTAAGCAATGAATGGCTTGCCTAATGTGTTTGGTGATTCTACAAGTACCGGTATTCCCCCTTATATGTTTAGGTACTTTTATATGGCAGGTCCCAATATATATTGCCATTATTATTCAGTAGCCCAGCAGATGAAAACTGTATTCAGCATTATTTCTCAGTCAGACCGAGAGAGAAAAAATTCTCTATTCAATCTACATTAGTGCTAATATTACTCTAAACACTTTAAAATGTTACAAGAAGTATCAAGACCTAATCTACAACTTTTTTTTATCCTCACAATTTGTTTACCTATCCCATTTCTACCAATGCAATAGTGCTTATATTTCTCAAAGAACCTCTGTGCAACATTGTACATCAAATTAAAAGCACAGCAGTCACATACAATTGTTCAGCAGAAGCTCAACAAAAATCCTAGTGGAGCTTACAAAACTCATTCACCGCATAGGCACACAATAAACTGCTTATATTCTAAAATACTTTGGGGAAAAACATGAGGGAAAGTCAGCTCCCCAGAGAAGGAAATATTAAAAGGGCAGAAAAATATATTTCCTAAAAAGAAATTGAAGAACCAGGAAAGCATGCCTAGTTTCCTTAATAGTCTCAAGGTCTCCTTCCCCACAAGCAGAAAACCAGTTCTATAGGCATGCAAATGTGAACCATCAAGAAGGTTGGAGCTAGAAGCTTAGGAAGACAAAGGCCTAACATCTACATACTCCAGCCCCAGGAAAGCAGGGGCTGGGACATACCCACAACCATCAAGAATCCTAGAAGGGCACACCTGGACTCAGGTCAGGATACGTGACACAGGAAATAGCCTCAAACAGGAACAGGAAATAACTCCAAACAATAAGAGTCCAGGGGGTATAAAAACCCACTACCCAAATGTGCTCAGTCCTTTTTTTCCTGGATCCATCTTGCTGTCTGACTTTCCTCTGCAATAAACTGTAACCCTCTTCCCAAAGCAGTCTCCATGTTGTTTCTCCCCGGCTTGGATGGAACCACGATGAAGACTTTTCTTCCGACAAACACATACTTGAGGAACCATCGCATCCCTATGGGACTGGCCCACCCAGCCCATGCCAGCAGAGGAGGCATGCTGTGGACTCTGTCGGTCAGGGAATTCCTGCCGACAGGGTCCAGGAGAGGAGCCTTGTCTGCCATGCCTCCTGCCCTCTGGAACATGAGGTCTGCTCCCACCCGCCTGACCTTCTGTAAGGGCCTGAAGACGTGGCTCTGCCAATTGGCTTGGGGGCCTCAATGGGGGAGTTTCACCTTGGAGATGGTTGATGGACCAACAGCAGATCCCTCTTCCCCCTCTGCATGTCCTGATTCCTCCCTCACCATCTTTCTGCCATCATTTGTATTTTTATTATTATATTATTATATTATAGTCCTCGACGTATTATTATTACAGTCCTCGACGTACAACCACAACTGAGCCCAAAATTTCTGTTGTTAAGTGAGATATTTGTTAAGTGAGTTTTGCCCCATTTTATGATCTTTCTGGCTTCATTTGTTAAGGGAGTCACTGCACTTGATAAGTTAGTAACCTGGGTTGTTAAGTGAATCTGGCTTCTCCCTTAACTTTGCTTGTCAGAAGGTCGCAAAAGGGGATCACAGCAACCTTGGGATACAGCAACAACGGCTATAAATATGAACCAGTGGCCAAGCATTTGAAGTTCGATCACATGATCATGGCGATGCTGCAAATGTCGTAACTGGGAAAAACGGTCATAACTCACTTTTTCAGTGCCGTTGTAACTTTGAACAGTCACTAAATGAACTATTGTAAGTCAAAGGACTACCTGTATATGTGTTTGTATGGTTTAGTTGCTTTTAATGTTGTTAAGTCACCCATTGCAGTGAGATGGATGGTAAAGAAATTTAATAAATAAAAAAATATTGCTGATCTCCACTGTATTGCACAACTAGACATTTGTCATCTCAGAAGAAATATCAATGATGCCAAGCCTGCCTAAATCATTCTTAAGTACTGCAATTCAATTTTCAAATAATGTGGCATTCAGATCCTTAGATGAGATATTGCTGTGGGCAAAAAATGTATAAGTGATTATGTTTAAAACAATAGGTTATTTATGGGGGGAAAAATCACAATGGAAACATGAAGTACGAGATCTAGTTGACACGTCCTTTCATCCCATTAGTTTAAAATTATTAGAGTGTCACAGTCTGATGCTTACTATATATGCTCTTCAATATACTATGGCATGTTTAAATAAAAGTGTTCTTTTTAACTTGCTTATTTTATCCTGAGAACAAGCTCTTTCTCACTATTTGTCTTTGAGGAGAAAAAGAAAATTTATTGCAAAACTAAATCCCATAGACATATATATATATATATATATATATATATATATATATATATATATATATATATATATATATATATATATATATATATATATATATATATATATATATATATATATATATATATATATATATATATATATATATATATATATATATATATATATAGTACCATTTATATTATTTTGCCCTTTTTGTTTTGTAATCTCATTTTCTATTAATAATCCCAAAATAAAGTAGTATTATCAGTTTAAATCATCTTGCCCAAAGAATTAATTCAGAACAGCATGCAGCACGATTGAAACAAGTTAAGTCACATTTAATAGGTGAATAATCTACTATGGAAAATTTAGTACATTATTGAATTGTGAATTGCACAAATATTGTTCCTGTTTTGAACCAAGATGGGAAAACAATTTCCCACCGCTCTTTGAAAATAAGAGAAGGTACTATGTAACGACATTTGTGCTATTCAATAATTCTTAAGCTCAGTAGAAAATGCAGAGACAACCTTTAATAACCACTATATTAACATCATGTTGAAGCTTCTTCTACTTCCTATGGCCCTCTTATATTCCTTACACTAGATTATATTTCAGTAGTAATATCTGGACTGATCTTATTTGTACAAGGTCAGCACAATTCTAAATCTCAAAACAAAACACTGAAAATTGTCTAGAGTCCAGCAACAGCTCTTACACTACAGCACGTGGACTGAAACACGTTAAGTCAATAGCTCATAAGGCAGCATTGTTAACATAAACTATCTCCAACCAATTGCTACCAAGGTCATAGTAGAAATAGTAGCTGTAGCAATGAGATATCCTAACAAACTTTCTTAAATTTATTGGGAGAAGATCAGTGCACTGCATTTCATCCCCCAAAAGGTTCTTTTTAAAACCAGCTGTTGATCAGAATTCCACATTTGTGGGAGTAGGGGACGGGGTAATCCAAATGATTCAATCAAGTATATTAACAAGGAGACCAATTTAAACAATTTCATCTTAGTGTATATTCAGTGCAAATGGCAGAGAAGGAAAAAAGTATAAGAATCAACCTAAAATAAAATAATCCATATTTGAAATATAAATAACTCATGGAGAGCTAATTTTGGTTCTCAATACAGTTACAATCTGTTCAGCTATAACATTTGCAGAGAAGAGTTGAAACAAATATTGGATCACTTCTGTGTGTAATGCCAACATGCAATTACACAGACACAAACAATATTAAGACCTGCAAATGCTATGCTAGAACAAAACAACCAGGTTAGTCATGAGGCTGACCTGTACAAATATTTTCCAAACGCTGACTCATTCATAAAGATTTGTCTGTAACCCCTGGAATGAAACGTGGAGGTGGGGGAATTAGAAGAATTAAATATAATTTCCTCAGTTTTTAAACATTTGAACTAAAAATACATTTACATGAGTATTAACAAATCAACTTATCATCTGTGAGTACAACCAATACAGTTTATACAAATGTGACTGGGATTAAACACTGCATTAAGCCATAATGAGATTTGATTTTGATTTAACTAAACATGTAAACCCAGCCAACTGCAATTTATGACAAATCATAGTTAAGTAAAATTTGCAAAAAGAGAAAAATTCCTTCACATTATTTAGATTAATTTAATGTTCTTTATTCATAAACAAAAATGTTTAAGCAGTTTACAATTAATCCAAATATTCAAATTAATTCAAATGTTTAAAAGAATTAATGATTGGGGTTTGAAAGTTCCTAGAAATGTCATGGTATTTTGAACTGGGTCCTCGTTGAATCATTTTAATAGTTAAGAAGTAGCAATTCCCTTAGGCCAGGGGTGTCAAACTGCCGGTCTGCGGGCCAATTGCATCATATGGAGGCCACGCCCACCCCAGCTCTGGCAATGCAAAAAAAGTCATGATACGTCAAGAGCCTTGGTGGAGCAGTGGGCTAATGCCTCCTTAAGTAACACCAGCTGCCTGCAATTATTGCAGGTTCGCATCCCACCAGGCTCAAGGTTGACTCAGCCTTCCATCCTTCCGAGGTAGGTAAAATGAGGACCCAGATTGTTGGGGGCAATTAAGCTGACTTTGTAATAATGCCGCTTGGGGGGGTGTATGAAAGCCCTAATAAGCAGGCATATACATAGAATGAAGGCTACTGCTAAGCTTGTAAGCCGCCCTGAGTCTTCGGAGAAGGGCGGGATATAAATGGAATTAAAATAAATAAAATAAAATAAATAAATGTGACGTGGCGAGTTTGACACCCGTGCCTTAGGCTATCAATTGATTCCTTCTAAGATGACATGAAATGAAGACTTTTCCAATGACTTTATCAATATAGGGAAATAATTTACCTACATGAGGCAAGAAGGGAAAATTCACACCAAATTTCTGTATTATTTAAGCAAAAATCCACAAATGGGCAAGCAATTTCAGTTAGGTGACATTTATAGGAAATAGTAAGTTTCTGGTTTCTCTGTACTGCAAACTGAAGAAAGTCAAAACCTGTAAGGAATATAAGTAGGACATTTATTTTGGAACACCAGAATAGACTCAAAGCAATGTGATAAAAATAATGAGTAATTTTTGAAAATTTAGGTTCACTGTATTCACTAGTTTATCATGTGCTCACTAAGGAACTGGGTTGCTTGCCCCAGGCATTCCCACAATTTCCCTCCAAGCAACAAACAGATCAAGCTGACACAGTCATTCATGAAATCACACTGCTTTGGCATTAAATGCTCCAGACAACAAAAGGACTTGCTACATTATCATACAAACATAAGAATCTTCTACATACAGACATTTGGCGTAGTTATTTCATTTTGAAATAGTATTTTATAAAATTAAAAGTGTGCACTTAGTAATCAAACACAGGATTACATGCGGCCATGATCTGTGAAAACATCACTGTCATTCTCTGAAGAGATCTGAAAGGTTTTGCTATAACTGTCAGATAATATATTTTCTTCAAAGAATGTCTGCTTTGTTTTCTGTGTGAAAATATAATTACACATGTAATAATTACATTTCTCCAAAACCATAGTTGCTAGTATTATATTCTTTACTCAATTGATTAACAGAATAACAGAACTGGAAGGGACCTTGGAGGTCTTCTAGTCCAACCCCCTGCTCAGGCAGGAAACACTATACCAGGGGTGTCAAACTTGCAACGTCACCTGACTTTGGCTTTTTGATTCATACTGCTAAGCTTGTAAGCCGCCCTGAGTCTTCGGAGAAGGGTGGGATATAAATGGAATTAAAATAAAATAAAATAAAATAAATACAATACAATCACTCAGCTCCTCTTTCCTATTCCTGTTTGTTTTTCATTTTTTTTATTACATTCCTTATCTTCCTGATTGAAAATAGAAGACTGTATTTTTCAGTTATTCCAGAGAGGCCCAAGACTATCAGGTACTTAATAAAACAGGAGGGAATATTAAAAATATTATATTTTTCTTAGGTATCACAGTTGATTATCATAGCTAATATTTTGTCTCAAAATACTGGTTACATAAATCAAAGATTCTGTATTTGAAACACTAAATTCTAACCTTTTTTGTTTGTGTCTTTGAGTCAATGTTAATTCCTGGCGACTACCCTGATTAATTCTTTCAGTTCTCCTGGCAAAATTTTCAGAAGTGCTCTGCTATTGCCCTCTTTCTAGAATTGACAAAAAGTGACTGGCCTAGTTCACCCAGCTAGGTTCATGCCTAAGACTGGACTAAATTCATAATCTCAGTTTCCAGGCTAGTCCGTTAACCACTACTGTACATCAAACTGGCTCTCTTAGTTTTGGCTCCAGGTGACTGCTCCCTGCAGTTGTTTTGCGGCAGTATTGGTTAACCCTTGCCTTCTTTCTAAGGGTGAGAAAAGTGATTTGGCCCACGATCACTCAACTTTGTGACCAACAAAGAACCAGAACTCACCATCTGGTAGTTTCTAGTCTTGATGTTTTAATCACTACACCAAATTGGCACTTTGCTACTGAAAACCTGGGCATATATATTTCTTTCAAACCCTAAACTGTAAAAAATTTAGAAATGATTCTGAAGGGAAATAATCTCAAGCAGTGGGTTTTTTAAATCAAGTGGTTCTGGTGTTTTAAAAAAAAAAAGTTTACCCAAAAGATGTTTTCATATACAGCATTCCCATAGTGTTTTTGTGCTTAAATAACTGAAATGTGGTGTTACATCCTCCACAAGAATCTTAACTAGGCCAGTGAATAATGGAATCTGCTGTAGAATCAAGTATCTATAGATAATATTAATTAGAAACAGACAACGTATATAACTCTAAATATTGGTAACTGAAAACCTCAGCCACCATATTAAATAGTGAGGGATAATGAAAGTTTTATTTTATCAACATGTGAAGGGGTCTTGGTAAGATAAGATTTGAAAAATTTTTATTTTCACTTTATTTAGAAAGTGGGTATCTAGTTCTTTTCAGATAAGCCAATCAACTTTTGTAACTTTTCCAGCACTTTTTTTTGTTTCTTTTAACACTTTTTAGAATTATTGCCTTTTAAATTATTCATGTAGTACGGAATATCTACAGTTAGTTGCAATTTATGGCACCCAATATAAAATAGCATGAAGCATCAACTGTCCTTTCCAGTGCAAAAACAAGAGGTAGTAAATTTGAGCCAATGTACTGTATTTCTGACATCTTAAACAGAGCAGAGACACAAACTAAACCCAGTCAAAACTACTTGTTTTTCCCCCCCAATTCAGTATAGTAGGGTGTTCAACCCTTGAAAAGCCCATTGATTGCATTACAATGTGAACTCTGCCTATGCTAGAATACCACTCAAGGACCCATTATTTTACCAGCACTAATGGAGAAAAAGGACAAGCTGGCCTAATTTGATAGCAGTGAACATTCTGCTCTGGAGTCAGCTTCAACTGCAACTACATATTATTTCTCACACACAGCTGATTTTCTAGCACAGAGAGTATTAAAATCTTAGGCATCCTTTATCTTACTAAGTTTCAAAATTGAAATCCAGTCTTAAAAGTGTTGGGTCCCTAAAAAATTTAAAGAATGACAAGTTTAAAATTAGAAATTTATTTTTAAACTTGTAGAATAATATGAAAAGGAAAAGATAAGGAATGTAGATACTGACACACTCACTTCACTGAAATAAGACTCCTTTTGTAGGACTTAAGCAAGAACTTTTGTGCATAAAGTCTATGCCCCTGAAACAGTAATATATACATATTAAATACTCATTTGCTCTTGGCTCTGCTGGTATAAGGACACGTAAAGAGGGTCAACTGTAATATATTAATGTTTTACTAAGGATTAAATTTTAGCAGCAAAAATTCCAGAAGCGTTAGGTATACTTGTTCTGCATTGTTTTAAACTATGGTTTAGAAAGATAGGTTATGCAAATATCTGCTTTACATTGTTTGAGTATTTTTAATAGAAAAGTAGGATAAAACATTCTAAATCACTTTTAAAGTAAATTGAACTGGAAATGTATTAAAGATATTAAATGTCTAATGTTAAACTTCTTCTATTTTATGTTATTTTCCTAAATGTATTTTTATTTTTTTAACTATTTTTTTTTTACTAAATTTACTAAATTCATGACTGCCCAATTAAACAATGCGAGATAGTATACAAAAAAATAACTCAAAAAAGAACCACATAATGTTAAAACATATACAATATATAAACCTATATGCGAGATGCAAAATATAAAATGGTGATCAGCACCATAATTTTTAAAAAGAACAATCATAAGGGAACTCCACTCAACTAGCCCCAAACAATTGGGGAAAGTCTTATCCGTAGAGTTGTGGACTATCATACAGAGATCATTCCAGAGAAGAGGGGCAGCCATTCAAAAGGCACCCTTTTTAGATCCCATAAGTGGCAAGATCTAAAAAAAAGAGGAGACCAGGAACATTCCTTTCTTGTGAGAACTAGTGAGGCAGATAGATGTTCTTGGGTTAAGATAGACCCAAGCAACCGAGTCCTATTTTCTGTAGGGTTTTAAAGGTGATAATCAGTACCTTGAATTGCAACCAAAGCCTACGTTGCACAAGTATAATATAATTACCCACGCTGCTGCATTCTGGACCAATTGATGCTTCTAGATGGTCTTCAGGGGCAGCCACACATATTGCATGTTGCAGAGTTCAAATGAGAAGTGATTAAGGCATGAGTCTTGACCATGAGCAGGGCTTCACATCCCAGGAATCAGCACAACTGGGGAACAAGATGCAGCTATGGAAAGCCCCCCTCCCCTGGCCACTGCTGCCACCTGCTCTTTGAGTCCAAGAAAAAAACCACAGACTGTGTACTTCAGGTCTGAATGGCACGGGTCCATTCATCAGGGACCAAATATAAAAATAACATTTGCAACTTTCTTTGCCAGCTTCCGACAAAGTCAATGGGGAAACTGGCAGGAAATTGCAAATGGAGATCATGTGAGGTCTTTGCTTAATGAGCTATGGTGCTTTGCTTAATAATGGTAACTGGGAGTGCCAGAATTGTCATTGTTAAGTGGCACGGTCACAGGATGTTCCCCTTTACGACCACATTGCTTAGCAACAATAATTCCAGTCCTAATTGCCATTGTCAACTAAGGACTATCCTTATTGGGCTAGATGACTGAAAAGTGTAGGTTCTGAGGTTTCTAGAAGTAAATCAAAGCATGGGTAGACTCTAAATGTTTTATCTACCAAAGAATTAGCCTTTAAAGTGCTATTCTCAAAGTGCATCTTAGGAATAAGAAATCTGCTTAAACTTCTGCCTGTTGTGACATGGCCACAAACTGTAATAGTCAATTCTTTTAAATTTTTGCTTGCTCCATCAGAAGGCAATTCACTAGTATTATCAGGAGCATCATACTCTCCAGAAAACACAAATCTTCCAAGGTTTCTTAGTGCTGAGCACTATGAAGCAGTACTGTACCCAGCGCACAATACTTTAACTGTTTTGCCATTCCCAAGAAAAAAGTGTATTTATCACAGCAGAATCCAAAGAAAACTGGCTCTTCAGCAACCAAGATAATACCATACTGAAAACAATTTCACTTCAATGGCTTCTTGGAAGGATTTCACAAATGCTACAAGTATTTCACCCATTCCAAATTCCTGAGGATTCTTCTTTTTAATAAACATAATTAAACATAGTGAATATCAGCCTGCTTCATTTAAAAAAAAGATTCTACGGTAGAATTTCCAACCAACGAAGCCTCAAGTAAATTGGTGTAGACTTTAGTAAAAATATTGTTAATATTCCTATTTTTATACCAAAAAAGATCTCCATTTTTTAACATGGAGTCCCTGCGGATTTTATTCTGCTAGTCATTGGTGATTATACGGGATGGTGCTCATCTCTGTTTCAAGGTCATTGAGCCAGCGCTGTCTGAAGACATTTCCACGGTCATGTGACATCACGAAGTGCTGTTACCTTCCCACCAAAGTGGTACCTATTAATCTACTCGCATTTGCATGTATTTGAACTGCTAGGTGGTGAAGAATTGGGATGAGGACGGGAGCTCACCCCATCGCATGGCACTCAGGTCTCAAACCTGAGCTGCCGGCTTTCCAGCCAACAAGCCCAGCATCTTAACTGCTGAGCCACCGTGCAACCTATTTTTTTTTAAATGACTGTTATAAATTGAAAAGTGGCAAACTGCACTTGCTTGTTTTTTGTTTTAGCTTATTCTGAAATACACAAAATGAAACTGATTTATGCTTCTGTAAACAACTGTGCATTTTTCATACTGTATACAACTACAATAATCAGTTTCTCATTATTTCCCCAACAATCAGATTCAGCCAGAAGGGAAGCAACATTGCCTATAATAGCAAAACCAAGACAATACTCTGGAAACACACTCAGTTGACCAGCAAGAGTCAACTATATGTGAAAAACTGCCAAAACATTAACACAACATCAGTGAACTGGAAAAACAGTGTGTGCAACAAAAGATCCAATATTAACACCAGCCACTCAACTACAGCACAGAAGACTACAACAGAAGTACCAACACTAATCCTACCCAGGGAGTCTTCAAAATGGAACCTTCCTTATTGCTTTTGAGAATGTAAAAAAAATGGCAGCAATCTTTTTTTCAAATTTTTACCTTAACCTTTTTCAAAGTTCATTAAAACAAACTAAGCATCAGTAATTGAAAATTTTAGCCTCCTTAATATAGGATGGATTTAAACAAAACCACACCACAGCAGTGTATAATTCTGTAATTATCTAAAATCATTCAATAATATCATACAAATATAAATATTACACGGCTGTTGGATTCAAAACAAATGCTCAATAATTCAGATTTATTTTCCTCGGGAGAAGGGCGGTATATAAATAAATTATTATTATTATTATTATTATTATTATTATTATTATTATTATTATTATTATTATTATTATTATTATTATTATTATTATTATTATTATTATACTCCATCAAAGGATAATGGAAAGTCCACAGGCATCATTATGAGAACTTTCCAATGGGTCCTAACAAGCAACTCTTATATACAGGCATATGATTTCAAATGTTGAAAACAATATATAACAATCACAACTAGTAATCACTGATAACTCTACATTCGTGGAAGATAATATTATGGTCAACAACAGCAGGATTGTTGGTGTTGAGTATGGTGTCTTGAAAATCAAGTTGTAAGTCTAATCAATAAATAATACATTTTAAAACTATGACTCTGAACAATCTAATTTAATTTGAAATTCAATTTAACTAACAATAGATAAAATCTCAACAGAGTTCAGGATATCCCATATACATGAGATATACATTATCCCAGTGAAATTATATTCAACTCCACAGAAACATAACATTTTCTGAAGTAGATTTAGCCTGTATTTATGCCACAGTGCAAATATTCCAATACTGAAAAAGTAGCTCTTATAAGTGGCTTAATAAAGTGAAAAATAAAACTATTATATTTGCCATGCTTAAATTTTAACAAACTTGTGGCACTTTAAAAAACGAAAACCTCAGACCCATTTTACAAGCTTTCAGTCCCCTATAGATTACTTCAAAGATACACCACACATCTTTGTTAGAGATATAAAACCAATCCTGAACACAAAGTCCAATTCTCATGAAGGTGGTAAAATGTGCACCAGGGTTTTACCATCTCAGACTGCAGTTGAGGACTCACATGACTGAATGGTAAATGTCACAAAGAACAATCCTGAACCTACCGTACTTGCAAATATGTCATTTCTCTAAATGTAGAACTAATCCTTTCAGCATACAACCTCTGAGTTCATATTTTAAAGCTGAGACACAGTATTCTTTAAACTAAAAAGAGCAGTGTTTGTTTATATATGACTATGTTGGCAAAATTAATATAATAAATCTGGATTATATGGAGAAAAAGAAAACTTTCTATATTTATCTATTTTAAACCTGATGACCAAAGATCAAGCAAACAAAGTAGGTAGAAAGAGATTTAAATAGATCCATCTGATAAAGTGGACATGATGCATGAAAGCACATGTGAAAATAAATGTGTTAGTCTCTAAAAAGCTACAAGGCTCTTTATGTTGACTTTGCTACAATGGGGTTTGCACAGATACCTCTCTAGTAACTTTTCAAAATGTTTTTAATTAAACATTTTATATTTTCTGAGCAGTAATTTTTAAAATCATACTTTAAATTAACAGATTTTATATGTTATTGCCTTTAAGTTTTTTTAAAACTATTGAATTTGTATCCTAATAAATTTGTTTTGCTAAAATATTCTCAATGTGAATATATAACATACCAATCATTTTAAACTGCCCTCTAGCAAGCCAAAGCATCTGGATTAAAAATAATGTAAGCATTTTTTTCAACAGACAGGAACCAAAAACAGCAAAGACCTAGAAAACTAAAATATATAAAATTTACCAAAGTTCACTTTCACAGCATTTAATAAACATGTATAGATCTGAGGGTAGCATAAAATAAACCAAGTAAGATAAATTTTGGAAGAGAGTGACAATCTATTTTAATTTTAAAATTCTCTCTTAATTTCAGGATATAAGCAGCAAATACATTGGACAAAATTTTCATTTGTGATGTGGGAAAATTCACAAATTGAAAAGCAATGCATTTATTTAAGTTTTTAAATGATGA
The DNA here is from genome assembly GCF_964194415.1 of Vipera berus. Classification (NCBI taxonomy): domain Eukaryota; kingdom Metazoa; phylum Chordata; class Lepidosauria; order Squamata; family Viperidae; genus Vipera; species Vipera berus. The sequence continues at coordinate 350,922,276 of NC_138202.1, forward strand.
AACCTGTTTAAGCAATACATTTGCATATTTTCAGTCACCAATCTAATTTAAAACCAACTATGCTTTAGCTGTCAAAACCACTCTGTTCCAAAGCACTCAATTACAATACATATTAATCCAGTGAATCATAGCATTAATATATGCAATGGTTTTAGTTCAGCGCTGTCATAGCATGACAACTAAAGCAAGCAAAGCATTTCTTAAAGGACAAAAGGCATTTTTTGCTGAATCAAGAATTGTTATTTTGGTAGTATCAGAATACAAAATAAAAAAGGAAAGCTTTTTGGAATCACTACTGGGCCACTGAAAAGCTCGTCAGCTGTCTAATTTCTGACTGTTTTAAATAAAAATGAACATTTATTCATGCACATATGGCTTCATGTCTCAATATAGGAAAACAAGTTAAAATATGTATTCCTATAAAAGATAAAAAGGAAACATTTTATAAAAAAAATCTAAATGCCTTTTTGGTTAATACTTGGTATAATAAACAAAATGTGAGGGAAGTGACATAAATAACTTTTTTTTCTTTAAAACATATATCTATTATGAGGGGTAGGCCAAGCAAGCAAGGAACTATTAAATCCTGAAATTCGTACAAATGTGATATAAATACATTCCTTTTACAGAGTACATGCAGGTTGTGCCATGGTGACAGGATCATATCCAACCAAAACAGGATGGAATAATCCATTGGGTGAGGCATAAAGTACTGAGATCACAAATTAAGAGTATACATTATGTGCTATTACAGTGGAAATGCAGGCTCCAATCACCTGCCAAGACCAAAGTCTAAAATATATTGTTTCCTATACCTCAGCTAGTCACTAAATAAAATAAAAAAAATAAGTTCAGCTGTTTTTATTTGTAATTAAAAACAGATGTATGAAATGCTAATTTTTCTATGATAAAAGCTGCAGGAATAGTATATACCATAGCTTGATTTTATAAACATAAGACTTTTCTAAAATAAAATGTTTTTTTTAAAAAATGTAACCATGCAGCATTCAACTTGAAGTAATGTTGCAAGGTAGGCAGTAATCTTATATAGATAAGATAAGATAAGATAAGATAAGATAAGATAAGATAAGATATCCATAACGAACCATGATGACTTCAAAATGACAAGTGTTACATGACACATAATTAGACAAGTCACTAAGTTATGAACTATTCTGATGTGATAAGTACAGTATTATAATCATATTATTTGTATAAAGACATCATCACAGTATACACTTGTCATCATCCCCTCCCCCACATAAATATATTATTTTGCTTCAATAAGCTACATGCCACCGAATTCAGTGGGACTTCTATATAAACTGAGACTCAAAGGATGACACTATTAAGCTAAAGTTACAGTACTGAAAAAGTTTTGGCAAGTCAACTTCCAAGCATACAGACATGGGTAACATGCTGCTGGAAGACAAAAATTACCAGCTTCCAACCTTCAAACTGGAAAAATGTTTAGGGACCTCCTTCAAAAATATTGGTCAATCAAAAACAGTTAAATCCTTATGGGGTGCCAATGTTGGTGTCACTGGAAAATATCATAAAATTAGTCATTTTGATGTATGCTATATTAATAGAAAGATTTAATTTGCCTTCATTATATTGCTTTAAAAATATTAAAGATACATTCAAACTGAAGTTTTCTATATCACGTCCCTTAGCTAGCCTTATAATACAACAGGTCTGCAGGGGAACCTGTTGAAAAATCAAGCACTCCAGTCTGAATTACAATATATTTTGCTGTGGCTTAGAAACAACTAGACTACAAGAGCTTTGCTCCCTTTACTCACCAGACAACACCAAAGGCTCCATATCCAATAGGCCTGTCTGGTTCAATATCCAGTTGTTGTTGTGAATGATGAGTATGCTGATGATGGTGCGCTTTAACTGCAGCTGCTGCTGCAGCTTGTACCTGAGCTGGGGCTGCTGCTGCTGGTCCAGGTGCTTGACCTGGTGCCGGGGATGGAAAATATGGCTGCTGCTGCCCCGGATTTAACATGGCGGCAGCAGCTGCTGCTGCTGCTGCAGCTGCCGCCGCTGAAGAGCTATGTTGCTGTACAGGATGTACTGCGGCTGCAGAACCGGAGTGCAAATGGTGTTGAGAATGGTGATGGTGATGGAGATGAGGAGGGGGAAGGTGAGGAAGGTGATGGTGGTGATGGTGGTGGTGACCTGCTGCTGCTGCAGATGTACCGCCATTGTAAGCCGCCATCATTTTTGCGCTGACTGTAGCACTACAAAGAGACATTCAAGATGATGCCCTCTGATTGGATAACAACTGGGTCAAGCTGTCATTTGGCCACAAAAATGAAGTTTACTACACTTTCATAAACAAGTTGCCCACCTTCAAAAACATGGAGCTCAACAGGCCTTTATGTCTTCATCAATTGAGAAAATGGAGGCTTGTATATGTGCGTATGAGCATGCAATAAACCCCCTTCCCCCAAGATGGCTGGTGCAGTTGGTACTAAAATGCCATACCTCCTCCACTTCTTCTGGGCCAGTCTTGAAATTTCAACTCAATCCCCCTCCCCTCCAAAAAAAGGATGCAAGTTCACCCCCCTAAAAAATGTTAGGAGTACTGACAAACCCACCCCTTCCATTCCCACATCCTTTTCATTTATCTTGTCAAAACATGTAGGATGCTGAAGGCCTTCTACAGCTTTCCTCCTTTCTGCTCTCGATATACATCCATCTACCTTTTATATTAAATTTGAAAATACATGAACAACTTCCACAGGATTGAACAGGTCAAGGGACATCAAGTAAGCGGAAATGAAAGTTTTCAAGAGTAATAAGGGGAAGAAAATTAGGAAAGAATGGAAGACTGAGACTGACAAATATGAAGGGGGGGAAACAGAACAAAGGAAGTAAACTGAAGATTTAAAATTTGGAAGTGAAATAAGGCTATTTAAATTATCAGTAAAGAACAATGTTACAAAAAATTGATAGAGAAGATTAAGGGAGGAGCTAGTGGCAGAAAATAGAACAATGAAAGAACAAGAGAGAAAACAAGACTGCAAAAAGGAATGTGAAGCAATCAGGTAAAAGTATGACTTTTAAAAAAAGTTATTGTAAAGAATAAAGAACATATAGGAAAAAGAAGGAAACTACAGAAAAACAAGGAAAATGGATTTGAAATGAATGGATTTTAAATATTTAAAAGTAATAGAATGAAGTGGCAAAAACGAGGCCAAATTCTACAAGACAACCTTGCAAAAGTGAGAGGAAAGAAATATAAGTAAAAACTGTTAAGCAATTGAAAAAAATATGGGAAATATCAAAGAAAAAACGGGGAAACAGAACACTTTAAAAAGGAGAGAACATTAAAGGGTGCAAAAATATAAGAGGAAATAATTTCTTGCTTTAAGAAAAAAAAGTATGGGACGCAAAAGCATAGATACAGACAGTGTACTAAACATAGATGAACAGCATACTTAATGGTTGAAAAGAGAAACTTTTTTTAAAGCAAATGGAAAAGCCTGCTGTCCGGGTATGTGTAAAAATAGGCAATAAATATCAAAATGGGAAACAGAAGCGGAGGAAAAGGAAAACGCGGTCTTGAATTAAAGGTGAAGAAGACCCGATAAGGGGGAAAAAAAGGCAAGGGGGAGTTGAAATTTTCTGAAAAAATCTAGAGGAGGATTTGAAGTGCAGGAGATACTCTTGTATGTTAAAAGGGTCGGGAGAGTAGCATGAAAACTGGAAGAGAGAATGAATGGAAAGCCAAGAAGGTAGCAATGAGAGAAGAAAAGAAACTGACAGTGCTAGGGGGAAAAAAAACAGGTGACAGAAAGGAAGGAATGGGATGGACGAGACACGAGAAAGGGGTGACAAGAAAAGCCAGCAGAAAGAGGAAGCACCCAGGGACGCTCCTGAGACTCCTCAGCCCAGTCACCCAGTCCCTCCCCCGAGCCTTTTTCCTAGACCCGTCTCCTTTGCTAGGTGGGCGCTCTTGCCTGACAGCCTGACCCAGTGCTTGTAGAGAGAAGAAAAAAGGCGAGGCGAGCGCGGGGGAGATGGAGGGGAGGGAAAGGGGGGGGGACGGGCGGGCGCGGGAAAGGCGGTCGGTGAAAGTAGCAGCGCGTTGCCTTCGTCACCGGTGGCGTCTACAGACCCCCCCACGGCGGAGAAGCCACAGGCGGGATGAGGATGGAGATGGAGGAGGGAAGAAAAGGGCGGGGGGATGCGGGCGGGGGGAGCGCCTCAGCTGGGTCCCTCCTGAGGGGGGGGCGCGGGAGGGATGAGGAGAGAGGCGGGCGGGCGGGGGGTCACTCAGGGCCCACAGCGCCGCCCCACGTAGTCGCAGACGGCGCCCCCCCCACGCCTCCTCCACTGGCAGCCGTGGCCGCCTCCTCGTCTTCCTCCGTCGTCCCCTCGGGCCGCCCGACCGGCCGCCGCGACTCCTCGTCGCCGCCGCCACCTCCTTCTCCTCACGGGAGCCCCAGAGCGGAGCGTAGAGCGAAAGAGCGGCGGGGACGCGCATGCGCGCGCCCCGCCGCCCTTCGCTTAACTCCCCCCCCCCACACACACCTCGCCTTTCCCATCACACGGACGGCGCGCGCGGCATTCGCGCTTGGGGCGCGCGCGCGCATCCTCCTCCTCCTCCCCCCCACCTCTGTCCTTCCAACCAATCAGAACCATCGCTTGGAAGGCTGCGCCGGAGCCGTCTCGTCCAATCCCAAAGAAGCGGTTCAACCCACACAGCGGGACTCGCCTTCGACGGCTGTCAGTGCTCGAAAAGGATCAAAGGCGAGGGGTGGGGAAAGAGCCTCCGCCTTCCAGCCAATGAAACACGTCCTTCTCCGTTCTCGGTCCCACCCTCCACGTTCTTTTTGCCAACGAGACCCCGCGAGACTCTCTCACCTCACGCAACCCTCACCTAGATTTTTAGTTCGCGGAATGCAAAAGGAGGAAGTGGGCGGGCCGCTGAAGACTGATTGGTTGGTCCCGCCTCGATTTGAAGGTTGATAACCAATCGGAAAATGGAGACTCTGTGACCGAGACCAATAGGGGCTCGGAAATGTTTTATTTTATTTTAATATCTCGGGCACGAAGAGTCGAGCCCCTGCCACGGGCTTCGTTTTAAAGGGACCCAGAATTAAATTAAATAAATAAGGGAGCGCCTCTACATGACTCTGAGTCTAGCCAATCGCAGAAATAAGAGGCGGGGTCAGCCGAGGACATTGCCGCCACGGTGGGAAAAGCGGAGCCGGGATTCCTTGGCCGGTTTCGCTTGCGCATTGGCGGTTGACGAGGAGGGGCGTGGCTGAGCGGGAGCTGTGAAGACAGGCTCGGCAAGGAGGAGGATCTCAATGAGGAAGAAACTTAGAGCAGTGTTTTTTAAACTTTTTCTCTCAGGACCCTTCCCACTCTTAAAAATTGTGGAGGACCCGAAAAGAGCTTTTATTTATATGTGTTATGCTTATTGATAAACTGGGAACTACTCGTGAACTGGAAAAGAGCTATTGTAGTTCACATCTTCGAAAAGGGGGGGGGGGAAACAGACCCAGGAAACTACAAAGCAATTAGTTTAACAATACCTGGGAAGATCCTAGAAAAGATAATCAAAAAACAGATCTGTGAACAACTAGAAGCAAACAAAATCATAACCAGAAGTCAACACAGGTTTGTTAAAAACAGATCATGCCAAACCAATCTGATTTAATAATAATAAAAAACCTTTTTATTGTCAAAGTACAACATGTGTACATTGAGATTAGCTGAGCCTCCCCCCCTGCTCTCTCCCCCCAACACAAAGTGACAACAAACCCTCCATCCCACCACACTATGTGAACCAACTACATCACACACTGGCCTCCCAAGTCAATTCTGCATAAGATTATGTCCCATTTAAAAACCTAACAGCCCACGGATAAAAGCTATTTTTCAGCCTGTTGGTACGGCTGGCTATATTCCTATATCTCCTACCGGATGGTAGGAGAGTAAAGAGATACCGTCCAGGGTTTGAGTCATCCCTGAGAATCTTCCTCACTCTTCCAAGGCAACGAGCCCTGGCGATGTCATCCAGTGGTGTCAGGGAACAGCCCACAATGTCTTGTGCTGTGCTCACTACCCTCTGTAATACTTTCCTATCCGCGGCTGTCAGACCAGCATACCAAACCACAATACCATACGAGAGGACGCTCTCTATAGTAGACCGGTAAAAGAGGGTCATTAGCTGTTGTTCTACCCTGTTCTTCTGCAAGACCCTAAGAAAGTGAAGCCTCTGTTGGGCCTTTCTAGCCACCTGAGTTGTGTTAACTTTCCAGGTCAGATCTTCACAGAGGTAGACTCCCAGAAATTTCATTCTTTGTCAAAGTGGCTAAATTAGTAGACCAGTGAAATTCTGCGGACATAGTATATATTTAGACTTCAGCAAGGCATTTGACAAAGTAGACCACAATCTACTTGGTAAGCTAGAAAAATGTGGGATAGACAATATCACCACCAGATGGATTTGTAATTGGCTGAAAAACCATACTCAACAAGTAGTCCTTACTGGTGCTACATCCACGTGGAGAGAAGTAAGCAGTGGGATACCACAAGGCATCCGTCTTAGACCCCGTAGTCTTCGATATCTTCAAAAATGAGTTAGATGAGGGAATAGAAGGGGAACTCATGAAATGTGCACACAACACTAAACTGACAGGAATATTTAATACCCTAGAAAATAGGCTCAAGATCCAGATGGATCTCAACAGACTTGAACACGCAGCCCTATCTAACAAAATTGGATTGTATCTGCCCTCAGTGTGAAAGGGATTGCCACTCTCGAATTGGCCTTTTTAGCCACATCAGATGCTGCTTTAGGACCTCTTTCCAGAGCACGATACCATAGTGTCTCGAGACTGAAGGATGCCAATGATCTAACAAAATTAAATTCAATGTAGAAAAAACCACTTAGGCAGGAAAAACCAAATGTATAGGTATAGATTAGGTGAAACCTGGCTCAGAAACAGTGACTGTGAGAGGGCCTTAGAGTCCTAGTAGCCAATCACTTAAACATGAGCCAGCAGTCTATGGCAGCAGCAAAAAAAAAAACCAATGAAATCCTAGGTTGCATTAACAGGGATAGAATCAAGGTCACACGAATTAGTACTGCTTTGTAAAGCCTTGGTAAGGTCACGCTTCACTGCACCCAGTTTTGATCACCATATTACAAAAAAGATGTTGAGAGGCTGGAAACAGTGCAGAAAAGAGCAACAAAGATGATTAAGGGCTCGGAGCCTACAGGAATCGGGTATGTCTAGTGAAAAAGACTAGGGGAGACATGATAGCAATGTTCCAATATTTGACGGGCTGCCACAAAAGAAGAGGGGGTCAACCTATTTTCCAAAGCACTAGAAGACAAGATGAGAAACAATGGATGGAAACTGATGAAGGAGAAAGCAGTCTAGAACTAAGGAGAAATTTCCTAACAATGAGAGCATTTAACCAATAGAATGACTTGCCTTCAGATGTTGTGGGTGCTTCATCAGTGGAGGCTTTTAAGAAGAGACTGGACAGCCACTTGTCTGAAATGGTTTAGGATCTCTTGCTGATGTCAGGCTGATTGGTCTGTAGTTTTCTGGACTGGGGTTTTTGTTTTTTTTTTTTGTTTTTTGAAGATGGGAACCACATCAGCTCTTTTCTAGTATTCTGGTAGTTCCCTGGTGTTTGAGGATCTTTGAAAGGTATGGTTCAGTGGTTCCTGAGATCACATCTGGCAGCTCCTTCAGAACTCTGGGATATAATCCGTTAGGTCCCAGTGATTTGAACTTGTCTAGAGGGGATAGGTGTTCCCTTACTGTTTTCTTGCTTATTTTAATTTATATTCCTAGCAGGGCTTTTTTTGTCATAGAACGCTCAGAATGGAGTTCCGGCACCTTTTTTGGATGGAACCTTGTAGGGTAGGCAAGGCGGGTTGTATGACATGTGTGAGTTCTGGCACCTTTTTCTTTTACAAAAAAAGCACTGATTCCTAGTCTGTTTTTTACAGTTAGGTTTTCGGTAGATTGGGCTGTATTTATTTTTTGTGTGAAGACGGATGCCAAGAATGAATTAAGCAGCTCTGCTTTCTCTTTATTGCCCGTTATTTCCTTGCCGCCTTTCCCATTTGTGAACCAATTGTTTCCTTGATGTTTCCATGTTTTTTATATGTTGGAAAGAAACTTTTTTTTTCTTATTTTTGATATTAGTTGCAGGTCTTACCTCAATCTGAATCTTAGCTTTCCTGACTTAATCTTTGCAAGTTCAGGCTATTTGTAAAGGTGTGTACAGTATGCACTTTGATTTTAAAAGGGGAAAAAATGCAGTTTATATTGAAAAGTTAAAAGAGTACAGTTGTGCCTCATTGGCATAACAAAGGATAGGGCTGCTTCCCAACAGGAAATGCTGAACAGGAACCTGAGATTCACTGAAAGGGGGATTCCACTTCTTCTTGCAGGAAATCTCAACCTGCTTTTTAGGAGATGCTAGATGTTTTGTGTTTAGCTCCTTCTGCCTTAAAAATTCACCCCTGTCCTTCCTGTAGATTGTAATATTGTAATATTTCTGAATTCAGTAAATTACCTATGATGGTATCTTAACTGAAACAAAAGGACAGCAAGGCTGCAGATGTTCTTGTTTTTGGGCACTGGGGCTGTCATTTCCCCACTCTGCATCAGCTAAAACAAAGCAGCAATCGCACTGAGGCCCTCACTACTATCTGGTATATATCCCAAGAAAATAATATATATATTCATTCCTGTTGAGTCGAGGGTAGGCAAAGGGGAAGAATAGTGAGGAGAGATCAAAATGAAATGCAAGAATTGGAATTAATTTCATAACGAACGATCTATAATATTGCATAGCATCAGCCAGCCATTGTTGTGGTGATGAGAAGCCCGTCTGTCCTCATTATTGTTGTATCACCATTGTAATATTTGAAAGGGCATTTGCTACGGATGCTTCAAATCCCTGGTGAGGATTGATTGATTATGTGCCATCAAGTTGTTTTCGACTCCTAGCGACAGCATAGATTTTTCTCCATTCCCTTGTGAGGGAATGCCCATAAAAATTGGCTGGATTTACACTTGGTTCACTGCCCTAATGCAATTTGCATGGCTTTAGTTTCCTCTCTTAAACCTAAGAAGGATACTGTATCAGATCAAGTTCTAACCAGCACCTTCTTCCCTGAAGTGTTTTGCAAAGGCATATAAGTAGCAAGGCAAAAAAATTAAGAGACAAGAGAAAGAAACACAACTGCAACTACTTTCCATCCAATCCACGCCATATCTCTACGTGCAAGAGTGGCGAATATCTGTAGCTCGAGTGTAGGATGAGGCCAAAGGTTTGTTCTCCCAGCTTATGGGTTGGTTTCTGAACATTTTGTTACCAGGCTAGGTAACATCTTCAGCGGAGTTTGTGATGTCCCCATCACAAGCCTCTCATTGATGACTCATACCTGACCCATCGCAGGACCCTCACTCGACACACCCACACCTGAAGCCCTTACAAACAGAACACTGACAATGACATCCCTTAAACCAGGGGTAGGCAACCTCGGCTCTTTTATGACTCATGGACTTCAACTCCCAGAATTCAGCTGACTCAGGAATTCTGGGAGTTGAAGTCCATGAGTCATAAAAGAGCCGAGGTTGCCTACCCCTGCCCTGAACTCTGCTGAAGATGTTATCTAGCCTGGTAATGAAACATTCGGAAGCCCACCCACAAGCTCGAAGAATGAACCTTCACCCTCGTATCTCTACATACAGGTAGTCCTCGACATACGACCACAATTGTGCCCAAAATTTCCATTGTCAAGCAAGGCAGTCGTTAAGTAAATTTTGCCCCATTTTATGACCTTTTTTGCCATAGTTGTTAAGGGAATTACTGCAGTTGTTAAGGGAATCATGCGGTTATGAGGTAAATCTGGCTCCCCTCCCCCTTGACTTTGCTTGTCAGAAGCTGGCTGCCAAGGTTACAGATGGCGATCACATGACCCTGGGATAGTGCAACTGTCAGAAATACATGTCAGTTGTCAAGCACCTCAGTTTTGATCACGTGACCATGGGGATGCTGCTATGGTCGAAGTGTGAAAAACAGTCTTAAGTCACTTTTTTCAGTCCCATTGTAACTTCAAACGGTCACTAAATCTATGATTGTAAGTTGAGGATTGTCTGTATACTTGCTTCCAGCCTATTCATGACTGCTTCATACATTGCCTTTTTTCCTGAAATTTCTCTGTTGTCAAGATTTTATCTACCACAATTTGCATGATCTCCTTTTTCCTCCCTAATCCTTCCTCTTTATCTGTTTAATTTTCCTTCAGTTCAGATCTCATTTATTGTCTTGATATAGTCCAAGCCCCTCATTCTTCATCCTATTATTCTTGGCTCCCTGTTTTGTTCAACAAGCACTCATTTTCCTCATTACTTTTCTACCACCATTTTGCATGTCGAAAACTATCTCCATCCATTCCTCATATTTTAATGAAATTTCTACTGAGGTTCCCTGCTCTCATTTTTTGCTATTTTTGCATAGCTTGAGCATGTTCTGTCCATTTTCCCTGACAAACAGAACATTTGATTTTGGAGGCATTATTTTTTTCAGAGTTATATTCCTTGTTGCACATTCAGATTCTCATCAAGAACATATAGCATCTGCATAAAAAGTACATTTATTTTCACCTCTGCAGCCAATATTTCTCTACTGTTCATCCATCATAAGCATTCCTTATAGATTTAGCCATAAAGCACTAAGCAACAACTCTCAATTGACAGAAAACTTTCTATAATGCCAGCCTCTTCATTTTATGTCTTCTTTGATTCAATAGTCATACCAAAATTTTTCTCATATTCACACATTTCTCAGTGACATGCTGTACTAAAGAGCAAAAATTGGGACTGTGTGTCCTTTGCCTTAGCAAAACATCACACTGATGATAGTCCCAAATTTTGCACATAGTTACCTCTTATGCCCTCTCAATCAGCGTTCTGCCAGTCATATCTAGCAAACAGATCCTTCTATAGATTTTATTCCTGCTGTCTTCCCAAATGACTGAAAGGAAATAATAGTATTCTTCCAATTGCATCCAGGTTTTAACGTTTTCATGTACACTGCAGCCTTACAACTTTTGAACATTCATACAGGATTTATGACTTTTCTTTTCACCCCGGAGCTACACCTGACCAAAAAGGCATTGGGGGGGGGGAAGAGGGGAGTTGGGAGAATCCAACCAGCTGAATTTTGATCACATGACTGGATAGCACTGTGATGATCATAACTTTGTTAAATCCACTTTTTTTCAGCACAGTCATAACTTTGAATAGTCGTTGAACAAATGGTCCTAAATTGAGGACTACCTGCACAACTTAGATATAAATTCATATATCACCTCTGGAGGACTTTCATTTGCAGAAAGTGATATATTCAGTGAATGTTCTTTTTAAATAAATAGAGTTTAAAAATGAGCTTTATGCATTCATTTTGCTTACTTTGATATTGGCAATTGATAATATAAATTGTGAACTGAATTTATAATAGCATTTCATCAGACTGTGTTTGAGGATTTGGGTCATCTGACTTTTCAGCTGATGTTCTATTTGCCCTGGATTCTAAGTCGGTTGGTTGAACAGAACCATCCAGTCAGAGCTGAAGAAGCTTCTTGGATGAGAAGCAAAACATCTTCAAAGAAAAACAAGAAAGTTCAGTTGCCCTGTGAAAAAAAGCACCTTTGGGACAACCATGACCTGAATGACTGAGAATCTTCATTGTTTTATTAGGGAGCTGAAGAAAAAGAGGAAAGCAAAGTTGTTCGGAAGACATCTAGATTCCTAGGCTGTTGCCATTTTTCAAATCCAGCCATTTAGAACCTTAACCGAACATAGCATGGAAGAAGAAACAGTGTTTGCTTAGTGTTTTGAAGTATTAAAAAGGCTTTAACAGCATTATAATTCTTATCCTGAGTGGATTTCCTGTTTTTAAAGCCCCAAATATTAGATTACAGCACTCATCATACCTATTCACCATGTCCCATGGCCTGTGATGATGGGGGGTTGACATGCAACATTGTTGGAAAAAAAAGATGTTTTAGGAGAGTAGAGGCCATAAAGATGAGATCAGAGAGAGCCAGCTGGTGAGGAATTTTGGGAGTTGCAATCCACATATTTTAAGTTGCCAAGGTTGAGAAACATTGATCTATATATGACTAAGTCATATTTATGTAAGCTCCAACAAAGGACACAATCTTCCATTGCTAAATAGCCTTGGTGGAGCAGTGGGCTAATGCCTCCTTAAGTAACACCAGCTGCCTGCAATTAGTGCAGGTTCGCATCCCACCAGGCTCAAGGTTGACTCAGCCTTCTATCCTTCCGAGGTAGGTAAAATGAGGACTCAGATTGTTGGGGGCAATTAAGCTGACTGTAATAATGCCGCTGGGGGGGGGGGCGAAAGCCCCAATAAGCAGGCATATACATAGAATGAAGGCTATTGCTAAGCACATTGTGCTTTAGATTCTAAGCCGCCCTGAGTCTTCGGAGAAGGGCGGGATATAAATGGGATTAAAATAAAAATAAATAAATAAATAGCTTCCACAATTAAGACATTTCTCCTGGTGTTTAGTTGTTGAGGGTGATGAATTAGATTTCACTGAGGGGCTAAAGCTATTCCTCTTCCCCCATCAATTGAGCAGCCTGAACGTCATGGGGCAGAGAACAAGGTGTAGCTGACATCTCTCTGTAACATCATTTTAAGACCTACCTTCTAATGTTAGAGGAGACTATAAAGAACCATTGCTCTCAGTGGATTTTCCTCCCCTTTCACAGAGAGATTTGCTTTGTCTACCCGAAATCAGGAAATTCAGGTAACTGTTGACTTAACTACCAGAATTGAGTCCAGAATTACAGTCGTACGTTTTGCTGGTTGTTAAACAGGTCACTTTGTACTTTAAAACTTGCAAGAATCTGTTAATGTAGCCTTAACTGTAGCTTTGGCTGAGAAACTGGGCACCCTAGACCTAGACCAGGGGTGTCAAACTCAATTTCATTGAGGGCCGCATCAGCATTGCGGTTGCCCTCAGGGGGCCAGGTGGGCATGGCCTACTGGGTGGGCATGGCTAGAGTGTGTATGGCCTACTGGGTGGGCGTGGCCAGCTCTACATCGTTTGCATCAAGGGTGCCTATGGGGGCCTGGGCAGGAGTGGGACAGATCTGAGGGTCTCTGGCAGAAGGAGGGTCTCTGGGCCAGGGCCAAGGCAGTGGGGGCCGTTCCCTCACTGTTTCCAGGATGGCTTTGTGGGCCACATGAAACCACTTCGCAGGCCGGATCCAGCCCCCGGGCCTTGTGTTTGACATGTCTGACCTAGACCAAGCCAAGCCCAGGCATTAGCGGGCACATAGACATCAGCAACATCTACATACTGTTCAAAAGAGACAATCAACAAGCCAAAAAGGAGACCAAGACCAGAATACCTCCTCGCCAGCAATCAACACCCAGATGAGCAGAGATTAACACCAAGAATTAACATTAGACCAACAGTCAAGCAGTAAACAATACTCAAATCAAGGAACTGCCAAAGTAGTAAACAGCAGCCTAATCAAGAAACTGTCAAAAGAGTTCCCACCAACACTGATAGGGCAAGCTACTAGAATATAAATTGAGAGCAAACCCTGCTCACTACTAACACTGATAATGTTATCCAGTTTGGGTATGAAACGTGTACAAGAAAACAACCAAGCTCAGGGAGGACCTCTCATTTCAGCTCTGAGCTACAAATATTCTTCTCTAATGTAGCCTTATAATAAAGTTGAATTAGTTCATCTAGTCCTGTTTTCCTGTATGGTTTATCGGGGAGGGCCGACATCAATCTTGCAAGGACAAGCTTCCCGCTGGCCACTTTTAATGGGTCTGTGACAATTTGCCAGGGCCAACTCATTGCTGCAGGACACGTCATTGCAGGACAAGAGTTTATACTAGTATCAGAGTAACAGTGGAATAGAATCATTAAAGAAAGCATGCAAAAGGAGGGACAGAATGAAATGTGAATGGCAAAAATTTATATATATATATATATTCGTAGATTTTCACGGGTACAGGTATGTAGGTCTTGGCGTATTCAGGTCTTTTCCTGTGTAAGATTGAGAGTGTCTTGGCGACGTTTCGACGAGGTCCCACTTGTCATCTTCAGGCTGGTGTCTTCGGCTTTGCTCGCACAAGCACGAAGCTTAAGACACCAGCCTGAAGATGACAAGTGGGACCTCATCAAAATGTCGCCAAGTTGGACCTGGAAACAAACTGATAACCAATGTAACTTGCCCAGCAGAGGAATAACGTGTACCAGAAACACACATAACTGCACCACTGCATGTTGCACCAGCTGATGTTTCCAGATAGTCTGCAAGGGCAGTCCCATGTAGAGTGTATTGCAATAGTCCAACTGGGAGGTAATCATGACATGAGTGATCCTGGTAGGACTCTTGTGAATACAAGTTTTAAAGAAAGAAGTGGAGGTCATAAGGATCTGCGAAGTTTAAGTCACTTCTTTTCACCTCTTAAAATTCCCCTTCTCCCAAGCTTTAAAAACACTAAAAAAATGAAGGACATTTTAGACTCATACAATTTGAGGGATCCTGGACCACAGAATAGGCAGCTGCAAGCTACTGTGGCACTTTCCCTACCCCCCAGCTTATTGTGATTTAATTTATCATTTGCTAATGCTCCAGTGTAGAGGACAGGAAAGCCTGGAGGAACGTTGTCCATAGGGTCGCGATGGGTCGGACACGACTTCGCAACTAACAACAACACAATGCTCCAGTCTCTTCTTCTGGTTCCAATTCGAATTGATATTTATCAAATTTAAAGTCATAAACGGCTCAGCTCTAAGGCCTTTGCTGCAAGTTTCATTCTACCCTGGGGGTTCTTTTAGGATGGGCGGCAACTATCGCCCCTTTACGACCTGTGGACTTCAACTCCCAGAATTCCTGAGCCAGCTTATTGTGTTGCATGAACCAGGCCCTCCCTCCCTTAGTTTCCCTATCCTTGAACAATCCTTTGTCACAATATAATTTTTACTGAGTTAAACAATATCTACGTTTTTCCTCCACTTCTCTTCTCAGTCCTCATCCTGGTTCCCCCCAGTTCATCAGTGTCATTCCTAGAATGGGGATATCTGGAAGCGGACCTCTTTGAGATAATAGGACAATTTTGTCACCAGGCATCTGATGATCTGACTATGGAGACTACGGAAGGAAATGGCTTTATTTTCCTAACTGAACCCCTGATTTACTGCCTGGCCTTTAACAAGCAGCCCCATCTGCTCAGCTGTGGGATGAAGATAAGGCTGTTTGAGTTGATACACCTACAGCATGAGGGATGTTGGATAAAAAGTACAGCCAAAAAAAAGAGAGACTGTAACTGCAGGGAACGCAGTTTTCTTCCCTCTCCACTCCCATCGTTTGAGCTTGTGCTGTGACAGCCTCTATTTTAATACATGCCTCAGCTGAATGGATTGAAAACCAGGTTTGTGTAGTGGTTAAGGCATCAGGCTAGGAACCAGGAGACTCTTGAGTTCTAATCCCATTTTACGCACAAAGGCAGCTGGATGATTTGGACCAATCACGAGGAGATGGTGAGTTCTAGTTCCAGTTTAGGCATGAAGGCAAGTGGGTGACTTTGGGCCAATCACCAGGAGATGGTGAGTTATAGTTCCACCTTAGGCATGAAGGCAAGTGGGTGACTTTGGGCCTATCACCAGGAGATGGTGAGTTATAGTTCCACCTTAGGCATAAAAGCTGGCTGGGTGACTTTGGGTCAAGCACCAGGGGATGGTGAGTTCTAGTTCCACCTTAGGCACGAAGGCAGCTGGGTGACTTTGGGCCAATCACCAGGAGTTCCTCCTTAGGCATGAAAGCTAGCTGGGCAATAGCTGTAAGTGCGAAAATGATCATAAATCACTTTCCACAGTGTTGTAACTTTGAATGGTCACAAAACGAATGGTTGTAAATCAAGGACTAACTAAACAAGGAGTCAGCAAAATGTTTATAATGTTCTTTGGATATTTGAACTTATGAGTGCTGGCTATCATAGTGCTAAGGAAAAAGATTGGAAAGGCATATCTAGCAGTGGAATTCAGATATTTGAAGACATGGCAATAACAGGCCCAAATACAGAAGCTAAATTATTACCTCCTTTCCTAATGTTGAAATCAAGCTACCCAAATAAATCTCAGCCTGTAAATACTGTCTCTTTTTATGCTTTTAAAAATATGCGTTATTACTCCCCGTACAAATGCATAAGCAATCAGTGGTGGAAAAATAATAGCCTCGCAGAAATGAAAAAGGGGAAAGAGATGGGTGCAGATGCTGGGAGAATGCGAAAGGAATCTAAAAGCAAATGATTTTGTTACAGCAAATAACAGATGTGAGGTTGGGGAAGAGGTAGTCGGTAGCAGATGTGTTGCTTTTCATGCAAAAAAAAGATTTTAAAAAAAGGACGTGCCTTAAAAAACATTGACAAATTACTCTGCTTTTCAGTTCTCTCTCAGAATGATGCCAGTGTATCATTTTGCTTTTATAAGTTTTCTTCATTCCATAATCATTTCTTGTCCACCTTTTTTTTAAAAAAAAAAAAAGCAGGAAGAATCAGGATTTCCCCCCCAAAAAAATACAAGTCCTATTATATGATGCATGTTTAAGGGCTTGATCCCCTGCCACCTCTGAGAATAAAATGCTTCTCAATCTTCCACGGTTTTCCACTAGAAGGAAATACACAGTCATTAGGATCGCAGGTCACAGGTGAGATGCAAGTAATGAACATTACAGGAAATTCTTGACTAACAACTCCAAGTGGGACCAGAAAGTCCATTGCTAAACCAGATGCTTGTTAACAGAGTTGTGCCTGATGTTACAAACTCTTTTGATATTAAGCCAATCTGGCTTCCCTCATTGACTTTGCTTGTCAGAAGCTGGCTGGCAAGGATGCAAATGGCCATCATGTGACCCCAGGACCCTGCAATGGTTCTAAATCAGGGGTCCCCAACCCCCAGTCCATGGACCGGCACCGGGCCACAGCATGCCAGCAACTCGTCCTCACAAACAAGCAAAGAGCCTTGGTGGAGCAGTGGGCTAATGCCTCCTTAAGTAACACCAGCTGCCTGCAATTATTGCAGGTTCGCATCCCACCAGGCTCAAGGTTGACTCAGCCTTCCATCCTTCCGAGGTAGGTAAAATGAGGACCCAGATTGTTGGGGGCAATTAAGCTGACTTTGTAATAATGCCACTTGGGGTGTGTGTGTGAAAGCCCTAATAAGCAGGTATATACATAGAATGAAGGCTACTGCTAAGCTTGTAAGCCGCCCTGAGTCTTCGGAGAAGGGCGGGACATAAATGGAATTAAAATAAATAAATAAATAAAATAAAGCCCCATCTGTGGGATGCAGGCAGCACACAAAACCACGCCCCCTCCGGTCCAGTCCGGTTCTCCACAGAACCGGTCCCTGGTGCCCAAAAGTTTGGGGACCCCTGTTCTGAATATATGCCAGTTGCCCAAATAAAAGATAAATACTATATTATGTCAAGTAGACTTTGACATAATCCATTAAGGTAAGTTATTACTGTCCCATTAAAGATGAATAGATCTAATCTAGTCACCAATATAATTAAGCACAAATCAGCAGATTTACTTATCACAACCTTTGACTGGTATAGGAATAGCAATAGCACTTGGACTTATATGGCGCTTCATAGTGCTTTACAGCCCTCTCTAAGCAGTTTACAGAGTCAGCACATTGTCCCCAGCAATCTGGCGCCTCATTTTACCGACCTCAGAAGGATGGAAGGCTGAGAGTCGGTGAGAATCGAACTGCTGACTGGGGGCTGAGTCAGCCTGCAATGCTGCATTCTAACCACTGCACCACCATGGCTCTTAATGCAGTATAGTAAACTACAGGTTTACAGCAGTTCATTTCCAACATTCAAAGTTACAACAGCACTGAAAATTTGGTCAGAAACAATTGTAAGTCACTTTTTTCATTGCCATTGTAACTTCCCTTAACAACTGCCTGATTTGCTTAACCCCAGTGGCAAAAAAGTTAGTAAAATCAGGCACAATTCACTTAGCCTCCACGTTGCTCAGCAAGGGAAATTCTGCTCCCAATTCCAGCCGTAAGTCAAGGACTAGCTGTATTTACTAGTCATAATTACTCATCTTAAACATGCAGATTCTGCTGCAGCTATTTATGGTTCAGGTCACTGTTTGACTAGCCAATTCTTCCAGAAATTAGCAAACCTTTCTCCACCCAGTGATGGGATTGAGTCAGATTTCCAGATGAGCCTTTAATACTGAATGATGCTACTAAGATTGCAAACTGATCTGGCATGTTACACTGGGCACAACTATTCCCAGCCTGATTTCCTTCAGATCAACTGGACTAAACTTCCTGACATATTCTAGGTTTCTGCAAAAGCAGAGAAGAGAGTAGCAAACTTTCCCAGGCACACTTAACCTTAGCGAATGAAAAACAGCAGTGATAAAATGGCAGGAGAAGAAAATCTTTATTTTTCAATCAGGGATTCTGAGTGGGGGTCAGTCTCTCCCTGAAGGAGGAAGTCTGATTTGGGGGGTAGGGGTGGCTTCCTGTTGGACTTAAAGCTTCCGCTACCACAGGAGGAGGTCTGTAATGACAGTGATTCACACCCCTAATCACCTCACAGTTAGATTATTAACACTCTACATGTGGCTGCCTTTGAAGAGAACTCAGGAGCTACAGTCTGGCCAGAATCTGATAGCTCATTTGATTAGGCAGCAGGAGCAAATTTAGCAGTGTGGCCTCAATGCTACAGGATCTGCACTGGTTATTGGTCTTCCTTCGGGTCCAATTCCAAAAGTGGTAGTTATCAACTTTAAAGTCATAAATGGCTCAGTTCCCAATTGCTCACAGGTCTGTCTCTCCCCCCCCCAAGTTTCAATCTGCCCTGGGGGTTCTTCTATAATGGGTGGGCAGCTATGGCCCCTTTATGACCAATGGACTTGAATACCATGGATGGCTTAGGAATTCTGGGAGTTGAAGTCCACAGGTTGTAAAGAGCCCTTAGTTGCCCAACCTTGTTCTAGGAAGAAGAGGCCCACTAGGCAGGCCAAACTAGGAAACCAACTCAACAGGAACATTAAACCTACTTTTGTTGACATTGGCTATAACAGGGGTCTGGGAGTTGAAGAATTCTGGGAGTTGAAGTCCACACGTCTTAAAGTTGCCAAGTTTGAAGACCACTGGGCTATAACAACAGAATCTTGCAACACTAATTGTGCTGGATCTCTTTCTCTTTCTTATACAGGTAGTCCTCGACTTACAAACATTTGTTTAATGACCAAAGATACAATTGCACTCCAAAAAGTGACTTATGACTACTTTTCACACTTATGACTGTTGTAGCATCCCTGTGGTCATCTGATCAAAATTCAAACACTTGGCAACTGGTTCACATTTATGATGGTTGGACGGTCCCGGGATCACGTGATCCCCTTTTGTGACCTGTGGCAGGAAAGGTTGTAAAATGGAGCAAAACCGGTTTAACAACTGTCTTGCTTAGCAATGGAAATTTGGAGCTGAGTTGTGGTTGTAAGTCAAGGACTACCTGTAATTCAGCGGATCAGGGGAGAGTCACTTTGAATCTTACCTGAATTTCTGGACTTAAAAATGCTTCAGTCCCTTTTGCTTAGGTAGCGGTTCCTGCAGGCAGGTAGTCCTCAACTTATGACCACAATTGGGACCAGAATTTTGATTTCTAAGTAAAACTATTGTTAAATGAATCATGCCTAATTTTAGGACCTTATTTGCCCTGGTTGTTAAGCGAATCACTGCAGTTAAGGAAATCTCATAGCTGTTAAGTGAATTCAGCTTCCCCCATGGACTCTGCTTGTTAGAAGCCATCTGGGAATGTGGCAGGTGGCAATCATGTGATCCTGGGAAGTCGCAACCATCATAAATACATGCCGGTTGCCAAGCGCCCAAATTTTGATCATGTGACCATGCAGATGCTGTGGTGGTTATAAGTGCGAGGACCTGTCGTGAGTCGATTTTTTTCAGTGCCATTGTGATTTTGAACAGTTGCTAAATAAATGATTCTAAGCTGAAGACTCCCTGTATATCCATCAGGGTCATCTTCCTTACTCCATACAAATGCTGAGAGACCCCGCCCTACACACAGCATCCTTACTCCACGGGAAGAAAGATCGGGGGCTTAGTGAGGCTCCTCTGTGGCTGCCACCCCTACTCTGGAATTCCTTGCCTCCTGGAATAGGGGGTGCCCTAAATTATGAATAAAAAAAAGAACTAGGGGTGTCATGATAGCAGTGTTCCAATATCTCAAAGAGGTTGCCACAAAGAAGAGGGAGTCAAGCTATTCTCCAAAGCCCCTGAAGACAGGACAAGAAGCAACGGAGGGAAACTCACCAAAGAGAGAAGCATCCTGGAACTAAGGAGAAACTTCCTGACAGTTAGAACAATTAACCAGTGGAACTACCTGCCTCCAGAAGCTGTGAATGTTCCAACACTGGAAGTTTTTAAGAAGAGATTGGACAGCCCTTTGTTTGAAATGGTGTAAGGTTTCCTGCCTGAGCAGGGGGTTGGACTAGATGACCTCCAAGATCTCTTCCAACTCTGTTATTCTGTTATTCTTGACCTTCCAGAAAATACATGCTTTTTTGTTGAACAAGATATTTGGATGTGAATTGTTTCTGGACTTTTAGATTTTTTTTAATGTTATCCAATTCAAAGGAATGTAAAACCATGCCAAACTCTGTCAGCAGAGTAATTCTCTTTGAAATATAATGATAATGAATCCATACTTGCTATGTGGGGGGGAGAAGTCAACAAAATAAAGTGCAGGTCTAAAATGGGGCAGATCTGGAGGCTGCAGAGAAGATCTGGATGATTGTGGAGAAAAAAAATCCAGAAGGAAACAGAAGGTACCAAACTACCACCTATATGAGCCCTGATGACACAGTGCTTTGAAAGCAGTATGGCAGGCTGCTGACTGCCAGCAGTTCGATCCTGACCGGCTCAAGGTTAACTCAGCTTTCCATCCTTCTAAGGTTGTTAAAATGAGGACCCAGATTGTTGGGGGCAATAGGCTGACTCTGTAAACCGCTTAGAGAAGGCTGTAAAGCACTGTGAAGCTGTATATAAGTCTAAGACTAGTGCTATTGCTATTATGATGATGATGATAACTTTATTGTCACTTTGAATGTACACCAATCGGCATACATCAAAATGAAATTTCGTTGCATACAGCTCTCAAAGGGTCACCACCTCCGATATATACTCCTTGTTCGGGGCCAGCTCAAGTTTCAGAACGCCCATTTTAGTCTCTAGGGAGTGAATGATGGCAAACAGGGCAGATGGAAATGGGGCTTCATGTGGATTAGCCCTCAAATTCGCTTGTATTCTGACAACCTCACCTTCTTTCCTTTTTCTGATCTTGACTCTTCCACCTTTTCCTTAAAGAGGCCTTGCTTCTTTTCGCCCCTGGAGCACGCTGCCACCGCCACCAACTCCTCCAAAAGCCTCTCTCTCTTCCTCTGGGCCTGCCGACAGCCTCATCCAGTTCCTTCGCTCCATAAGCTCCAGGTCCTCTCCTCCTCTGCCTCCTCTGGAAACAGCCCTGATTTGCAGTAGAATCCATCACTGGGCCAGCAGTCAGATCTTGCTGCTAGTAGAACAAATTCAAACAGCGCCAACGACTTTTAACGGTCTCACCAACAGTTCCAAAACAACTAGAAACTCGCCATGCCAGCAAAGATTGTCGGTCGTATGTCGTATGTTACCTTAGTTCCACCATGTTGCTCAAACACATTAAAATCTTCCTGATCATGTGGCCTATAGCCCTTACTATCCCTCCCAAAACTATTCGCCTTCAAGAGCCAATGCAGCCACAGCCATTCCAGGCGCCGCCATCTTAGAACTTATCCCCTTCACTTCATGCCACCCTGCATCCAGAAAAAGCATCCTTGCCTCTCCTTCCCAGGGCAAACTGACAGCTTGAAGGCGAGGCAGAAACACACATACAGAAGCAATACACATTTGTACTTACCCTGATTATGCCCTCCAACAAATACCCACAGGCACACCCACAGAGAAACCTTGTGGACACTCTGATTAGTCCCAGGGGAGATACACCCAGAGTTGTGACGTGCTACTTCAAAATTTACCAGTCTCCTGCAGTCTCTACTGGCAAAGGGCTGGAACAATTCAAGTAGCTCTGTGTTAGGAGAACTCCCCAACGTTTTTGGCAGTTGAGATGTTGCCGTATATTTAACTTTAGGTAAAGGTAAATTTATTTATGAATTTATTAAGAAAATTTATATGGCCACCCAATGCTGGCTCCAGGCAGCTTACAGCAATAAAATTTAAATGTTTGCTCTACATTTTGAGGTGTACTTGTAAGTTGGCTCGCTTTGTATGAAGAAGGCAAGGTGCATGCAGACAGTCCTCGACCACAATTGAGCCCAAAATTTATGTTGCTAAGTGAAACATTTGTTAAGTGAATTTTGCCCCATTTTACGACCTTTCTTGCCCCGGTTGTTAAGTGAATCACTGCAGCTATTAGTAACACAGTTAAGTGAATCTGGCTTCCCCATTGAGTTTGCTTGTCAGAAGGTTGCAAAAGTTGATCACATGACCCCAGGACATTGCAACCGTCATAAATGTGAGTTAGTTGCCAGGCGTCTGAATTTTGATCAATTGAGTGTAGAGATGCTGTAATGGTCGTAAGTGTGGGAAAATGGTTATAAGTCACTTTTTTCAGTGCTATTGTAACTTTGAACAATCACTAAATGAACTGTTGTAAGTTGAGGACTACCTGTATAGCCACCTAGGAAGCTTATAGAAATAAAATTTAGATTTTTGCTCTACATTCTGTGGTGTTCTTGTAAGCTGCCTTGTTTTGTATGAAGAAGCCAAGGTGCATATTTGCCTAAAATTAGAATACAGGTAGTCCTTGACTTAGGACCACAAATGGGAGCAGAATTTCCATTGCTAAGCAAGACAGTTGTTAAGTGATTCATGCCTGATTTTACAGCCTTTTTTGTCATGGATTTTAAGCAGGTCACTGCTGCTATTGAATCACTAGGATGATGGTTAAGAAAACCCACCTTCCCCCATTCACTTTGCTTCTCTGGGTAGGTCACAAATGGCGATCACAAGACCCCCAAGACACTTCAAACATCATATGCAGGTACTAGGTGGCAAGCGCCAAAATGCCATTTAATTATGTGACTGTGGAAATGCTGCAACAGTGGTAAGTGTGAGGGTCAGTCGTAAGTCTGGGCTATTGTAACTTCAAACGGTCGCTAAAGAAATGGTTGTAAGTCAACGATTACTTGTAAAAGATAACTAAATGCAAATTCAGCTGGGCTTCGAATTTATGTTCCATTTCACGCTTTGTTCTTCAAAACACAAGATTTTAGCACTGAGCATTAGAGAAAATTCAGCATAGCAATAGCAAAACCACTTAGATTTATATACCACTTTGCAACCCTCTCTAAGCAGTTTACAGAGTCAGCATCTTGCCCCCAACAATCTGGGTCCTTATTTTACTGATCTCGGAAGGATGGAAGGCTGAGTCAACCTTGAGCTGGTCAGGATCGAACTGCAGAACTTCTGGCAGCCAGCAATCAGCAGAAGAAGCCTGCAGTACTGCATTGTTACCACTGCGCCATGACGGCTCATAACTTGCAGGGAAATGGCTGTCAGGAAGTTAGCCTTGGCTCAGGGGGCTGCACAAGGCAGAGTCATCAAAGTCAAGATGGCAGCTGGAATGGGTGATTTCCCAACAAAAGCAGGCAGAGCTTCAATTATATCATCCTGACTGCCGTATTGATGTTTTGGACCTGACTCTGTGGCTGCTCTCCTTAGGCCTCATATCAGCCTATTGCTCAAGATTTCACTTTACTTATGTGTAGGCAATCTGGCTGTGACATCTGTCTCTTTATCTGCTTGTTATATTTATACCCTAATTTTTCCCAGGAGTCCAGAACAGCAGATGTTTCTTCTTCCCAGACACGAGAGACTGACTTGCTTCACACATTGCACTAAATCATGATTCATTTTGCCACTGAGTTACCAAAAGATACAAAACTACAGTTTGCAAGGGAAGACTTTTGCAGGAGGAAATCGCTTTTGGACTTTATGCTTGAAAAAAAACAACACCAGAAACTTTAATTTTTAGGTTTTGATAATTAGAATACTCTGTTGTTACAGAAATGGTTTGTACTTACTAAATACTTAAAGCAAAAAAATTAAGGTTGCAACAGTACTTTTTCATTCTACTGCACTGAAAATAGTCGGAAGTCACTGCTTTTTTTTCTTTTCTCCTTATCTTGCATCCCCTTCCCTTCTCCCACATTTCCCTAGTTCTTGATCATCTTGATTTTCATTTCTATTTTATATTATAATTTTTTAAACAAAACTGTAAAAAACGACTTTTGCAGAGAAGCATGATTTCCATTTAGCCTTCTTCCACTAATACTTGTTAAAAATAGTATTATTGATATTTTCATTGGGTTAATTTATTTAGAACAATAAGGTTGAAAAGTGAGTCATCAAACGTAATGATTGAGTTCATACAACCTGTTAAATCACACTCAAATAAACCTCCCTGTGGCAAATAGAAGGGTTCCACAGAGGAGATGCGAAATGTAAGGTAGAATTGAAACTGTGTTGCTTTTTACATGTGCTGTGACATGCATGAAAAAGGATGCAACTTCAGTCATGCTGCTACAGCTGCTATCTTTTTACACACACACACACTCCCCCACCACCCTGCAGACACCTGTGGAAGTGGCCCTGTGTGTTTGTGTCAACTTCATCAGTAAATTGCATGTCTCACTGAATATCTGACCATTTAGCCTTCAGTCAGAATGGCACAATGTTGTAACTATGCACATTTTTCTTTTTCTGTTTACAGTGTGAACATATCAAAAGTACATTGCTGCTATGATCAAAAAAGTGAAAGATTCAGGTTAGCTGAGGTTCTTTTTGCTTCTGTCTATCCGTCTATGTATCTGAACAGTCACTAAGCACCTGATCCAAAGAAGTAAAGATAATAATAACAATAATAATAATAAGTTGGAAGGGACCTTGGAGGTCATCTAGTCCAACCCCCTGCTCAAGCAGGAAACCCTACACCATTTCAGACAAGTGGCTGGCCAGTCTCTTCTTAAAAACTTCCAGTGTTGGAGCATTCACCGCTTCTGGAGGCAGGTTGTTCCACTGGTTAGTTGTTCTAACTGTCAGGAAGTTTCTCCTTAGTTCTAGGTTGCTTCTCTCCTTGATTAGTTTCCATCCGTTGCTTCTTGTCCTGCTTTCAGGTGCTTTGGAGAATAGCTTGACTCCCTCTTCTTTGTGGCAGCCCTGAGATATTGGAACACTGCTATCATGTCATCTACCACAATAGATGGGATCCAATGTGCAGACTATACAGAGAGGCTTCAGAAACAGGCTGACACATAGTGGCATAGTGTAAAATGCAGGCAGTAACAGCATGCACTGAATAGCACAACCAAGTAGCTAGCATTGTGTACAGGAGCATTTACAAAGAATATGGGCTAGTCCAGGGCTTTTCAACCAGTGGTACAGGTACCACTTGTGGTACATTGGCACCTGGCAGGTGGTATGCGACCATCCTAGAAAAGTGGTAGTGGGGGAGGGGAATGAGCTGAACCGGTGGTAGCACCGCACAAGCCTGAGCGAGAGATGGCTGCAGCTGCAGGGCTGTCAGGGCTCAGTGGAAGCACCAGGCTCCAGCTGGAGCTCAGCGCTGATCCTGGCGTTTCTGCTGAGCCCAGAAGAAGCGCCGATCAGCTGGAATGTTGGAGCATCTCCAGGGTCTTGTGATTTACATTCAGATGCTTGGCAACTGATTCATATTTATGACGGTCACAGTGTCCCAGGGTCATGTGAAGTGACCAAAACCTGCTGCAACCACCCACCAGAGGGGGGGAAATAAAAACCAAACACACACACCCCGCTGCCAATCCTCAGTAGAAATGCTCACAACAGTGAAAACCTCATACAGGAGGAAGAGCACCGCCGGGCGGGCAGGCAGGTGTCTTGCTCGGCTGTGGCTTGGGGGGCACTTTTTTCAGTGCCATTGTAACTTCGAACAGTCACTAAGCAAACTGTTGTAAGTCGAGGACTATCTGTACTTTTTTCCTTTTTTTTTTGGTCATCAAGTTTTTGACACCTTGCTAGGCAACTGGTGGTACTCGGATGTTGCCATATCCTAAAAGTGGCACAGTGGGTGCAAAGGTTGAAAAGCCCTGGGCTAGACCCTCCTAAGTTCAGATGAGAGATTCCATAGGAGGTCATGGAGAATAAGAAAGCTAAGTTCCTGTGGGATTTCCAGATCCAGACAGACAGGTAGGAACTAACTAGTTAATCAGAAATTGTGGTGGAAGACAAGAATGAGAAGATAGTGATGGTGGTAGAAGTAGTAGAGCCAAGTGACAGCAACATCAGAAAGGAGGAGGAGAAGCTGGAGAAGGACCAGGACCCAAGGAGGAATTAGGAAAAATGTGGAAAGTAAAGGCCAACATGATCCCAGTGGTGGTAGTCCCAGTGAACAGTCACTTAAATATGAGCCAGCATTGTGTGGCAGCAGCCAAAAAGGCCAATGCAATCCTAGGTTGCATTAATAGAGGGACAGAATCAAGATCATGTGATGTTTTAGTACCACTTTATAAAGCCTTAGTAAGACCACACTTTAGAATACTGCATCCAGTTTTGGTCACCATATTATAAAAAAGATATTGAGATTCTGGAAAGAGGGCAGAAAAGAGCAACAAAAATGATTAGGGGGCTGGAGGCTAAAACATATGAAGAATGGTTGCAGGAATTGGGTTTGTCTAGTGAAAAGAAGGATTGTTGTTGTTGTTAGCTGCGAAGTCATGTCCGACCCATCGCGACCCTATGGACAACGTTCCTCCAGGCCTTCCTGTCCTCTACCATCTTCTGGAGTCCATTTAAGCTCACACCTACTGCTTCAGTGACTCCATCCAGCCACCTCATTCTCTGTCGTCCCCTTCTTCTCTTCCCCTCAACCTTTCCCAGCGTGAGGCTCTTCTCCAGTGAGTCCTTCCTTCTCATTAGGTGGCCAAAGCATTTGAGTTTTAGCTTCAGGATCTGGCCTTCTAAAGAGCAGTCAGGGTTGATCTCCTCTAGGACTGACCGGTTGGATCGCCTCGCAGTCCAAGGGACTCGCAGGAGTCTTCTCCAGCACCATAGTTCAAAGGCCTCAATTCTTTGGCGCTCAGCCTTTCTTATGGTCCAACTTTCACTGCCATACATTGCAACCGGGAAGACTATACGCACTTTTGTTGACAGGGTGATATCTCTGCTTTTTAGTGTGCTGTCTAGATTTGCCATGGCTTTCCTCCCGAGGAGCAAGCGTCTTTTAACTTCTTGGCTACAGTCCCCATCTGCAGTGATCTTGGAGCCCAGGAAAATAAAATCTGTCACTACCTCCATTTCTTCCCCATCTATTTGCCAGGAATTGAGAGGGCCAGATGCCATGATCTTGGTTTTCTTAATGTTTAGTTTCAAGCCAACTTTTGCACTCTCCTTCTTCACTCGCAACAAGAGACTCTTCAGTTCCTCTTCACTTTCTGCCATTAGAGTGGTATCATCTGCATATCTTAGGTGGTTGATATTTCTTCCGGCAATCTTAATTCCAACTTTTGATTCATCTAGCCCTGCCTTTCTCATGATGTGCTCTGCATATAAGTTAAATAGGCAGGGCGACAGTATACAGCCTTGCCGGACTCTTTTCCCAATTTTGAACCAATCAGTGGTTCCGTGTCCAGTTCTCACTGTTGCTTCTTGGCCCACATATAGGTTTCTCAAGAGACAAATAAGATGGTCTGGTACTCCCATCTCTTTAAGAACTTGCCACAGTTTGTTATGATCCACACAATCAAAGGCTTTAGCATAGTCAATGAAAAGAAGGATTAGGGAGTGACATGAGTGTTCCAATATTTGAGGCGTTGTCACAAAGAAGAGGGTTTCAGCTTAATTTCCAAAGCACCAGAAGGCAAAATAAGAAACAATGGATAGAAACTAATTAAGGAGAGAAGCAACCTGGAACTTAAAGAGAAATTTCCTAGCAGTGAGAACAATTAACCAGAAGAACGACCTGCCTCCAGAAGTTATGAGTGCTCCATCACTGGAGGTCTTTAAGAAGAGATTAGACAACAATTTGTCTGAAAAGGGTCTCCTGTTTGAGCAGGGAGTGGACTAGGAGACCTCCAAGGTCCCTTCCAATCCTGTTATTCTGCTGCTGTTTAGGAAAGCAAGAAACTTGCAGGAGAATGTTGCATTGGCTCACTATAATACATTTGAACTTTTCCCATTATTTATTTATTTATTTGTGTGAGTGAAGTGTGCAAAGCCACAAACCAGTTGGCATCTGCACTTTTTTTATTCTCATGCTTTTATTTATTGCCTCCAAAGAACTGTACCTCGCAGAAGAGTGGAACAGCCTTTGGTGATAACGGCAATCTAGCTGCCGCCACCCTTAGTATGTGGCAGATGGTTTTAGAGACAATCCTCAAGAGCCAGGATTATAAATCGAGCAACTGTAAAACAGGCCTCCATAATTGCTGTTTGAAGCAAAGGCCAGGGGGAATGAGAACAAAACTGGACTTGGAAGCCTTGTCCTTCTTCTGCTACTGTGGTATCTTTCAATCATTTTAATAAAGGGGGAATATTTCATCACTGTTTTGAAATATTTCTGGCCAAGGAGGGAACCTGCCCTATCAGTCCTGATAAATGATTGACATGAAGGAAGAGAGGGAGGGAGGGAGGGAGGGAGGGAGCAAGGAAGGAAGGAAGGAAGGAAGGAAGGAAGGAAGGAAGGAAGGAAGGAAGGAAGGAAGGAAGGAAGGAAGGAAGGATGATGACTATGGAGGGAGGGAGGAATTGTATTTACATGCTATTTTCATCGTTCTGAGGCATGTAGCCCATCATTCAAGAAGAACAGAAAATTCACAGCAGTGCTATCAGGTCAGATAATAAATCAAGGAAGACTTTTGGCCATGGTTATACAGTCATAATAGGAAATACAGTCTTTGAAAGTTCTGGTTTCCTTTCAGCACATATTGTAGCCTGGAACAACGAGTTATCTTGTGCTATAACAGATACCATTCAGTGCTTGAGGTTGAGGAAATCAGCATGATCTGGCTTTGCAAATATGTGATAACATCTGCCTTTTGATCTGATATAAAGCCTGCTTACCTGCATATTCAGGAGAAAAATTGCAGTGCTGTTGGCACAGGCGGTGAAACCGCCTGCAAATTCTTGGATTTCTATCAGCAACTTAATTTTCGTTAGGCCCAAGCCACTTTGGAAGTGAAGTGAATCAGACATGTCAGGATATCTTCAACTGCACGTAGACCTTGAACAAAAGCCTAGTTCAGGCCATACATTAAGGCTTCATTAATGCAATTCAATACTGGTTACTGATACCAACAGCAATAGCAATAGCACTTAGACTTACATCCTGCTCCATAGTGCTTTCCTGCACTCTCTGAGTGGTTTACAGAGTCAGCATTATTGCCCCCAACAATCTGGGTCCTCCTTTTACTGACCTCTGAAGGATGGAAGGCAGAGTCAACATTGAGCTGGTCAGGAGCGAGCTCTTAGCTGTGGGCAGAATTAGCCTGTAATACTGCATTCTGATCACTATGCCACTACAGCTCTTATAACAGAACAAAATATTTGTAACTCAGGGTGAAACTGTGAGTTCCTTGGTACTCTTTGAGTTGGTTATTTTCTTGCAGATGTTTCATTACCCAACTAGGTAACATCTTCAGTGCTAGAAGGAAGCACGGTTCGCTCTCCATTTATATACTGTGGTTTGTCCTACGCGTGTTGGTGAGAGTGTTGGTTTCTTCTTGATAGTTATCTGGAGTCACCCTAACTCTTCCTAGAATTAAAGGCTCAATTGAGTGATTAAAGAAAAACCAACATCTTCTCAGACATTAATTGCAACCCACTTCTGTATTACTGCCAGAAAGAAAACATAGGTGCATCCATGAAGACAACAGGAAATAAGCTTAACTCAAGGAAGATTTTAGTTGTTGTTTTTTAATTAGGAGATATTTTGCTTGAAAGAACAACATAGGGATAAATTGTCATGGAGAAGATCTATCTATGTGGTCACTGGGAGTCAAAAATGATTTGATGGCACATCAATCAATCAATTTTGCTTGATAAAGGGAAAAAAACTGTAGAACAGTATAGGATGATAAACTGAAAATGAGTCTACAGCATAATATGGCTGCAGGAATTGAAATATACTGCAGTTTGCAAATCATGTCACATAATATTTTATTTATTTATTTATTTATAATTAGATTTCTATACCGCCCTATTCCCGAAGGACTCAGGGCGGTTTACAGGGCAAGGTTAAAA
The DNA here is from genome assembly GCF_964194415.1 of Vipera berus. Classification (NCBI taxonomy): domain Eukaryota; kingdom Metazoa; phylum Chordata; class Lepidosauria; order Squamata; family Viperidae; genus Vipera; species Vipera berus. The sequence continues at coordinate 350,952,718 of NC_138202.1, forward strand.
CAGTTAAAGCAGTACAAAAATTAAGATAAAATTAAGATTAAAATAGGATTAAATAACAATAGCCCAAATATAAAATTTAAATTTAAAAATTTTAAACCCCTCAGTCCAGGCCAGATAAATCAAATAACCAGGTTTTTAGGTCCCGGCGAAACAAACGAAGGTTGGGGGTGGTCCGGAGTTCCACAGGCAGGTCATTCCACAGGGCAGGTGCACCCACAGAGAACACCCTACCCCTAGGGATCACCCACCAGCACTCAGTGACCGGCAGCACCCTAAGGAGGCCCTCCCTGTGGTAGCGCACAGGACGATGGGAGATTGATGCTGGCAGGAGGTGCTCCCTAAGATAACCCGGACCCATGCCATTTAGGGCTTTATAGGTCATCACCAGAGAGTTGATTTGGTTTAGTGGTTAAGGCATCAGGCTAAAAACCAGGAGATGAGGAGTTCTAGTTCCTCCTTAGGCATGAAAAGCTGGTTGGGTGACTTTGGGCCAATCACCAGGAAACTGTGAGTTCTAGTTTTGGCTTAGTCATGAAAACCAGCTGTGTGGCTTTGAGCCAGTCACCAGGAGTTTGTGAATTCTAGTTCTGCCTATGAGATGAGATTGGTTTGGCATGTCAAAAACAGATCATGCCAAACCAATCTCATCTCATTCTTCGATAAAGTGACTAAACTAGTAGACCAGCGAAACTCAGTAGACATAGTATACTTGGACTTCAGTAAGGCATTTGATAAAGTAGACCAGAACCTACTCCTTGGTAAACTAAGAAAAGGTGGGATAGACAACATCACTACCAGATGGATCTGTAACTGGCTAACAAACTGTACTCAATGAGTAGTCCTCAATGGCACTACATTCACATGGAGAGAAGTATGCAGTGGGGTATCACAAGGTTCTGTCTTAGGCCCAGTACTCTTCAATATCTTCCTCAATGACTTAGATGAGAGAATAGAAGGGGAACTCATCAAATTCACAGATGAAAACTAGCAGGAATAGCCAACACCCCAGAAGACAAACACAGGATCCAAAAAGATCTTGACCAACTTGAACAATGGGCCCTATCCAACAAAATGAGTTTCAATGTGGAGAAAAGCAAAGTTTTACATTTAGGCAAAGGTACAAATACAGATTGGGCAAGACCTAGCTCAAAAACAGTAACTGTGAGAGGGACCTTGGAGTCCTAGTGGATGATCATTTGACTATGAGCCAGCAGTGTGCAGCAGCAACCAAAAAAGCTAACAAATTCCTGGGTTGTAAAAAAGAGGCCTAGAATCAAGATCACGAGAAGTACTAATACCTCTTTATAAAACCCTAGTCAGACCACACCTGGAATACTGCAGGCAATTTTGGTCACCATGCTACAAAAAAGATGTTGAGACCTTGGAAAAAATTCAGAGAAGAGCAGCTAAGATGATCAAAGGCCTGGAGACTAAAACATACGAAGAATGACTGTGGGACTTGGATTTGGCTACTCTAAAGAAAAGAAGAAATAAGGGAAACATGATAGCAGTGTTCCAGTATTTGAGGGGCTGCCACAAGATAGAGGGGGTCACGTTATTCACCAAAGCACCAGATGGAAGGACGAGAAACTGAGGGAAGTCAGCTCCCCAGAGAAGGAAATATTAAAAGGGCAGAAAAATATATTTCCTAAAAAGAAATTGAAGAACCAGGAAAGCATGTCCAGTTTTCTTAATAGTCTCCGGTCTCCTGTCCCCCAAGCAGAAAACCAGTTCTATAGACATGCAAATGTGAGCCATGAAGAAGGTTGGAACTAGACGCTTAGGAAAGACAAAGACATACCCCAGCCACAGGGAAGCAGGGGCTGGGACATACCCACAACCAGCAAGATTCCTAGAGGGGCCCACCTGGACTAAGAACACACAGGAAATAGCCCCAAACAGGAACCAGAAATAACTCCAAACAATAGAGTCCAGGGGGTATAAAAACCCACTACCCACATGTGGTCAGTCCTTTTTTCTGGATCCATCTTCCTGTCTGGCTTTCCGTAACCCTCTTCCTAAAGCAGTCGTCATGTTGTTTATTCCCGGCTTGGATGGAACCATGATGAAGACTTTTCTTCCAACAAAACAATGATTGGAAACTGATCAAAGAGAGAAGCAACCTGGAATTAAGGAGAAACTTCCTGACAGTGAGGACAATTAATCAGTGGAACAGCTTGCTTCCGGAAATCGTGGGTACTCCATCACTGGAGATTTTTAAGAGGAGACTGGACATCCACCTATCTGAGACGATATAGGTTCTCCTGCTTGAGCAGGGGGCTGGACTAGAAGTCCTCCAAGGTCCCTTCCAGTTCTATTCTATTCTATTCTATTCTATTCTATTCTATTCTATTCTATTCTATTCTATTCTATTCTATTCTATTCTATTCTATTCTATTCTATTCTATTCTATTCTATTCTATTCTATTCTATTCTATTCTATTCTATGAAAGCCGCTTGGGTGATTTTGGGCCAGTCACTTTCAGCCCAGCCCACCCCACAAAGTTGCTCTGGGGAAAATAGGAGGAGGACGGTGTACTAGTTCAGTTTTGCCACCTTGAGTTGTTTAGAAAAATAATAAAGGTGGTATAAAAAGTAAACAAAATAATTGTTCAACTTTATTCTACTTTGGTCAGATTCCACCAAGCCAAACTGGAACAGACTGAGAGAAAGATAATGAAGACGGTTAAGGGACTAGAAATTAAATCGTATGAAAAGTTGAAGGCCTTTTTTTTTCCTCTTCAAACTTGGCAAACTTTAAAATCAGTGGAGGTCAGTCCCTAGAATACTCCAGCCAGAAGCTGAAAGGCATGGAATTTCAAGAATTGGGGGGGGGGGGCGCGAATGAGAATTGTTCTCTAACCCCGCTGGCAAGCCTGAAGTCAAATTATGGATAGGCATATTCAAGTTGGACCTTTGGCCCAAAGCAAGAAAAATGAATCTTTTTTCAGTCCTAGCTGGTAAAGGATGTGTTTTATAACCCCAACATCACACCTTTAAGTTCCTCAAAACCCAATTCATTCAAAAGAAGGTTGTGTTTTCCCAGGCAATCTGATGTGCAAGTTAAGTGCCTCTAAAATCTTCTATTGCCAAGCTCCATAAACTTTGCAAACTGCAGAATTCCCATTGATCTTTCACTGCCTTCCAATTTCATTGCTCCCCGCCCCTCCGCTCTCCCCCTACCCCAGTGGGATTTGCCACTGAGGTAAGAACTCCAGTTAATTGAATGGTACCGCAGTGTCGGGTTTTTATAGTATTTCCTTAAAATAGTTTCTCTCTCCCTTGAGGGCCATCAGTAGTTATACCAAGAACCATCTTCTTCAATGTGTCTTTTCTGCCAAAAACAAAAAAAACACCCTTTATGGTGTGGAAAGATGATAGATCTATCTATAAACATGTTTGAATATCATCATTTGCAGAGGTGAAATATAACGTGGCTTTGCAAAAACTGAGTTCATACCAAACAGGGTTCCTGAACTGAAACCTCTGGAGTAATAACTTTGTCATTCTTATCAACTCAAAGTTAGGTATCATATTTGCAGATCCATGTGAGAATGTAAAATACTTTCCCTTTTCTAATCTCTCCAGCTGAATTTATGTTGACTCATTCAACCCAAACAAAAACTCCATGGATTAATTCAACTCAAATAAATATCCAGATATTATGCTAAGCCATGCTTTGAATGGTTTGCAGAAGAAATCATAATTGAATTTCTTAACATATAACAGAGTTGGAAGGGACCTTGCAGGTCTTCTACTGCAACCCCCTGCTCAGCCAAGAAACTCTATACCATTTCAGATAAATGATTGTCCAGTCTCTTTAAAACTTCCTGTTTTGGACCATGCACAACTTTTAAAGGCAAGCCATTCCCACTGGTTAATTGTTCTCACTATTAGGAAATTTCTCCTTAGTTCTAGGTTGGTTCCCTGCTTGATTAGCTTCCATCCATTGTTTCTTGTCTTGCCTTCTGGTGCTTTGGAGAAAAGGTTGACCCCCCCCTCTTCTTTGTGGCAATCCCTCATCCTTCTTTTCATTAAACTAGACATACCAAAATAATTAATAATAATAATAATAATAATAATAATAATAATAATAATAATAATAATAATGATGATGATGATGATGATGATGATGATGATGATGATGATGATGGAAGGGACCTTGGAGGTCATCTAGTCCAACCCCCTGCTCAAGCAGGAAACCCTATACCATTTCAGACAAATGACTGTCCAGTCTCTTCTTAAAAACTTCCAGTGTTGGAGCATTCATATTAAATTATATTAAATTAATTTTAAAAATTTAATTTTTATTGTTATTATTAATTGTGGGCTTGTACTAATTTAATTCCATTTTATTCTCTTTTTTGTACTGTTTTAACTGCCCTGTGAACCTCCCTGAGTCCTTCAGGAATAGGGCGGTATATAAATTCAACTAATAAATAAATAATAAATAAATAAATTCACAGTTTCTGGAGGCAGGTTGTCCCACTAATTAATTGTTCTGACTATCACAAAATTTCTCCTTAGTTCTAGGTTGTTTCTCTCCTTGATTAGTTTCCATACGTTGCTTCTTGTCCTGCCTTCAGGCGCTTTGGAGAATAGCTTGACTCCCTCTTCTTTGTGGCAGCCCCTGAGATATTGGAAGACTGCTATCATGTCACCCTTGGTCCTTCTCTTCATTAAACTAGGCCAGGGGTGTCAAACTCAATTTCATTGAGGGCCACATCAGCGTTGCGGTTGCCCTCAAGGGGCCGGGTGGATATGGCCTGGGTGGGCGTGGCCTACTGGGTGGGCGTGGCTAGAATGCGTATGGCCTACTGGGTGGGCATGGCCAGCTCTACATCGTTCACATCAAGGGTGCCTATGGGGGCCTGTTGTGACTCAGGGCCAGCCTGTGGTTTCGGCAGCCGGCTCAGATGTGTCGGATGACTCAGATGAGGGGGAGGAGGACCGTGTGGGAGACGAACCGGTTGATGATGGCGTGGAGGCTTGGCAGAGTTCCCAGCCGGGGCCCTCTTCTCAGCTGCGTGAGCCCGATAGTGCGGAAGATGATGACCCACAGCTGGCCCTGTTCAAGGACGCCCGACGCAGGAGGCAGTCGAGCAGGAACAAACAAAGAAAGAATGTGGGACTCCTCGGGAGGAGGCACAGGGAGACCACGCCCTGAGCTCTCTATAAAAGGAGTGTTTGGGGAGGGGCTGGTTGCTGAAAGCAACTTTTCCGCTTGAGAAGACAAGCTCTAGTGTTTTTGTTACCTGCGTAATAAATCTTGGCGGATGCCTTTTAGCCTTGGACGCTCTCCAGTCTCTTCTTTCTAAATAGGGGTTTGCCTTTACAAGGCCAGAAGAGGGCTGGTTCAGAACAGGGCCTGGGCAGGAGTGCGACAGATCTGAGGGTCTCTGGCAGAAGGAGGGTCTCTGGGCCAGGGCCAAGGCAGTGGGGGCTGTTCCCTCACTGTTTCCAGGGTGGCTTCGTGGGCCGCATGAAACCACTTTGTGGGCCGGATCCGGCCCCCGAGCCTTGTGTTTGACATGTCTGAACTAGACATACCCAATTCTAGCAACCATTCTTTATATGTTTCAGCCTCCAGTCCCTGATCATCTTTGTTGCTCTTCTCTGCACTCTTTCTAGTGCAGAGTCTCAACATCTTTTTTACATCGTCGCGACCAAAACGATGTTCTGCAGAGAAGCACTGATTCCCCACAAAACCTCTTCCATGAATACCTTCCAAGAAACAAAAATAATTTTTCCTGTGGTCATGGAAACCATATAGTTCACTGTCCAAATAGGAATGCACAAATGGAGACAGAAGTGTACCCATCACTCTCCAGACATCACAATGAATTTTTTAAAAAAAACTCGTTTGAAAATTTTGAAGAAAAAAAAAGTCTGCACAAAAGGTCAGCTTTTACCCCTGAAGAGGCACTAAAAGGCCAGTTCTCTTTGCCTTCCACCTATTTTTGTGAACCTACATTTTCAGTGATCACTTCAATAGGGGCCAAATATCAAAAAGGCTGAATATTACATTAACTTGTTTTTAACACATCTCACTGAGGAAATGTGCCATGCAAGCTTAAGGTAAAGGTAAAGGTTCCCCCGCACGTGCGTGCTAGTCGTTTCCAACTCTAGGGGCCGGTGCTCATCTCCGTTTCAAAGCCGAAGAGCCAGCGCTTGTCCGAGGACGTCTCCGTGATCATGTGGCCGGCATGACTAGACACCAAAGGCGCACGGAACGCTGTTACCTTCCCACCGGAGTGGTCCCTATTTTTCTACTTGCGTTTTTACGTGCTTTCGAACGGCTAGTTTGGCAGAAGCTGGGACGAGTAACAGGCGCTCACACTGTTACGTGGCACTCGGGATTTGACCCGCCAAGCTGCCGATCTTCTGATCGACAAGCTCAGCGTCCTAACCCACTGAGCCACCGCGTCCCTCATGCAAGCTTATACATCCCATTAATATTTCTAAGTGACACACAACATGCTCCGGTTATGATTAAAATATGTGATGTGTCAATATTTATCTTTTCTTTTAAAAACAGTGACCCGGGTCATATACAGTGAGCTCACCAAAAGCCAGAGACTGAATGACTGAAAAGTTGCACTCGCTGAAAAAAAAAAGGAGATCTGGAACGTATGAATAATGATTGTGCAATACTGTATATCCAAACACAAGATGTTCCAAGCCAAAATGTGAATGTATTTTGGAACATACCATTCTTGTACTCCTAGTATCGTGGCACAGTCATAATCCAAGAAACCGTAACAACTAACCAGATTACAAGGAGTCCTCGACGTACGAGCACAACTGAGCCCCAAATTTTTGTTGCTAAGTGAGACATTTGTTAAGTGAGTTTTGCCCCACTTTAGCACCTTTCTTGCCCTAGCTGTTAAGTGAATCACTGCAGCTGTTAAATTAGTAACACAATTGTTAAGTGAATCTGGCTTCCCCCATTGACTCTGCTTGTCGGAAGGTTGCAAAAGGGGATCACATGACCACATAAATGAGTGAGTCAGTTGCCTAGCATCTGAATTTTGATCACGTGACCATAGGGATGATGCAATGGTCAAAATGTGAAAAATGGTCAAATCGCTTTTTTTCAGTGTTGTAGTAACCTCGAATGGTCGCTAAATGAACTGTTGTAAGTCGAGGACCAACTGTAGCAGATGAGTGACCACTTAAAGACCGATGAATGGTGTTAAGAGCACCAACAATTCATTTGAGGTATAGAATATAGGGTTCTTTATTGGCCAGGTGTGGTTGGACAGATGAGGAATTTGTCTCTGGTGCGCAAGCTCTCAGTGTACATATTGTACAAGTAATAGTAATGAATCATGATCATATACAACATGAAAATACATTCCTCATAAATCGTGAAATACATCACTTCATCATAAATCATAGGATGCAACACTTAGTGATAGTCATAGGATATTAGCTAAGCAACAACAGAAATCATACTAAGAAGATAAGGATAGGTAATAGGAGAGATGAGAATAATAGTAATACAGCTTTACTAAGTAGTGCGAAGGTAATGTAGGAGTTAGTTGTTAAGCAGAGTGCTGCTAAAAAAAAAAGAACTGGAGAGAAGAGAAGTTTGAAGTTCCATCTTCCATTCCATGAAAGGTCATCTCAGATATCTCTCTAAACACATCCACACACCCTTTTGCTGCTTCGCTACCCACAAGAAGGTTTCATTGACAGGTATGGACTTAATAAGTGATTGAGTGGATGTGAGATGCTTCTGTTGTTCAAATAAAGCTTTGAAAAAACTACTGGTAGTTGGAAATTCAGGCTTAAAGAGGAAAAATAAATAGAGTGTAATCAGATTGGGATATGGTATCTCAACTCAAATCTTTCCCAACAAAGATCAGCACCCTGGCCAGCTCCTTGCCACTAAGGGAGATCGTATCTCGATGCAGAACTGAGGGTATCTGAAGCTTTATATAAACTACCCAACACTACATTGTGGTTTACTTCTTATCAATATATGGAAAAGGTTGAAAGACCATAGAGTCAAGCCCGGAAGACCTGACCAGGAAAAGTCCTGGTTCATATATAAGGCCGCTCAAGGAAGGGACTTGCAAGGAGCATAGAAAGAGAGCTGTTGCTTCAGTGGTGGTTAGCTTCTGAGCAACTTTACACGTAGGAAAACTAGTCCAATCAGGAACCAGAATAACAACAGAGTGACCTTGGAGGTCTCTTAGTCCAACTTCCTGCTCAAGCAGGAAACCCTACACCATTTCAGACAAATGGTTGTCCAATCTCTTCTTAAAAATCTCCAGTGTTGGAGAATCCCTAACTTCTGGAGGTAAGTTGTTCCACTGATTAATTGTTCTCACTGTCAGGAAAATTCTCCTTAGTTCTAGGTTGTTTCTCGCTGGTCTGTAACCAGCTTGGCTAAAGACCAATCAGAAATCAGGACACTTGGTGATAAAGACAGGAGAATCCCTGCTCAGTTGCCTGTGATTTGCATAGCAGTTTGATCTAATGATCAAGGCACCAGGTTAGAAACCAGGAGATTGTAAAGTCTAGTTCCACTTTAGGCAGGAAAGCCAGCTAGGTGACTGTGGGCTAATCACTCTTTCTCAGCCCCACCCATATCACAGGGTTTTTGTTGTCGGGAAAATAGGAGGAGGAAGAAGCATTGGGTATGTTTGCCAGTTTCAGTTACTAATAAAAATAATAAAGGCAGGATAAAAATAAATGACTAATAAAGAGCAGGCCACTTTGCCTCTGTAGATGCCAACCACAGTTGGTGAAAGGTCAGGGAAGCTATTGTTTAGACCAGAGGTCTCCAACCTTGGCAACTTTAAGACTTGTGGACTTCAACTCCTCAGCAAGCCATGCTGAGGAGAAAGGGAAAGGTTTCCATGCTGAGCCATGCTGGCTGAGGAATTCTGGGAGTTGAAGTCCACAAGTCTTAAAGTTGCCAAGGTTGGAGACCCCTGGTTTAGACCATTGTCACTAAACCCTGAAGCTCAACACTGCCCGATTTCTAAATTAGCATTAGGCCCATAATCCATAGCCTTTTCTTCTCATAAGCATGCTGCACCGATGGCAGATGGACATTGCAATTTGAATTTTGGATTTACTTTGACTTGAAGTTTTAAGGGATAAGGGATAAAGAGCCATGGTGGGCAGTGGTTAGAATGCAGTATTGCAGACTAACTCTGCCCACTGCCAGGAGATCAATCCTGACTGGCTCAAGGTTGACTTAGCCTTCCATCCTTCCGAGGGCAGTAAAATGAGGACCCAGATTGTTGCGGGCAAGAGGCTGACTCTGTAAACTGCTTAGAGAGGTCCATAAAGTAGTATATGTCTAAGTGCTATTGTCAGGGCTATCTAGAGCAGCACAGTGAGATAATTGCGGAACGGTGGTTCATCCAATGTTGTCGCCATCTTGAAAGAGCTACTCCTCAAAGGCTGATCTTAGGAGGGCTGTCAGTGCTCTCCAATGTCATTCGATCCCTCCCTCTGCACGGATGCACACAAAAGACAGTGTGTGAATCTTGCAGACTCAGGATGGATATGTCCCCTAGCAGGAAGCAGGAAGGTCAAGACAACAACTGCACTTTGTAGGACATTGTTTCATAGCAAAAATGCATGTGTGTACAGAAAGGGAAAGGTAATTTAATCTGGCTCCCAAAGGATATTAAAAAAAAGAAAAATCTAAGTGAAGAGTCTCATGTTTCAGCTTCCTCCTTGGATATAGTGAAAGCGCCTTCTCTCCCCCCACCAATTAGAATAGGAGAGAGAGAGGGAGAGAGAGGGAGGGAGGGAGAAGGAGGGAGGGAGAGGGAAAGAGAGAGAGATCAAAAGCTTGAATTTGGAACAGTCGGTTTTTCAGGATGACATCTAAAATAGAATGAGATCTGTAGAAAACCGTCAATGCTCTTTCAGAATCAGTTTTGTATTGTTTTGATTTTTCTGCATATATGGCCCTCTCTCCCTGTTACAACCAGTTAGGAAAACATCATTCATTGCAGGCAGTCAAGCACTCTGGAGTATCTAGCAAGGTTCTGGCTAACATTTCTTTCCCTTGAGATTAAACAAAACCGTCCCAAAAGTTTAAAACTTCCCTGCATCTCTTGAGAATAGTATGACAGATGCATGCTTAAATAGCAAACTACTAACAAGAATTCTGCAACAGCTTTGTTCCTTATGCCACCCGTCTTGTAAATTTGCAGGATTCTTTTTTTTTTGCCATGTATTATGTACACATTTGAACTAGACTGTGATGTTTCTTGGTGTCATATCTGTGTGTGTATGTGGGTATATGCACAATTGGGTGGGGGTTGAGAGAGAGAGAGAGAGAGAGCTGAATGCAACACAATTTCATTTTAATGTATGCTGATTAGTGTACATTTAAAGTGGCAATAAAGTTTTCATTCCACTATTCTAAAATGAGAGGCAAATTTAGTTCCTTCTTTCACATGGCAATTGGTCATCCTCTAAACCCAAGCTGCAAATGTACAGATGGCCCACTAGAAAGACAAATTCTTCCTATATTTTAATTTTGTACATCAAAAATAATTTTTTATAGGTAAAGGTAAAGGTTCCCCTGCACATGCGTGCTAGTCGTTTACAACTCTAGGGGCCGGTGCTCATCTCCGTTTCAAAGCCGAAGAGCCAGCGCTTGTCCGAGGACGTCTCCGTGGTCATGTGGCCAGCATGACTAGACGCCAAAGGCACACGGAACGCTGTTACCTTCCCACCGTAGTGGTCCCTATTTTTCTACTTGCATTTTTACGTGCTTTCGAACTGCTAGGTTGGCAGAAGCTGGGACGAGTAACAGGCGCTCACTCTGTTACGCGGCACTCGGGATTCGACCCGCCAAACTGCCGACCTTCTCATTGACAAGCTCAGCATCCTAACCCACTGAGCCACTGCGTCCCTGATAATTTTTTATACCTGTGTCCAATTTCCTTGGACTTAATTTCATTGGAGGCAAATGCATCTACTCCAGGTGACTCCTAAGCTTGGTGCCAGAGCACCCCCTTGCCCCTAGTTTATATATTTAATTATTTATTTAGAGGATTTATATGATCGCCCACCCACTCTCAATGACACTGCACAGTTACTGCTGTACACACAAATAAAAAAATGCAGCTAATATATTTTCCTTCCTTCCTTCCTTCCTTCCTTCCTTCCTTCCTTCCTTCCTTCCTTCCTTCCTTCCTTCCTTCCTTCCTCCCTTCCCTTCCCTTCCCTTCCCTTCCCTTTCATGTTCACTTATCCCGCAGGAGAGCTGAGAAATAACCCACTTCTTTTTCATTTTGTTTTTTTTAAAACATATGAAATTTACTAGAGTTCTGCCAGTTTCTCTTCTAAATGAAGAACTGACAAACACTTAAAAAAAATCCAATCCTTAACGGATGCCCAAGCGATTGAGACTTATTTTCCTAACACAGGAAGGAGGGGTAAAGAAGCAGAGGAAACCAGTAATCAGGTGACTTGTCAAACATGGTCTGAACAGACGATCAGATCATCATCGTGGAGAATGAAGTACATGAAGGGGTTGAAATCCGGGAAGGCGGTTTTACACAGGCAGGCGGCTAAGCCTGCCATGCAGAAGAGCACAACTGCAAAGGTGTGAGTTGAATCTGACAATGCCCTGCACCTTTCTTGCTTCTGGTTGAAATGTTCAGTTTATAATCTCAACCTTCCATTTAGCAATTGCCAGACTGCCCAAATCAAGTTAAAAAAGAAAAAGGAAAGGTTACTGTTTCTGGACAGCAAAAACCTAGATGACCATTAGAGGGCAATAAAAATCCTTTCTCTTTTCCCTGCCCTCTAGTGGTTATATGGGGGGGTTGCAGCAGAGAATATAGAAAACATTTCTCATTCCTCCTCTTGAATACTGTAATTGCAGGAAAGCAGAACCCACCACCCATTGAGAAGAGGCCAACAAGGACTGTTAAGGAACTCGTGCTGTGGGAAAGCTTTTCTGAAAATTTCTCTGCAACGTTTGGCTTCCCTACTGTTTGCATCCTGTAATTCTACAAGCGAGGAGGTTTGAAGGCGATTCAGAAGCGCATAATGGAAGGAAGGAGAGGGGGTGCCTGGGAGAAATTGGACTAACAAAAAAGCAGCTCCAGCGGCAAGAAACAAGAGCATCTTACCACAAGGGGTGTTACGCCGTGATGTCCCTTACAGCGTTAATTCAGCCTGGGACTGAATTAGCCAATTGACAGACTTGAGTGTGTGTGGATTAATTGGATAGGTCTGTCCTAAGCATCCCTGCCTGAATATCCTTATCAAGATCCTGCTTGATTGTAGACAGCAGGAGACGCAGTTTGGGTCTCTTTGATGCCTGCCTCTTTCAAGGAAGAATCACATGTTCTTTATCTATATGCAAATGCAGTCCCAGCTTTCTGATGAGAGCATCATTATACAGCCATTTATTCCAGAAGCAGCACAATTAGCAGATTACACACACACACACACACACACACACACACACACACACACACACACAGCCTGCCCAATTTCTTGTCTATTGAGTTTTGCTTGGGAAGTTATTTGGTGCTCAGTGAAAAGCTGGTTAAGTCAGGGAGGAGGGAAGTCCTCTCACGAGGACGTGGCATGAAGACAGATTATTATGCATTTGGCATAGAAGTCAGAATAACAGAGTTGCAAGGGACCTTGGAGGTCTTCTAGGACAGGGCTTTTTAACTTTTTCACCCATTGTACCACTTTTAGGGTATGGCAACATCCGAGTACCACCTAGCAAGGTGTCAAAAACTTGATGACCAAAAAAAACAAAAAAGGGGGGAAAAGTGATGAAGTACAGGTAGTCCTCGACTTACAACAATTTGTTTAGTGACTGTTCGAAGTTACAATGGCACTGAAAAAGTGCCCCCCAAGCCACAGCCGAGCAAGACACTTGCCTGCCCGCCTGGCGGCGCTCTTCCTTCTGTCTGAGGTTTTCATTGGATTGGTAGCAGGGGTGGGGTGAGAAATTTGGTTTTTATTCCTCCCATCTGCCTGGTGGTTGTAGCACGTTTTGGTCACTTCACATGACCCTGGGACACTGTGACCGCCATAAATATGAATCAGTTGCCAAGCATCAGAATGTAATTCACAAGACTCTGGAGATGCTGCAACATTCCAGCTGATTGGCGCTTCTTTTGGGCTCAGCAGACGTGCCGGGATCAGCGCTGAGCTCCAGCTGGAGCCTGACACTGATCCTGGTGCTTCTGCTGAGCCCTGACAGCCCTACAGCTCCAGCCATCTCTCGCTCAGGCTTGTGCGGTGCTACCACTGGTTCAGCTCATTCCCCTCCCCCGCTACTTTTCTAGGATGGCCACGTACCACCTGCTAGGTGCTAATGTGCCACAGGTGGTACTTGTACCACTGGTTGAAAAGCCCTGTTCTACAGTAGTATCTAGTACTCCAACCCCCTGCTCAAGCAGGAGACCCTATATCATTGCAACCAAGTGGCTGTCCAGTCTCTTCTTGGAAATCTCCAATGATGGAGGCACCCACAACGTCTGAAGGGAAAGCCATTCCAATAATTAATTGCTCCATCAGGAAATTTCTCCTTCGCTCTCTGTTGGTTCTCTCCTTGATTAGTTTCCATCCATTGTTTCTTGTCCTGCCTTCAGATGCTTTGGAGAATAGGTTGACTCCCTCTTCTTTGTGGCAGCCCCTCAAGTATTGGAAGACTGCTGTCAGGTCACCCTTTAAGTTCTTCTCACTAAATTAGACAAACCCAATTCCTGCCACCCTTCTTCATATGTTTTATGTCAACGCTGCTAACATCGGATGTTCTTGCTTTGGCAACCGATGGTAATGTAGCCATCTTTTATCTTTCGCTTTTAGAGTTAGATGATGCTGGGAGGGGGGATGTGGATGAGAGTCCAGTTAGTCATAACAACAATAACTCAGCCGTGGGAATCAAGGTTATTGCGCCCAGAGCTGATAAAAGATTTGGCGGGCTGGAGAGCTAGGGAGAAAGCCCGTGCTTCACGCTAATTGAATGAATGAATGAACCTTTATTGTCAAAGTACAACCATGTATACATTGAGATTAGCTGAGCCTCCCTTCGTGCTCCCACCCCCCAACTCACAGTGACAACAAACCTCCATCTTATTACACCATGTGAACTAATTGCACCACACACCGGCCTCGCAAATCAATTCTGCATAAAGTTTATAAAAATTATTTCCCGTTCAAAAGCCTAAAGCCCACAATTGGGGAATGTGATTTATGACTGTTAAATTGGAGAAGGGAATTGTGCTTTGATACTTTGTGCGGGGGTGGGGGTGGGATTCAGTTCTTGGCTTTAATATGTAGTGCCGATGCTTTGTTTCTCCAATAAAAGATTCTTTAAGGTAAACAATGCCTTGAAGTTCTTTCAAAGAGTTTCATCTGTCAGAACCACGACATTTTAACCTCCAGCCCCCTAATCATCTTTGTTGATGTTTTTCAAGGCTTTGTTGCCCAATTGTCAAGGCTAATGTTAGAAATGACAGATTTAGGAAAAGATCCCTCCTCCCAATTATGTTCCCTATCGCCTATATTCCTCTCATGGGGCATTTGGGGGAATGTGTGTGATAATTCATCCCAGTCCAATAAAAATACAGGAGACGGTTATATGCCCAACCACTCTAAGCAATTTTTTTAAAGCGTTGAAAAGTCATACTAGTTCTCCATGCAGAGAAGGGCTATAAGGTTCTACTCTGATGTTTCTCAACCTTGCAATGTTTAGATATGTGGACTTCAACTCCCAGAATTGCATGGCTCTATTGCATGGCTGCGAGGAATTTTCATGTTTTTGCTTGTTTAGGAAGTAACCACATACCGGTAATTAATCATAACTAAGCTTGATAAATCAATTCTGCTTCAAGGCATGTTGCAATACACCATCTATCTGTTTCAAGAAATCATTTTTAAGCTGAACTCTAAGATGTCATGTTCCTAATTCCTTCAACATCAAAAAAGTCTGTCAAGATGGATCATAGTTGGCCAGCATCCCATTCATAGGGCTGCCTATCTGTCCAAAAAACTCTAGGGTTTTGGTGTTGTTTTTTTTGACAGACAAACAAATAAAATGAAGACATTTTATTAAGTCAGGTAAAACCACTTTGAGACTCAGTAAAATCAGGAAACTATCCATCCCATACCTGAATCCCCATAACTAGAGCCAGTTTGGTCTAGCAGGGAAGGCACCAGGCTAGAAAGCAGGAGACTGTGAATTCAAGTGCTGCCAGTAGACACGAAATGCAGCTAAGTGACTTTGGCCCAATCACCCTCTCTAAGTCTAACTCACCTCACAGGGTTGTTGTGAGGAAAACAAGAGGTGGAAAATGTGTTGGATATATTTTCCGCCTTGGGTTGACTGTAAAACTAATACAGGTGGAATGTAAACAAACAAACAACAACTCCCCCCCAGCCTTGGTGCCTGGGGGGAAGACACAAGTCTTCATCGCCTTCTGGAATGTCAACAGGGGTGGAGGTGTCCATATTTTGCAGAGAGGCTGTTCCACAAGACAGGGACCGTGGTAGAAAAAGCATAAAGTCTGGGACCCACCAGGTGGCATTCCTCACTAAACATTCCCACTTGGCTAGATCTGGTGGGATGGGCGGAAATACCAGAAAAAAGCAGCTTTGCAAGTAAGCTGGTCCAATGCTCCTTAAAGCTTAAAGGGCTCTTGAACCTCAGCATTCCTCTCATATACATACATACATACATACATACATACATACATACATACATACATCCTTCCTGCTTCTGAATTCCAACCTCAGATTCCGCTCCTATTTGGCCAGGCAAGCACAAAACTCCAAAAGAGAGTCTGGGATTTCCACTCAGTTTTCCTTATACATTAAAGGGACAATTACTTCTCTTTATTCACCAAAACCAGTGTGTTTCAGGTTTGTTGCTCATTAACCCACCAGGTTTGTATTAACTGCAGCAGCAGGTTCTCCATTAACTGCACAGCGGCTATTAGCTGTACCAAAATAGCTTTTGCTAGAGGATAAACTGGGTGTGGCAACGCACAAAAAAACCACTGCCAAAGCATATAGGGAGAAAGGAGGGCTGTTCAGCAATAAAGGACAAGTGTTTCTTTGGCATGGCATTCAGTCACTGGCATTCAGAAGCAAAAGGATCACCAAGCAGCAGGGCATGGAAGGAAGCAACTAAAGGTGGTTAAAAGTAAAAGTTAAAAGTGCAAGGAAGAGCAACTAAGATGATTAAGGGCCTGGAAACAAAAACATATGAAGAACAGTTGCAGGAATTGGGTATGGCTAGACTAGTGAAAAGGGACGCGGTGGCTCAGTGGGTTAGGACACTGAGCTTGTCGATCAGAAGGTCAGCAGTTTGGCGGGTCGAATCCCGAGTGCCGCGTAACAGAGTGAGCGCCTGTTACTCGTCCCAGCTTCTGCCAACCTAGCAGTTCGAAAGCACGTAAAAATGCAAGTAGAAAAATAGGGACCACTACGGTGGGAAGGTAACAGCGTTCCATGCGCCTTTGGCGTCTAGTCATGCCGGCCACATGACCACGGAGACGTCCTCGGACAAGCGCTGGCTCTTCGGCTTTGAAACGGAGATGAGCACCGGCCCCTAGAGTCGGAAACGACTAGCACGCATGTGCGGGGGAACCTTTACCTTTACCTTAGACTAGTGAAAAGAAGGACTAGGGGTGATATGCTAGCACTATTCCAGTATTTGAGGGGTTGCCACAAAGAGGAGGGGGTCAACTTATTTACCAAAGCACCTGTAGGCAGGACAAGAAACAATGGGTGGAAAATAATCAACGAGAGAAGCAACCTGGAATTAAGGAGAATCTTCCTAACAGTGAAGACAGTTAAGCAGTGGAATGGCTTGCCTTCAGAAGTTGTGGGTGCTTCATCACTGGAGGTTTTTAAGAAAAGAGTGGACAACCACCTATCTAAAATGGTATAGGGTCTCCTGCTTGAGCAGGGGGTTCGACTAGAAGACCTCCAAGGTCCCTTCCAGCTCTGTTCTGTTGTGATTCTCATATCTTTTTCTTACAAGCAGTCCTCAACTTACAACTGGCCTGTTAGCGACTGTTTGAAGTTATGCCAGACCCCAGATTTGAAGGTACTTAAGACCCAGATTTGATGTTCTGATGCCCCCAGTCAGGTGATTGCATTTTTGGGAGTCTGCAATTACAGCCATTTGCAGCATCCTACGATCACATGACCATGGTTTATGACATTTTTGCCAGAAACCACTGTCTACTTCTGGTTTCCTGCAAAAAAAATTGCCTTTGTGGACAATGAGTTCAGTTAACAACCACAGTGTTTGTTTAGTGACCACCGAAAAAGGCACAAAATCAAGTACAGCCATGTGATGACCTGCTGAATGACCAGCATGTCTTTCAACTGTAATCCTGTAGTCAGGTATGGTTTTTTTTTTAATTGAAAAGTTTTAACATACATTTTGTCTTTAACAATCCCCCCTCCCCCTCCCATACCCATCCCTCCCTACCCCTCCCCCCTTCCCCCCCCCCCCCCCCCCGACTTCCCAGAGCTAAGTACAGGGTATAAAAACAAGAAAAAAACAATCATAAACATCCAAATGCTAACAACCACAAACTCTAAAATCTATCACTCTCTAGCTCATATAGGATAACTACAAACACTATTACTATTAAATATTAAAAAAAGAAAAAAGAAAAGAAAGGAAGACTTATTCAAATGCTACATGAAACTTTTTAGTCCCGTATTTGTTCTGGATATACTCAATCCATTTTCTCCACTCCATAATGTAACGTTCTTGCGAGTGATCTTTCAAATAAGCCGATATCTTTGCCATCTCTGCCAGGTCTGAAACCTTTAAAGTCCATTCTTCTATAGTCGGCAGTTCCTCCTTCTTCCAATACTGACCTATTAAGAGTCTTGCTGCCGTAATTAAATTCAACATCAACTTAGTGTCCACAACAGTAGCTTCTGTAATTATACCCAACAGAAAGAATTGCGGACAAAACTTTATCTTTTGCTTGAAGATCTTCTGCATATTCCACCAAATTTTTATCCAAAAGGCCTTAACCTTTTTGCAAGTCCACCATATGTGAAAATATGTTGCATCTTCGTCACCACACCTCCAGCATTTGGGCTGATAGTTCGGATACATACTTGCAAGCTTTTTAGGATCTAAATGCCATCTATAAAACATTTTATAAAAGTTCTCTCTTAAATTTTGAGCTTGTGTAAATTTTACGTTCCTCACCCAGATCTTTTCCCACGTGTCCATTGTAATAACTTCTTGGATATTTTGGGCCCATTTTATCATGCAATCTTTAACAAGTTCTGTTTCTGAATCAATTTCTATCAATGCAAGATATATCCGTTTGATATGTGCAGGACCCTGATTTCTAATTTGCTTTATCAGATTTTCATCAGTCATTGTTAAACCAATTTTCAGATCTTCTTTCCACCTGGCCCGTAGCTGAATATATTGAAACCAAGTTTGAATAATCTTCTCATCTCGCAAGAGACCGTACGGTTTCAGACACCAGACATTTCTTTCCAGACTTAAAATCTCCTTATACGTAGTCACATCATGTTTAAAACCAACATTTATATTTTCTATTGCGTGTTTTGGAATTGCCCACAATGGTATCTTACAATCTAACTTACAATCTAAGCCGAGGACTACCTGTAGTTATATAATAAATAAATATGAGGAGGAGGATGACGATGATGATGGAAAATGAGGAAAACAAAGTGTAGCGGCAAGCAATCAGCAGCTGCATTTTTTTAAGGCTGATGGATAGGACAGGCACGATTGGTCTTTCCTAGTGCTGTCCAATTGTAAGGAGATTAAGACCTGACTTTAGTGAAGGTGTGACCAAGCCATGAAGGGCAGTCATAGACAGGATGCTGAAGACTGTGCAGTGTCTCCAGACATTGAAGGAAAAGGTGAGAAAGAAACTTAAAATAGCCCTGCCTTGATTTTGTTCAGTATAAGATGGTCAAAGAAAAACTAGGATAGGTTTCAAGATTCTCTGATTGTATCCTTCATCAATCAAGTAGCATTCCTAGAATGAAGTCCATATAATGTTTCTTGACCTGGCTAACCTCAGAGGGATGATAATAGCATAATCTCCCAGCAGCCCTTGACTTCATGGCAGATTAAACTTTCCTGATCTCATCTGATCTGAATTCCTTTGCAGATGGATAGGACTGGCAGAGTTCCTGGGAACTGGAGTCCACCCATCATCTTAGAGTTGCTAAGATTGAGAAACACTGCTCTATGCTATTTCTTGAACCTTTCTTCTACCAAAAGTACTACTACAAAAGACAAAATAGAAACAAAAAATAAGAAAATGGTAAGAGAACACCTATCCGACATTGACAAATATAAATCACCGGGACCCAACAGATTACATCCCAGAGTTCTGAAGGATCTGGCAGATGTTATCTCGGAATCATTGCACTATATCTTTCCAAAATCCTGGAGACACCAAGGAAGTACCTGGGGATTGAAAAAGGGCTGATGTGGTTCCCATCTTCAAGAAAGGGGGGAAAAATGGACCCAGGAAACTACAGACCAATCAGTTTAACATCAGTTTGGGGAAAAATTCAGAGAAGAGCAACTAAGATGATCAAAGGCCTGGAGACTAAAACATACAAAGAATGGCTACGGGACTTGTATTTGGCTACTCTAAAGTAAAGAAGTAATAGGGGAGGCATGATAGCAGTATTCCAATATTTGAGGGGCTGCCACAAAGAAGAGAGGGTCACGTTATTCTCCAAAGCACCAGAGGGCAGGACAAGAACCAATGGTTGGAAACTGACCAAAGAGAGAAGCAACCTGGAATTAAGGAGAAACTTCCTGACAGTGAGGACAATTAACCAGTGGAACAGCTTGCCTCCAGATATTGTGGGTGCTCCATCACTGGAGATTTTTAAAGAAGAGATGAAGATAGGTTAACCTGCTTGAGCAGGTGGCTGGACTAGAAGACCTCCAAGGACCCTTACAACTCTATTCTATTCTATTCTATTCTATTCTATTCTATTCTATTCTATTCTATTCTATTCTATTCTATTCTATTCTATTCTATTCTATTCTATTCTATTCTATTCAGATGAACTTCAATTTACCCACCAGAGGGCGCACTTTCGCTGCCTTACGTCTCTCTTCGCTGGTTGCTCACAATGTAGAGATAGGAAAGAACTTTGTGATATAATTACTTTATTTGAAGTTTTTTTCGAAATTACAAAGGTCCGCAGCAGATAAAGTGGAATGTGAGAATTTTGTTTTTAATCTGACTGAGCAGGAGGTGTAATATTGTTAACTATTCCTCATCTCCCTTTTTATCCCGTTGACAGCAATGTTTCCCAACCTTAGCCATGTAAAGATTTGTGGACTTCAATAGGGTACCCTGGGAGTTGAAATCCACATATCTTAAAATGGCTAAAATTGGGAAACACTGGCTTAGAATCTGAGGTTTGGACTGGATAAAACAAAAAAAAATAACAACAGTGACACTTCTTGCTCTTTTACTTTTAAAATTATAATCTGACCCTCTAATTCTGAGTAATCTTATTCAACCCTGGCAACTTGAAGACGTGTGGACTTCAGTTCCTGGCATTGCCCAGATAGCATGAGGAATGATGGGGAGAAGGGTTGCTCTAGTTCAGGGGTAGGCAACCTCGGCTCTTTTATGACTCATGGACTTCAACTCCCAGAATTCCTGAGCCAGCCATGCTGGCTCAGGAATTCTGGGAGTTGAAGTCCATGAGTCATAAAAGAGCCGAGGTTGCCTACCCCTGCTCTATGTTAATTCTTATCTCTATGTTAATTCTTATCTCTATGTTATCCAAAGAGCACTTGCGAAGGTCTGCGCATGCGTCCTGAGGAAGCTGGGTAAGAGGATTTGCAAAGGTTGCATCTGTAGACAAGGAGCTGCAGTGTGCGGGGGTCGTTTGAGGAGTGGGCGTAGGGCATAAATTGGGAGGAATGCATGCTGGAGAAAGGCAGAGAATTAAATTGCGATCTCAAATGCCCTGGAGTCTGCTATGCGGTCGGGCCCTGTAAAAAGTGGCATTTTCCTAAGCTGAGTGGGGAATTCTTATTCAGTAATTCTCTGTTGCTCAATTTAGGTGTTTTTTTTAAGAAAGATATTTAGTTTTAAACTGCTTAAAATGTTGTGGCCTTGTCGCTTCACATTACATGGTGGTATTTCCACCTGAAATCCTTCCAAGAGCTCATGAAGATTCGGGGGGGGGGAGGAGGGGGGAAGAAATGGCCAAAGTCATAGGATTGGGGCCAAGAAGGTTTGTTTTTTTTTTTAGAAAAGGGGGGGTGCCTGCAAACCGACCATATTTATCTTCACCATAAAGACTAGGATTGAAGGGTGGAACAGCAGATTTCCAAGAGGCCGAAAAGTTGCTACTTGGTTTAAAATTCGGAACTCCATTTGAAGTAAAAATGTTAAATGTCAGAAGAATACTTTGATATAAAACTTCCCACATTAGTATGAGAAGACAAGCATAGGCAAGAAAGTACCCGTGTGGAAATGCATGGGTGCAAAACTGGTCCTCCCTCCGATACAGTCCTTGACTTGCAATCGTTCGTTGAGTGAAGTTACAAAGGTGCTGAAAAAAAGTGACTTACGACTGTTTTTCACACAACAATTGCAGCATCCCCAAGGTCGCGTGATCAAAATTAAGATGCTTGGCAACTGGCTCATATTTACGACAGTGTCCTGGGGTCGTGTGATCACCTTTGGCGACCCTCTGACAGCAGAGTTAATGGGGAAGCTAGCTTCGCTTAATAACCATGTTACTAATGTTGAAAGAAAAATCTTCATCGGGGTCCAGTCCAAACCGGGAATAAATAAAATGGAGACTGCTTTAGAAAGAAGGTTGTCATTTATTAAAGAGCAGAACCAGACAAAAATGTGGCTCTGGGAAAGCTGACCCCATGTTATTGGGAGTGGTGGGTTTTTATACCTTCTTGGGCTTTTGTGTTTGGAGTTGTTCCTGTGGCATGAACTTTGACCTGAGTCCGAGTGTGCCTTTCTAGTATTCTAATGGTGCTGGGTTAATCCTATTATGTCCTAAAGGTCATGTCTTGCTTCCTTGGGACTGTGGCTGATGACTATGTCCTGTGTTGGGTTTTTTGGGTGAGCGGGTTGTTGATTCTAGGGATCTTCATCTTTCTAATCCCATTAGCTCTAAGCTTCCTGGCTCCAGTCTTTCTGAAAGGATTATCACATCTGCATTTCTACAGACCTGGCCTCTTCTTCTGGCAGAGACTGGGTGGGTGGGTGGGGTTTCCTGCCTAAGATTTTCCATTGCTTCTTTGGTGAAATATATTCTGTCCTTTTTAATATCCCCCCGAAATATTTCTTTCTCTGGGCAGGCTGACTTCCCACACTTACTTAAGAACAGCAGTGATCCACTTAACATCTATGGCCAGTGGTTATAAAATGGGGCAAAACTCACTTAACAGTTACCTTGTTTAGCAGCAGAAATTTGGGGCTCAATTGTTGTAAGTCGAGGAGTACCTATAAAGCTAACAGGAGCAAACAGGCTATTTTGGGAACTGAAATTCAGTCCTTGGTCTTTCTTCTCAAAACCTTTTTTTAAAAAACTTCACTCTACTTTAGATAATTCCCCCAGGTACAGTAATTGTCCTCGTCTTTACATAAGGTTGCTTCCTACTCCTCTTTAACTCAGCACAGTGAGTCACTTAGAAAGAAAAGGGAGGCAGCCCACAGATTTGAGCTGTGATTCCAAAGTGAGAAAAAGTGTCATCTGCATGGTAGAATCAAGTTTTGTGTGTAGGACACATAAATTAGGTAGTTAAACTGGCAGAACTGGGACTTGCAGCCAATCAGATGAAGAGCAGGGACAAAAAAAATGTTCCAGTTCAGAGTTCCTTTAGAAAAATAGATTTATAAATTTGCTTAATAAATAATCAGTTAAGGAGATATCACCCATCCACAAAACACACCCACACCCTTACCTTTGCGCTCTAGGTGTATTTGCTGCATGACTTTTAATACAATTAAAATTTAGAGATGTAACAGGCTGGAACAAATGAGTAGTAAATCAGAGCTGTTTTTAGATAATTGTCCCTCCAAATTGTGCCTGGCCTTGTCTTACTAATTCATTTATTAATATATTTTTACTGCCATATTTCCCAAGAACATGTGGATCAACCTTGTTAAAGTATTACAATAACATCAATCAGTGCATTAAAAAAGAGCTCGGCAGTATAATTAAAACTGATACGAATTGGTGTCCAGCAGCAGGATGCTGAGACCCAGATGCCTTCTAAATGGCCCCATTTTCAGATCTCCCTGAAGCTCAGAGAGCAAAGGTGCCATTCATATCTCCAGCTAGAGGTTATTCCAAAGCAGGAGTCTTCAAACTTGACCCTTTTATGACTTGTGGACTTCAACTCCCAGAATTCCTCAGCCAGCTTGCCTGGCTGAGGAATTCTGGGAGTTGAAGTCCACAAGTCATAAAAGGGCTGAGTTTGAAGACCCCTGTTCCAAAGGATGGCTGGGAGTTGAAGTCCACCAGTCATAAAAGGGCTGAGTTTGAAGACCCCTGTTCCAAAGGATGGCTGGGAGTTGAAGTCCACCAGTCATAAAAGGGCTGAGTTTGAAGACCCCTGTTCCAAAGGATGGCTGGGAGTTGAAGTCCACCAGTCATAAAAGGGCTGGGCTTGAAGACCCCTATTCCAAAGGATGGGTTTTGGTCTTGAAAATCCCCAAATCTGGGAGGGAGGAAAACTGTGGCATGTCCACATAGATAGTTTATTCCTTCGTGCCCTCACTCTGTTAAACACCTAATTCCCACAGCACTGTCTTATGCTTAAAGATATTTACCCATGTAGTAGGGCTGTATTGCTAGTATCCTTCTCATCTTCTCACCTTCTCCTATTAAAATGATTTATCATTTGTTGTTTGTATCTTATGATTTATATCTCACGATTTATCGTCTATGACTTATCACTCTGGCTTTTGCATGTACACTGGGAGCTTATGCACTGGAGACAAATTCCTTGTGTGCCCAATCACACCTGGCCAATAAAGAATATTCCAATATGAGTGGAATCTCTTTCAAGTCAACAGACCTGCAGGTACTCTACCTGAGTGCCAAGCCTTGTGGGGTTTCAGAGGTCAATACCACTGTGACTTTGCAGGAGCTCAGGACTGGTTATCAATCCATCAATTGCCAATCTGCCCCCCACCCATAAAGGGTGGGGTAGACTTTACTAAAGGAAGAAAGCTGCGAGAAAATAGAGAATGCTTGGCCAGTCACCCTTAAATTGGATCTTTTTGTTGTATTCTGTTTACCAGAATGACAAGGGGAAGGTGAGAGAGTCCAGGAGAGACTGGTATGAATGCCTTAGGACAGGAGTCCCCAACCCCTGGTCCGTGGACCAGTACCGGTTTGCAGCATGCCAGCAACCGGTCCGCACAAATAAGCAAAGCCCCATCCGCGGGATGCAGGCAACACACAAAACCACGCCCCCTCCAGTCCACGGAAAAACCTCTCTCCACGTAACCGGTCCCTGGTGCCCAAAAGGCTGGGGGCCTCTGCCTTAGGAAATTGCTCTTTGACTTAAACAGAATCTGAACTGCAGAAAGAAATGCTTCTTGTTTATAGGCTAATTAAAGAGAAAATCCGCAAGGAGGATTGTGAGTGTGCTGGTTGTTGAGTCATTTCCTGAAAACCGCACAGCTCTCCTGACTAACCAGACTTGGGAGCTTTTTGGCAGCTGACGCAAGGACCCACAACACGGGGGTTGCTTGCGAGCAGCAGTTTGTACCAGTGAATGTGTGGGCTGCTTCATTGGGTTTCAAGTGCAGTTTCTGAGGTCCTCCACTTACAACCTTTCATTTACTGACCGTTTGATGTTACAACGGCACGGAAAAAAGTGACATGACCGGTTTTCACATGCCTGTTGCAGCAGCCCCATGGTCACGTGATCATAATAGGAATGCTTGGCAACTGACCCATATTTATGACGGATGCAGTGTCCCGGAGTCATGTGATCCCCCTTTGCGATCTTCTGACAAACCAAGTCAATGGGGAAGCCAGTTTCATTTAACAACCGTGTTACTAATTTAACAGGTGCAGTGCTTCACTTAACAAGTGTGGCTTGTTAAGATAGAAGGGTTGTAAAATGGGGCAAAACTCATTAACAACTGTCTCACTTAGCAACAGAAACTTGGAGCTCAATTGTCGTAATTTGAGTACTACCTGTATTGTGCATTTGTGTGTCATGGGCTAATTTGGCCTATTGCCCTTGCTACAGAATCCGCTAAAATGGGATTCTGGCTCGGTTTAAAAATTCTCATTAACAAAATGCTTGTCACCTTTCCAATGTCATCTGCACCACTGTTGAAAAGCCCTTGGAATAACATCCTGTTGTTTAAACATAATCCCATTTCTTCAGCTGTGAGCCCCTGGTTCAACATCTCTCTTCTTGGAACTTTCCAGACTAGAAAACCAAAGTCATGCAAGCTGCTGTAACTTTTATTACAACTATAGGTAAAGGTAAAGGTTCCCCCGCACATGCGTGCTAGTCGTTTCCGACTAGCACGCATGTCCGTTTCAAAGCCGAAGAGCCAGCGCTTGTCCGAGGATGTCTCCGTGGTCATGTGGCCGGCATGACTAGACGCCAAAGGTGCACGGAACGCTGTTACCTTCCCACCGTAGTGGTCCCTATTTTTCTACTTACATTTTTACGTGCTTTCGAACTGCTAGGTTGGCAGAAGCTGGGACGAGTAACAGGCGCTGACTCTGTTACGCGGCACTCGGGATTCGACCCATCAAACTGCCGACCTTCTCATCGACAAGCTCAGCGTCCTAACCCACTGAGCCCTTATACAACTTGATTTATGACCACAATTGAGCCCAACATTTCTATTGCTAAGCAAGACGGTTGTTAAATGAGTTTTTGCCCCTTTCTATGACTTTTCTTGCTGCGGTTGTTTGGTGAATCGCTGCAGTTGTTAAAGTTAGTAACACGGTTGTTGGAATCTGGCTTCCCCATTGACTTTGCTTGTCAAAAAGTTGCATAAGGTGATCACACGACCCCGGGATGCTGCAACCGTCATAAATATGAACCCGTTGCCAAGCATTTGAATTTTAATCACGGGACCCCAGGGATGCTGCCACAGTTGTAAGTGTAAAAAACAGTTATGTCATTTTTTTCAATGCTGTTGTAACTTTGAACTGTCACTAGACAAAGGGTAGTAAGTCAAGGACTACCTGTGTGAGGTTATAGAAATCAAATCTTGCAAATATGAATGTGCTTCCCCCTTCCTCCCTTTATCTTCATGAGAACTATGGAGGTGTTGGCTGAGATGTTTGCTCAGGTTACAGTTTGGTTCTGGACTTGGGTCTCTTTTATCTGACTGTTGTCTTGGTAATGGCTCTTCCTCCTGTTCCTCAAGGTCATTCCTTCTACCTATTAAAGGAACATTTTGACTCCCATCACCTTCTGCTCTGTGGCTTATGGTGTGGCCCTGGAGGTTCTGCCCATTGCAAGAGACTGGCCATGTTCCCAAAGAATTCCAAAATGTAAACAATGGGTGTGTCAACGCTGCTAACATTGAATGTTCTTGCTTTGACAACATATGGAGATGCAGCCTTTTTCTTTAACTTGTGTGTTACGCTTAGAGTTAGAATTAGATGATAATGGGGGGGCGGGAGGAAGAATGTGTATGGGAATTAGTTAGACGTAACAGTATCGTAGTGCATGATTCAAGGCTGTTTGAAATAAGAGATGTTAAGGAATGGCGGGTTGGGGAACTGGAGGGAAAGTCTGCATTTCAAACTAATTGGAGAATGTGATTTATGACTGTTAATTAGAGGAGGGGATTGTGCTTTGATACTATGTGTTCAGGGGAAGGGAATTCAGATTTTGGCTTCGACCATGCACGTGCTGATGCTATGCTCCTCGAATAAAGATTCTTTTAAGGTGTTTTTTTTTTTAAAAAAAGCTGCATCTCCATATGTTGTCAAAGCAAGAACATTCAATGTTAGCAGCGTTGACAGGGTGGCCACAAATGAAGTCCCCCCTCCTACTAAAGTGCATTTTCTCATCTGGTGCCCAAAGATGCACCATACTGCAACTTCAGGAATAGCCAATCACTATGCAGGTTAAGCACTCTGGGAATTGTAGTTCAAGGAGTTCAGGAGGCCCAAGGCAAGGGAGGCTCTTTCAAACCCTGAGCTACCAGGTACATCATCTACACCAGGGGTAGGCAACCTTGGGTCTTTTATGACTCGTGGACTTCAACTCCCAGAATTCCTGAGCCAGCTTGGCTGGCTCAGGAATTCTGGGAGTTGAAGTCCACGAGTCATAAAAGACCCAAGGTTGCCTACCTCTGATCTACACCTTCTCTGTTGCAGGCATTGGGGTTCCTCGTGCAAACTGGGCAGTCTAGAAAGTGGCTCAGCTTCATCGTGCTGTCTTCTCTCTTTCCACAGTTGATGGTGGAGGATGATGGCTCCTCTCCCAGGGGTAGAATTGGTGAAGACCCCTTTACAGCTGTACCGCTACCTGCTCCGTTGCTGCAGGGTCCTTCCTGAAAAAAACCTCCAGGATCATTACAAGCACACAATCCGACAGGTATGCTGGGTGCCATCCTGCGGTTTTTCCTTAGTGCCTTTTCTGAAGTGTTTCTTGTTCTCAGCAACTTTAAGATTTTTGGACTTCAACCCCTTAGAATTACCCAGCTAGCATTCTCCAACTAGCAGATTTTAAAGTTACTGAGATTGAGAAACAGAATAACAGAACAACAGTGTTGGAAGGGACCTTGAAAGTGTTCTAGTCCAACCCCCTGCACAGGCAGGAAACCCTATGTTAGTCCACACTTTCCGGTCATAGAGAAATGGATCTGGAGAACATGCAGTGTATTTCTTGGCTGCGTAGAGCTTACCCAGATTCTGAGGTGGTCCACTTTACTGTTGGTGGAGGTCATGTCCTTGCAATTTGCAACCTGTTGTTGAGCAAGGCCAAAGTGAGATCGAAGTGTTCTATCATGAAAGTGGGGTGTTCCTTCAAAAACCCCAGAAGAGATCGAGTCATTTCATCCTGACATTACGTTGCATGAGGAAGCCATCTTTGGAGGGTCCACACTCAGCTGGTCTCCAGTTGAACCTCTGTGGGACCACCTGTTCCCATCCAGCCACCTGTTCCTCAGTGGGCATCTCTCTTTTGATTGTTGGAGAGGACAGAATTTCACCCTTCACTTTTCTTTTTTGTTTGATTAGAACATTCCCTCAATTGTCTACTCATGGAGGAGAGAAATAAAAACCAGACAAATAAATTAACTTCAAAAGAAGGCTAAAACTATTTTCATTGAGATTGCTTTTAATAATCGTACCTTGCAAACCTGACTGTGCTGTGCCTCCCTTCCTTCTTATATGTCTAGTAAATCAGGAAGGTGTTTATGTGAGCCATTTCCAAATAGCACCTTGTTTCCGGGGTTTAAACAAAGTTTCACTCTTTCTTTATTCTTTACATAAGGTTAGGGTTAGGGTTAGGCAAGGGAAAAAAACCTCCCAGTTGTTGTTTTGGCCATCACAAACAACTTCTGTTGTCAGTTGTCTTTCTTCTTTTCACTTGGGCCTGATTGGCTATGGTGTGGTCCCTCCTGGCTTTGTGTGGTTATGTAGATTTGCACATGGCTGGATGGAAGGCAGCAACAGCTGCTCTCTCTCTCTCTCTCTCTCTCTCTCTCTCTCTCTCTCTCTCTCTCTCTCTCTCTCTCTCTCTCTCTCTCTCTCTCTCTCTCTCTCTCTCTCTCTCTCTCTCTCTCTCTCACACACACACACACACACACACACACACTCAGAAGGATCTGTACTTGGCTCTGTCATCTTAACCTCTTTGCTTCTCTGATAGCATCTAACAGCCATCTGTTGCTTCCCAGGGTGACTCTTGTCCCTGATGCTCAGAAAAGCAATGCAGTAGGACCAATGGTTTTTCAAAATTGATTATTTGATGACATGGGTAGGCTCTGCCTGGCTTACAGAATGAGAAATGCAATATGGATACCTTAAAAACGGGGGCGGGGGAGTCTAGAAAAAGCACCACACAGTCGAACAGACCAAACATCCCTTGAGAGGGTCATCACTGCTTTTGCCAAGGCCTAGAACATGGGTATCCATCCTTGGCAACTTTTTAGACTTGTGGACATGCTGGCTGGGGAATTCTGGGAGTTGAAGGGGACTGGAAGCTGAAACATACAAGGAACGGTTGCTGGTATTGTGTATGTCTAGTCTAATGAAGGGACGCGGTGGCTCAAAGGGACGCGGTGGCTCAGTGGGTTAGGACGCTGAGCTTGTCGATCAGAAGGTCGGCAGTTTGGCGGGTCAAATCCCGAGTGCCGCATAACAGAGTGAGCGCCTGTTACTCGTCCCAGCTTCTGCCAACCTAGCAGTTCGAAAGCACGTAAAAATGCAAGTAGAAGAATAGGGACCACTCCGGTGGGAAGGTAACAGCGTTCCGTGCGCCTTTGGCGTGTAGTCATGCCGGCCACATGACCACGGAGACATCCTCGGACAAGCGCTGGCTCTTCGGCTTTGAAACGGAGATGAGCACCGGCCCCTAGAGTCGGAAACGACTAGCACGCATGTGCAGGGGAACCTTTACCTTTACCTTTTTAGTCTAATGAAAAGAAGGACTAGGGGTGACATGATAGCAGTGTTCCAATATTTCAAGGGTTTCCACAAAGAAGAGGGGGTCAACCTGAAGGCATTACAAGAAGCAATGGATGGAAACTAATCAAAGAGAGAAGCAACTGAGAATTAAGGAGAAATTTCCTGACAGTTAGAACAACCAACCAGTGGAACAACTTGCCTCCAGAAGTTGTGAATGCTCCAACACTGGAAGTTTTTAAGAAGAGACTGTCCATCTCACCAATAAGGTTTCTGTCTGAATTGTCTAAGTCAGGGGTAGGGAACCTTGGCTCTTTTATGACTCATGGACTTCAACTCCCAGAATTCCTGAGTCAGCTGAGGTTGCCTACCTCTGGTCTAAGTAAATATCCTTCACTTCTCCCATCACCAATTGTACAAGCCATTGCTTTACTACTTTACTAACCCATGGCAGCGATGATTTATTTATATAATTGTTTATTTACAGAGTTTCAAAGTTCATGCTGACGAAGACAGTCCTGAGAGGATCCAGCAAATTATCAAAAGGGCCATCCAAGATGCTGACTGGGTGATGGACAAAGTAAGCGGTCTGCATCCCATCATTTTTGCCAGATGTTCAAAGGAGTTGTTCTCCAGCAAGTTATATGGATTCAGCTGGCTGGACAACAGCAGTTGAATATCTGACTCCTAACACTTAAAATCTGGGTTATTTCCAAGGAGGGTGACAGCTGCATTTAGGTAAATGAGAAACACTGCTGTGAATGCTCAGCCATAAGGATCAGGGATTCAAGTATTTTTTATTAGTTTATCAAACTATCAAATGCAGAAACACAAAGAAAAATGAAAGTAATGGAAGAATAGGTAAGGAAAACGGGGAGAGAAAAAAGTGTAAAGGGGAAAAGAAAAAGAAAAACAGTTGACTTCCAACTCCTTTTGGCACAGTAGGATAAGGTAATACCATAAAACCTTAACTTTTTACTTTTACATAATAATATACACTAGCCGCTTCTATAACAGCAATCCTATCTAATCAGCAAAACCCAAAATCAAAGTTTGTTTGTTTTTCCCCACCTCAAGCACAAAGTCCAAAAAGCAGTTTCCAAGTAGAACCCATATTAATTGTATTATTTTCTTTAATCAAAGCAGGCAATTTAGCCATCTCCGCTAATTCCATCAACTTTTGCAGCCGTCTAATCCATTGTGGGAACCAAAGTATCCTTCTGTTTTTGTGCATAAAGTATTCTTGCTGCTGTCAGCACCGATCATATCAAAGTTCCATTTCCCCCCCCCCAAGTTCTTTATCCATTAAGCTCGGCCATAAGGATAAAGCTGTTGCATCAGGACGGAGGCTATCTATGGAGATTCTCAGTCATCCAGGTCATGGTTGTCCCAAATGTGCTTTTTCAAAAGGCAACTGGACTTCGGAAGAACTTAAGAAGTTTCTGGGATAAGAAGCGAAACGTCTTCAAGGAAAAACGAAGAAAGTCCAGCTGCCTTTTGAAAAAAAGTTACCTTTGGGACAGGATGGAGGGTGTTTACCGCTTCCCCTCTTGAATTGAATGGAATCTCTCATCTCCCCAAAAAAGATTTGAAACTTGGAACATTGGAATTTCCATCCAAGGAGTCCTTTCCTGACAATTCTCAGCAAAGGCAAAAAAAAAACAACACAAAAAACACCACACCACACACCTGCCCCGATATAAAGACCTTTGCTGACTCACCTTTTTATTAAAAGACCTCAGCTTTTGTGAGGAAAAAGTGCTACGCGACTGAGTGTGGGCTACTGTAAAGTAACATGACTTTCCTCCTCCGAAACCCATCCCTAAACGGGGTATGGGGAGCAAGGGTCTTCCCTAGCATTTCTGCAACAGGCTGGATGGGGTTGAAAGCCTGTGTTTAGGCCTCCTGCTGGCCTGAGCTGGAAGCTCCTGGAGATGTGGGCTCCACGACTTCCATTTTGCCTCCAAAGAGGAAAGCTGATCGGGAAAAACATTAGACAGCTGCTGTCCCAAAGGTGCTTTTCTCAAAAGGTGACTGGACTTTCTTTGCTTTTCCTTGAAGACATTTTGCTTCTCATCCAAGAAGCTTCTTCTATTCTGACTCATTTCCCCCCCCCACACGCACACACCACACACCTTTCTGTCAGAACTGAAGAAGCTTCTCAGATGAGAAACAAAACATCTTCAAGTAAAAAAAAATGAAGCCCAGTTGTCTTTTGAAAAAGCATCTTTGGGACAACCATGAGCTGGATGGCTGAGGATCTCCGTAGACATCAGAAAGCTGCTATTGGGTGATCCACCGTTGCTTCTAAGGGAAATGCCACTTCAGGGACAGGATAGCGGCCTCGTGGACAAGAGATCCCTGATCTCTGCCCTAACCGATCCTCTTCCAAACTGGGTCATGATGTCAGCAATCTAGTGTTACCACCAGACCGTGGGAGTGCGTTCTGCAAACCAGTGTCACCAATCAGTATTCTCAAGTTGAGAAACTTTCCACCATCTGTCCGGTGATTATGATTATATTAAGATTTTAAGCAACATCTTAAACCACTTCTGCCCTATGTTCTACTTCCTCATAAGAGGTGTTCTCCTGATTTTATCTCGGGGCCCACATCTGCAGCCCTGTCTTGAAGTCACTGAGAAGTTATATATATAAATGTATATTTCTTCATTTCAGTATAAGCTGTCTAGCACACACCTCAAACCTCATAACACTTTGTTTCCAAAGAAGAATCAAAGAGAAGGGGTTTTCAGATCATCTAGCCCAGACATGTCAAACACAAGGCCCGGGGGCCGGATTCGGCCTGCGAAGTGGTTTCATGCAGCCCGCGAAGCCATCCTGGAAACAGTGAGGGAACGGCCCCCACTGCCTTGGCCCTGGCCCAGAGACCCTCAGATCTGTTTCACTCCTGCCCAGGCCCCCATAGGCACCCTTGATGCGAACGATGTAGAGCTGGCCACGCCCACCCAGTAGGCCACGCCCACCCAGGCCACACCCACCCGGCCCCTTGAGGACAACCGCAGTGCTGATGCAGCCCTCAATGAAATTGAGTTTGACACCCCTGATCTAGCCCAAGTGCCTACTCAGTGCAGGATCTGCTCCAGAATATATAGATTTATTCTTCCGTTGATAGATGTGACCACCCAATTGCAAGATTGACTGGGCAACCTGCAATTTGAAGAAACACGAAAACAAGGAATTCAAAATAAAATATCGTCTAGAATAATATAACAAACCTTTGGAACATACAAAACAATAGGTTGATGGGGTAACAGAAGTAACCATAACTGAACCAACCCAGAACAAAGAAACACATATTTCATTCAAGGCTCTTACGTTCTGTATAGCAGTGTTTCGCAATCTTAGGATGTGTGTCCCAAAGATGCTTTTTCACGAGGCAAATGGACTTCCTTGTTTTTCTTTGAAGAGGTTTTGCTTCTCATCCAAGAAGCTTCTTGGTGTGAAGCTGAAGAAGCTTCTTGGATGAGAAGAGAAACGTCTTCAAAGAAAAACAAGGAAGTCCAATTGCCTTGTGAAAAAGCATCTTTGGGATAACTATGACCTGGATGACTGAGAATCTCCATAGACCAGGGGTCTTCAACCTTGGCCCTTATATGACTTGTGGACTTCAACTCCCAGAATTCATCAGCCTGGGAGTTGAAGTCCACAAGTCATAAAAGGGCCAAGTTTGAAGACCTCTGCCATAGACACTTAGGATGTGTGGACTTGAAATCCCAGAATTCCTCAGCCAGCTGGCTGGGGAATTTTGAGAGCTGAAGCCCATTCATCTTAAAGTTGTTGAGGTGGAGAAACACTGCTATATAGACTCATCTCACGATCTGGCCCAATGTTTGGGGGAAGAGCCAGGTTTTAGAACCTTGTGAAAGGACAGAAAGATCAGGCCCATCAGAACCTCAGGGGAATGATATTCCATAGGGCAGATCCTGCAACAGGGAAGGATCTTAAGGCAGAATCTGCCAGAGCAGTGTTTCTCAACCTTGGCAGCTTTAAGACGTGTGGACTTCAACTCCCAGAATTACCCAGCCAATTGTGCTGGCTGAGGAATTCTGGAAGTTGAAGTCCACACGTCTTAAAGCTGCCAAGGTTGAGAAACACTGTGCCAGAGCATTCGTGCAGATGATGTTTCACCCTCTGCTTGAAGCTTTCAACAAAGCAGCAACAAAACATGTACCAAGAGAAGACAATATGTGTAGCTCAGGGTAAACAGTGGAGTCCTCAATGCTCTCTGAGCTTGTTTGTTTGCTTGCAGACATTTCATTACCCAACTGGGAAATGATGATGTTACCTAGTTGGGTAATGAAATGTGTACAAGAAAACAACCAAGCTCAGAGAGCACCCAGGACCCCCACAATAAAGCATGTGCTTGTTATCCAACATGCTGTGCTTCACATGGGCTGTATTGGGATCACAATTCCAGCTGAGTTGGCTTTCTTTTGATCAGTTGTCATGGGGGGTAAAATGGCACATGGATGACAGAAGGACCAACGGGTGCCAGAGTTCTCACACAATGAAAACTAACGTAATAGTAAATAGGAAGATTGCCAAAACAGGACAGATGAAAACAAGCTGAGTTCAAGTGATGTTGCTAAGCAGCTGTTATGTTGGGTTGTGAACTGGGAGAAGACAGGACTTCTTTAAGGAGTTGCTAACAGATCCTTCAGATATTCCTCTTTGAATGTACAGGTGGTTCTCAACTTACAGTCATTCGTTTCGTGACTGTTCGAAGATTCAACAGCACTTAAAAAAGTGCTATGACCATTTTTCCTACAACTCTGACAGCATTCCCATGGTCACATGATCAGAATTCAGAACGCTTGGCCACAGGCATGTAGTTATGACGGTTGCAGTGTCCTGGGGTCAGGTGATCATCTTTTGTGACCCCTTCTGACAAGCAAAGTTAATGGAGGAAGCTACATTCACTTCGCAACCCTGTTACTAACTTAACAACGATGGTGATTCACTTAACAACTCTGGCAAGAAAAGTCACAAAATGAGACAAAGCTCACTTAATAACTGTCTTACTTAGCAGCAGAAATGTTGGGCTCAGTTGTGCCTAAGTCGACGATTACCTGTATAGTCCACTCCATCTTTTCCCCTTCAAATCCAAATTGTTGCATTGTACTGTTGAGCAGTTTATGAATATAACAAGCTTTATAACTGAGCAGTGGGATTGGTCTGGTTAGCTTTGTTTTAGTAACAAGCTGGTGCAATCTGTCAGTTTGGCATTAACTTTGTTTTCAGGGGGGGGGGGGGGTTGTGCCTAGCTTGTTCTGTGAATGTAACCAAACCATCCAGGTTTCATGACTAACTGCAGTACTTGGTCTAAAGTCCACATGCTAGTCTGTCAGGTCTCATAGGACAGGGGTCCCCAACCTGTGGGCCACGGCAGTGGTGGGATTCAAATATGTGAACAACCGATTCTCTGTGTGGATGCCGCTTCCGGAAGTCCATTCTGGGCCTGGGCAACAAAAAATTAGCCACCAGTTCTGCTGAACTGGTGCAAACCGGCTGAATCCCACCACTGGTCACGGCCCACTAGTGGCCCATGAGGGGGTTGCAACTGGGCCGCGAAAATGGCTGGCGAGCGCATGTAAGTGCATCCTCACTTGTGCAAACAGCAGGCGAGTGGGCAAATGCACGCTTCATTGAGAGGCAGGCGTGCGTGCAAAGGGAGTTGTGCACGTGCTTGCCTGCCACTCACGCAGAACCACCCCCTCTCGCCCCCGGTCTGCAAAGCAAGAAAGGTTGGGAAATTCTGTCATTGGAAACTGCTTTGTACATAAACGATGTTTATATAAACTTAATAAAATATTACACAGATAGATGATAGATAACGTAGTTAGCTAGCTAGTTAGATAATATAGGTAAGCTGATTAGATGTGTGTGTCTGTGTGTGTGTGTGTGAGAGAGAGAGAGAAGCTTTTGGGGTCAGTCTGTTTATGAATATTTTATTGATTATAAAGTCCAAAAGGTTGGGACAACCATGGCCTGGATGACTGAGAATCTCCTTAGGCATTGATTGTAAAGATAAACTACTAGTATTATTAATACACAATACTAATTTTCTTTATTAATATCCATCTTTGAATTTTTCTTCCCTCTCTTCCTTTCACCCTTTCCCTTTTCAGTATAAGAAACCAAAGTAAAGGAGAAACAGTTGGTGGAGAAACCAAGATTTTTTTCTTAAAGCAATTAGACCGAAGAAACCAGTTTATAACAGTAGCCAGTTCACTGGAAGAGAAGAAACTCAAATTCAGCCAACTTCTTTGCTATTGAAGGTCAACCTTTAATAAATAAGGGACAAGGTGTCTAAAGCAACTGATCTTTAGTAATTGAATTTTCTGAGCTGAAATAACATGGCCTGTACAGGGCTTGGAGCAGGAGTCATCATCATGAGGTTGCATTTCCACAAGACATATTCCACGTTCCCACAGGATTGCTCTGTTATATGTTGCTAGCATGCAGGAAAATGGATTCATTTTGGACCAAGGGCTGCTCTTTGCCTGGAAGCTATAATAAAATCAAGTTTTGATTTGCCTCAACTGCTGTTGATTTCATCGCCTGGATACTTGGTGGCATACGTTCATCCTTCCCATGCACTTCTGTAGAATACCCAGTTTGTTTGGGGTTTTTTTAAAAAAAGGCAGAAATAAATTCTCATTCTTCTTATTTTTTGAATAAATGCTGTTGATGCTGAGAAAGGAAATGAATCCAGGAGAACATGAGTTCTGGTCCCACCTTAGACATGAAAGCTGGCTGAGTGATTTGGGCCAATAATCAGGAGTTGATGAGTTCTAATGCCGCCTTAGGCGTGGAAGCCGACTTTGGACCAATCATCAGGACACCGTGAGTTCTAGTTCTGCCTTAGGTATGAAAACAGGATGGGTGGCTTTGGGCCAATCCCTCTCTCTCAGCCCAACTCACCTCACAGGGCTACTGTTGTGGGGAAAATAGGAGAAGGAAGGAGTATTAGGTATGTTTGCCACCTTGAATTATTTAGAAAAAATAATGAAGGTGGGATAAAGAAAGGAAAGGAAAGGAAAAAGGAAAAGGGAAGGGAAAGGGGAAAAAATGGAAAAGAAAAAGAAAAAAGTGGATGCTCCCTGGGTGACCTTCAGCTCCTTATAATAAAAATAATAAGTTGGAAGGGACCTTGGAGGTCATCTAGTCCAACCCCCTGCTCAGGCAGGAAACCCTATACCATTGCGGACAAATGGCTGGCCAGTGTCTTCTTAAAAACTTCCAGTGTTGAAGCATCTACACAGCTTCTGGAGGCAGGTTGTTCCACTGGTTAATTGTTCTCACTATCAGGAAGTTTCTCCTTAGTTCCAGGTTGCTTCTCTCCTTGACTAGTTTCCATCCGTTGCTTCTTGTCCTGCCTTCAGGTGCTTTGGAGAACAGCTTGACTCCCTCTTCTTTGTGGCAGCCCCTGAGATATTGGAACAGTGCTATCATGTCCCCCCCCTCGTCCTTCTCTTCATTAAACTAGACATACCCAATTCCAGCAACCGTTCCCTATATGTTTTAGCCTCCAGTCGCCCAATCATCTTTGTTGCTCTTCTTATCTCTTTCAGTCCAACATACCTCTGGGTGGGCATAGATCACCCAAATTCCTTGCCACCAAGAAGAGGGGATCAACCTATTCTCCAAACAACCTGAAGGCAGGACAAGAAACAATGGATGGAAATTAATCAAGGAGACAAGTAACTAGAACTAAAGAGAAATTTCCTGACAGTTAGAACAATTAATCAGTGGGACAACTTATCCCAAAGATGCTTTTTCAGGAGGCAACTGGACTTTCTTGTTTTTTTCTTCTTTGAAGACGTTTCGCTTCTCATCCAAGAAGCTTCTTCAGCTCTGACTGGATGGTGGGGAATGGAAGGATTTATATTCCTGGCAGACAGCTTTCATTCCCCACCATCCAGTCAGAGCTGAAGAAGCTTCTTGGATGAGAAGCAAAATGTCTTCAA
The DNA here is from genome assembly GCF_964194415.1 of Vipera berus. Classification (NCBI taxonomy): domain Eukaryota; kingdom Metazoa; phylum Chordata; class Lepidosauria; order Squamata; family Viperidae; genus Vipera; species Vipera berus. The sequence continues at coordinate 350,990,325 of NC_138202.1, forward strand.
AGAAAAACAAGAAGGTCCAGTTGCCTCAGGTCTCCACACAAATTTGCACTACTTGGGTGGCCCTGAGGACACAGGTAAACCTCCAAATGGCCACAATGACTCTCTAAAAGAATGCAAAAGACCAGCTGTCTGCAAGGAATATAAATCTTTCTATTTCCCACCATTAAGTCAGAGCTGAACAAGCTTCTTAAATGAGAAGCAAAATGTCTTCAGAGAAAAACAAGAAAGTCCAGTTGCTTCCTGAAAAAGCACTTTTGGGACAACCATGACCTGGATGACTGAGAATCTCCATAGACAGTGGAATAATTTGTCTTCAGAAATTGTGGGTGCTCCAACACTGGAAGTTTTTAAGAAAAGATGGAACACCCATTTGTCTGAAATGGTATAGGGCAGGGGTAGGCAACCTTGGCTCTTTTATGACTAATGGACTTCAACTTCCAGAATTCCTGAGCCAGCATGGCTCAGCATGGAAACCTCTCCTGTTCTCCTCAGCATGGCTGGCTCAGGAATTCTGGGAGTTGAAGTCCACGAGTCATAAAAGAGCCAAGGTTTGCCTACCCCTGGATGGGGTCTCCTGCCTGAGCAGGGGGCTGGACTAGAAGACCACCAAGGTCCCTTCCAATCTATTATTCTGTTATCAAGGGGATCCCTATTTAAGCCACCTTGGCTTCCTGGAGAAAAGGTGGGATATAAATCTAAAAATAAAAATAAAACAAATACCTGAGGGGCTGAGTATCTTTTGCAGAAGTAGCAGGAAACCTTTCACAACCCAGCTCCAGAGCAAAAACAATAAAAGCAAGAGCCTGAGAAAAATGCAACTTCATTGTTGCACCACATTGAATTTAGGACTGTAGAGGTAGGAGGCACTCCTTTCTCTCTGCTCTGGCGAAGATGTTTTGTTTCCAGCAGATGTTGCCGTCTAATTATATTTTGCAAGTCAACGACACACAAAATTACAGGAAGCTGGAAAGGCTGAGCATATCTCGGATTTTCTGGAAGGGGAAAAAAGTGAATGTTGTCGATGAGAGAAGACCATAGATAAGATAAGGCTCCAAATTGGCCCATCTAGTGTGGCATTCTTTGTATGACAAGCAGCTAAATTCTTTTTTTTCTGATGTCCACTAAGTTCTCCCCTTCTCCTCCCTTTGTTTTCTCTCCACATTCCTTTAAAAAACCTGAAGCCTGTTTCTTTTTCATGTTGTCTGTTTCTCAAACAACACTACGGGTCTCTGGCATAGGACAAAGATCAGGTACAGGTAGTCCTCGACTTAGGACTAAAATTGAGCCCAAAAATGTCTGTTGTTAAGTGAGATGTTTGTTAAGTGAACCTTGCCCCATTTTACGACCCTACTTCCAACAGTTGTTAAAGGAATCTCTGTAGTTGTTCAGTTAGTAATATGGCTGTGAGGTGAATTTGGCTTCCCCATTGACTTTGCTTGCCAGAAGGTCGCAAAAGGGGATCGATCACATGATCCTCGGACACAACAACAGTCATAAATATGAACCAGTTGCCAAGCATCTGAAATTTGATCACATCATGAGGATGCTGCAAAGGTAACTGAAAAACGGTCATAAGTCACTTTTTTTCGGTGCTGTTGTAACTTTGAAGGGTCACTAAATGAACTATTGTAAGTGAAGGACTACTTGTAGAGCCGGGGCCTTCAAACCTGGCCCTTTTATGACTTGTGGACTTCAACTCCCAGAATTCCTCAGCCAGCGTGCCTGGCTGAGGAATTCTGGGATTTGAAGTCCACAAGTCATAAAAGGGCCAGGTTTGAAGGCCCCTGCTGTAGAGGAAGAGAGATCACTACATTTCTAAAGAGCTTTTGTGGCTGGGTGAGATTTTGACCACTAAACTTCATAGTCCAAATCTTGTTCATCCTGCATCACACTAACTCTCAGGAAAAGATAAGGGTGGTGTGAAGATGATGTCATGTGTTCCTGTCTTCCAGAAAATTGTGGTGGTGGGGGGGAATAGAACCTCATTCCGGGGCAAGGATGTGTGGATAAAGCCCTGCGTGTCTAAATATATCTGACTCATGCACTTCCTTCTTGACCTTATGCTGTTACATCTGGCTATAAATATAAATTATAAGGTTATCAGCAAATGATGTAATTGTGGTGGGCAGCCGTGATGGGGATCTTTGTTGTGTTTATACTGGTGCCTAAGATATTATGCTTTCCCCATTTTTTATACCAAGTGACAAAGTATTGCCAACTTTGACAACATAGAAAATCCTCGATGTCTTTCTCACCATAACTGGGTGAGAAATTTTTATAATAATGTCTTTTCCCTCCAACTGGAGACGTCAGGAGTGAATGAATTTAGGAAATAAGAGGAACAACAATAACAAAAACCTTCCTGCTTCTCCTTATTTCCTTTTGGCAGGTGATTTTGTTCTGGGCGTAGAACAGGGGCCTTCAAACCTGGCCCTTTTATGACTTGTGGACTTCAACTCCCAGAATTCCTCAACCAGGCATGCTAAGGAAGGGCCCTGTTTGAAGACCTCTGGTGTAGAAGCTAAGCAGGAATAGGCCTGTTTACAACTTGGATGGGAGACTACAAAGAAATAGGGCTATAATGGAAAGACAAAATAAATAAACTATATGTGAATAAACTATAGGGCACAAATGGTGATCACATGACTGGGATGCTGCAACCATCATAAATAAATGACAGCTGTCAAGTCGTGAATTTTGATCACGTAATCCTGGGAATGCTGCAACAGTCATAAGTGTGAGGACTGGGCATGAGTTACTTTTTTTCAATACTGTCATAACTTCAAACAGGTCCATTGAATAGACCTGTATGTCCTCCACTGTATTATGGCTTTCATTATTCTTATTGAGAAATAGAGATACAGAAAATAACAATTACGTAAAGGGGGGAGATGTAGATAAGCTCCAGAATTTAAATTATGATTAAACAATAGTTTACCATTTATAAGATTGCAAAATCACAGGATGATCCTATGAAAGGAGTGGAAGACAAGAACCATGTGTGAACTGAAGAAATACACAAAAGGGAAGGAGTTTCATAAAGGGGGGTACCAGTTAGGGGTGTCATGATAGCTAACTTTTAATAAATTAATAAAATAATAATAATAATACCACCACCAACAGTAATAGGCGCCTTGAGTGCAATCCCAAAACAACTGGAGCACCACTTGAACACCATTGGCATTGAGAAATTTGCCATTAAGTCAATTGCAAAAGGCAGCCTGACTAGGAATTGCTTCCATCCTGCAACGATAGTTGTAATACCATCAAACATCCACATCTGCCTATCCCAGGTCCTTGGTAAGGACTCGATAGGTAGACAAAAATACCAAATCCAGGCTGAATATCTGGCTGACTGTGCGAATTATTATTATTATTATTATTATTATTATTATTATTATTATTATTATTATTATTATTATTATTATTCCAGTCATTAGATACACAGCTGGAATAGTGGACTGGACTCAAGCAGAACTAAAAGCAATGGATAGGAAGTCCAGAAAAATAACGACAATGAATCATGCCCTTCATCCACACAGTGACATTGACAGACTCTATCTACCAAGGCGAATAGGTGGACGTGGAATGCTGCAAGTATATCAGATGGTTGAAGAAGAAGAAATGGCTTTGGAAGAATATTTAAAAGACAATGATGAAGATGCACTGAAATTAGTATATCAGGAAGGCTTACTGACTACTGGAGAGACCAAACTGGCCTACAAGAAAGGCCAAATGAAGAACAGAATAGAGGCATGGGAAGACAAAGCACTACATGGCCAGTACATTAAAAAAAATAGCTGGGAAAGCAGATAATAACAAGACCTAGCAATGGCTGAGAGCAGGAAAGTTGAAGAAAGAGACTGAGGGACTAATTCTGGCTGCACAAGACCAAGCCTTAAGGACAAATGCGTACAAAGTCAACATTGAGAAGACAGCAACAGACAGTAAGTGTCACCTATGCAAAGAAGCTGAAGAAACAGTGGACCACCTGGTGAGCTGCTGCAAGAAGATCGCACAGACTGACTACAAGCAGCGGCATGACAAAGTAGCAACAATGCTGCATTGGAAGATCTGCAAGAATTATCATTTGCCTGTAAGCAAGAACTGGTGGGATCATAAAATAGAGAAAGTCATAGAAAATGATAAAGTTAAACTGCTCTGGGACTTCAGAATTCAGAATTCAAACAGACAAGCACCTGCAACAGAACACCCTGGACTTAACAATTGTCGATAAGAAAGACAAAAAAAAAAGTCTGGATAGTGGACGTGGCAGTGCCTGGAGACAGCAGAACAGATGAGAAAGAACTGGAGAAGATAAAAATATACAAAGACCTACAATTAGAAATAGACTGTAGCAAAGGCAAGCAAGGGTAGTAGCAATAGTAATAGGCGCCTTGGGTGCAATCCCAAAACAACTGGAGCACCACTTGAACACCATTGGCATTAACAAATTCGCCATTAATCCAGTCTGAACATCCAGCTGAATGTGCGATTAATAATAATAATAATAATAATAATAATAATAATAATAATAATAATAATAATAATAATAATAATAATAATAATAATAATAATAATAATAATAGAGTAGGAAGGGACCTTGGAGGTCTTCTAGTCCAACCCCCTGCTCAGGCAGGAAAGCCTATACCATTTCAGACAAATGGCTGTCCAGTCTCTTCTTAAAAACTTCCAGTGTTGGAGCATTCACCGCTTCTGGAGGCAGGTTGTTCTGTCAGTAAATTCTTCCTTAGTTCTAGGTTGCTTCGCTCCTTGATTAGTTTCCCTCCGTTGCTTCTTGTACTGCCTTCAGGTGCTTTGGAGAATAGCTTGACTGCCTCTTCTTTGGGGCAACCCCTGAGTTGTTGGAACACTGCTATCATGTCACCCCTCATCCTTCTCTTCATTAAACCAGATATCCCTAATTCCAGCAACCGTTCTTTATATGTTTTAGCCTCCAAGGGACCTTGGAGGAAGGAATTGGGAGTATTTCTGCTCTACAGCAAGACATGGGCTTTGTAGTTCAGGGAATCTTTAGACCCTACCCAGTTCTATCACTCCTATTCTTCTGACCCTCCCAGGCTTCAGAGGGTGTACTTCTGAAATTAAGGATCAAAGAACCAATTTGGGAGTTAAACCTACACTATGTCTGTGGGCTGTGTGTATGTGTGTTGTGTTGTGAGGAAATGAATATCTCAAGAGAAAACTGAGGGTAACCTTGGGGTGTTCATAAGACTGAAGCCCATAATAAAGAAAACAAAGAAAACCTGGGTTGGCTTACAGTGCGAAGAAGAATGAATGCGTCAGTAGCAGACGACGGAGGGAGATATTTTTGTTCTTGCGTATGGGTTTCTAATTCCTGAGAGCTTTTGATGGTGCAGGTGCCTCATCTTTTCACAGCATCTCATTAAAAACCTGGGCGATAGACAGGAAAGAGGAAAGCTGAAAGGCTGACTGATAAAACCAAGGCAGGCTACGTGAGGGCTTTGGGATGGTGGTGTTTGTTAAAAATGAGAAATTCCAGCTGCCCACCTCCAGCCCTGGCCCAGGTGTAGCGTCCTTTCGAAGGTCTGTGACTAAATTTTTTATTTTTTTATGTTTGGTCTCCAGGGAGCTTCCTGTGAAACCTCTTTGCAATGGTGCCCTTGTGCATTGCTTAAGCCTTTCTGCCAAAAGTAGATGAGCAGGTTGCTGGCTGGGTGGGGGGAGCTAATAAAAAAGGCATCAAAACAATTCAAGATTGTGGCTGAGACAACACAATCAAAACCCCTGCTCCCTTTCCATTTTGATTGTGTAGGCCAGACACATACCTCTCCCCTGGGTTCCTTCATCTGGGCTCAGAAGACAAGCAAGACCATTTTTCAGTGCTGCCGCAACTTTGAATGGTCACTAAATGAATTTTTTTTTAAATCCCATTTATATCCCGCCCTTCTCCGAAGACTCAGGGAGGCTTACAATCTAAGCACAAATCAATGTGCTTAGCAATAGCCTTCATTCTATGTATATTTTATTTTTATTTTTATTCCATTTATATCCCGCCCTTCTCTGAAGACTCAGGGCGGCTTACAAGCTTAGCAGTAGCCTTCATTCTATGTATATGCCTGCTTATTAGGGCTTTCACACACACCCCAAGCGGCATTATTACAAAGTCAGCTTAATTGCCCCCAACAATCTGGGTCCTCATTTTACCTACCTCGGAAGGATGGAAGGCTGAGTCAACCTTGAGCCTGGTGGGATGCGAACCTGCACTAATTGCAGGCAGCTGGTGTTACTTAAGGAGGCATTAGCCCACTGCTCCACCAAGGCTCTTGTTGTAGGTCAAGGACTACCTGTACATCTTTTCCTCTGACTATATCTGTTAGCCTGATTTCAATTTCAACTGCCTAGGAAGGAACTTCTGAAGTCGCACCATGTTTTCTTTCTTAAAAAACAACAACTCCAAACTCTCTGGAGCCAGGAAGCAACTGGTTAGGCATGTCCACAGACACAGGTGCACATGTGTGTATCTCAAAAATATGTGTGTGATGAAAATTCTTTGTTATGATTAAGTGGCGCTTACTCCCAAGTAGATAGATTGCTCTCAAATGGTATGTACAAACACGCAAAAGACAGGGGTGTAAAGTTAAGTGTAAAACCATCTGGTTGTGACCATGTACATTTCTGCGGTGTCTTGGCTGTGCTTCTGAGTTACAGACTCTCCCTGTTTGGAAAGTGGAGACAAACCTCCAGTGGGTTTTCCAAGCTGACTCAGAAGAGCCATGAATATCCTTGCCAAAGAAACCGTCTTAACCATGAATTTTAGAAATCCATCTTGACATCACCAAAGCTGTTACGAGAAGGTGTATTCCTCTCAGTGGCTACCCGTTCATGTTGACATGGAAGTGATCAGGGTAAATGAATGAATTCTTGCTGTCACATACTTGGAAACCCCCATTTTTAATTCTGAAAAGAAGCCCAGCCTTGGAAAATCTGAGACAGATCATCTGGAATTAGCAAGCTGATGCAATGGATTTGGGGTTTTTTTGACAAATAATGTTATATGACAAATCTTTGCACAGTTAGTCTCTTGTTTACATTCATTTAAAAAGTATTATGATAGTATGACCCATGATTTACCTAAACAAATAAAGATTACCCAATATTTTTTTTTCTTAGTGACCAGGTAATGAACACATAGCAAAATAAATACATAATGAAGATATTCAGAGTCCGCCCCCATAACATGGCTTTCTCATACACCTTTCCCAGAAACATTGGGACACAAGACTGATATACATGATGGTGCTAACCTGGCCTATTGTAAAAAAAAAACAAGGAACAACCACAATTGCATCCAAGTTTCCACTCCTAGGAATGCAAATATATACTTGAAGCAGAATTGAATGATCTTCCTTTCATATAAGTCCTTCCACCTCTGTTCACTGAGGACCATCACCATAATTGATTATAACTATGTTCTATGTAACAAAAATTCTCATAGCCTTTGGCATTCAGCATGTAGTGCAGCTGACATCCAGAAGGAATGCTTCACATTACACTATATGTTATCTTAGAAAAAGAATTAAAGAAAGGGACAGAGAAAACCTGGATCATAGCCATATCCAAATGCAGCTGCTGAAAGTGAGATGATGTTCTTGATCGTTTTTGATGTTCCGGTAGATCGCCCAAGTATAGGAAGTGTTGTGATTCAGGGTCAGCCTGTGGGTTCGGCAGTTGGGTCGGACGACTCAGAGGAGGAGGGGGGTGTTGAAGAGCTTGCTGAGGGGGTTGGAGAGCTTGCTGATGAGAGCCCTCAGCCAGGCCCCTCCCACCTGGTCACGACGCAGACCCAGCTGTGTGAGCCTGACAGCGTGGATGAAGATGACCCACAGCTGGCCCTGTTCAAGGACGCCCGATGCAGGAGGCAGTCAATCAGGAGTAAACAGAGGAAGGCAATGGGGCACCTCGGAAGGAGGCAGAGAGAAGCCACGCCCTCAACTGTATAAAAGGGGAATGCGTGGGAGGGCTGGTTTGCTGAAGGCAACCGCTTAAATAGCTCCTGTTTCATGGTTCGTGTCTTGTTCTGTTTGCTTTTGTATCCATAAATTTGGCAGGCTTAGTTCCAGCCTCTTGCCTTCTTGTAAAAGGGGTTGTCCCTGCCTTTTCTGCAGGGCCGGTAGCAGGCTGGTACAGAACAGTAAGTTTCAGAGCCATCCATGGTACAGCTACTTATTGCCAGGAGCCCATTGCCAGGAGTTCGATCCTGACCGGCTCAAGGTTGACTCAGCCTTCCATCCTTCTGAAATTGGTAAAACGAGGACCCAGATTGTTAGGGGCAAAACGATGACTCTGTAAAACTGCTTAGGGCTGTAAAGCACTATGAAGCAGTATAAAAGTCTAAGTGTTACTGCTATTGCTAAATCCTAAATCTTTGAATGCTTAGAAAAATCCAGAAGCAACCTGACCCCAATCTCTCTTCTTGTATAAGACATCCATTTTCAAGATGTGATCCCAGGATCAACAGTTCTATTACCATTTAATCCCCAATTATTTTTACCTCAGTCTGTATCTTTCTCTGCAATCTGTCCATCGTTCCATTTTTTCATATTATCTCTCCGACAAACATATTTATTTATTTATTTATTTAATACTATTTCTATACCGCCCTTCTCCCGAAGGACTCAGGGCGGTGAACAGGGCAAGAATAAAAATACAAATTACAAAAGTTAAAACAAGATTAAATAAATGCCCACATACTAAAATACATCATTAAAACCTAATAAAAAACAGTAGCAACCCCCCCCCAATCCCCTCATCAGGCCAGGCCAGCTTGTTCAAAAAAGTATGTTTTTAGCTCGCGGCGAAAGGAGCGAAGGTCGGGCGCCGTCCGGAGCTCAACCGGTAGCTGGTTCCATAGCTCCGGGGCGCCCACAGAGAAGGATCTCCCCCTGGGGGCCACCAATCGACATTCTCGGACCGGTGGCACCCTGAGGAGGCCCTCTCTGTGGGAACGCACAGGGCGGAGGGAAGTCGATGCCGGCAGCAGGTGTTCCCTCAGGTACTCCGGACCCCTGCCATGTAGGGCTTTGAATACCATTACTAGTACCTTGAATCTCACCCGGAAGGCAACTGGTAACCAATGCAGCTCACGGAGCAGAGGTGTAACGTGGGAGTATCGGGAGACTCCCAACACAACTCTCGCGGCTGCATTCTGTACCAGTTGGAGCTTCCGGGTGGTCCTCAAGGGCAGCCCCATGTAGAGAGCGTTGCAGTAGTCTAGTCAAGAGGTCACGAGCGCATGAGTGACCGTGCATAGATCATCCCGGCTTAGATATATAGGATCTTCACCTTCATTCCCAGGTTATCTGTCGACTGGGTGCCTTCAAACTGAAGTAGTCATAAAAAACAAATTTAATTTGGACTATCAGAAAACCAAAGAAAGATAGGAGATGTCTGAATATAGGTAATTCTCATCTTACGACCATTGATTTAACAACTGTTTGAAGTTATGATGCTACACTGAAAAAAATGATTTATGACTGGCCCTTGAACTTATGACTGTCACTGCATCCCCATGGTCACGTGATTTTCATTTGAATGGTTGGCAGCCAGTATGTACTTACAACAATTGCAGGAAAGTCATGTGATTGCTCTTTGTGACCTGCCCAGGCAGCTTCTGAAAAGCAAAGTCAATGAGAAAAGTTAGATTTGCTAAATGACTGTGTGATCCATTTAATGACCATGCCAAAAAAGGTTGTAAAATCAGGCACAACTCATTTAATGCTCACATTGCTTAGCGATAGAAGTTCTGTTCCCTATTGAGTTCATAAGATAGGCCCGGGATACTTGCAGGACCATCTGCTGCCGGGAACGACTTCCCATCGCCCAGTGCGCTCACACAGAGAAGGCCTCCTCGGGGTACCGTTGGCTAGACAATGTCGGCTGGCGACCCCCAGGGGGAGGGCCTTCTCTGTGGGAGCGCCAGCCCTATGGAACCAGATCCCCCCTGAGCTTCGGATGGCCCCAGATCTCCAGTCCTTTCACCGCGGCCTCAAAACACTCCTTTTCCACCTGGCTGACCTGTACTGACAGGGATTTTAACTATGTTTTTAATTTTTAACTTTAATTTTTAACTTAACTTATTTTAATTTTAATTTTAATTTATTCTACAGGGCCATTAATTTAATTTTCTTTCAACTTCTGTATTATTGTATGTTATTGTTGTTAGCCGCCCTGAGTCCTTCGGGAGATAGGGCGGCATATAAATCCTAATAATAATAATAATAATAATAATAATAATAATAATAATAATAATAATAATAATAATAATAACCCCTGTACTAGGAGCAACTGATCTCAAGAGATCTCTCTTCTTATACATACCAAATGCCAGCAACCGTTCTTCATATGTTTTAGCCTCCAGTCCCCTAATCATCTTTGTAGCTTTTCTCTGCATTCTTTCTAGTGTCTCAATATCCTTTTTTATATCGTAGCAACCAAAACTTGATGCAATATTCCAAGTGTGGTCTTACCAAGGCTTTATGAAATGGCCCTAACACCCCACTTGATCTTGAAGTGTTACACATTTTGACTCTTTTCACCCTCCTCTGCAAACATTTTTGTCAGGAAAGCTAAAACCTTGATTGGGATCAGTGAAGGATGCTGAGAACCAGAGAGATCTTCTTTAGATGTCTTCAAAAGAAATGGAAAAGAAAAGAATGTGTATCCCAGAACTGGAAGAAAATGGCAAAATATAACAAGTACAGAAATTAAGAGAAGACCGAGCTACTCAACTCCTTTGGAGTTCAGCCTTCACGACAAAGTACAGCGAGACCTTGGTTCAGAGGGACCTTGATGCGAGGGACTCTGCAGCTATTCAACACAATTTCAGTAGCAATTTCTCTCATTTGCGTCATGATTTGCATAATATGCATGCCATTATGCAAATGGCATCCTCTTGCATCGATTCATGATATGTGTCTCACGTCGCATAAATCACCTACTTTGACGCTAATGCTGTAATTTGGGATGATGTGGTCTCTACAAAGGGTGTGATTGCCACAATAATGTATTTTATATTTCACGGACATTTGTGAATAAAGACATTTCCTCCCTCAGTGAGTCTGTTAAAATAAGGTTGTTCTCTGTGTGTTCCACCAGGAAACTGTGAAGAAGCGAGATTGAACGCTGAGACTGACAGAAATATCACCAGGAAATATCTATTTACTTTACTTTAAATGCTTGTGGCCAAATAAATAACATTATGGTGTAGTCAGAAAGCTTGGTAGTGGCCTAGCTGAATCTTTATCTTTAATAACATCCTGGAAAAGGTGTAAAGTTTCCAGTCATTGCAGAACTATAGAGCAATTCAACTGTCAGGCACTGATGCCGACATATATATTAAAAAGAGATGAATGGGCAAGGCCTTTGAAACCAGTGTGGTAATAATTTCATATTACCTGAAATTAGGTAATTTAATAATCTATAGTACACCATTAAAACTTTCCTGTCTGTTTGACTGTTTGTAACTTTCAATTAGCTGAAGCAGTGCATCATAAGGCAACAATTTTTGAATCAAGGCACCTCAGCTTAAAGAATGTGTACAAAATCCAGGGCCCGTGACTCCTGTGGAATTTAAATTTCAAAGATTTTCAGACCAATTGTGATTGCAAGGTTGTGGCTGCTGCAGCCTCACCACAGTCAGCCACAGTCATATGATTGTGATTTCCAACACACCCTGCTAACTTCCCACAAGCAACGTCAATGGGGGAGCTGGCAGGAAATCGGAAGTCACTCCTGCTCCCATTGATGTTTTGCCCACCCATGGTCATTCCTTTCACTGTTTAGATAAGGAAATATCTCTGAAAGGATGATCCAGTGTGTGATAGAAGCGGATATCTGTAGCTCGGGTGTAGGATGAGGGTGGAGGTACATTCTCAAAGATTGTGGGTTGGTTTCCAAATATTTCATTACCAGGCTAGGTAACATCTCCAGTGGAATTTAGGGGATGTCAGTGTCGGTGTTCTTCTGTTTTGTGTGGTCAGTAGGTCTTGAGATGGTGAGGTCATATCAGGTCAGGGTCACATCAGGTCAGGGTCTTGTGATGGGTCTTGTGATGTGATAGGTCGTGATGGGTCAGGTGTGGCTTGTGTCAAATGAGGGTCTTGTGTTGGGTCTTGTGATGGGTCACAAGTGAGAGTCTTCTGATGGATCTTGTAATGGGGAGGTCACGTTAAGAAAGGGTCATTGGGAGGTGAAGTGCTGGTGGGAGGGGTTGTGTGGGTCAGTTGCGGGTCAGGGCTGTTGTCAACGCTGCTAACATTGGATGTTCTTGCTTTGACAACAGATGGAAATGCAGCCATTTTCCTCTATTCCTTTTAGAGTTAGTTGACGCTGGGAGGGGGAATGTGGATGAGAGTCCAGCTAGTCATAACAATAATAACTCAGCCGTGGGAGCCCAAGGTCATTGGGCCCAGAGTTGATAGAGTTTTGGCAGGCTGGAGAGCTGGGGAGAAAGCCCACACTTCAAGCTAATTGGGGAATGTGATTTATGACTGTTTATTGGAGGAGGGAATTGTGCTTTGATACTTTGTATCCAGGGGAGGGGAATTTAGTAGTGCCGATACTTTGTTTCTTGAAAAAAAGATTCTTTAAGGTAAACAATGCCTCAAAGTTCTTTTGAAGAGTTTCATCGGTCGGAACCATGACAGCTGTTTCTGGTTGGCTGTGCAGTTGATTTGAATTCTGAGGGGTTTGTAGGCTGGTTGAAGGTCGATGTGTCTGTTGAAGGAATTCCTTGTGTGTCATGGCCCATCTCGTAGTACATAGTATTATATGTTATGTGTTAGGTGGGGAATCCTGGGAGTTGAAGTCCACACATCTTAAAGTTGCTCAAATTGAGAAACATTAGTCTAAATAATCAAGACCCATGCCTCACTCATGAATGTGGATTTAATTCTGCAGTGTATTCTGAGTTACTAGCTGTACAAGCTAGTAAGACCCACTGTGATTCATCTCTGTAATCTTTGGTGGTCTTTGAGGTAGGTTGGTTGCTTGCAGACATCTCATGACCTAACTCGATAACATCATCAATGCTATTGGAGAAGTGGTCTTCTCCAGATAAGACTGGGATATTTTTCCTAGTATATACCAGTCCTTTAAAATCCCCAAGGATGGTGGAGGAATTCTGGAGGGCTCATTTAACTTTTCATCTATGTTGTGTGATGGGCAGCCATTCTGTGATTATCAGACCTTCCATGGCAGCCAACTTGTGAGCAAATCATCACAAACTCTCAACACTTACATTCTTACCACTATAGTGAGTTTTTTTTAAAAAAATATATTATTTATTAAACACATTTATATAGCTGCCCAACTCAAACATAGGTGACCATGATGGCTTACAACATTTAAAAATCATCACATTAAAAAAAACCATACCCTCTTCTCCATGGTAGCAGCAGCACAATCAAACCAATCACTTGATCAGCTCCATGTCTACTCATGGTGTCCAGGCCCACTGACAAAATCATGGTTTAAGGCCCCTCAGAAAAGCAACAGGGTCTGGGACAACTGCACCTTTTTAATATTACAGCCATTATTTTTAAATTTGTGACTAGACATAATTTCTTATTTTTAATGACAGGAAAGAGACAGGCATATTGGGGAGGGGGCACCTATTCCTTCATTGGGGATTTTTTTAAAAGCAGGTTGTGGGACTTTCCCAGAAGGCAGGTGGGTCTGTATTTCCAGCTTCTTCTTCATGCAAATTCATGTCCCAATTTTTTTCCTGATTTGTTCTCTTTATTTGTGGGTGAGGAATTTCCACATTTTAGTGCCCTCCAGTGTCTAGGCACCACCCTAATGAACTGCCAAGATTTTTTTTTCTGTTTTCTGCTCAAATATTTCTTTCTTTTTTTTATTTAAAAAGTTTTACAATACATTTTGACTTTAATCCCCCCCCTCCCCCACCCCTATCCAACCCTCCCTATCCCTCTCCCCCATTCCCTCCTCCCCCCCCCGACTTCCCAGAGCTAAATACAGGGTATAAAATCGAAAAACAAACGTAAACACCCCTATGTTATCAACAATAAACTATAAATTCTATCTCCCTCTAGCTCATATAAAATGAATACAAACAATATTAATATTACAAATAAAGTAAAAAATTAAAAGAGGAAAACAGAAAAAGAACTTTACTCAAAATAAATTTTCTTAATCCCAGTCCTTATTCATATAAATTTAAAAAAAAAGAAAAAAAAACTTTCACCTGCTATTTGCATTCTCCCACCTTTCTCTAATTTCCAAACAAATTCTCAGTTACGCGCCAAAAGTGCCTATCTCTGTTAACCTTAATAATCTCCAACCAAACTAAACTATGATCAAAAATAGTTCTTGCATGTATCACGCCAAATGTCTCGCCGTTCCAAATCATCCTTGAGTTCAAATAAAAAGAATATAAAAAAAAGGTTTAGGCAGTCTCTAAGACAACTTGTTGTTAATTAGGAGCTTGCATACCCATTCTTAGTTCAACACATACTTTAAGTCCATAACCCTAATATACTTTTCTAGCAAGCAAATAACATCAATCTTAAATTGTGTAAAATATTAAAAAAAACTTTCTTTCTCCTCTATAATAATTTTACTCCATTGACATTCTAATTTAAAAATTTAATCAGCAATCTTAACACCCCAAAACTTTTGGAGCACATCTGTCATGACCCCCAAAACTTCTTTAGACCGCTCCCCTCCCAGATCTTCACTGTAAGCACGCTTTGGAGATTCCATAACTTTCTGCTGGTCTTGCTCTTGCTCTCGTCTCACTCTTCTTAGGGCGGCACGCATCATCTTCTGGCCTCCTGCAGCAACCGATGAGACTGTGACTTGATCCCCTCCAACACCATTGTCCTCTGTCTGTCTATCTGCAACATCTTGAAACTTTCCCACACCGTATCCTTTTGCAGCTTCCAAAAAAAATAAGGGGGTTGCTTTTAACACATTACTATAAAAATCATGTGCCTGAGCCACAGTAACCAAACGATGTCTTTTACCTTCATGCGTCGCCACCAATCCAACTGGAATCTCCCATCTAAACTTAATATCACGTTTCTTAAGTTCCTGTACTAGAAATGCAAAATCTTTCCTTCTCCTTAGGATCTTCGGAGGGATCTCTTTTAAAACCAAAACTTCTTGCTCAGCCACTACCAATTTAGTATCATAAGCAGCTTGAATAACTTCATCTCTCTTTGTAAAATAGACCACCACATCTCTGGGTAACTTCCTCTGTCTTGCAATCCATGAATTTACACGAAAAACTTTGTCCATATTTCCCTCAATTTCAGATGCTGGCTGGCCCAGTACCCCTTCCAGAGCCTCAGAAATCAGCTGCTTTAAATCTTCTTTACCATTCTCCTTTAAACCCCTGATTCTAATAGCATACTGCATCTGATGATACTGAACAAGGCTCAATTCTCCGTCCATTTTATCCCTTATATTTTCATTTTCTAATACCTTTGCTTCTAATATAGAGTTCTTTTGACTGAGATCCTCCACTTTTACATCCAGCTGTTGCACACATTCAGCTACGGATTCAACCATAGACAAGATGTCCACCCTCATTGCTCTCAACTTCTCTTCCATCTTCTTCTCCAATTTCTCCATTTTCTCCTCCATTTTCTCCTCCAGCTTTTTCAACTTTTCATCCATCATATCAGACATCAATTGTGCATGCTTTCCAAGAGCATCTTGTAGATCCTTAAGCGTCAATACCGGGGGAGATGCAGGAGGAAGCAAAGCTTGCAATGAGGTCTCCTGCACCAGGGAAGACCCCGCATTCCGAAGAGCTTTAGAAGTTTTAGCCGCCATCTTCCCCCACTTTCACTTATTACGCACTTTCACTTTAAAGCTATAAAATCCATTGAGCTAGAGAGTAAAAATAAAGAGTCCACTTCACCTTGACCTCCTGTACCGCTCTGCCTGCATCTTGATAATCAAAAGTATTTCCTTTTGGCAGGGGTGGTTGCTAACGCCTGGCTCTGCTCCAAAAATCCCGGAGCAGAGGCGCTGCGCAGCTCGGAGCAACCCAGGCTTCGGGGGGGCTCATCCTTCAGCCGCCCAAGCTCTCAGCTCCAGCGGCCCCTGAGAGCTCAACCCCTACCTGGGGCCTCACCCCCTCCTCTTCTCCCGAGGAGGGGGCTTCAAATCCATCTAAACAGCTGATCGGCGCTGTTTACGATGGAAAAACACAGCTGCGGAGCGGGCAGCCCGAAAACGGCTGTCTTCGGCGTCGCGTCGCCACTGGAAGCTCTGCTCAAATATTTCATGACTCCTCCTCAGTTCGCAGGATGAGTCAAGTGGCCAAACCAAGAGTGAAATTATACCATTTTTTTGTTTCCATTTTAAAAAATGAACATATTTTATAGCCATACCCTTCTGTGATTGGAACCTGGGCAGCTTGCATGTTAGGAAAAAATCCACATTTATAGTTTATCGCAGTAGCAACTTGAGCCTGCCAAACGCCCCTAGATTGGGGCTAGAAGGCAACAGTAACCATAACAGTAGACCAAGAAGTCTACAGTAAACCAAGGAGCTTCGTTAGACCATTTAAAAAAAATAAAATCTTGTTTGTAATATAACTTATGTTTAAATGTAAAAGTGGAGCAGCCTTTCCAACCAGTATCCTGTATATTGGTTGGACATCTCTTCCCATAATCCTTAGCTAACTTGGCTGTTGCCATTATCATTGAATTATCCATCATGAATCCATGATTCTTTTTGCAATCAGTCACTAATTATTGTAATCATTAATAGATATGTGGATTTGGAGAGCTTGCCCCACTGGGCGTTATATTCTGCTTGCTTCCTGATCTACAGGTAGTCCTCAACAATTGGGCCCATAATTTAAGTTGCTAAACGAGACGATTGTTCAGTGAGTTTGGCCCCATTTTACGAACTTTCTTGCCTTGGTTGTTAAGTGAATCACTGCATTTGTTAAGTAAATAGCATGTAGTTAAGTGAATTTGGCTTCCCCACTGACTTTGTTTGTTAGAAGTCACAAAAGGAGATTGCATGATTCTGGGACATTGCAACCATCATAAATATGAGTCAGTTGCCAAGTGTCTGAATTTTGATCACATAATCACAGGGATGCTGCAATTGTCATAAGTGTGAAAAATGGTCATGTCACTTTTTTCAGTGCTGTTGTAACTTCAAATGGTCACTAAACTAATTCTCGTCAGTCAGGGAGTTTAAAAAATATTCCCAAAGAACTCAGTGCGGAGCAGACAGAAGCAAGGCTCCTGTCCGCACAATAACTCTGCAAAATGGGAAGTTTTTTGCCACTGCCATACATCTTGCAGTGCAGGCAGTCCTCCATTTACAACCATTCATTTAGTGACTGTTCGAAGTTACAACAGCACTGAAAAAAAGGGAGTAAAATCAGGTGCAACTCAGTGAGCCACCACCTTGCTTAGCATCAGAAATTCTGGCCCCAGTTGTGGTTCTAGGTCAAAGACTGTCTGTAAACTGTTATTCTACTTTGAAATTCAAATAATATTGCACACACCAGCCAAGAGCATAAGAAATAGTTAGGATCGCTTGGAAGATGAGGGACAAATCTTTGATCACTGAAGATTTCCATTTTGGTTTAATAGCCAGAGTCAGGTTGTGATTTAAGCTGCTGAAACGAAGCAAGCAGCTAGTCAAAAGTGGAATAGATTTATGTGTGCAAAGTGCCAATTTCTCAATGTTACTTCATTCCTCATGAGTACTGTTTTGCCTCTCGCCCCAGCCTATAAATCTTGGGGTGGAGTGGGGGAAAAAATACTATTAAGCCTAAAGTCTGCCCAGACTAGGCATTAGACAGGCTGAATGGATTTTACTTCTTGAGGCTGCGTGGGATTGAAACCAAAATCTTCTGCCTCAAAAGCCCTTCTTGTCTCCTTGTCTATGGATATTCTCAGTCATCCAGGTCATGGGTGTCCTAAAGCTGCTTCTCCCCCCCCCAAAAAAAAGGCAACTGGATTTTGTTTCTCCTCGAAGATGTTTTACTTCTCATCCAAGAAGCTTCTTCAGTTCTCCTTGCAGACACGGCTGGCACCCCAGGAGCAGCCTTTAAAAACAGAGCAGAGTCCTTAGCAGGATGTAATTGTTGTCGTGGATTCGTTTCTCTTGCAGGACGTTGTCTCTGTTTCCTCAGCTCCTTTTATCTAACCAAAAAAAAATCCCCCTTCTTGCTCTTGCTAAATGCTTATTTTTATCTTTAAAAAAAATGTAACATAAAGAGGAAGATTATTCCACATGACTGAGTCGCAAGCTCCGTCTGGGTCAAAGTTAAGTGTGCTTCAGGAGCAGAGGATTTGCAATTGTTGGTCTCAGACTGGGTCTTTCAGGCTGGCTCTCTCTACTGTTAATGGTACAAGCAGCTTTTTCGACCCATCCCCATCATCACTACTTCCTCTTATCATATTTTTATCCGACGTAGAATTTCTCTTTATGAATGAGTCTAACAAGTTGAGGTAGTCCTCAACTTACAACCACAACTGAGCCCAAAGTTTCGGTTGAGAAGGAAAGACAGTTGTTAAGTGCCTTATTTTCCAACCTTTTTTTGCCATAGTTGTTAAGCGAATCACTGCAGTTGTTAAAAGAATCGTGCGGTCGTTAAGTGAATCTGGCTCCCCCATTGACTTTGCTTGTCAGATGCCAGTTGAGAAGATTACAAATGGTAGTCACATGACCCTGGGAGGCTAAAACTACCGGAATTTTGATCATGTGACCATGGCGATGCTGCAATTGCTGTAAGTGAGAAAAGCAGTCATAAGCCAGGATATTTTTTTGCTAAGTTGTTAAGCAGATCACTGAAGTTGTTAAAGGAATTATGAGCTTGTTAAGTGAATCCGGCTTCCCCCTTTGACTTCGTTGAAAGCTGGCTGTAAGGTCACAAATGGCAATCATGTGAACCCAGGGGCACTGCAACCATAGTGAATACATGTCAGTTACCAAGTGCCCAAATTTTGATCATGTGATCATGGGGATGCTGTGACAGTTGTAAGTGTTATTGTTTATATTGTTGTATAATTGGGTTTTTATTTTTTTGAAAGCCTCCCAGCGTCGCTAAGAGTGAGTGGGCAGCCATATAAATTTTCTAAATAAATAAGCTCCCAGAATTCATGGCTGGCTGGGTAATTCAGGGATTTGAGGTCCACACATCTTCAAGTTATCAACTTTGAAAAAACATCGGAGAAGGTCTTATAGTTTGATTCTCTTCCCTTATTATTCACTGGTGCCTAATGGCAGAATTATCTAATGCCTATCAAATGGCCACATCCTGCTTTTCAAAGGAAACAGGATATTTTTGTTGTTGTTGTTCAGTCGCTAAGTCATGCCTGACTTCTGTGACCCCTAGACTGAGACCCTAGACCACAGTATGCCAGGCTTCCCTATCCTCCCGTGTTCCGCAGTTCGCCCAAACTCATGCCCACTGCACTGATGGCACTTTCTATCTATCTCAACACTGGAAGTTTTTAAGAAGAGACTGGCCAGCCACTTGTCTGAAATGGTATAGGGTTTCCTGCCTGAGCAGTGGGTTGGACTAGATGACCTCCAAAGTCCCTTCCAACTTCTTCTTCTTCTTCTTCTTCTTCTTCTTCTTCTTCTTCTTCTTCTTCTTCTTCTTCTTCTTCTTCTTCTTCTTCTTCTTCTTCTTCTTCTTCTTCTTCTTCTTCTTCTTCTTCTTCTTCTTCTTCTTCTTCTTCTTATTATTATTATTATTATTATTATTATTATTATTATTATTATTATTATTATTATTATTATTATTATTATTATTATTATTATTATTATCCTCTGCTGTCCTTTTGCTTTCCATCTTTCCCAACATCAGGGTCTTTTCCAAGGAGCCCTCTCTTCTTATTTGGTGACCGAAGTATTGGAGTTTCAGCTTCAGGATCTGTCCTTCCAAAGGACGGTCAGAGCTGTTTTCCTTTAGGATTGAGTGATTGGATCACCGTGCAGTCCAAGGGACTCTGAAGAGTCTTCTCCATGACCCCAATTTACAAGCATCAATTCTTCAGCCTTCCTTACAGTCCAACTCTCACAGCCATACATTACTACTGGGAAAACCATAGCTTTTGATTATATGGACCAAACAGGATATAATTAGATTAAAATGGACATCGAACGCCCAGGCACCTTGCCATGAAAATGCTGCTCTGGTGCAAAAGCAGCTCCATATTTTCTCTTGATTCTACTACTACATTATCTCTGCATGAATGACGAGACAAATTATTTCTGATTTGACTGTGGGAAATTTGAAAGCCCGGCCAAGCAAGCTTTTTCTATTGCAATGTTTTGAAGTGCTGAGTTTGTGGGTAGTTTTGTTTCCCCTTTGTCAGGAACTCTTACCTCACCTTACCTCCTGAACTCAAGACAACCATGACTCATTCACACACCCATCCTTACCTCAACTATACAGCTAACTTCAGTTCTGAGAAAACCTCCACATTAACGTGCTCACTCCAAAAATTGGAATTGGCCTCTCCCTGCATAGGAGAAGGGATAGTAATAGCTTCACAAATACAGGTAGTCCTTGATTTACGACCACAATTGAGCCCTAAATTTTAATTGCTATGCAAGACAGTTGTTAAGGGGGGTTTGCCCCATTTTATGACCTTTCTTGCCACATTTGTTAAGTGAATTACTGCAGTTGTTAATTTGGTAACATGGTTAAGTGAATCTGGCTTCCCCATTGACTTCGCTTGTCAGACGGTTGCAAAAGCGGATCACATGACCCCCCCCCAGGACACCGCAACCATCATAAATACATCTAAGCATTTAAATTTTGACCAGGTGACAATGGGAATACCGCAATGGTCATGTGATAAATGGCCATGTCACTTTTTCAGTACCGTTGTACCTTTGAATGGTCACTAAACAGATGGTTGTAAGTCAAGGACAACCTGTACACATAGTCCTTGACTTATGATTGGTTGCTCAGCAGCTATTTGAAGTTATAGCAGACTCCCGCAGTGGACCTTGTGTTAGGGAACCAAAGCAAGCTGCTTACTTGCTGGATTGCGCACTGCCAACCCAGAAGCAGCCGCCATTTTCCAAGTGGCCACAATTCAATGCGGCCACTCGGAAAATGGTGGCTGCTTCCAGGACCGTGCCACGTGGCCAAGCAGCAACACAGCTTGCTTTGCTTTCCTAATGAATTCCAGAGCTCCTGAGTCTGCGATGGGTGAGGAAGCATGAGGAGGAAGGTGAGGGCCTTAAAAGATGGGAAGCAGAGCATAGGATGGCTCAGGAAGGCCCAGGACAGGCCCTTTGCTAGGCCTCTCAGGCCTCCCCTGGCACCTCTGATGCACCCTGTGTTCCGCTTAGTGGCTGGAGATCTTCAAAAGGGAAGTGCCCAATGGGTAATGCAGGGTGAGGAGGAGGGTGTGGGGCCTAGTGCAGTGGAAAGCAGCCCAAGACCTGCAGGTACCCCAAGAGGCAGGAAGCAGAGCACAGGGTGCCTCATGGGGTGGGTAAGGTCTTTTGAGGCCCAGGGCACGTCTTGCTCTATGCCTCGCAGGTCTCCCCGGTGCCCCCGTTCTCCATTTAATAGATCTTTGAAAGGTAACTGTGCAATGATGGGACGCTGAGTGAGGAGGAGAGTGTGGGGGCCTGGTGGGGTGGAAAGCAGGTACCTGGTGGGGTGGGAAATACACCTCAGGGTACCTCAGGGTGGGGGAAGCCTTGAGAGACCCACAGCAACACCTGTGCTAGGCCTCCCCCATTCTCCGCTTAATGACCCACAAGTATGTTTAAAAATTGCATCGGAAACAGCAGGGATAGAGTGTCACAAGTGGGGGTGGTGGTGGATGTTGTCACATGGATGCTTCACTTAACAGCTGACACAACATTTGACTGTAATGGGAAGGCTCCAGTGGTGGGATTCAAATATGTGAACAACTGGTTCTCTGTGTGGATGCCGCTTCCGGAAGTCCATTCTGGACCTGGGCAACAAAACATTAGCTACCGGTTCTGCCAAACTGGTGCGAACTGGCTGAATGCCACCACTGGAAGGCTCCATTATAGTTGTTGGGTGTCCAGGACTACCTGTGTTTGTTAGTTGCACCTTTGCTTGCTGTATGTAGATTCTTTGCACTCTAGAAAAATTGCCAGAATCTGCAAGAAGTCAAAATGGCCTGGACTGATCCCAGCTTTCCTCTGTTTTTGCTCTGTTTTGTAGTCACCATATCTATGGATTGAGGTATGGAAAAAAGAGCTGGGCTGAGAGCATGTCAATGTGTTACTTTTCAATTTTACAGCTCATGGTGACATTTAGACAGCATCTGAGGGCGAGTTTGCAGAAGGATAGCTTCCTCTCATACCACTGGATTGCTTTGCAAATATCCCACAAAAGCACACAGTATATAGTGAGAAAAAACAGAAGGGAAGCGACTATATTTCTGTTCCTTTTCTTTTGGTTGTCATCACTGAGGTCAGCTAGATCTGCCACCTCCACCAAACTCCCAAGCAGAAGTGGCTGGAGTGGATGAGGGTGGGACACAATGAAGATGCAGTATTAAACACTATAAAGTTCCAGAGTTTTCTGCAAATTGATACTGTAGATCTTTAGTTTGGGGTGGAATTCGATAATGCAGAATCTTGATAAGTAAAGGATTAGAAATGAATTTCTGAATAAATCAGTGCAATTGGTACAGAGAGTCCTCAACTTCTGACCATCCCTTTAGCAAAATTTGTCAGTTGCCTATGATGGCTGGGGGAATTCAAGCAATTGACTTGAGGTTGTCTATTTCTTGTTTTGAAAGTAGACTCAATTCCCATTTTCCCTTTTCTGGCATCTATATGAAGCCGCTGGGTGAGATCATTCGTGGTTTTGGAGTTGGGTATCACCAATATGCTGATGATACCCAGCTTTTTTATTTCGACCCCAAACCACCCCAGCGATGCCCTCGACGTGATGTCCCGTTGCCTGGAGGCGGTCCGGGTCTGGATGGGGAGGAACAGGCTTCGACTCAACCCTGACAAGACTGAGTGGCTGTTCGTGCCGGCATCCCGGGAAATTCCGATTATTCCATCATTGGCCATGGGGGGTGAGCTATTACCCCCCGTAGATAGGGCCCGCAACTTGGGGGTCCTTCTAGACTCACAGCTCTCTTTGGAAGAGCATATTGGAGCTGTGACTAGGGGGGCCTTTGCCCAGGTTCGCCTGGTGCGCCAGTTGCGGCCCTATCTAGACCGGGATGCCTTGCGCACAGTCACTCATGCGCTCGTGACCTCTCGTCTAGACTACTGTAATGCTCCCTACATGGGGCTGCCCTTGAGGTCCACCCGGAGACTCCAACTGGTGCAGAATGCAGCCGCGCGAGTTGTCTTGGGAGTTTCCCAATACTCCCATGTTACACCTTTGCTCCGCGAGCTGCATTGGCTACCGGTTGCTCTCCGGGTGAGGTTCAAGGTGTTAGTTATGACTTACAAAGCCCTTCATGGCATGGGTCCGGATTACCTACGGCAACACCTGCAGCCGGTGTCAACTTCCCTCCGTCCAGTGCGCTCCCACAGAGAGGGCCTCCTCAGGGTGCCGCCAATCAAAGAATGCCGATTGGTGACCCCCAGGGGGAGAGCGTTCTCTGTGGGCGCGCCAGACCTTTGGAACCGCTTACTGGTTGAGCTCTGGATGGCCCCCGACCTTCGCTCCTTCCGGCGCGATCTCAAAACATTCTTTTTCGAACAAGCTGGCCTGGTCTGACGGGATGGGGTTGGGTTTTTAAAACTAGTTTTAACTTTAATATGTATTGATTTTATGGGCATGATGTTTAATGGCTTTTTAATTTTTGTATTCGATTTTTATTGTGTATTGCTCTGTTCACCGCCCTGAGTCCTTCGGGAGAAGGGCGGTATAGAAATCAAATTATTAAATTAAATTAAATTAAATGTGTTCTCATTTACTTATTTTTACTTATTTTCCCCACCCTGGCGTTTGTGGGGTCAGGTTTTCACTCATTTGTTCATTCATTTTGGGATGGGCAGAAGATGGACTGATTCACTTTTCTCCCCAACCTGATTTCCCAGCAAATTACATAGGTCAGCTGAAAATTTCTGGGCAAGCGTCTTAATTCTGAAATTAATGGAAATCTTTCCTAGCAGGATCTGGTTTGGGATATCCCCCTGAATGTGACAGATGAGGAAGCCTGTGCCTTCAGTAGCTCTTCTTCTCTAGGAATTGTTAATTCCAATATGTTTGTTGCAGTGCAAATATTTACTTTAAAAACCCTCAGCAGGCCCTCATCTCAAGGCTGTCCATTTAGCTGGGTGCTCCAATACCGTTTCTTTTTAAACATTTTAGAGCTGCCTTTGTTTTGCCATCTCAGGGTACCCAGAAAATGTGCAGATTCTTTGCAGGCAGCCTGTGGAAAGCCACCAACATTTTTATTTGAAGACAGAAAAGGAAAATGCTGCCAAATAAAATCACTCTTATTGGGTGAAGTATGGAAAATGATCAAACAATGAAACCATAAAAAGAAGATTTTCCTCTCCAGAAGCGCTGCGGGGGGGGGGAAGAGAAGGGGTGGCTCCTAAGCCATTTTGCTCCCTCAAATCCTCACTCAATTTCACTTGTAGAATTGTGAAAATCAGAAGCATCTTTTCTCAGCCAGAAATGTAAAGATATGTAAGCCTCAAAATAAGTGTTAATACAATTTCTTTAAAAAAGCAAAAATCACAAAAGTATCAGCTAACACCTTTTCAGACTTCTAATAAAATTTGCTAGTCTGAAAAGGTGCTGGCAGATTCCTTCTACCGTAATTGTTGGCTACCAAAACCAAACACCAACACCATTCTCCTCTTATTAAATTCAAGTTTAGTAGATATTTGGATTGAATGGACAATTCTCATTAATGGTCTGTTGAATTGAGATGTTATGGCGTTATCATCACCATGAGATTTAATGGGGACCATTGTCAGGTGAGGGTGTAATGACACCAGTTTGGTAACACCCTCTGGTATTGTCCTAAAGGTGATTTTCAAAAGGCAACTGGACTTCCTTGAAAACATTTCGCTTCTCATCCAAGAGGCTTCTTCAGAACTTGGATGAAAAGCGAAATATTTTCAAGGGGAAAAAACCCAAGAAAGTCCAGTTTATTTATTTATTTATTTATTTATTATTGGGACTTATATGCCGCCCTATCTCCCGAAGGACTCAGGGTGGCTAACAACAATAAAATACAATAATACAAAAGTTAAAAAGAAATTAAATTAATGGCCCCAGTAGAATAAATTAAAATTAAAATTAAGTTAAAAATTAAAAACATAATTAAAATCCCTGTCAGTCCAGGTCAGCCTGATGGAAAAGGAGTGTTTTGAGGCCGCAGCGAAAGGACCGGAGATCTGGGGCCATCCGAAGCTCAAGGGGGAGTTGGTTCCATAGGGCTGGCGCTCCCACAGAGAAGGCCCTCCCCCTGGGGGTCGCCAGCTGACATTGTCTAGCCGATGGCACCCTGAGGAGGCCCTCTCTGTGTGAGCGCACTGGGCAATGGGAAGTCGTTCCCGGCAGCAGATGGTCCTGCAAGTATCCCGGGCCTAAGCCATGTAGGGCTTTAAAGGTAAGTACCAGCACCTTAAATCTCACCCGGAGGGCAACCGGTAACCAATGCAGCTCACGCAGGAGGGGTGTAATATGGGAGTATCGGGATGCTCCCATCACTACCCGCGCGGCCGCATTCTGCACCAGTTGAAGCCTCCGGGTGGTCTTCAATGGCAGCCCCATGTAGAGAGCATTGCAGTAATCTATACGGGAGGTAACGAGTGCGTGAGTGACTGTACGTAGGGCATCTCGGTCCAGATAGGGGCGCAACTGGCGCACCAGGCGAACCTGGGAAAATGCCCCCCTGGCCACGACTCCAATATGATCTTCCTAACTGAGTCGTGAATCCAGGAGGACGCCTAAATTGCGTGCCCTATCAACGGGAGGTAACACCTCTCCTCCCATAACCAAAGATGGAACCTCTTGGACTAAACGAGATGCCGGTACGTAAAGCCACTCAGTCTTGGCCGGGTTGAGCCCGAGCCTGTTCTTCCCCATCCAAATCTGTACCGCTTCCAGGCAACGGGACATCACATCGAGGGCATCACTGGGTTGGTTTGGGGTGGAGATGAAAAGCTGGGTATCATCAGCATATTGATGATACCTCACCCCGAAACCACGGATGATCTCACCCAGCGGCTTCATATAGATGTTGAACAGGAGGGGCGAGAGGACCGACCCCTGAGGCACCCCACAACTAAGGGGCCTAGGGGCTGACCTCTGCCCCCCTGCCAACACCGTCTGCGAACGGCCCGAGAGGTAGGAGGAGAACCACCATAAAACGGTGCCTCCCACTTCCAACCCCTCAAGACGTCGCAGCAAGATACCATGGTCGATGGTATCAAAAGCCGCTGAGAGATCTAATAGGACCAGGACAGAGGAATAACCCCTATCTCAGGCCCGCCAGAGATCATCCACCAGCGCGACCAATGCCGTCTCCGTGCTGTACCCGGGCCTGAAACCCGATTGGTACGGATCCAGATACTCAGTTTCCTCCAGGACCAAAGGGAGCTGCCGTGCCACCACGCTCTCAACAACCTTCGCAAGAAAGCGAAGGTTGGAGACAGGACGAAAGTTATTTAAAATAGCTGGATCCAAGGCAGGTTTCTTGAGGAGGGGCCTTACCACCGCCTCTTTCAAGGCGGCAGGGAAGCACCCCTCACTCAAGGAAGCATTGATAACTGCTAGGAGCCAGCCTCGTGTAACCTCCCGAGCCGCATAAACCAGCCAGGAGGGACACGGGTCCAACAGACACGTGGCGGCACTTAATTTCCCCATGATCCTGTCCACTTCATCCAGTTGCCTTTTGAAAAGCACATTTGGGACAACCATGAATTGGTTGATTGAGAATCCCCATAGACACCCTCTGGTCTTATTTGTTGAACTCTAGAAAGATGCCAATCTACACCATCACCACCCCATTTTTCTTATTACTCTCCAGCTTTGCTTTATCTGAACAGTGTCATTGGCTAGTCATAAAATCACGTTCATAAAACCCACTCAGAACGACACTCTTCCAGCTTTCTAGAACCAGGCCAGTACAAAAACAAGTAAAAAATTCACTTAAAACACCAAATGATTAGACAGAAAAAGAAGACAAGGCACAGCCACTTTAAAAATCATCCCTGACTGTTCTCTGGGAGATTTTCCTCCATATCTGAGATGATCAGTGATAAATAATTGCATGAAGATGCAATCCACTTGTCTAGCAGTCTCTGAAGTTGGACTTCCAAGCAGACAGTTGTGATTCTAACATTAGTAACTTTTTTCCCCCCTTCCTTCTTGCTTTTATAGCCTGCTAATTCATGACCTGCCAGAATCTGTATTGCAGCATCTTCATCAGACAGCTTGGATCCTTCCCCAAAAAGAGCCTCTGTGCCAATCAGCCTTGCTCCTCTTAGGATAAGGAATTGCAACAGAGGGTGGCCCCAAAGCGAAAGGGAAAAGATTGGATATGTTCAACACGCTTGAGCAGGTTGGTTCAAGATCAAATTATTTTATTTTGTTTTGGTCCTTTGAGAAACTGTGGGTTTCTTGGTAAGATTTCAGACGTGCTTTGTCATTGTCTGCTTCCCAAGGCTGAAAGGAAGTGACTGGCCCAAGGTCCCCTACCTGGCTTCATGTTTGAAGTGGGACTAGAACTTTCTGACCTGGTGGTTTAATCACTTTACTAAGCTCTCTCACTGCCCTTACTCTTCACTCCTAGTGACTACCAGGACAAGTCCCTGCAGTTTTCTTGGCAAGGTTTTTCAGAACTAGTTTGCCATTGACTTTGCCCCAAGGCAGGACTAGAATTCATGATCGCCTAGTTTCTAGACTGATGCCTTCGCAACTACAAGTTGGCTCTCGTGAAGTTAGATGTCCATGTGGAATTCTCTGTATGCCAGAATGGCTCTCTATTACTTCACACAGTATACAAGCATATGAACTATATATAATATATATATGAAGTATACAGTATATAAAATTGAAAACTTCCAACATTCAGTAGTAAGTGAAAGGGTTTGTGTGGCTAAGCCAATAGATTAAGCAAAGATTAGTAAATTAGAGTTAAACCAGAGATGGGATATCATTGCCCCCTCTATAATAATAATAATAATAATAATAATAATAATAATAATAATAATAATAATAATAATAATAATAATAATAATAATAATAATAATAATAATAATAATAATAATGATGATGGTAATAGTAATCTTACATTTTAAGGAGATACCTGGTTGATACCTAGGATGCTGGCAGCAACCCGTGTCAACCATTAGTGCCAATTTCAGTGTTCAGTTGACTGAGATTCATGTTTTATGAATAAAAGCTTATATATAATAATAATAATAATAATAATAATAATAATAATAATAATAATAATAATAATAATAATAATAATAATAATAATAATAATGGCTTCCGGTGGCTCCGAGGCGCCGGAGACAGCCTTCCCGGGCTGCCCGCCGCCCAGCTGTGTGATTTTTCGCCCGAAACAGCGCCGATCAGCTGTTCGGGCGAATTTGAAGCCCCCTCCTCGGGAGAAGAGGAGGGGGTGAGGCCCCAGGTAGGGGTAGAGTTCTCCGAGGCCGCCTGAGCTTGGAGCTTGGGCGGCTGAAGGATTGAACTCCCCCGTAGCCTGGGCTGCTCCCAGCTGGCTAGCGTCTCTGCTTCGGAATGGAGCAGAGCCAGGCGTCTGCGACCATCCCTGCTTGAAGGAGAGACTATGAAAGGAAAAGAGCAGGCAGAGCAGTACAAGAGGGAAAGATGAAGAGATGAAGAGGATTATTTTATTTTACTCTCGAGCTTGATGGACTTTGCTTAAAACTTAAAGTGAAAGTGCGACACAATTGTAAGTAAAAGATGGCGTCTAAACCTCCCCCTAGAACTTTTCGGAGTGCTGGAAATTCTCCAGTGCAACAACAATCACTACTGCAGGCGTTGCATTCTCCAGATGTAGTGACATCGAAGGATCTTGAAAAACATACCCAGTTAATTTTGGAGTCAATGGGTGTTAAATTTGCACAGATGGAGGAGAAATTGGAGAAATTGGAGCAGAGAATGGAAGAAAGGATGGAACAGAAACTTAGAGAGATAAAGGTAGACATTTTGTCCTCAGTGCATAAAGTAGCTAAATGTGTGGAGGTGCTGGATGACAAAGTGGAAGAACTGACTCAAAAGAATGCTATATTAGAAGCAAAAGTATTGGAAATTGAAGATTTAAAAGACAAAATGGATAGCGAACTGAGTCTGGCTCAATTTTATCAGATGCAGTTTGCTGTTAGAATTAGAGGCCTAAAAGAGAATATTAAGGAAGATTTAAAGCAGCTGGTTTCTGAGGCTTTTGAGGTGGTATTGAACCATCCAGCATCTGAAATAAAACAAGGCATGGACAAAGTGTTTCGTGTGAACTCGTGGATTGCTAAACAGAGAAAGTTGCCTAGAGATGTGGTGGTTTATTTTGTAAAAAGGGAAATTAGAGATGAAGTTATACAAACTGCCTATGATACTAAAGTTGTGATTGCTGGTCAAGAAGTTTTGGTTCTAAAAGAAATTCCTCCAAAGATTTTAAAGAGAAGGAAGGACTTTATATTTCTTGTGCAAGAGCTCAAGCAAAGGGATATAAGGTTCAGATGGGAGATCCCAGCTGGGTTGAGCTTCTTGTATGAAGGCAAAAGGTACTGTTTGGGTACTGTGAAGCAAGCGCATGATTTTTACAACAATGTCTTAAAAGTAACCCCATCAACACTTTTGGAAGCTGCAGAGGGATCTGGAGAAGGAGAACATCAAGAGGATGAAGATGGACAGATAGACGAGAATGGTACAGGAGGAGATCAAGATGCAACTCTTTTGGATGATCCTAGAGAACAGAGGGTGACGCGTGCTGCCTTAAAACGCTCAAAAAAGAAAAGAAAATAGGTCTAGTAGAAATCTATGGAACTTCCACAACATACTGATAGTCAAGTGGTAGTTGTGTTTTTAAGAGTTTTGGGATGATATGTATGGTAACAGAATCTTTAATTTGGAATTAATGGACAATTTATTACAGAGGAAGAGGAAGAAAGTTTTGTGGGTTAATGTGGGTTAATTTGTGTAAGAACTATCTATTATAGCCTATTTTGGCTAGAGAGGTTAATAGGGATAGGTGTTTGTGATGTGTAAATGAGAATATGTTTAGGAAATAGTGAATTGTGGAAGAACATAGATGGGAATGACGCTAGTTTTCTTTTATTTTAGTTCTTTATACACATTTAGTATTATTAAGGATTGGTTTACTCTATATAAGCTAGAGAGTGATGGATTTTAGAGTTTATAATTGTTAGTATATGATTGTTCATGATTGCTTTTTAGATATATACCTTGTATTTTGCTCTGGGAAGTCGGGGGGGGGAGGGGGGGAGGAGGGGAAGTAGGGGGGGGGAGGCAGGGGAGGGAGGAGGGAGAGGGGGAGGGGGGGGATAGGGGGGAGGTAGGGAGGGGAGGAGGGAGGGGGAAGGGGGGGGTTTAAAGGAAAACTGTATTTTAAAACTTTTCAATAAAAATAATAATAATAATAATAATAATAATAATAATAATAATAATAATAATAATAATAATAATAATAATAATAATAATAATAATAATAATAATAATAATAATGTTGGAAGGGACCTTGGAGGTCATCCAGTCCAATCCCCTGCTCAGGCAGGAAACCCTATACCATTTTGGACAAATGGTTGTCCAGTCTCTTAAAAACTTCCAGTGTTGGAACTTTCACAGCTTCTGGAGGCAGGTTGTTCCACTGGTTAATTGTTCTAACTGTCAGGAAGTTTCTCCTTAATTCCAAGTTGCTTCTCTCCTTGACCAGTTTCCATCCGTTGCTTCTTGTCCTGCCTTCGGGCACTTTGGAGAATAGCTTAACTCCCTCTTCTTTGGGGCAGCCCCTGAGATATTGGAACAGTGCTATCATGTCCCCCCTCGTCCTTCTCTTCATTAAACTAGACATACCCAATTCCAGCAACCGTTCCTTATATGTTTTAGCCTCCAGACCTCTAATCATCTTTGTTGCTCTTCTCTGCACTCTTTCCAGAGTTTCCACTTTTTTACATTGTGGTGACCAAAACTGGATGCAGTATTCCAAGTGTGGCCTTACCAAGGCATTGTAAAGTGGTATTAATACCTCACGTGGTCTTGATTCTATCCCTCTGTTAATGCAGCCTAGCACTGTGTTGGCTTTTTTGGCAGCTGCAGCACACTGCTAGCTCATATTTAAGTGATTGTCCACTAGGACTCCGAGATCCCTCTCACAGTTACTACTATCGAGCAAGGTACCCCCTATACTATACCTGTGCATTTGATTTTTCCTGCCTAAATGCAGAACCTTACTTTTTTCACAATTGAATTTCATTTTGTTAGATAGCGCCCAGTGTTCGAGTCTGTCCAGATCCTCCTGTATCTTAAGCCTATCTTCTGGAGTATTGGCTATTCCTGCCAGCTTGGTGTCGTCTGCAAATTTGATGAGTTCCCCATCTATCCCCTCATCCAAGTCGTTAATGAAGATGTTGAAGAGCACTGGGCCCAGAACAGACCCCTGGGGCACCCCACTACACACTTCCTTCCAAATATTATTAGACCCAACAGCTCTTGACTGTTGGCTGGTCCAGGATAATTGGAAGCAGAATCCAATAACTTCTAGTTAGTCACAAATTCTCTAGTCACATATCACCATAGGATAACTAGACATACCATGGTTTGAGGGGCAGCAATTTTGAGGATAGTGGAAGCTGCTCGGTCTTTCAGCACAAGTGAGGCCAGGAGAAAAAGTAAGCAGATTTTTTTTTAAAAAAAAAATGCTTTAAACTGAAGTAAAAATGTCACTGCAATACAATTACAGTACTGCAATTATATTGAAAGATTTATCTTCTTATTTATTTATTTATTTATTCATTCATTCATTCATTTATTTATTTATTTATTTATTTATTTATTTATTTATTTATTTATTTATTTATTTATTTATTTATTTATTTATTTATTTATTTATTTAGATTTATATACCGCCCTTTCCCGAAGGACTTTATATTATTTTATGTTAAAAATTATTTTTTCCTAGTTACACCGTCACTCCTGTCTACAGGATCTGATTTGGAGAAAGAAAAAGAACTCAGCAGAGTCTTGGAAATTCCCTAGTTAGTATGTCCCACCAAGAGGCCGGTGAGTTTTAGAAGAAAAATAAATAAACAAACAAACCTAAATACTCCTCCTGGCTAGCTGGTGATAACGGCAATAATACTACGTTGCTAAACATCCTGCTCATTTGTGAGGAAAGCCAAAAATGACTCATCTGTCACTCTTAAAAGTAAGGGACTCCCCACCTATCTTTGCTTGCATTTAAAGAGGGTATAAAATGCAATCGAGTTTGTTTTATGGTCCAATGAGTGGGTGAATATTCCGAGAGGGAAACCTTCTGGCTGCATCTTGCAAGAGACAGTTTACAAAAAGAAAGAAAGCTCAAGGTAAGATCATTTTTTCTCCTGCCAGCTGTGCCAAAAGGAATGTTTAAAATCTTTGCCTCTGTGGGGCAGCAGAGCCTTCTCAAGTTGGGTCAGTGTTAGATATTTTGGCTGAGAGAAGAAATTGGCCAATATTGTCTCAGGCTAAAATGCAGGAGAAAGAAGCCTGATGCTTGCTTAAGAAACATGCAAAATCCTGGCACGAGGTTTGTCTGTTAGGGTTCGTACGGCACAGGTAAAGTCCAGAAAGTTCTAGGAACTCAGCCAGGTAGATGGTTCAGCAGACTCCAAAGTGATTTTTAAAAATCTGATCCAGGCAGAAGCAGAGCTCTGGGTCTGAAATCTGCAACAGGGGAATTATGCTGAAGTCTGTGTCCTGCTGAGTTTCTTGGTCTGGTAAGTTCATGGGAAATTGCAACTTTCCTAGGACTTCCCTGCTCTTGGCACCGTCTTCAAGTTGACTGGAATTTTGTACAAGTTGAGACTGTGGGCAATTTCAATGCATGGGAGTGGGGTGGGGGGTGTCTTACATGTTGATCATGATTTTGTGATTCATAAATATATAGTATAGTATGGCGTTTAATGTTATCTTTCAAGGGATTTTTTTTTAAAACAAAAATTTTTTGATTGACTGCTGCCCAAATGCATTTAATTCTCGACTAAATTAAAAATGAATGTTTGTAGATTTTATGTATTTATTTTATTTATTAAATTTATATACTGCCCATCTTGTTACTTGGGATGACGCTGGGAGGCTATAGGTTTGTGTTATAACTGCACTGGCTGCATTAAAGAAAAGATTGTTCAATATGTTACACTCATCACTATAAAGCATGACAATTGGTGGCATTTAGGATGAGTATTTAATGCATGATTTGAAAAGGAGACTAATCTCTTCTGGCAAACTGCAATATCAAAATGCATTAAGTTGGCTAGTCTCTGTTTAGATCTGTAGCCCTCTCTATTTAGGGAGATTTATTTCCTTGTAAATATGCAACTCGAATTTTATCCATTGGTAGCAACATGGCTTAAATATTGCTAAATAAAAATGTTTCATTTTGCTTTGGTTGGGAGTATGTACATATACATACATGCAAACATGCATCTTCTAGAGATAATTGTAATATTTGGTTTAGAAAGATGGCTGGGCAACTTTGTGTCTCTCTCTTAGCCCAACCAACTTCACGGGCTTGTTATGGGGAAAATAGGAGGAGAAAGGAATATCAGTTACATTTGTTACCTTGAGTTATTTTTAAAAAATAAAGGTGGGATAAAAATAAAATTAATATAGATACATAAAGACAGATAGATAACTTTGCCCATTTAAAATTTGATTAAATATTACCTGATTATCACTCATGTCCATGCTATATGTTCCCCAGTTTTTTCATGACATTGCAAAATGGCGTTTCTACATTTTTTTAATGGAAGGAAGCCAATAATGAAAATTTCATCCCATTTTGCAAGGAATGAGAGCCAACTACTTAAAGGTTAAAAGTACAGTAATGCCCCTTTGAGTTTATTTATCAAACTTACATGAGTTTAGTTAGTGCCCTAGATATGCCCGTCTGCTTTTTTTTTTTTTGCACCTGTAAAGAAATGATTTGGCATTGTCTTCTTTAGGGATAGTTTTATGTCAGCCTATTGCCTTGAGGGTTTTGTTTTTTTGGTCTCCCAACCCAGCTTAGCGTTTTGAGATCAACCAACGTTGGTGAGGTTTTGTCACCTCTCATTACCTGTGTTGACCAGGATGTAATAAGAAGGGCAGAATTAACAGAAGGATGCTTCTAATAAAAAAACAGGAAGGGACTTTTTCTTAATGGGACCTGACTGTGAAAAATATAGGAAGAGCTTGTTGGCTATGTTAAGCACAGTGTAGAATCTTTATTTAACCCCGTTTCCTTCCTGGAAATCATCACCAAAGAGACTCATGTCAAAATAGCCCTGGAGAAGAGCAGGAGCGCTTCCTTGTTGGATATCTGTTTTCTACATACAGATAGTCCTCGACTTATGAGCAGTCGCTTAGTGACCAAAGTTATGAGCTACCTGAAAAAAGGGTGCTACAGCCTGGTTCTGAAGTTCCAGTGGTGGCCGGTCTTCCCTGAGGTCACACGATCACACAATTGGACACTTGGCAACACGGCTGCGTTTATGATTGCTGCAGCATTCCGCGATCATATGACCACATATCAGGACAGCTTTGCCAAACAGTAGAAACCATGAATCGAGAACAGAGGGGTTTGCTTAATGACTGTGCCATTCATTTAATGACTGCTGCATTCATTTTATGACTGCGGCGTTTGCTTAATGAGCAGGCTGCATTATGGTCGTAAGTTGAGGACCACCTGTATTAATCTGAAAAACCTGGAAACATTATATGGTTATTTGGAAGCAACTGCCAAGGGACTTGTATACCGCCTGTGGTGGAATGTAATCACACCGTTGAAGCCTTGCTCCCCTTTTATGTGCAGGGTGGCCATCTTGACTTTTTGGGCCACACCCGACCAACCCTGACCTTCCCTTGTTCTTAAAACAAAAACAAATCTTCTTTGTCTCTTCATGCCTGCTGTGTATTTCTTTTTGCAGAAACAGACTTATCTTGTCTAGCTAGGTTTGAACGGCATCCAAACCACCTTGGTCTAGATTATGCAGAGGATGAGGTATCCTTGGGCGTTGCTTTGTGTGCCACCATCCAGTCACTCCGAGTTGTGGGAAGAGATGGATCTCAACAACAATATGGAAAAAGCAAATGAAAATGTCCACAGGTGAGGCTTCACGTTTCTCCTTGGCTTGAAATCTGGAAATTACCTGAGAAATTACATCCTATTGGAAAACAGCCAAGAAAACATTCTCTCTCTCTCTCTCTCTCTCTCTCTCTCTCTCTCTCTCTCTCTCTCTCTCTCTCTCTCTCTCTCTCTCTCTCTCTCTCTCTCACACACACACACACACACACACACACACACACACACACACACACACCTGGAATGCCTCTTTGCACTTATTACAATCTGTAGCATCATGCAGCCATTTGGGAGGTGATATAGTAATAATAAAATTGGAAGGGACCTTGGAGGTCATCTAGTCCAACTCCCTGCTCAGGCAGAAAACTCTATACCATTTGGCTGTCCAGTCTCTCCTTAAAAACTTCCAGTGTTGGAGCATTCACCGCTTCTGGAGGCAGGTTGTTCCACTGGTTAATTGTCCTGTCAGGAAGCTTCTCCTTTGTTCTAGGTTGCTTCTCTCCTTGATTAGTTTCCATCCATTGCATCTTGTCCTGCCTTAAGTGCTTTGGAGAATAGCTTGAGTCCCTCTTCTTTGTGGCAGCCCCTGAGATATTGGAAGGCTGCTGTCATGTCACCCCTCGTCCTTCTCTTCATTAAACTGCACAGACCCAATTCCAGCAACCGTTCCTGATATGTTTTGGCCTCCAGACCTCTAATCATCATAGTACTGAAGGCTGGCTAGAAAATGGGAGATTCTCAGGCCTAGTCCTCCTTTAGGCACAGAAACAAACTGCACGGTATTGGGCCAGTCTGTATTTCTCAGCCCAACCCACCTCACGGGGTTGTCGTAGTGGGGAAAAGGGAAGAGGGCATTATGGATATACATCTCATAAATGAATAAATGAAACCTGCCTCTCTCATTTGTGCCATCACAAACCATGGTAAATAGTTGGATAACTCTAGAACAGCAGTCCCCAATCTTTCTGGCTCCGTGGACCGGCAGCTGCGGTGGCAGTGGGATGGTTTCATGCATATGCCCACCACCTACACAAATTGAGCCTCGTGCCCTCACCCACCTGCCGCTTGTGCAGACCAGCTCCCAACGGGCCGCGAACATGTAGTTGTTCTGTACTAGCCTGCTACCGGCCCTGCAGAAAAGGCAGGGACAACCCCTTTACAAACGGCAAGAGGCTGGAATAAAGCCTGCCAAATTTATTAACATAAAACAGACACCAACCATGAAACAGGAGCTATGAAACAGGAACTATTCAAGCGGTTGCCTTCAGCAAACCAGCCCTCCCACGCATTCCCCCTTAAATACAGTTCAGGGCATGGCTTCTCTCTGCCTCCTTCCGAGGAGCCCCATTGCCTTCCTCTGTTTACTCCTGATTGACTGCCTCCTGAGTTGGGCGTCCTTGAACAGGGCCAGCTGTGGGTCATCTTCATCCACGCTGTCAGGCTCACACAGCTGGGTCTGCGCCGTGACCAGATGAGAGGGGCCTGGCTGGGGGCTCTCATCAAGCTCTTCAACACCCCCCTCCTCCTCCTCCTCTGAGTCGTCCGACCCAACTGCCGAACCCACAGGCTGACCCTGAATCACAACAGTAGTAGTCCACGGACTGAGGGTTGGGCACCCCTGCTCTAGAAAATGTAGAAATCCATTTGTGTGGAGATGGCATCTTAAGTCTAGGAAAATCTCAGCCGTGGTACTGAGAGAGAGGCCATTCCTCTTTCTTAGTACCGCCTACCTCACAGGATCGTCATCTGAACAGAACTTCAAAAGGGAAACTCAGCTGGGAACGCCTTAAAGGAAAGGTGGGGAAATATGATAAGTAAAAAAAAACAACCCACCCTTTTCCCTTGCCCTGCGTGGAAATGAAAAGGAAGGGAGACAAGTTCAAAAATCCTTATTACTATTATTATTATTATTATTATTATTATTATTATTATTATTATTATTATTATTATTTTCTACAGGAAAGCAATGAAATTCACGACTAATTTCTCGACGAGCGCACATCTGGAATTCTTTGCAATACCCACCCAGTTAATTCCCCAAAGCCATCCATTCTGTGAATTGCTTTCCCTGTCTTTGTTTTGTTCCTATCAGCAGCTTGTTCCCCATTGATCTCTGAGGCAGCTTGACGCGAGCGATTCTTTGTTTAGCTCAATGGGTGGTGCCCTGGCTTGGCACTCCCTCTGCCCACCAACCAGCATCCCAGGAAGCTTCTGCTTAGCCTTTTCCGATTTATCAAAGCAATGGGATCGTGGCTAGGTCTTTCACACATGCTTCTCCTCTCTGCCTCTCTTTTTGTGCCCCAGGGTTCAAGCAGTTGTCCTGTAGGCTTGGTTTTTCTCTGGGCTGAGAACTTACGTAGTCTATCTTTCTGCTTGGAAAGATATCGGAGAAAAAACATTTTCATCGTATCCCTTTTATGGACAGGCAGCTGTCGACTTATATCCATTTGTTTAGTAACCGTTTGAAGTTACAAGGGCACTGAAAAAAGTGATTTACGATGGGCCCTTGCATTTATGACCATGGCAGCATCCCCACAGCCGTGTAATCAAAATTTGGGCACTTAGCAACTGGCATTAATAGTTGCAGTGTCTTGGGACCCTGCCTGACCTTCCCAGCCAGCTTCCAATAAGAAAGGTCAATAGGGGAAGCTGGACTCGCTTCACAATAGTGTGATTCACTTAACAACTGCTGCAATTTGCTTAACAAACTTGGCACAAAAAAAAGATTGTAAAATCAAGTACAACTCACTTAACAACCACCTTGCTTAACAATGGAAAGTCTTAAGTCGAGGACTAACTGTGCTAATACACCAACCCAGAAGTTCTCAGTTAGAATTGATTAAGAATGGCAAGTCCATCCCCTAGCCATGAATAACAATTCTGGTTTTTTGCTCCATTATTCATGGTCATCCATGGAAGGGGGTGTGTCAAAAAAAATCAAGATGGCGGCTACAACCATGCAGTCAAAGTGTCACCCATTTTTGGCAAGCCTTGCATGTGATGCAGATAAAAACAGGCTGTAGCTGTGGGCTTTGGACCTATACCTATAGCCCCTATCTTGGCAGTTTTAACTCCTCTCTGACAATGGACATTGATTATCTGGTGAGGTTTAAATGATTGCATTACCTTTGAATAGTGCTTTATGAATGCTTCTTTTTCTTCTTCTTCTTCTTCTTCTTCTTCTTCTTCTTCTTCTTCTTCTTCTTCTTCTTCTTCTTCTTCTTCCTCTTCTTCTTCTTCTTCTTCTTCTTCTTCTTCTCCTCCTCCTCCTCCTCCTCCTCCTCCTCCTCCTCCTCCTCCTCCTCCATAAATGAGATGTAAGCCAAAACTGAATGAGAGTTCTTTAATTATTCCCTTGATATTTAAGAATGATTTAATTTTAATTGAAGTGTATTTTAATTAAGTGCCATCACTATCCCATTTGGCACATTGCTAACCTTTTTTCTTACTCATGTATGTATCAATGTGCAGACAGAGAAAATACCTTCCTGGATGTGTGTTTTCCTAGGACATCATCCTATCTTATTAACACAGTGACCATTTCCTCATTAGTGATTTAGAGCTGTTTATTTATAGTTGCTAGTCAGTGTTTTTTCCTGCTCTGGAAAATCCACTTTTTAATACAGTAAACAGTGATGCCAACTATAATTTCTAGTTTTTTTAAAAAAAAACCTCAACAATGATGGCTGTTTTCAGGTGCAGTTTTCTCACTTTTTTTTTCAGCAGACATTTCCTTTTTCAACTTTAAAAAAGTATAAAAATAAATCTGGGGAGATAGGATTTCAGATCTCCACCTTAGCCAGAAAATTATCTCAGTGTCCTTGGACCCGGCTCTTTCAGGCTGCTTTATCTCTTACTTTCTAGCAAGAATGGCAACAGTGGGGAACACATATGCCAACTTAAGATACAAATGAAAAGGATATAGCATAAAACTCAGCAATTGGTTTTTATAGAACCCCTACACACACACGCACGCGCGCGCACACACACACACACCTCCCTGGGAAATCCATTATACATTATCTATATTTGCTTGGATATTTGGGATGCCATAGGAGGATGCCTACCAAAGGAAATGACATTAGTTGAAATCCCCCTTTTTTCAAAAAGAAAAAAAATGTTCCATCCAGGTGAGGGCAATCATAAATGTCATCCTTAACTTATGACCACATTTGGGACTGGAGCGGTTGTTAAGTGAGTCATATCTAATTTTATGACCTCATTTTGCTGTGGCTGTTAAGTAAATCTGGCTTCACCTAGTGACTTTGCTTGTCAGAAGATAACTGGGA
Source organism: Vipera berus (assembly GCF_964194415.1). Classification (NCBI taxonomy): domain Eukaryota; kingdom Metazoa; phylum Chordata; class Lepidosauria; order Squamata; family Viperidae; genus Vipera; species Vipera berus. The sequence continues at coordinate 351,029,902 of NC_138202.1, forward strand.
AGGATACAAATAGTGATCACGTTTCCCAGGACACTGTTACTGTCCTAAATACAAGCCAGTTGCCACTTGTCAGAATCTTGATCACATAACTGCAGGGATGCTGCGACAGTCATAAGCTGTCATAACTTTGAACGGCTGTTGAACAAGTGGTTGTAAGTCAAGGATTACCTGTACAACCATGCTTCTCTAATAGGGTCATCATAAAAGATAGGAGAAACAGGCCAGTTTTTGGTTGGCTCAGGGGCACGATGGCTCAGGGGTTAAAGACGCTGAGTTTGTCAGCTGGAAAGCTGACAGCCCAGGTGCAAGAGTTCATGCAACAGGGTGAGCTCCTGTTCCTGCCCCAGCTCCTGCCCACCTAACAGTTTGAAAGTATGCAAATGCAAAACAGATTAATAGTACCACTTCAGTGGGAAAGTAACAGCATTCTGTGCACCTTTGGTATATAGAGTAGAGTAGAGTAGAGTAGAGTAGAGTAGAGTAGAGTAGAGTAGAGTAGAGTAGAGTAGAACAGAACAGAACAGAACAGAACAGAACAGAACAGAACAGAGCTGGAAGGGACCCTCGAGACCATGCTAGTAACATGGCTCCCTCAACGAAGAGATGGAGATGAGCACCATGCCCTTAGAATCGGACACAACCGGGCAGGGAAACTTTTTTCTTTACCTTTTGTCTAGAAATATGTGATCATGTTGGAACTTGCGGAAGAGGCCTTCATCCTGGAGTGGATAGTCAATGGCTAAAATGTTTATGATGATAATGATGATGACCCACTTATTTAGCATAGACTGAATGCTTTACTATCAAGCATTTCTCACATCTTCATAAAGGATTGTTATTTCTCCTTTCTCCTAGTGTGGCAAAGCAGGAAGGTGCTCTTGTTAAGAGTCTGAGCAGGAAACCCAATGGCATCACATTGCTTGAGAAGGCGAAAGAAGTGAGTCTGGCTTTGGGGTCCCTTTATCCAGTGCTTTTTTTCTAAAAAAAAATGGTGCCGGAACTCAGAGGTGCTGTCACTGGGAGCAATGCCGATGTCTTGCTACAGCGTCACCGCCCGTCCTTTGCACCCCTGCGGCTCAGAGCCACATGCCGCGGGGATTCCCCTCCCCACAGCTGCCATGGGGATTCCCCTCCCCACAGTTGCCACGCCGCGGCCTGTGCTGAGCCCCCACCTGGAGCTGCTCCGAACCCCGACCCAGAGCTGTGTTCCTCGTGGCAGTGGTCTCTGGCGCCAAACAGCCTCTTTCCAACCACATCCAGAAAAATTTGTAACAAACATTGCAATTCTCAAGGCCATGTTTGGTATTTCCCATCAATCTGTTACTGGAAGGAAAAAGCAATCCCTGCTGCGTTACTGATCCCAGAGAAGCATTTGCATGTATGCAGGTATCCTTAGGGTGCCATAGTTATGGATGAGAAATATTGGTTGCAAAGTTGGCATTTCTGGATGTAATACAGATATTTTGGACTTATTTTTGTTTCTTTGCATGTCTGATATTTTCAAAAAGGCATATGCTACTGACTACGCTTATGTGCATATGTAACATCTTTTGCTAGGATACATGGCCACTGCTTGTCCAGAATGTCAGAAGTGAAAGATTGTGACTAAACAAAATTTTAATGTACAGATAATACCACCAGAAATTATTTTAGCCTTTTTAATAAATGTTGTTATTGATGTTAAGCTCACCATGGAAAACATCATATATTGTTATGCATATACTAGGTTAATTATTTAAAGACTGAAGTGCAACATAACTAGATTCTAAATAATATATTTTTCAAAACACACAACATTCCAAACAGTAAAAGTAAAGTCCAAATTAAGAATATTCATTCTTAAGAATTGTTTAATTTAAAGTGGTTTAGTTGTAATAGATGGTTATAGATTCAAAATAGTTTTCAAGAGTGTACAAAAGATACTATTTTTTTTTCTAGCATCAGCTAAATTAGACATATTACATTGAGAAAAATGTTTCTCATTTCTTTCCTGTTACCTTTATTGATTTCATTGCAGAGATGTTAACATAGAAATAGATTATTTTGTTATCTAATTTTACCTTCCAAAAGACAGAAGCAGATGAAAAATGTGAGGTTCTTTCCTGTTGGCTTTTTTGAATTAGCTGGTTTAGATTCTAAAAGTTTAGTTCCTAAAGAAGTAACCTTGTAAATAATTTTAATGTCCTCCTCTAGTGCAGGGTAGGCAACCTTGGCTCTTTTATGACTCAAGGACTTCAACTCCCAGAATTCCTGAGCCAGCATGGCTCAGCTTGGAAACCTCTTTCTTTCATCTCAGCGTGACTGGCTCAGGATTTCTGGGAGTTGAAGTCCATGAGTCATAAAAAAGAGCCAAGATTGCCTACTCCTAAAGCCAATAGAGGGAGCTTTTTTTTTTTTGCAAAAAAAAGGTGCTGGAATGCCGTTCTGAGCGTTCTATGAGAAAAAAAGCCCTGCCTTTATCCAAAAATCATCAGAAATTAAGACTATGAAATACAGGCGATAAGCAAAGTTGGGGATCAGATGGCGCTCCAAGAGAGCAGAGATAATAGGATGATCAGCTTCATCTGGAGAGCAGCATAATACCAATGCCTAGATTAAGATATATTTTGTACAGTTTGGCCTTTAGCATATTTTATGAATTTAGCTTGAGTTAAAATAACAAGTGAAATGACAACTGTAAAATTTATTTATTTTATTTTATTTTATTCCATTTATATCCCGCCCTTCTCCGAAGACTCAGGGCGGCTTACAAGCTTAGCAGTAGCCTTCATTCTATGTATATGCCTGCTTATTAGGGCTTTCGCCCCCCCCCAAGCGGCATTATTACAAAGTCAGCTTATTGCCCCCAACAATCTGGGTCCTCCTTTTACCTACCTCGGAAGGATGGAAGGCTGAGTCAACCTTGAGCCTGGTGGGATGCGAACCTGCACTAATTGCAGGCAGCTGGTGTTACTTAAGGAGGCATTAGCCCACTGCTCCACCAAGGCTCTTGACAATTGTGAGAGTGTGCCCAATCCTGTGTCCATGGAAACATGCTTAATGAGGACAGTTAGAAATCTAGTTGATACTCTGGTTAGTTTTTGTAGTTTCCTGTGTAGCATCAACTCAGATTCACTTGGTAAATTATGTTCAGAATATTATTCAAAGGCAGAAAAAGTAGTACAGTAATCAGATAACAGGTATTCGGGTTAAATGTTTTAGGCTGAATTCAATTTTATGTTGTGCTACTCAGCTCTGAAGCCCTTGGCCCTTGAAAATTGTTTTTGCGAAGATAAAAATAAATGGATGAATGGATGGATAGACAGACAGACAGACAGACAGACAGACAGACAGACAGACAGACAGACAGATAGATAATCCCTGATTTTTACAGGAAGGGCAGCAATCAAATCCAAATTAAATCTAATCAATTTTTTAAAAATTTCTTTTCTGCCCAGAAACTTCTCCAAAATAATACCATACAAACATCTAGGTGCCCAAGGCATTTAAACATTAAAAATTGGGAGACTGGAACAATCCTTCAAGATGCATTGCACCATCAGTCCAAAGAGGTAAGAAAAATGCTTAGATTTAGGTGTGTTTTTTCCCCACCTCTCCAGTAGACCACACAGAGTTGAAGTGGCCATAGCAGACTCTCCTCTGTTCAGAGAAAGCTGAAGGAGATCCAACAATACTCTTTAAATAACTGAAGGATTGTTATCTATTATCTCAAGTGGCGGCCACAACTATTACTGTTAGAAGCTTAAAATTACAGGAAGGCGTATACCCCATTAAAATTAGGAAAAACTGTATTAATGAAAGAAGTTGGCAGGGAAACAATTTGTCCAGGAAGGTAGCAGCCTTCCTTTCGCTACTCCTGCTTCAGCAGAGGTTGAGGAGGCATCTGTCAAGAATCCATCTGGATTCCTGTTCAGAAGTCAAGTTGGAATGCTTAGCGCTTCACTTTTGGCTTCTATCTCTAGAAGTTTGCATTCATTTTTACCCCATATTTTTTTAATTTACTAAACGCAAAAGTAAGAAATAAAAAGAATACACAAAATACATAAATAAATAAATACATAAAAGGGAAAAAAACCTAAAAACTAAACGGGCATGTTTTCACATGCATACGCACATAGCTGTACAGTAAGCATTTCAGTGAAAAGAAGCCATCATTTGTTACAGTCATCCATCCATTGATAAAATGATTGTGTGCCATCAAACTGTTTTCAACATCAGCCATCACATACAGTAGGTAGATCTTCTCCCAGGATGATCTATCTCCAACCTGGTCCTTCAGGTTTTCCAATGGTCCAGCCATCTTGCTGCTGGTTGTCCTCTTCTTCTCATTCCCTACACCTTTCCCAGCAATAGAGCCTTTTCAAGGGTCTTTGTATAATATGTCTGAAGTAGGATAATTTGAGCCTGGTCATTTGTACCTCAAGTGAAAACTCTGGGTTGGTTTGCTCAGTGATCCGTTGGTTTGCTTTCTTGGTTGTCCGTGTTATTCTCGGGAGTACAATCATCCATAATTAATCCATATAGATCTGAGATCCTGAGCAGATTTCTTCCATACTACACTTTCCATTGTAAGGGCAATATTTCATTGGGTGGGCATTAAACTACCCCAAATGTTAAACCCTGCAGCTGTGCCTACCGCAAATTCTGGAAGTGTTTACTCTCTTGCCTGCCTCTCTGTTCCAGGTTCTTAACTGTCAGAGCCAAGTTTGCCAGGGATCTCTCATGAGTCCAAAAGGGTTAATTCGAGGTCCCCGAAATGAACCCATCCCCAGAGACAAGTTACTACTCCAAGCAACTGAGTTTATCCATCTTTTCTACAACACACTTCAAAAGTGAGTCAGCTTTTTGTTTATTTTGAGCTTCTGTCCTGTGATTTACTTCCTTTTGGCAAACTTGGAAGGTCTTTTTAAAGGATCTTCCAATCAGGTCCTTTAGGCCATTACTGGTGTGATAGTGTTACTCTAATTGTAGTGCTAACAGCAATAAACAAGTGCCTTTGGGTTGTCTTAGGTTTGTAAGTGAAACAGAAGGAAAAAGCAGGTGATCAGGGAAGGCACGTCTCAGAACGCAGGAAAGAACATAGAAAGATTAAAGAACATTTACCCTTGAATTATGCCTTCAGATATCCAAGCTACTTTACATGCAATCCTACGACCACATCAAAAACAGATGTTTGGGGCTTCTGCAAGAAAGGGACAAGGGTCTTCACGTTCTGACGTCTTTGTGTAGATAATGCAAATTATATAATGACGTAATGATGCACATGACTTTCTTGTGCCAGACACTTGTGGCAGGTGCAGTGACCCACATCTGCATTCTCCGCTCTTGCATCCTTGGCAAGTCAGATAAAGGGACAACTTCATAGACAGATAGTTCCACCACCTGCTCTCCTTAAGCCATTCTTTAATGCAGAGGGAGCCGTCCCACATTCCCTTTGAAAGGAAGAAGCCTCTCACGTGCAAAAAGCTTTGCCTCCCGGGGCTAGAGAGGAAGAGTGAAAAAAATGAATGCCTTGGGAGGCTTGACCTTGTTATCTCCAAATAGCTGCTGACAAGAGATTAGAAATTTAATGCTGAAAAACACAATTTCTGAACTCCAGCAGAGATCAAAAGAGGGGGAGAGAGATGAAGAGAAGCTAACAGGATCTGGCAGAACAGATGGAGTCCTTAGCAGGCCATTTTTATTTTTGGCCTATAGAACTGACATTTGTTTGGGTAATTATTCACTCAGAACATAATAATCTAAGCAGTGCCCTGCTGGATCGGACCCCTGGTCCGTTCCATCCAGGAGTCTATTCTCCCAGTGGCCAACCAACTAGCCAAGGAAGCCCATAGTCTCCCAGCAGATGGCCTCCAGAGATAGTCCCATGACTATTAAGGCTAAGAGCCATTGATCCTACGGCTGCTTTCTTTATATTCTGCATTGCGGGTAATATCATAACAGTCATATTATTGAGTGTCTTGCAAAATCTAGGAAGAGTTTCCACCCGAGACCTTACTAGAGAGCTATGCATTTTCATGCTGACTGGGTTCACACACCCAGTATGGCATAACATAGTTTGCTTGGCTTTGGCTTAGTTCTATGTGTGAACATAGCCATCTGGATTTGTTCTATGCACTATAGTGCCTGAAAGCAATGGCTTAACATACTGTGTGAACCCAGGTATTATATATCTGTTCAGATGAGATTTCATATTCTTCAGTGTTTCTCGACTTCAGTCACTTTAAGAAGTGTGGATTTCAATTCCCAGAATTCCTTAGCAAGGTGGCCAGGGAATTCTGGGTTGAAGTACATGCATGTTAAAATAGCCAAGGTTGGAAAAAAACTGTGTTAGACCAAGACATTTCTGTGCCTGTGTATGGCTGGCAGAAGAATGATTAGCCATGCAACTGGAGAACAGAAATGCAGCTGAAGTTTCCCACATATGCACGCACTTTTTAAAAAATGTGCTGAGGGCAGTGGTGAAACAATGATATAAAACAGGCAGAATTACTTGTCATTGACGGCTCTCTCCTTGCACTAAGCATTGATTTATCATGTGCCATCAAGTTGTTTTTAACTCCTAGCAATTACACAGATTTTCTCCCTCCTCCCCACTCTGGTTTAATTGATTCTGGCTTAAGCACAGAATTTGAAGCAGCTTCATTGCTGTTTATTGTTGTTAATAAACCAACTACTGATTACAGGTAGTCCTCAAGTTAGAACAGTTCATTTAGTGACCAAAGTTACAACGGCACTGAAAAAAGTACGGTAACCTATGACCATTTTCACACTTGCAACTGTTGCAGCATTCCCATGATCATGTGATCAAAATTCAGGTGCTTGGCAACTGATTCATATTTACGACAGTTGCAATGTCTCGGGGTCATATGATCCCTTTTTGCGACCTTCTGATAAGCAAAATCAATGGGCAAGCCAGATTCACTTAACAACCATGTCACTAATTTAACAACTGTGGTAATTCACTTAACAACTGTGACAAGAAAGGTTGTAAAATGGGGCAATATTCACTTAACAAATGTTTCACTTAGCTACAGAGATTTTGGGTTCGATTGTTGTAAATCGAGGACTATCTGTGTAGCTGATTAAAGAAACCATTGAGTATTAAATGGTTAAACCAAGTCATTAGGTCAAGGATCTCTATTATCTAGAAAGCTGTATTTTAATCTTTGGAGCCAGAGTTTACAGACATTTGCCGACTACTTCTAATCTTACAAGCAAACAACGATGTTATTGGTGCTGCAAGAAAAAAAAAGTCTCATTATTATGACTCCTGCAGCAATTTGTCAAGGGAACAAGAGGTTTTACAGGCTCTTTTCTCCTTTTACCAGGAGCACCATCCATTTAGTTATAGGAAAGAATAAAAGGGACGCGGTGGCTCAGTGGGTTAGGATGCTGAGCTTGTTGACTAGAAGGTCGGCAGTTTGGCGGGTCGAATCCCGAGTGCCGCGTAGCAGAGTGAGCACCTGTTACTCATCCCAGCTTCTGCCAACCTAGCAGTTCGAAAGCACGTAAAAATGCAGGTAGAAAAATAGGGACTTTCTGAATTAAGTTAACTCCCAATATTGCTTACTGTACTGTTCACCTCTGTCACCGTTTCCTTTATTTTCTTTGCAGGGCAGAAACGGAAGAGCACACAAGTCGGCTGGAAGCAGTGGCTCAAGAGATAGAAAGAACAGGGACTTATCAACTCACCAAAGAAGAGCTTATCTTTGCCACAAAGCAAGCTTGGAGAAATGCTCCTCGGTGCATCGGGAGAATCCAATGGTCCAATCTACAGGTGATCCATTTGCTTTTGCTCTTGAAGGCTTACCAAATTCTACTTGAAATAGCCAGAGTTCAGCTCATCATATTCCATAGTGATACCTCCACATAAATGATAAGACAAAGAGTAGAATTCTGGTCCAGCATTTTAGGACTATGCTTCAGATGCTGTGATGATGTCAATGATTTCACTTAGCAAGGTTAGAAGTAGGAAAGGGTTGGCACACATTTTATTGGACTTTACAATCTAAGCAGAGATTTAAATTCTTGAATCTGCTTAACTGGATCCCCAATTATCTGCCTTCTCGAAGTTCAGGATTTGTAACCTGAAAAAGAGCACGTTTCAGAGAAAAATGAAAAAGATGAATAAGAATTGATATGTGAGACTGATACTCTTCCTTTGATCTTCTATCTAGGACAATGCTTCACAACATCAGCACCTCTAAGCTGTGCCTGGGGAATTCCTGGGAGTAGAAGTCCACACGGTTGCTGAGGTTGAGAAATATTGTCCTAGACCTAGTGAGAACTCTGATATAACTTATGGGCTGTGGAACACTGAAGGTGTCCAGGAAATTCATTTTAGCATGATGGGTCTTCTCTCTAACAAAGCTGGAGCTAAATAATCTATAAGTGCCTTTTTTGTGAGGATATTATCTGCAAAACATGCTAAGCTAACTAGTTGCTAAGATTCAAGTATAAATTCTCTAAGAGCTATTTAAGATTGCAAAAGTTACATTTTTTTGGATTGGGTTGGAAAGCGACCTTGGAAGCATATAATAATATTAAGTTTTCTCATTTGCTAATTAATGCCTTTTAGGTGTTTGATGCTCGTAGTTGCACTAATGCTAAAGAAATGTTTGAACATCTTTGTCGCCATTTGGAGTATGCTACAAATGGAGGGAACATAAGGTATGAGCTGTTTTATGTGTGTGGGGGAGGGTATATATATATATATATATATATATATATTTATATATATATGTAAATTTCACAGTTGCGACTACAGCTTGTGGATGGCCTTAGGTTAGGCTGATATAGGCAATAAGGTTTGGCCCTTATTTAGGCCGGAATATATATATATATATATATATATATATATATATATATATATATATATATATATATATATATATATATATATATATATATTTGTGTAAATTACTAACAAAGAATTTAGGGAGGCTGATATGCATTTCTGACTCATTAGTCTTCATCAGTCAGTCATACCCTTCTGAGATTCGAACCTGGGCTGCTTGCACGTTAGGCAGTGTTTTTACTTCTTGAGCCACAGGTATACAGAGTTAACATATGACATATATATATATATATATATATATATATATATATATATATATATGTATGTATGTATGTATGTATGTATGTATGTATGTATGTGTATGTATGTATGTATGTATGTATGTATGTATGTATGTATATATATATATATATATATATATATATATATATATATATATATATATATATATATATATATATATATATATATATATATATATATATAATCTGGATCTATAGACTCACTGAGTAAGCTGTCATTCACCCCCATTCTCTTGAAACAGGTCCACCATCACTGTCTTCCCCCACAGGACCGATGGAAAGCACGACTTCCGAATATGGAATAATCAACTCATCAGGTATGCTGGCTACCAGATGCCAGATGGATCCATTGTGGGAGATCCAGCCAACGTGGAGTTTACACAGGTATATACAAAATAAATATTGAGAGTAGTGCATTTTTATTTTTATTATTATTTATTGAATTTATATTTATTTATATTTATTTTATTTATTTGTATCCCGCCTTTATTATTTTGATAAATAACTCAAGGTGTTGAACTTATCCAACATAACCTCCTCCTATTTTCCCCACAACAACAATCCTGAGGAGAGAATGACTGGCCCAAAATAACCCAGCTGGCTTTTCTGCTAAGATAGGAGTTGAAGTCAATGGCCTCGTGCTGTCTACCCCAATGCCTTAAACACAGTGGTAGGCAACCTCAGCTCTTTTATGGCTCATGGACTTCAACTCCCAGAATTCCTGAGCCAGCATGGCTCAGCTTAGAAACCTCTCCCTTTCCCCTCAGCATGGCTGGCTCAGGAATTCTGGGAGTTGAAGTCCACGAGTCATAAAAGAGCCAAGGTTGCCTACCCCTGCATTAGGCCAAACTGGCTCTATGCCGTCCATCTCCTTGGTGGCTTACAAAATCTTAAAAGCACAATATAAAACAATGAGAGCATTAAAACATGAAAAACACTCAGCGTTAGCATTAAAGCATTAAATATTAACAAGAGTTTAAATAAAAGGGACCAATAAATGACTGGGATGGAGGTAGGATCTTCTAATCTACTAACCACCTCCAAAGTGGAACAACCCTATTGGGACCCCAGGCCATTTGGAACCAGGCTTGGAGGCCATTTCAGAAGACCAAGATGGTAAGGGCTGATCTGACCTCAAGGGGCATGCTGTTCCAAAGGGCAGGAGCCAAGCAGAAAAGGTTCTTCTTCTGGACCCCGCCAGCCGGCGGAGTCCGTACCCAGTGGTGGGATTCAGCCGATTCACACCACTTCGGCAGAACCGGTAACTAGTTTTTGGTGCCCAGGCCCAGAAAGGACTTCCAGAAGCAGCATCCACACAGACAACCGGTTGTTCACATATTTGAATCCCACCACTGTCCATAACATACCTCTTCTGCAGGAGTGAGTGAGGTCGGCCAGTCCCATTGGGTGAGAATGTCCCTCAGATAGACTGGGCCCATGCCATGAAAGGCTTTGAAGATGATAACCAACATGTTGAACTGGACCCAGAAGCAAACCCACAACCGGTGCCGTTTCCACAGCACTGGTGTTACCTGGGCCCACCCTAGGGGCGCCAAAAACTGCCTGTGCTGCTGCATTCTGCATCCCATATAGAGCACATTGCAATAGTCCAAGCCTGAGATGATCAGGGCATTCTGCCTTTAGCAAAACTGCATCCAGTTCCAGAGCCCATAATTCATGCTCTTGGGACATTCCATGAGTTGAATACTCTGTCTCATCTCAGAAGAGAGAAAAAAAAAAGAATTGCCACTTTTCTTTCCCTTCTCTCAGCTCTGCATCCAGCTTGGCTGGAAAGCCAAATATGGCTGCTTTGATGTGCTTCCACTGGTCCTGCAAGCCAATGGTCAAGACCCAGAATTATTTGAATTGCCGCCAGAGCTCATCCTGGAGGTGTCGATGGAGCATCCCACGTAAGCATCTTGGTTGGCTTCAGATGACAGAAGCCCAGACCTGTTTGTGACGGGTCAGGTGGGTGACTAATCAAAAGCAAGATTGTTTGCTGAGGCCTTGGGACCGGTTGGCTTGGCTTTTATTTGGTTAAGTGATGTCGAACGTGCCCTTGGAGATAACAGACAAGCAAAACTGAGCTGGAAGAAATGAAACAGCAAGAATGTTTAGTCCTGAAGCTCTTGCAGTTTTTCTCATCTTGTGTTTAGTCAAAATGAGTTCTTTCTCTCTCCCTTAGTGATATCGTCAGGGAAAACTTTCACCAGATGCTAAGGCCACTGTTATGAAACAGAGTCCAAACATAGATAGCAAGACTGCCATTGTAGTCCACATTTCCAGTTATTTGTGTTTTTCCCCTTCCAACAAAGAAACTTAATGAGAAGCGGCTGTTGAGGAACTGAGATGCGGTGTGAATTTACAATGAAAGAACCAATAGGTTATCCAGTCAAAAAACACACACAAAAACAGCGATGGCTTGTTAATACAACTCCCTGTGATTCTTTCTGCAGATATGAATGGTTTAAAGACCTGGACTTGAAGTGGTATGCAGTTCCAGCTGTGTCTAATATGCTCCTTGAAGTTGGTGGGTTGGAATTTACAGCTTGTCCTTTTAATGGCTGGTACATGGGGACTGAGATTGGGGTACGGGACTTCTGCGATGCCCGGCGTTACAATATTCTTCAGGTAACCCTTCCGAAGGTTGGTCGGGTGGTTAAGCTGTGTTTCAGGTGGCCAGAGGCATCTGGAGGGGATGGGTGCAGAGAATGAACGGCTGTATTATGCCGTTTCAGTGAAGCTAGAATAAGACACATTGTTTGTTCCCCCATTTTTGTCTGCTCGATCCAGGAAGTGGGGAAAAGGATGGGCTTGGAAACAAACAAACTCTCTTCACTGTGGAAGGACAAAGCCGTTATAGAGGTTAATATTGCCGTGCTCCATAGTTTTCAGGTGAGTGGGAAAAGAGGAGGCAAAAAGTCACTCTTCTCTATTTTTAGCCACTTCCTTTGCGGTCAGATGGTCTGAAGTTGAGAACTGGTGTTTTGTTTTTGTTTTTCCCCTTCAAAGAAGAAAAGGCTTTGTTGGAGATCTTTGCAAGCAACTAACCCAAACATTGATTGGATTAGTTGCTTCATAGGGTAAATCAGTTGCTCATAATCAATGAGGGAAGCTCTGGAAAGTAGAGAAATCACCAAGAAAGTATGTTCTCAGGGTATCCTGCCATTAGAAAAGGCAGGGAAGGGTTGTTGAGGTCCTTCAAAACTAGTCATCAGTGGCAGCCATGCTGTCACACTAGGCTTATTTATTTATCAATCACTCAATCAATCATATCAAATTATGGAGATGTGATCTGGGGCAGCAAACATAAGATCAAAAACCAAGAGAACAGAATAAAACAGTAAGAACACAAGTGCACAGTCTAACCCAATCCATATATGTAAAACAGTGGTGCCAAAAAAATTCCACATTGATGGGCTCGCCCAGCCATGCCTGAGGGAACATCCAGGTCTTCAGGGATTAATGTAAAGCCAATAGTATTTTGAGTGGTCCATGAAAGGACCAAAAATTCAAGAGGCCTCACAGCTCTGGGATCAAAGCCCCATCCCCTTTTAGTGCGCATTGCCACTTTGACTTTTCTGACAACCCCTGCCATGAATGTATTATTTCACTTATTCCTAATTATAGTCAGCCATATTATCTCTGTTGGAAGCCCTTCTTGCTCATTTGAGTAAATACAGGTAATCCTTGACCTTCGAGTACAGTTGAGCCCAAAATTTCTGTTGCTAAGCAGGACAGTTGTTAAATGATTTTTGCCCCATTTTATGACCTTTCTTGCCAGTGTTGTTAACTGAATTGCTGCAGTTAAATTACTAACATGGTTGTTAAGTGAACCTGGTTTCCCCATTGACTTTGCTTGTCAGAAAGTCGCAAAACACGATCACGTGACCCCACAATATTGCAACCATCATAAGTACACGGCGGTTGCCAAGTGTCCGAACTTTGATTACTAACATGGTTGTTAAGTGAATCTGGCTTCCTCATTGACCCTGCTTGTTAGAAGGTTGCAAAAGGGGATCACATGACCCTGGGACACATGACTCTGGAACGCTGCAACTGTCATAAGTACATGCCAGTTGCCAAGTGTCCGAATTTTATGTAACCGTGGAGATGCTGCAATGGTTGTTAAGTGGGAAAAATGGTCATAAGTCACCTTTTTCAGCGCTGTTGTAACTTCAAACGACCACTAAACACATGACTGTAAGTCGAGGACTACCTGTAAGGCCATGGACTTGTGCCTGAAAGTTTTAACCAACATGCACACTGGAATTAAGTAAGTTTTGCATTTCGGTGACTCTTCTAGAAACAAAGCATCACCATCATGGACCACCATTCTGCTGCTGAATCATTCATGAAGTATATGCAGAATGAATATCGGATTCGTGGTGGGTGTCCGGCAGATTGGGTTTGGCTGGTTCCTCCTATCTCCGGTAGCATTACACCTCTCTTCCACCAGGAGATGTTGAATTACATTATTTCACCATTCTATTATTATCAGGTGAGCTAAGCACAGTTCAGCTGATTGTGTGGTTCACATTAGCGTCTTACAATTCAAAACCAGCAATGTTTCCCATGAAAACATTATTCTGGCTTTTTTAATTATTTTATTTTTTTTAATTTATGCATCAGAGGGTTTTTTTTTAAAAAAAATCCCACCTTTATTACTTTATAAGTAACTTAAAATGACGAACTTAGCTAACGTTCCTTCCTCCTTCTATCTTCCCCACAACAATCCTGTGAGGTAGGTTGGGCTGAAAGAGAGGGACCTGGCTAAGTCAGCCAGCTTACTTTCATGCCTCTGGTGGATGGATGGATGGGTGGATGGATGGATGGATTGGAGCTGATATATCAGGGAAATATAGGATGGATGGATGGATGGATGGATGGATGGATGGATGGATGGATGGATGGATCGGAGCTGATATATCAGGGAAATATAGGATGGATGGATGGATGGATGGATGGATGGATGGATGGATGGATCGGAGCTGATATATCAGGGAAATATAGGATGGATGGATGGATGAATGGATGGATGGATGGATGGATGGATGGATGGATGGATGGATCGGAGCTGATATATCAGGGAAATATAGGATGGATGGATGGATGGATGGATGGATGGATGGATGGATGGATGGATCGGAGCTGATATATCAGGGAAATATAGGATGGATGGATGGATGAATGGATGGATGGATGGAGTAATTTCCCCGGTTCCTAAGTATTATTCCCATGCAAATTGAGTTCAGACCTCTGGTTCACCTCTGCCATCAGCTAATTCAAACTTAGTCCTGCCTTCCTTCTTTTATCCTTATCACACATTTTGTCTAGTCCTAAACATAGCTTCAGAAAAGGTACTTTTGGGGAGCAAGAAATAGCTTAGAACAGTGGTGGCGAACCTATGGCACGCGTGCCAGAGATGGCACTCAGAGCCCTCTCTGTTGGCACGCGCACCACCGCCGCCAGCAGCAGGTCCATCAGGCCGCCACTGCCACCCGGAGCAGGAGCCCCACCCAGCACAAAGGAGGCAAAGCAGCCAACTAGCAAGCTGGAGTAGAGGTGGTAGAGCAGAGGCCACCAACCATTGTCGATTGGTGGACTGGAAGGAAAGGGAGGGGAAAGCATTTTACATGTGTGCATCCGTGCATGGGGCCGTGAGCATGCATGCGCTGCAAATGGGGCGGGGCTAGTGCCTGCGTGATACTCACTAGCCCTGCCCCATTCTTGCGTGGTGCAGCGCCTTGTATCTGCACCCCGTGGCTTGGAGGCGGCCGTTTTTGCGCCTTGCAGCACGGTGGCCCATTTTTGTGCCCCCAGTTTTTGCGTGCCAGAGGTGGCACTCAGAGGCGCCTCCCTGCCCCCCCCCACTGAGGGCACCACAACGCTGATGCAGCCCTGGCACTTTGCGATAAATGAGTGGGTTTTTGGTTGCGGTTTGGGCACTCTGTCTCTAAAAGGTTTGCCATCACTGGCTTAGAACATTATTAAAGAAGCAAGTGTTTCTTATCAACACTAAGTATAAATATACTACAATTAGGCTTGGCAATGATTTGTCAAAGGGTAACCTCCTTGAAGTCATCCTTAACAGACAGCAGTGTCCAAATATCTCTGTGACGCTTCCTGGATTCCTAAAAGATTTCAGAATGGCCCAGAAGTGGACAAGGATCCTTAGGAAGCGATACAATTCACCAGTGCCCCAAGTTCAATTTAGCAAGTGCAAAAATCCCATTGTTTTCCGCAACAAGGGGGAAAAGGGATAGAAGCAGAATGAGGAAAGGGCCAGTGAAGGAAACATTTGCAGGAGAAGTGATAGATCTGTGGATTCAGTGCTAGCTTTATAAGCAACACTGGGTAATTGGCTTAAATCCTGGTAATCTGACTTTGAAATGTCCAACTACTCCCTATTCTTCAAGGTGGATGCATGGAAAACACATATCTGGAAAGATGAGAAACACAAGCCAAAGAAAAGAGAGATCAGATTCTGCATATGGGCCAAGTAAGTTTCCAGGAGAAGTCTGTAATATCTGTCTGACAATCCACTCACGGATCTGCATCACAGCAAATGTTCCTCTTCGCAGGGCCGTGTTTTTTGCATCCTTGTTGATGCGAAGAGCCATGGCAGTCAGGATCAAAGCAACGGTGCTCTATGCCACAGAAACGGGGAAATCAGAGACACTGGCTCGAAAGCTGGGTGACATGTTCAACTGTGCCTTCAGTACCAAGGTAAGATGCCTGTGATTGACCATGAACAATAAATATTGTTTTGCTTGTGAAGAAGAGCCATATTATTGCAGATATTTAGAAAATAGTGCAGTGTCCCTGCCTCCCAGTTGTGTAAAGCAGAGACAGGGTTGATAAAATAGATAAGGTAGCTAGCTTTTATGAATAGAATAGAATAGAATAGAATAGAATAGAATAGAATAGAATAGAATAGAATAGAATAGAATAGAATAGAATAGAATAGAATAGAATAGAATAGAATAGAATAGAATAGAATAGAATAGAATAGAATAGAATAGAATGGGACCTTGGAAGTCTTCTAGTCCAGCCCCCCCCCCCCCAAGCAGGAGAACCTATACCATTTCAGAAAAGTGACTGTCCAGTCTGTTCTTAAAAACCTCCAGTGATGGTTGTTGTTAGCTGCGAAGTCGTGTCCGACCCATCGCGACCCTATGGACAATGTTCCTCTAGGACTTCCTGTCCTCTACCATCTTCTGGAGTCCATTTAAGCTCACGCCTACTGCTTCAGTGACTCCATCCAGCCACCTCGTTCTCTGTCGTCCCCTTCTTCTCTTCCCCTCAACCTTTCCCAGCGTGAGGCTCTTCTCCAGTGAGTCAGGAAGTTTCTCCTTAATTCCAGGTTGCTTTTCTCTTTGATCAGCTTCCAGCCATTGTTTCTTGTCCTGCCCTCTGGTGCTTTGGAGAATAGTTTGACACACACACACCCCTCTTCTTTGTGGCAGCCTCTCAAATACTGGAATGCTGCTATCATGTCAGCCCTGTTTCTTCTTTTCTTTAGACTAGCCAAACCCAAGTCCTGCAGCCGTTCTTCATATGTTTTCGTCTCCAGGCCTCGGATCATCTTAGTTGCTCTTCTCTGAACTTTTTCCAGGGTCTCAACATCTTTTTTTGTAGTATGGTGACCAAAATTGGTTGCAGTATTCCAGGTGTGGTTTTATAAAGTGGTACTAATTCTTTGCGTGATCTTGATTCTATGCCTCTGTTTATACAACCCAGGATTGTTATTAGCTTTTTTGGCTGCTGCTGCTGCTGGACATTGCTGGTTCATAGTCAATTGATCGTCCCCTAGGACTCCAAGGTCCCTCTCACAGTTACTGTTTTGAGCCAGGTCTCACCTAATCTGTACTTGTATCTTTGATTTTCCCTGCCTAAATGTAAAACTTTGCTTTTCTCCACATTAAAACTCATTTTGTCGGATAGGGCCCATTGTTCCAGTTTGTCAAGATCTTTTTGAATCCTGAGCTTTAGGGAAGCTTTTAAGGAAGATTGTCTTCCACAATGTATCATGTCACTACCGAAGTTTGGCTATGTTCTTAAGTAACCTGTGTCTCCTTGAACCTAAATTGAAAACTGTTTCATTTTAGAGCTTTGTAGCACTTTATAGTTTTGGTTTTTTTTAAGTGCTCCGAAGGACACATGGACATTCACTCTTGAATAGCTCAACTTCTGCTTGAGACTATGAAATACCATTATTAATAAAAAATAGAAGTATACTTTAGGTATAGGGTTTCCTGCCTGAGCAGGGGGTTGGACTAGATGACCTCCAAGGCACCTTCCAACTTTAGGTTGACTCAGCCTTCCATCCTTCCGAGGTAGGTAAAATGAGGACCCAGATTGTTGGGGGCAATAAGCTGACTTTGTAATAATGCCGCTTGGGGTGTGTGTGAAAGCCCTAATAAGCAGGCATATACATAGAATGAAGGCTACTGCTAAGCTTGTAAGCCGCCCTGAGTCTTCGGAGAAGGGCTGGATATAAATGGAATTAAAATAAATAAATAAAATAAATAAATAAATTATTATTATTTGATTCCCACAAGTGATGCAAGGCTGCAAAAGTTCCTAGAGTTTGCAGAGATGGCTAAATTGACTGCTTTGATGAAAGAAAAGAACGCAATTAATTTGATTTCTACTTGGAAACCACTTTTGGACTTTTGTGCTTGAGGTGGGGGAAAAAAAGAAACTTTGATTTTGGATTTTGCTGATTAAATAGGTTTGTTGTTATAGAAATGGCTAGTAAATACTATTATATAACGTAAATGTTTTTACTATTACCTTATTCTATTGCACTAAAAAGAGTTGGAAGTCAATGCTTTTCTTTTTCTTTCCCCCTCTCCCCTACTCTTTCTTCTCTTCCCCTTTCCACCCTTATTTTCCCATTTTCATTTTTCTTTGTTTATTTTCTGTATTTTATATTTTGATAAACAAGTAAAATGCTGAGAACAGAAATGCCATTGCCAATAAGTCTTGACCATTGCCTAGAGCAGCGGTCGCCAAGCTTTTTGGCAACAGGGACCAGTTTCGTTCAAGACCATTTTTCCATGCATTGGGGAAGGAGGAGGAACATGCAAACTAGATCCCTCGCGTGCTCAGTTTACAGTAGGTTTCATGCTCCTATGGGAACCTCATGCCTGATGATCTAAGGTGGAGCTGAGGCGGTGATGCTAGCGCTGGGGAGTGGCTGCAAACGCAGGTGAAGTTTGCTCGCTCACCCGCTGCTCCCCTCCAGTTGTGAGCCCCAGTTCCTAACAAGCCACGGACCAGTACCGATCCATGGCTCAGGGTTTGAGGATCCCTGGTCTAGAGCAGGGGCCCCGACCCCTGGTCGGTGGACCAGTAACGGGCCGTGGCATGCCAGCACAACCGGTCCGCACAAACAAGCAAAGCCCCATCCACACAAAACCACGCACTCTCCAGTCTGCAGAATAAACCTCTCTCTCACAGAACTGGTCCCTGGTGCCGAAAAGGTTGGGGACCTCTGGTCTAGAGGACCTTATGGTCTGACTATATGCTTCCCACCTTAAGATGGACAGTGAACATTGTTTTTTTTGCCTCAAAACGTTTTATCCACTTCCCTCTACCTTCTACCGTTCCTGATAACGTTTCTTTCTCCTTTTAGGTCACCTGTATGGGCGATTACAACCTAAGAGACCTTGAGAAGGAAACTCTTCTTCTGGTGGTCACCAGTACTTTTGGAAATGGCGATGCACCGAGCAATGGCAAAGTAATATTTTTTTAATTCATGCTATATACAGATTTTCCATAATCAGTCAGACTCTTCGTGCCATAGAACGGTCTTTCTTTTTTTATTATAGACTCTGCAGAATGCCCTCTTGTCTATGAAACAACTGAGCAACAAATTCCGGTAATTACTTCGAGTTCACCGATTCCTATTCTTTTTAAATGCCCTTATTTTAAGATGGGCTGCTATTTCATCTAATATAATTTATTTATTTATTTGATTTATATACCGCCCTTCTCCCTAAGGACTCAGGGTGGTGAACAGTGATATAAATATCAAATGCACAAATACAGATATTGAAAACATTAATGTAGAAGATAAGAAACCTTAAAACAATAATTACAACAGAACCCGTCAGACCAGACCGGATTGCTCAAACAGATAGGTTTTTAGGTCGCGTCGGAAGGAGCGAAGGTCAGGAGCCATCCGGAGCTCAACCGGTAAACGGTTCCATAGGTCAGGCGCGCCTACAGAGAACGCCCTCCCTCTGGGAGCCACCAGACGGCATTCTCCGAACGGCGGAACCCTTAGGAGGCCCTCTCTGTGGGAGCGCACTGGACGGAGGGAAGTTGACGCTGGCAGCAGGTGATTCCTAAGGTAAACCAGCTGGCCCCAGTTTGGAATTCTCTGTATTGATTATAACTTCAGTGGTTTCACTGAAGCTCATAATTTGATGGCAATGGAACTACTTCTGAAGACCATCTGCTGGGATATCTATGGACTTCCTCATACAGTTGGTTGCTCACTATGAGAAGAGACTGCTGAATTAGATGACCAGGGATGCCATCCAGCAGTGCGCTGAATATGTACCTATGTTCTATCACACACATACCCCAAATGGAAAATGATGACTGAGTCCAAAATGGGTAGCTGACACAAATTGGGGAAGCAGACCTACAGCAAAAGTTTTAAACAGGAATGTGTCCTCTCTCTATCTGGAGGTATAGGAAATTAAACCACCTCTTCCCAGAGCTTATATCTAACTTTTCAGCTAATGTTCCCATCACCTCTGCCTTCATATCATCCATGTGAGAGTGACCCCCCACCACCACCACCACCCTTCTTAAGGATATTTCAGATGGTGGTTAAAAAGGGGTTATAAAAGATAGACTAGAGCAGACATGTCAAACACAAGGCCCGGGGGCCAGATCCAGCCCGTGGTTTCATGTGGCCTGTGAAGCCATCTTGGAAACAGTGAAGGGAACGGCCCCCACTGCCTTGGCCCTGGCCCAGAGACCCTCCTTCTGCCAGAGACCCTCAGATGTGTCCCACTCT
This sequence comes from Vipera berus, assembly GCF_964194415.1. Taxonomy (NCBI): domain Eukaryota; kingdom Metazoa; phylum Chordata; class Lepidosauria; order Squamata; family Viperidae; genus Vipera; species Vipera berus. Next base: position 351,050,045 of record NC_138202.1, read on the forward strand.
TGCCCAGGCCCCCATAGGCACCCTTGATGCGAACCATGTAGAGCTGGCCAGGCCCACCCAGTAGGCCATACGCACTCTAGCCACGCTGTTAGACACAAAAATAGTCACAAATTGAAATTCACTCTGTTTGTGTTACAAATAGAAAAGAAGTTTATTAGACTTCACAACAAAGTCTAAAAAGTAACGGTTTGCAAAGCTGGTGGATTCAGGAAGGCAAACAATGTAGCCAAACACTGAACCACACCCCCAAATTCCAAAATCACATATTATTATACATCCTATCGCGACGCCCCATTCCCTCCCCCATGGCCCCATTGGCTTAGGCTTTGGAGGTTAAAATCTATCAGAAGCGCCTAAACAAAATACATTATCTCTGCCCCTGTTTGCTTACATTATACTAATAAGATCCCTCCCCTACTATCCTGTTTCTAAAGGAGAGATGTCTCCCATGTTCTACACCTGCCAGGGGTACCAGGCACCAGAAGGTACTTAAAAACAATTCCTAGATAGTGACTCACATTTGGGCCCCATAGTAACTCCTGTTCACCCCCTCCCTCCACTTGAGGCCTGTATTTTTCCCCATATTCTCAAAGCATCTACTAAGCAATTGATTATAAAATGATTATTATAAAATATAAAATAGGATTACATGATAATACTAAAAGCATATATATTTTTATTTTTAAACTTCCTCACTACTTCCAGTTATTTTCCACAACGCCCACCCAGTAGGCCAAGCCCACCCTGGCCATACCCACCCAGCCCCTTGAGGGCAACCGCAATGCTGATGTGGCCCTCAATGAAATTGAGTTTGACACCCCTGGACTAGAGATAGAATTTCTTCTGGTTTTTAATTGATGTGCTAGCTATTAGGTGACTGTATGATCCTATTTTTTAACTGTATTTTTTATTATTGGAATTTTATTGATGTGTTCTTGTGAACATCACAATCTCTGGTGAAGTGGGCTGCATACCAGTAGAGTAATACAAATGACTTTATTTCTTTATTTGTGTATTTATTTATCTTGATCAGCAGGACCCCAGCTAATATGAAACCTGTTAAGTATAATAGATTAAAAATGTTGGTTGGCTATAAAAGTATTCTCAGTTCTATCAAGCAGCAGGCCTCCTTAAGTAACACCAGCTGCCTGCAATTAGTGCAGGTTCGCATCCCACCAGGCTCAAGGTTGACTCAGCCTTCCATCCTTCCCAGGTAGGTAAAATGAGGACCCAGATTGTTGGGGGCAATTAAGCTGACTTTGTAATAATGCCGCTTGGGGGTGTGTGTGAAAGCCCTAATAAGCAGGCATATACATAGAATGAAGGCTACTGCTAAGCTTGTAAGCCGCCCTGAGTCTTCGGAGAAGGGCGGGATATAAATGGAATTAAAATAAAATAAATAAAAATATTGTTAACATACGTACTTCAACAGGGACAATCTCAGAAGGAAAAATGCCTGTGTTAAAATGAGATCTCTTCCAACACACGTATTTGTCCATGGTTGTGTGTGTATGTGTATATATATATATATATATATATATATATATATATATATATATATATATATATATATATATATATATATATATATATAACAGCATTAATGCAGCTTTTCTCTTGAAACAGGTATGCAGTTTTTGGCTTGGGTTCAAGCATGTATCCAGAATTCTGTGCCTTTGCCCGTCTTGTGCACCAAAAACTTGCACAGTTGGGGGCAGTTCCAATCAGTCCAATGGGTGAAGGCGATGAACTCAATGGGCAAGAAGAAGCTTTTCGTAACTGGGCCATTCTTACATTTCAGGTAACTATAATAATCTTGATGCACAGTGAGTCTTGGAGTTTGCAATGTCTCTGCAGGGGATAGCAGAATTCAGTGCTTTAGCTCAGTGTCTTTCAAACTTGGCAACTTTAAGATGTGTGGACTGCAACTCCCAGAATTTCACAGCCAGGATGAGGAATTCTGGGAGTTGAAATTCACGCATCTAAAAGTCGCCAAATTTGAAAAACTCTGCTTTAGCTTAATTTCCTGGGAGAAAAGAGAGGTATAAGGTTTGACCCAGCCCCAAAACATTATTTATCCCGGGCGAGAGAGCCTAGAAAGGAAGAATCTAAATGAGATAAACACAGAGCAGCAAAAATGAATGTATTTGACTTCTATAGGAAGGTAGCCTTAGAATACAGATAGTTCTCATTTAGCAACCACAATTGGGACTGGCAATTCCAGTTAAGCAAAGAGGTTGCTAAACAAACCCACAACTGGACTTAGGGACTTCTTCAGCTTTCACTGGCTTTACAAGCTGTGAAAGTTGTAAATGCAAAGATCGGTCTTAAAATTACTTTTTCATCACCTTCCTAAATAAGGCAGTCATTTAACAAAAACTACTTGTATATAGTGAAGAGGAACTAAAGAGCCTCTTGTTGCGAGTGAAGAAGGAGAGTGCAAAAGTTGGGTTGAAACTAAACATTAAGAAAACCAAGATCATGGCATCCGGCCCTCTCAATTCCTGGCAAATAGATGGGGAAGAAATGGAGGTAGTGACAGATTTTATTTTCCTGGGCTCCAAGATCACTGCAGATGGGGACTGTAGCCAAGAAATTAAAAGACGCTTGCTCCTGGGGAGGAAAGCCATGGCAAATCTAGACAACACACTAAAAAGCAGAGACATCACCCTGTCAACAAAAGTGCGTATAGTCAAGGCTATGGTCTTCCCAGTTGCAATGTATGGCAGTGAAAGCTGGACCATAAGAAAGGCCGAGCGCCAAAGAATTGAGGCCTTTGAGCTATGGTGCTGGCGAAGACTCCTGCGAGTCCCTTGGACTGCAAGGCGATCAAACCGGTCAGTCCTAGAGGAGACCAACCCTGACTGCTCTTTAGAAGGCCAGATCCTGAAGCTAAAACTCAAATACTTTGGCCACCTAATGAGAAGGAAGGACTCACTGGAGAAGAGCCTCATGCTGGGAAAGGTTGAGGGCAATAGAAGAAGGGGACGACAGAGAATGAGGTGGCTGGATGGAGTCACTGAAGCAGTGGGCGTCAGCTTGAATGGACTCCAGAAGATGGTAGAGGACAGGAAGGCCTGGAGGAACATTGTCCATAGGGTCGCGTTGGGTCGGACACGACTTCGCAATTAACAAAAACTACTTGTATATATTGCTATACAAGTATATTGCTGTTTTACTTTCTGTATCTTCTTGCAGAAGCCTGTGTAGAGTCTGTGTTCACACCACATTGCTGATTAGCCATGCCATTGAATTAACAGGCAGTATTCTTGGTCTTTCTCCTCTCATTCCCAACGGTGTCCCTAGTTATCCGTTAAATTGTTCTAAGAAACAATGGGGCTAATCTTCTAATCCAGCTTTGCTTCCTAAAGAAGCAAATCATGTCACTTCTGTGCATAATGGATGGTAATTGCATTGAACAGTCTCACTTTCCTTCTCCGTGCACATATTAGTGTAGGCCTCCCGAGAAGTGAGAAAGCTGTATTGTTTGTGTGATCCTCCTCGCAGTTGCTCTGCTGTGAATTGAAAATGCGTTTTTTAAACAAGCCACTTGACTGAAATCAATTTCATTTACTTTCAACCCCTAACTGGAAGGTTCAAGATGACTAGCCCAAAGGCCCAAGATGATTACGTAGAGTCCTCGATAACTTTCATCTATTCTTTTTATATATATTTGAAAAGACTGCCTGTGAAGCTTTTGATATCCGTGGAAAGCACAGGATCCTGTTACCAAAAGAATATACATGTAAAGAAACCTGGAACCCCAAGGATTTTAGGATTGTATATGACTCTCAGCCATTGGCTTTAGAGAAAGGTATGTTTTCTCTGATACTCAAATGCCTTTATTTTTAACTGAATGATATTATCATCACTCTGATTCTTTTCCATCAATATTTTTCAATCCTGGTGACTTTAAGATACATTGGCTTTATGCTGGCTGGGGAATTCTGGCTGTTGAATTCCACACTTCTTAAAATTGCCAAGCTTGGAAAACAGGGTTTAATTCATGAAATATATCCTAGTAGTTATTAGGGTAATATTTTAAAATATCAAAAGGGATATGTTCTGAACTTGAACAAAATATCCTATTTTTAGGGGTTTGTTCCAAATTTAAGACAAAATTTGTCTTAAGGTAGAATAACTCAAGACAAATCTTGTCTTAAATTTGGAACAAACCCCTAAAAATAGGATATTTTGTTCAAGTTCAGAACATATCCCTTTTGATTTTAAAATATCAAAAGGGATATGTTCTGAACTTGAACAAAATATCCTATTTTTAGGGGTTCCAAATTTAAGACAAAAATTGTCTTAAGGTAGAATAACTCAAGACAAATCTTGTCTTAAATTTGGAACAAACCCCTAAAAATAGGATATTTTGTTCAAGTTCAGAACATATCCCTTTTGATTTTAAAATATCAAAAGGGATATGTTCTGAACTTGAACAAAATATCCTATTTTTAGGGGTTTGTTCCAAATTTAAGACAAAATTTGTCTTGAGTTATTCTACCTTAGGGAAGAATGGCAACTTGAAACAAAGCAATAAAAATTAACACACATGTCTTAGAGCCATATAATTGCATTTGGGGCACTGGGCAACTAGCTCACATTTATGACTGGTTGCAGCGTCCCATGGTCATGTGAATGCAATTAATTTGCAATGTTTTTTGCCATTTTCCAGCCAAAAACATCCATTAGGTAAGTTGGATTCAGACTACATGATCTGCTTAATGACTGCAGTGACTGGCTTAACAATAGTTGTAAAAATGGTTGCAAAATCAAGCCCAGTCATTTAATGACTCAACTTATAACTGCAACAACTTACAACCCAAATGCCAGGCTCAGTTGCAATTCTTGAGTTACAATTTACCCACATGTGATAGGAGTGCAATCAGGTACTCAGGTTACTGAGAACACCTCAAAAACAGCTGCATCTTTCCCACAGCTGCTCCAGCATCTTGAGGGGAATTGCACTGAACCGTCTTGGGATGGTTTTGAGGTCTTATGTGGAAAGGTCAGGGCTTTTTTTCTCATAGAACGTTCAGAACGGAGTTCCGGCACCTTTTTTGGATGGAACCTTGTAGGGTAGGCAAGGTGGGTTGTATGACATGTGTGAGTTCTGGCACCTTTTTCTTTTACAAAACAAGCCCTGGGAATGGTCCAAATTTTTTTTAGCTGTGGCAAAAGACAGTTTGTTTCTGTTTTCTCTGTAGCACTTGGTGATATTCATGGGAAAAATGTAGTTCCACTGATCCTCAAATTTCGGCAGAATCTTCAAAGTTCACAGTCCAGGTATTCTCTCATGCTTCCAGTTTTTTTTATTTTGAACCCATTAAACATCTGACTGCCCTTAAGTATGCATTCAAATTTGCAGAAAGATGTTATTTTTAACTCTGTGCCATGCAGAGTTTGCATTAGCCGTTGTGTACTTAGATATGCATTTTGATCAGAACTGCCTAAACTTTTCCATGTGATTATATATGCAAGCATATAGTTTATATCAATAAAAGAATTACATTTTACCAATAAATAGCTAAATATATTTGTTAGCTCAATATAAGGAAGAGAGACACTTCTTTTTAAAGGTCAAAAGCTAAATTCAGTCTTTAAAAGACCTGTCAAGAGTTGTATGTGGCAATAAATATGGGCTAAGAAGAAAAAAAAAGCATTCTTAATTTTCTCTTTTCTTGCTGGAAAAGGTATTAACATTTTTCAATCTCTTGGCATGAGTCAATTACATTTTAAATGTATAGGAGGTTAAAATCCTTGTTTAAAGAGTTTCTCAATCATCCAAGTCATGATGGTCCCAAGGGTGCTTTTTCAAAAAGGCAACTGGACTTTCTTGGATTTTTTCCTTTGAAAAATGTTTCATTTTTCATCGAAGAACTGAAAAAGCTTCCGGGATGAGAAATAAAACACTTTTCAAAGGGAAAAAACCAAGAACATCCAGTTGCCTTTTGGAAAAAGCATCTTTGGGATTTAAAATCCTCGCTGTATATTTTGTTAGCTTATGGAGGCTTATGGCTTATGGCTCCCCTCAACTAAAAATATAATGACATGCATTAAGGTTCAAAAGGTTTCCCATAAATGGTGTCAAACAACTCTAACGCTTCCCACATGAAGTTTGAGAAGTATCCTGTCTGTGGTTTTAATAAGGAAATCCTGTGACGGTTGACCTAAAACGGGTTTGTGTTTCCCTTTCCTTTTCAGCCGTGTTACCATGCTAATTAAACTTTCCTGTGAAACCAATCAGGAAATCCACTATCTCCCAGGAGATCATCTTGGGATCTTCCCTGAAAACCAAAAAGCTTTGGTCGATGGCATCATATCCCATGTTGCAGATGCTCCTCCATTCAATGAAATCATTAGACTGGAAGCTTGCTGTGATCGTAAGTCTGGAGTCCTCTTTCCAACTTTTTTTTTTTTGCTCTGGGATATGAGTGGATATCTTTGTAAATAAAGATGCATTTTGGCTCATGAAAGGGACAATGCATATCCATATGAATTTGGAGTGAACAAGGAAAAGAAAAGGAAACCCTTGTTATTTTAGCATTCAGCTCTTCTCCTTTTGGGCAAGAGTAGGCAGCATTTTGCTAAGGGACGCGGTGGCTCAGTGGGTTAGGACGCTGAGCTTGTCGATCTGAAGGTCGGCAGTTTGGCGGGTCGAATCCCGAGTGCCGCGTAACAGAGTGAGCGCCTGTTACTCGTCCCAGCTTCTGCCAACCTAGCAGTTCGAAAGCACGTAAAAATGCAAGTAGAAAAATAGGGGCCACTACGGTGGGAAGGTAACAGCATTCCGTGCGCCTTTGGCGTCTAGTCATGCCGGCCACATGACCACGGAGACGTCCTCGGACAAGCGCTGGCTCTTCGGCTTTGAAACGGAGATGAGCACCGGCCCCTAGAGTTGGAAACGGCTAGCACGCATGTGCGGGGGAACCTTTACCTTTAGGCAGCATTTTAGCCTTTCACCTTCCAAAGGGACCTCATGGTGAAGGGATGGCTTTTTCAGAAAGGGTGTGTGTATGTGGAATTTGGGGCTTCCTTTGTTCAATTTGGGGTGTGGCATTTTTTGCTAGCTATTTTTCCCCTGAGTAAAATAGGCGTGTTAAGTCAACTGAGAGTTTAACGCTCCTGTTTTACTACTTTCACACTCCAAAATGGGCAAGCCATTCATTACAAATTGGGCAGAATGACTCAAAGGCTCTGGAGATGAGGCGTCCCCTTGCAGGGATGAGATTGACTTCAGTTAGCAGTTCAGGTCAACAGGAAAGACTATTTTGGAAGGCAACTGGTGAGATACATTTATTTTAGACTTAGATGAAGTCTCTCCCCAGCTGATTTCTTCTCCTGACCCTTAGAATATATTGTCACCCATTTCCGCTTTCATTCCAGGTGACTACTGGACTCCTTACAAAAAGTTTCCAGCGTGTACACTGGCACAAGCTTTGATGCATTTCCTCGATGTAACCTCTCCTCCTTCTCAGCAGTTGCTAAGATCTTTTTCCCAGCTGGCAAAAGATGAAAATGAGAAGGAAAGGCTGAATCTCTTGTGTCATGTGAGTTTGGCATCAGTTACGGGCAGAGAGAAAAAAAAATTACTTGTAGAGCATGTCTCTGTTTCGTCTGCTAGCACGTGGTCAACCATGGTTGATCTCCAAAAGTTAGGCAAGGTTGGACTCAGTGCTAATACCAGTTGTTATGTATGCATGACCCACTACACAATACCAGTTTTCAACGCCTTGGTAAGACCACACTTGGAATATTGCATCCAGTTTGGGTCACCATGATATAAAAAAGATGTTGAGATTCTGGAAAGAGTACAGAGAAGAGCAACAAAGATGAATAGAGAGCTGAAGGTTAAAACATATAAGGAACGGTTGCTGGAATTGGGTATGTCTAGTTTAATAAAGAGAAGGACGAGGGGGGACATGATAGCAGTGTTCCAATATCTCAGGGGCTGCCACAAAGAAGAGGAAGTCAAGCTACTCTCCAAAGCGCCTGAAGGCAGGACAAGAAGCAATGGATGGAAACCAATCAAGGAGAGAAGCCACCTAAAACTAAGGAGAAATTTCCTGACAGTGAGAACAATTAATAATCAGTAGAATGACTTTCCTCCAGAAGCTGTGGGTGCTCCAACACTGGAGGTTTTTAAAAAGAGATTGGATGACAATTTTTTGCTTGAGCAGGGGTTGGGCAAGATAGAAGACCTCCAATGTCCCTTCCAACTCTGTTATTCTATTAGTGCTTGGGCGGGAGACCATCAGGAGATTTCATGGCTGTAGAGTAGACCATACTGGGAAGTTGAAAACATTCCAATAGCAGATCACTTTTGTCCTGCTACTAAAAAAGCTGCATTGACATGTCTGTATAGTCATGTGGATTCAAGCTCAACTCAAGAGGGGCTTTAACATAGCTGCAATAGTGCAACCCCAGCGAACTGATTAGGGATCGGTAACATAATAACTTTGTTTAGGATAGCGCGTTTTCATCTCTGGCTTTGAGTCAAATTTACGCCTATTGTAGTTATTTCTATGCTCTTTTCCTGTTTTATATTTATGTTATCCAATTTTACAGGATGCCATTATTTCTACAACAAGCTGCACCTCCATTTCGGAGGAGATATAAATATAAATCAGTGAATAAACACCAGGTACCTGAGTAGTCTATATGTTTGCTTTTCACTGTAGAATTTGGAGGAATACAACAAGTGGAAATTTTACAACAGCCCTACCATCTTGGAAGTCCTGGAGGAATTCCCATCCATCAGGATCTCAACAGCCTTTTTACTCTCTCAGCTGCCTTTACTGAAGCCCAGATATTACTCAATCAGTTCTTCGCAGGATTGGGAGCCCCAGGAACTACATTTGACTGTGGCAGTGGTGACCTATAGATCTAGAAGTAAGTGGGCTTTCTGTTCTGAAACTCCATTGGCCCTGTGTTTGCACTGATCCTTCATTAAATGTGAGAGCTGGTTTGGTCTAGTGTGGTTAAAGCAGCAGGCTAGGAATTAGGAGGCTGAGAGTTCTAGTCCCATGTTAGGCATGAAAACCCGCTGGGTAACCTTGGGCCAGTCATTTTTTTTTCTCCACCCAGCTCACCTCCCAGAGTTGATATTATGGAGAAAAATAAGAGGAGGAAGGAGTATTAACTATGTTCATCACCTTGAGTTATTTAAAAATAATAAAGCAGAATAAAAATAATTAAAAATGTCCTTTTGAACAGCTCAACAAATATTAATATCCCAAGATTATATCCTCTTTCCAGCTGTGCTAGGAATCATCCTTTCTTGGAGATGATAAAAAGTTCCTGCAACTTTTTATCATCTCCAAGAAAGAAGAGTACCGTATTTTCCGGCGTATAAGACGACTGGGCGTATAAGACGACCCCCCAACTTTTGAGGTGATTTTCATGTGTTAAAAAGTCGTCTTATACGCCGGAAAATACGGTAACTACAGGTGGCCCTCAATTTACAACCACAACCGAGCCCAAAGTTTTTGTTGCTAAGCGAGACAACTGTTGAATTTTGCCCCGTTTTACGACCTTTCTTGCCACAGTTGTTAGGTGAGTCACCGCAGCTATTAAGGTAGTAACCTGGTTGTTAAGTGAATCTTCCTCATTGACTTTGCTTGTAAGAAGGTCGCAAAAGGCGATCACATGACCCTGGGAGACTGCAACCATGATAAATATGAGTTGCCAAGCGTCTAAATTTGGATTACATGACTATGGGGATGCTAAAATGGTTGTGTGGAAAATGGTCATAAGTCACTATTTTCAGTCCCACTGCAACTTTGAATGTGCACTAAATGAGCTGATGTAAGTTGAGGACTACTTGTAGACAGAATTCTTGGGAGTCTTCTCCAAAGGGAAAGTTCAAAAGCATTAATACTCTTCTTATCCTCTGAGTAGGGCCTGCTAAAATCACCATATAGCAAAGTCTGCCTACTCTCCTATAACCTTTCTTGGGATTTCAGCTAAACCTTCTCAAAATACTTCACAAAAACATCATATGTGTGGTCTTTTTTTCTCCCCCTTTCTTCTCAGATGGAAAAGGTCCAGTGCACCATGGGGTTTGCAGTACTTGGTTGAACACGATGGACCTGAAAAAGAGAGTGCCCTGTTTTATTCGCAGGTAAAGTTGCAGATGAAAAGTAGCTGGTAACAAAAACTTGAGTTCTCAAACTGAAAAATACCTAAATGGCATCTTATGAAATATAGGTTGATTCTGTTAGGGGTGTAAAGCATATGGACTAATTTCTGAAAAGCATATGAATTAATTTCTGTAAAGCATAGGGACTAATTTCTGTGCTGTTCAAAGACCTGCAAATAGAAATTAAGATAAGGGGATGGGCTGCATCTTAGCCTTTTCTCTTAAGTGACAAGGAAAAGAAAAATAAAAACAGACCAACGAGGCCTAAACATTTCCAACTGGCATATAGGCAGCATCTATTTCAATTTACAGGTAATCTTCACTTATTAACTGCCTCATTTAGCATCCATTTGGAGTTGTAAAAAAAAAATGAAGGTGTAAAGAATCAGCTTTATCACCTCCTCACATTTACAACTGTCACATTGTACCATGGTCACATGATTGCATTTGCATGCTTCCTAAGTTCCTTGTGACATACAGAATTAATGGGGAACATGGAAATAAAATTGCAAATCAATCACATGATGTTTTGCAAAGAGGAAGTGTCATAAGTCCATGGTGGTCATGCAATTTTCTGCTTAGCGACCACAATGTTTACCAATGGAATTGCCAGTCCCAGTTGTGCTCACTAAGTGACAACTACTTAGATCTGTTTGAAAGCTAAAGAAATTAAGATACGTGACGTGTTGCAAAATAATCTGGGAAGAGGCATTAGCACTTCATGCTTCTCTAGGAGTAAGATATTTATTTGTCTTCTCTAGTGCTGCTGGATTTCGACTGCCAAAGGATCCAAGGAAACCCTGTATCCTGATTGGTCCCGGCACAGGAATTGCTCCTTTTAGAAGCTTCTGGCAACAACGACTTTTTGACTTAGAAAATAAAGGTGAGGGCTTTGCTACTTTCTGAGCGATCTGGTTGGACAAATCCACATGTAACTGAAATGGGCAGTGATTAGGGGTTGACATTATGTAACAATTAGCACTAGCAATAGCATTTAGGTTTATATGCAGTACCACTTTATAGTGCTTTACAGCCCTCTCTGAGCGGTTTACAGAGTCATCATATTGCCCCCAACAATCTGGGCCCTCATTTTACCAACCTTGGAAGGATAGCAGGCTGAGTCAACCTTGAGCTGGTCAAGATCGAACTCCTGGCAGTGAGCAGTGACTTAGCCTACAATACTGCATTCTAACAACTGTGCCACCACGGCTCTAATTAGAAATTAGACTTTCTAATTTCTTATTTGGGGGTCATGGAATACAAGCCTTACACTTTTGGAACGTCTGCTCAATTCTGTGAAGTAGATCTTGCAAAGCGAACATGTTAAGCTAAGCCTAAAGGTAAACCCCAGGTTAGTCTGAGGCAGGTTTTATGTTTCCTTCACGAGACTCGTGTTTGTGTGTCCCATTCAGAGCTGCAGTTATATCATTAAATTGTGGTTTTGCAACATGGCTTTGCGCCTTTTAGATGACACTGTGAGTTATTTCTCTTCTTTCAAAATGTGATAATGTTGCTGCATTTAAGGTCTCCTCCCCCCCAGTTCATTCTGCTGATTGGGACAATGGACTCCTTCTCTCTAGTTTAGTCACTGCAAACACTGCCTTGAGCTGCATAAGAAGCCCAATCGATTTTGGCCTTCTGGTTTATAGGGATCCAAGGAAGGGGTCTGATCCTGCTGTTTGGCTGCCGGCACTCCAACCTGGACCACCTCTATCGAGAAGAAATGGCGGAGATGCATCAGAAAGGGATTCTCCAAGAGGTCTACACAGCTTACTCCAGAGAGCCTGGGAATCCCAAAGTAAGCCTCAGTTGCCTCTTTGCCTTGGATACTTTGCTCAGAGCAGAGCACTAAATTGTATCCAGGAAGACCTGGGTTCAGTCTCTGGTCTCACTGATTAAAAAAAGGGGGAACACAAAGATAGTAAGGAAGCAGGGCGGCCAAAAGCAGTACAGTGCAGGTGGTCCTCAATTTACAACAGTTCATTTGGTGACCGTTCAAAGTTACAAGGGCGCTGAAAAAAATGACTTACGGCCATTTTTCACGCTTCCGACCATTGCAGCATCCCCGTGGTCACGTGATCAAAAGTCAGATGCTTGTCAACCGACTCGTATTTATGATGATTGCTGTGTCACCTTGGGGACCTTCTAGCAAGCATAGATCAACTTGTTAACAACTGTGTTACTAACTTAACAGCTGCAGTGATTCACTGAACAACTGTGGCAAGAAATTTCGTTGTTCTGTATGGGACAATCAGGGCTTTTTTCCTCATAGAACGCTCAGAACGGAGTTCCGGCACCTTTTTTGGATGGAACCTTGTAGGGTAGGCAAGGCGGGTTGTATGACATGTGTGAGTTCCGGCACCTTTTTCTTTTACAAAAAAAGCACTGCGGACAATGACAATAAAGATTATTGTATCGTATCGTAAAGATCGTAAACTAGGACAAAACTCACCTAACAAATGTCTCACTTAGCAACAGAAATGTTGGGCTCAATTGCCGTAAGTTGAGGACTACGTGTACATAATCTTTATCTTCTCTACCTAAGTAACCTCATCAGTGCAAGTGTGTATGGCAGCAAACCCCACACTTGCTTGCAGTGATGAACGTACTTAGTTGGGTCAGGAAAATTCTGCAAGCAAACAACCAACTTCCAAGAGCACCAAGAACTTCACAGGTCAACTCTGAGCTACAAAAACTCTCTTCTAATAGTATATACGTTATGGGTGTCATACTCTAAAATACTGGGATTCTACTAGTTATTTGTCCCAACTGTGGCATAGATTATCTAACTACTTGGTGATAGATACCCTAGTGCAGGGCTTTTCAACCAGTGGTACGGGTACCACCTGTGGTACATTGGCACCTGGCAGGTGGTACGCAACCATCCTAGAAAAGTGGTAGCAGGGGAGAGGAATGAGCTGAACCGGTGGCAGCACCACACAAGCCTGAGCAAGAGATGCCTGGAGCTGCAGGGCTGTCAGGGCTCAGCGGAAGCACCAGGATCAGCACCAGGCTCCAGCTGGAGCTCGGCGCTGATCCTAGCAGTTCTGAGCCCAGAAGAAGCACCGACCAGCTGGAATGTTGCAGCATCTCCAGGGTCTTGTGATTTACATTCAGATGCTTGGCAACTGATTCATATTTATGACGATCACAGTGTCCCAGGGTCATGTGAAGTGCCCAAAACCTGCTGCAACCACCCAGCAGACGGGGGGAATAAAAACCAAGCACCCCCCACCCCACCCCCGCTGCCAATCCTCAACAGAAATGCTCACAACAATGAAAACCTCGGACAGGAGGAAGAGCACCGCCAGGCAGGCAGGCAGGTGTCTTGCTCAGCTGTGGCTTGGGGGGCACTTTTTCCAGTGCCATTGTAACTTCGAACAGTCACTAAGCGAACTGCTGTAAGTCGAGGACTACCTGTACTGCATCACTTTTTTCCTTTGGGGGGGGCATCAAGTTTTTGACACCTTGCTAGGCAACTAGTGGTACTCGGATGTTGCCATATCCTAAAAGTGGTACAATGGGTGAAAAGGTTGAAAAGCCCTGCCCTAGTGCCTTCAAAATGTTTTGAAGTACTCTTCAACTTTCTCCTTCCCTTCTCTTCTTCCTTCCTTTTGGAGTGTAAGTTTATTAGTCTTTAAAAAAAACAAAAAACAAGAATGATTCACTTGTCATTTGCTCTGCTCTAAAAAGCTTTGTAGCCAAAGCACTCCGCTTCCATGCCTCCAACAGATAAATGAATCTCATAATCCTGGCCACCAGCCTCGCTGGGGAGGGCTAATGGGAACTGCAAGCCCAAAACCTCTGGCAAGCAGCAGACTAATTATCCAGCTTATTAAGTGATTAAATACTGCCGCTCTCTTAGAAAAAAAATCTGAATGATGTGCAAATGGTTCAGGTTTATGTGCAGGATCTCCTTCAGAACGAATTAGGAGCAGAGGTGTACAGGCTTCTCCATGAAGAAGAGGGACACCTGTATGTCTGTGGCGACATCCTCATGGCCAGCGAAGTGGCTAAGACTTTAAAGGAGATGTTTGCAAAGAAGCTGAACTTAGCCGAAGAGGAAGCCGAGGACTACTGTTTTCAGCTGAAGGTATGACCCATTTCCATTTGGTTGGCTGCCAAACTCAATCCTAAACCTAATTAGCATTGTAAACGTGGTCTATATGGAATGGGCTAAAATCACACAGACGCGCACACACACACACACACACACACACACACGGTGAAAGTTCTCAACTCATGTCTTGGCATCTGGGGTCATCCAGGCTTTTGGAATTTCTCAACAAAAGGGGCCTGAATTGATTATTTGGTTGAATGACTTTAGGAATGATCCACGTGGGCAAGGAAGTGTCTTCAAGGGACACAAATGCCACTCACTGTAGGCTGCGGGAAGCCTTAGGAAGTTGGCAACCTTTGCTTTTTAGATAGGCTTTCCAAGTTCAGACCCTGAAAATATGGTGAACTCTAATCTCCGCCATCTCCCAAATTGTTGTCCAGCACACTGGATTAAGGAGTGGCATGGTGGCTCAGCAGTTAAGAAGTCAACTGGAAAGTTTGGCAGCCCAGGTTCGAGACCCAAATGCTACGCAATAGGCTGAACTCCTGTTCTCGCCCAACCCCAGCTCCTGCCCAACCTAACAGTTCAAACACATGTAAATACGAGTAGATAAATAGGTACCCCTTTGGTGGGAAGGTAACAATGCACTGTGACCTCATGCTGGCCACATGACGGAGAGCACTGGCACAATGGCCTTGAAATGAAGATGACCACCACCCCCTATATTTGGCAATGACTAGTGCAGGGGTGTTAAACGGCCGGCCCACAGGCCAGACGCACTGTGCAGAAGCCGTGCCCACCCCATTGCCAGCAATGGCAAAACTGTCCCGATACGTTGCACAATGTCACATGATGTCACAAGTTTGACATGTCTGGACTAGTGGAATAAAATCTGCAGGGACGCCTTTACCTTACCTTTACTCTGGATTAGAGAAGATTATTTTAAGGGTGAGCTTAATTCCCATTTCAGAATCGACTAGTTCTATCTTCTCCACTCCTGTGGCTTTTGGCTATATTATGAAGTATCTCTAATTCTGCAAAATTCTGGGGACAGACCACAAAGTTTAATCTAAATGCAAATTATACTGTGACCGTTAACTTTTCGGTTACTTTTCTTGTCAACTATTTAATTCTTTACAAATATATTGCCCCCCTCATTTTTCAGCTCTTTTTCATTCACCTTTGTACCATTGATTTCAATTTTATCACACTTATAATAGCCTGAACTACCTTGGATTAAGAATATCAGGATGGAAGTGTTTAAAACGAAATACATGGGTTCTGCAGGTATCTACATGTGTTTATGGTGTTCAGTTTGATGACTGGAATTATTATTAGTTTAGTTTAGTTTAGTTTTATTAAATTTTTATACCGCCCTTCTCCCGAAGGACTCAGGGCGGTGAACAGGGCATATAATAAAAATACAAAAATACAAAAGTTAAAATAGAATTAAATTAATGCCCAAAATAAAACAATAAAATATACAAATATTTAAAACCCTAAATTAACTCCCCATCAGGCCAGGCCAGCTTGTTCGAATAAGTGGGTCTTTAACCCGCGCCGGAAGGAGCGGAGATCCGGTGCCATCCGGAGCTCAACCGGCAGTTGATTCCACAGAGCCGGGGCGCCCACAGAGAAGGCCCTCCCCCTGGGGGCCACCAGCCGGCATTCTCTGACCGGAGGCACCCTGAGGAGGCCCTCTCTGTGGGAACGCACAGGGCGGAGGGGAGTTGACGCCGGCAGCAGGTGGTCCCCGAGGTATTCCGGACCCATGCCATGTAAGGACTTAAAAACCATCACTAAGAACTTGAACCTCACCCGGAAGACAACTGGTAACCAATGCAGCTCGCGGAGCAAAGGTGTAACATGGGAGTACCGGGAAACTCCCAAGACAACTCTCGCGGCCGCATTCTGTACCAGTTGGAGCCTCCGAGTGGTCTTCAAGGGAAGCCCCATGTAGAGAGCATTGCAGTAGTCAAGACGAGAGGTCACGAGCGCATGAGTGACCGTACACAAGGCCTCCCGGTCTAGATAGGGCCGCAGCTGATGCACCAGGCGAACCTGAGCGAAAGCCCCCCTAGTCACGGCTACTATATGATCTTCTAAGGTAAGCCGCGAATCTAGGAGGACTCCCAAGTTGCGCGCCCTATCCACGGGGGGTAAAGACTCACCCCCCATAAAAAGAGATGGAACATTTTGAATGTCCCGGGATGCCGGAATGTACAGCCACTCAGTCTTGTCAGGGTTGAGTTGAAGTCTGTTCCTCCCCATCCAGACCCGAACCGCCTCCAGGCAACGGGACATCACAGCGAGGGCATCACTGGGGTGGTTTGGGGTCGAAATAAAAAGTTGGGTATCATCAGCATATTGATGATACCCAACTCCAAAACCATGAATGATCTCACCCAGCGGTTTCATGTAGATGTTGAACAGGAGAGGCGAGAGAACCGACCCCTGAGGAACTCCACAAACAAGAGACGTAGGGGCCGATCTCTGCCCCCCTGCCAACACCGACTGCGAACGTCCCAGGAGATAGGAGGAGAACCACCGAAGAACCGTGCCTCCCACTCCCAATCCCCTGAGACGCCGCAGCAGGATACCATGGTCGATGGTATCGAAAGCCGCTGAGAGGTCTAATAGGACTAGGACAGAGGAACATCCCCTATCCCGAGCCCTCCAGAGATCATTCACCAGAGCGACCAATGCCGTCTCCGTGCTGTACCCGGGCCTGAAACCCGATTGGTACGGATCCAGATAATCCGCTTCATCCAGGACCAGAGGGAGCTGATGCGCCACCACACTCTCAACAACCTTCGCAAGAAAGCGAAGGTTGGAGACTGGACGAAAGTTGTTCAACACAGCTGGGTCCAAGGCTGGCTTCTTGAGGAGGGGTCTCACCACCGCCTCCTTCAAGACGGTGGGGAAATTACCCTCACTCAAAGAAGCAGATATCACCGCCTGGAACCAGCCTCGTGTCCTCTCCCTAGCTGCATAAACCAGCCAGGAAGGGCACGGGTCCAATAAACATGTGGTGGAGCTCAGCCTCCCCATAATCCTGTCCACTTCATCAGGGGTCACAGAATCAAACTCCTCCCAGATAACATTGACAAGACCGCCCGTGTCCTGATCGTCAGACTCTGCCCAGCTGGAGTCCAGACCGGTCCGAATCCGAGCGATTTTATCCGACAGATGCTGACCAAACTCCTCGGCACGACCCTGCAAGGGATCCCCCCTCACCTCCTGATTAAGAAGTGAGCGAGTCACCCTAAACAGGGTGACCGGGCGATTATCTGCGGACGCGATGAGGGCGGAGAAGTAATTACACCTCGCCGCCCTCATCGCTGCGAGATAAGACCTAATATAGGTTATGGTTTGCTGCATAGCCAGTTAGATGTTTAGACTGAATCTGGCCTTTTTCTCCCCCTATAGAATCCTTCCAAGGACTTGGGATAGGCAGATGTTGCTGCTTGATAGTGTTAACGAAATCATTGCAGGATGTAAGCTGTTCCAGCTAATGCTACCTTTTGCAATTGACTGATGGTGATTTTGTCAGTGCTGCCCAAATGCAGAGAAAGGGCAGAAGTCTTGGACCCCAGACCTCAGAATGAGCAGGAGAGACCCATAAGGCTAACTAATTCAGAAGTGATGATGGGTTCTGCCAGTGTAGGCCCCACTCTGTAACCAAGCTGGCTAAGATAACCTTGGAGCTGGTGATGAGGACTTATTTAGATACCAATCCTGGGTATCTCAATTTATTTACTGAATAAATTGAATAACGTATTTATAGAATATTTTTCCCAATTTAACAACTGAGTTTGCATTGAAGGGGTATCCACAGCGAATGATCAAAATCTGCAAGATGAAAGGCAAGTAGCTGCAATCCAAGCATTACCCATTTTTACAGGCATGTAATAAAGGGACATATGGGACACGGTGGCTCAGTGGGTTAGGATGCTGAGCTTGCCAATCAGAAGATCGGCAGTTTGGTGAGTCGAATCCCGAGCGCCGCATAACAGAGTGAGCACCTGTTACTCGTCCCAGCTTCTGCCAACCTAGCAGTTCGAAAGCACGTAAAAATGCAAGTAGAAAAATAGGGACCACTACGGTGGGAAGGTAACAGCGCTCCGTGCGCCTTTGGCGTCCAGTCATGCCGGCCACATGACCACGGAGACATCCTCGGACAAGCGCTGGCTCTTCGGCTTTGAAACGGAGATGAGCACCGGCCCCTAGAGTCGGAAACGACTAGCACGCATGTGCGGGGGAACCTCTACCTTTACCTAATAAAGGGACATGGTTTGGATCATGGCATTGCACCCACTACCAGCCAGATTTTGACCCTCTCTATGAATGCTGCCGGTCTGAACAATTTGTGTTTTAACGGAGTCCTTCCATCCATGCCTCTATTTAAAATTCAAGAGGAATTATACTAAAACAATTCTACCTATTCTTAACTTTTCTTGTTTTGTTTTTACAGAGGCAGAAACGCTACAAAGAGGACATATTTGGAGCAACGTTTCCAAAGGAGAACCAAAGAAACATGGAAGAAATGAAAGCTGAAAGACCCATGAAAGTCTTGGAATCTCAAGCCCAGCTAAAACTTTAGCTGTAACCTCACACTTAGGCCTTCCTTAGCCTCAACAGGGGTCCCCGAGTATTGCTTTTGCAGCAGTATCTGCCAACGTGGACCAATTAAGCAGGATTTGCACCACAAAAACCTAATAGTTTGGGTTTTGGACAAAACACTACATACTGTACTATTTTATTTAATTATATATTTAATTCTTTTAGACTACGTATATTTTATTGGAACTTTTGTACCGATCAGTCTTTATGATATTATTATTTAAATCCCATTCTTGGACAAAGGGGCAGCTTTTGCGGGCTGTTTTCACCCTGCTTTTGAGTGTTCAGAAGAGCAAAGGCTAACCTCATTTAAAACCAAAAATTGGAACCGCTTACAGGTGCTTTCACAGGGGCATCTGTGAGGAGGATAAAAGCCAATCAAGATGACAAGAGTAATCACATGACTGCGTGCACATCACACCTAAAAAGGGGCAGGCAATACTTGTGCCATTGCACTTGCCATCTTGACTTTTCTGACTTCCTCTACGGATGCTCCTGGCCTTCCATATGTGCCTGAGACATTGCTATTGGAGGTCATATTTTCTAGGCACATAAAGTTACAGGGAAGGAAGTGATCATAGCTATGTTGCTAGGGACCTCCTTCTTCCCAGGGCTAAGAGAAAGAGACTGGCTGAAGTTCACCCAGCAGACTTTGTCCCCAAGGCAGGGCTAGCACTCACAGTCTCCCAGTTGTTAGCCAGTGCTATAACCATTACACCAAGCTGGCTCTCAACACATCACAACGCAATTTCACATTCCAATAGCACGCAAATGTTTTCTTCCCCCCCGCTCCATCCCCAGTATGTTACGGTTGTGACTGAGTCTACTCTTTGGGAATTTCAACGTGCCCAGCATTTGCTGAGATGGATTTGGTATTGATGATCCTAATCTTAAATAAGACCTCTGTCCCAAATGATGGACTACTGATTGTCCCACCCTGAATGTTCTTGCCCTTTCTTGCCCTTCTGAAGGAGCCGGTCTCTTATCAGCACAGGGCAAATAAAATCAGATCATCTGACTTGGAAGATGTTTTTGTCTCACATCTTGGGGGAACTGGGAAAGATCAATGTGAGGGAGAGAACTATGCAACAAGACTTGAATAAACCATTTGTGAGTTCCTCACTGGCACTATTCCTTCATTTTTCTGCTTGGTTGACTGAGTAAACGTTAAAGAAATAATTGTCCCTCTTTGTCACAGATTAGCAGAATTCTCCAGTCATTCTGTTAGTGTTCTCAGCGCTCTGCATCCGATGTCAAGAGCTAAATTGCTGAAGAACCAACTCCAATTTTTAATTGATCCACATCCTGATAAATTTGGAGCTTCTTTTGGCAGAATGGGTATCACCTCTACTACACACTGGGCTGTTTTTCACTGGACCTTTTCTATCTGATCCCATCCATCTAAGTGATCCACAAAATTGCTGGGCTGCAATTCTTCAGTGTCAGGGGAGCAGTTGACCATCTCCATCCATCCATCCATCCAAATTTGTTATAGCTGCCCAACTCCAATAGAGTCCTTGTAGAATAGTGACCTTCCTAAACCAGATGATGGCTCCCCAGTCCCAGAAGGACCCCGTTCTATTTGCTTCCCCCAAAAGGTATCATGAATAGCATATGGAGATAGCTAGGCTGAGTTGCTGATCCCACATGAAACACACATGGTGAAGAGAGTTTCTGAAAGTATGTGATTTGGCACCACTCTATAAAGCAGGGGTGTCAAACTCAATTTCATTGAGGGCCGCATCAGCATTGCGGTTGCCCTCAGGGGGCCAGGTGGGTATGGCCATGGTGGGCGTGGCCTACTGGGTGGGCGTGGCTAGAGTGCGTATGGCCTACTGCAGGGGTGTCAAACTCAATTTCATTGAGGGCCGCATCAGCATTGCGGTTGCCCTCGGGGGGCCGGGTGGGTAGGGCCTACTGGGTGGGCGTGGCTAGAGTGCGTATGGCCTACTGGGTGGGCGTGGCCAGCTCTACATCGTTCGCATCAAGGGTGCCTATGGTGGCCTGGGCAGGAGTGGGACAGATCTGAGGGTCTCTGGCAGGAGGAGGGTCTCTGGGCCAGGGCCAAGGCAGTGGGGGCCATTCCCTCACTGTTTCCAGGATGGCTTCGTGGGCCGCATGAAACCACTTCGCGGGCCGGATCCGGCCCCCGGGCCTTGTGTTTGACATGTCTGGCCTACTGGGTGGGCGTGGCCAGCTCTACATCGTTCGCATCAAGGGTGCCTATGGGGGCCTGGGCAGGAGTGGGACAGATCTGAGGGTCTCTGGGCCAGGGCCAAGGCAGTGGGGGCCATTCCCTCAGTTTCCAGGATGGCTTTGCGGGCCACATGAAACCACTTCGCGGGCCGGATTTGGCCCCCGGGCCTTGTGTTTGACACGTCTGCTATAAAGGAACCAAAGGCACAAAAATGGCCAGTCTCCGCTCACTTGCTACTCTAATGAGGGCTTAGAAGTGGACCTCATCTTCTTCCAAACTATCTCCATTCTAAGGTTCAGCAGGACCACCATCTGCTGAGATGACAACACTTGGGTTCCCCTCTGTAGGCTATTGACATCCCTAACCGACGCTTGCAAATTCAGAGACTGATCATTATTTTCTAAGCTACTGTAGGCTTTTCAGCAGGCAAAACGCTCTTTAAATACTGCAACATCACCCAAATAAATTGGGCACTGTCTGTCAGGAATATTATTGGTAGTTGGCTACTGAAATTCTTTTCCCATTTACTTAAATCAAGAGTCCAAAGCAGCAGAAAGGAAGGATATATTCCTGAAATTTCCATGTCTAACCAGATTTTCAGTTTACCACACTTGAGTCAGCAAACAAAACTAGATATGAACAAAACAAGTTTATTCATGTAATTAGGTTGGAAGGGAAAAAATCTGAACTTATATGTTTCTTAAACATGATCTGAAAGGAGCATTTATTCAAACTTTAGGTAGTAAAGCTCAACATTTCCCATCAATTGCACATCCATCCAAAAATGGGCCTCTACTGACAACTTTAAGCCTGGATATTGGTCAACATTATGTCTCCGTCCACTTCGAGCAGATTTATCTGGAGTAGGTTATGTGTGCGATGATTGTATTCAAACTGATGCTGTCCATTCACAGCCACCTTGAAGCAGTGTGCTTCACACTGAATCCATATCTGCAAAGATAAAATGCATGTTTGTAATAACTTTAATGGGGTCCCATAATATAACCCAGATAGTTCAGTTTTTATTTTATTTAATTTGTATCACAAATTACCCATTTTCCAGTCAACAAACCAGCAAATGTGTTTCACAGAGGCATCTGCAAAAACTGATGATGTCCTCAAAGTCATTAAATGATGAGTATTCAGAATAACTAAAAGTAACCCTGATACAGATTTTAACTCAGTCTGAGATTTTAACCTAATATACGCATTAGTACCACACCCCAAATTTGGGTTTACTTTAGTTTACCACATTTCAATTTTACAAAATATTTAAATCAGAATAAATACATAGCAATATGGAAGAAATGTATATATTACATCATACTGCATTATTTATACAATATATTAATACCATAGTTGTTTATTATTTTATTTAGCAATTTATGTTGTGCTAATTATGATTCTGACACTCATTCCTAGTTCAAGTTTAACAGTGATTAGTTGGTGATTGAATTGTGAAGTGACTTGCTTTAGGTCCACCGTAAAAATGGTTGTAAAATTGGGTCTGATAACATGTTGGCTTGACTTATGACCACACCAATGTATGACCAAAATTCCAGTCTTAACTGTGATTGTAAGCAGTGCAACTTTTAAGAGAGTGTTGTTGTGTGGGTGAACCGAGGACTCTGAAATTCATGCATTAGGCTAGCCTGATAAATGCAAAGTTAAGTCAGTTCACAAAATCATTTAGCCTAGGTTGAGCAACCAAACTGCTTTGACTTACGGTAAAGGGTTGGCCACGCAACAGAGGCATCCCACAGGGCAAGTGTCGCTCTTCTGAACCCCAGCGCATGTTGAGGTTAGAGTTTCGAACAATCACGTTCTCATCAAACCGTGGATTGAGATGGAAAGCAGTATCGTTCCCCGCTTTCAAATTGATGTGGAACCTACATAAAAAGACACATAGGTTGTGGCGCAGACTAAACAGGAGACCCGACATCCAGAAACAACACAATGAACATTCCAATTTCTGAAGATATTATATTGCTGATTCAAAAGCCATTATTTTTCTCAAAGGAAATTCCTGTGTGAACCCGGCGAGCAAGAATCTTTTTACCAAATAGATTCTTTAAAGAGATCTGGAAAAAGGGGTTCACTAGATAGATAGATAGATAGATGATATAGATAGATAGATAGATAGATAGATAGATAGATAGATAGATAGATAGATAGATAGATAGATAGATAGATAGATAGATAGATAGATGATAGATAGATAGATAGATAGATAGATAGATAGATAGATAGATAGATAGATAGACAGACAGATAATAGAGATAGATAGATAGATGATAGATAGATAGATGATAGATAGATAGATAGATAGATAGATAGATAGATAGATAGATAGATAGATAGATAGATAGATAACCACATCATACACCATCATGCATGGAGGGTGACTAGTAATGCTTCTTTATTTTTAATTGCACTTAAAAAAAAGTACAGCAAAGTTCATTTTATCACATGTAGTGCTTTTGGAATGGGTGTGTCCGTGCCTGGGTGTGTGTCCTTTCCCCTCATTTTATTTCATAGGGCAAGGTAACAGATCTGAACAATGAGCATTGATGACAAAGAGGTGTTCATTCTGTCACCCAACTAGCTATGCTTTTGGCTGGCCAACTTTGTTCCTGGAAGGAATACATTTCAGAAGAATGGCCAACTCACTCTAGGAACACTGATGTTCATTTGCAGTGTCTCTTTATCATCTATTGACGGAGCCTCACTTCATTTATTTTTTTTCCAAACATATTTATTTATTTTTTATCACTAAAGGTAAAATACAAAACACAGAAAAGGATGGAGACTCACTTTACAGTCTGATAAATCTTATAAGCCGTCCAGAGCTATAGTAGTGAGATGGGTGGGCATATATGTTTAATAATAAAATAAATGCAATAATAAATTACAGCCATGCAGCATTTTTGACTGAAACGGAAAATATGCTTCACAGGTCCGTTCTGCAACTTCTTAAAATTGCAGCATCTTTTCTAGGAATCAGCATGATTCAGGGGGGGGGGGGAACCTGCATGTTATTTCAGGAGTTACTGATGGGTGCAACATAAGCGCCCTTGCGTGTTACAAAACAGTTTTCCCTTTGAATTCAAACTGCTGCACAAATATATTATCTTCAGTCACTGTACCTACGTCACGATCAATTTGTTGGTCTTTAAGATGTCTCAAGAGTTTTTGTTATGCGTATGTACTTTATAGACATTTCAGGCTTATATAAATATTCTGGTAGATGATACCACTTGCATTACACGGTTGTCTCTAATGTGCTTTTTCAAAAGGCAACTTAATTGTGCAGCCCAAAACCATTCATTCGAAAGGAATTCAGGCTAAAATCGTGCAGAAGGAAATTTTACCAATAATATTTCTTAGTCTTTACCTCTGGGCAGAAGGGGACACAGAACCGGAGATTATTATTGATTTGGATGGAAAAAGGCCCCCGTAGATGGTAGCTCGGTAAGGGAGAGGCTGTGGAGAGAATATACACACAAAGCGTATTATATTTAATCTGCCTTTTCTTTCCACTTTGCACCTTCAAATTATCAATCAGAGATCAACAAAGGCCAATTGTATAAGGATGTTCAATAGAGTGGGTCTGGAAAAAAAAAGTCAGATGCCATGGCATAATCAAACAGTTTTGGTCACCACGATGTAAAAAAGATGTTGAGACTCTAGAAAGAGTACAGAGAAGAGCAGCAAAGATGATTGCAGGACTGGAGGCTAAAACATATAAGGAACGGTTGCTGGAATTGGGTATGTCTAGTTTAATGAAAAGAAGGACTAGGGGTGACATGATAGCAGTGTTCCAATATCTCAGGGGCTGCCCCAAAGAAGAGGGAGTCAAGCTATTCTCCAAAGCGCCCAAAGGCAGGACAAGAAGTAATGGATGGAAACTAATCAAGGAGAGAGAAAAGCAACCTCGAACTAAGGAGAAACTTCCTGACAGTTAGAACAATTAACCAGTGGAACAACCTGCCTCCAGAAGCTGTGAATGCTCCAACACTGGAAGTTTTTAAGAAGAGACTGGACAGCCATTTGTCTGACATGGTATAGGGTTTCCTGCCTGAGCAGGGGGTTGCAGTAGATGACCTCCAAGGTCCCTTCCAACTTTATTATTATTATTATAAAACTTTTATTCATAAAAATTGAAACTCAGTCAACTGAACACTTAAATTGACTGGCACTAATGGTTGACACGGGTTGCTGCCAGCATCCTAGGTATCAACCAGGTATCTCCTTAAAATGTAAGATGTTCCAAGTAGCACAGTTTTTTGTAGCTTTGTTGGAGTTATTGCAGGAAGCTGCAATTTCTTGATGTATTTTGCAAAGTTTTTGGTCATAGTTCCCAGTGCCCCGATGACAATAGGTATCACTGTTACACGTTTCATCCATAATCGCAGTTTCGATGGCCAGGTCGCGGTATTTCGTATTTTTTTCCAGTTCTTTTTCTTCGACTCTGGCATCTCCTGGTACAGCGATGTCAATCAACTGCACGCTTCGGTTCTCTATGACTGCAATATCAGGCATGTTGTGTTCCAAATGGCGATCTGTCTGTATTCGGAAGTCCCACAAGATCTTCACCCTCTCATTCTCAACAACTTTTTCTACCCTATGTTCCCACAACTTTTCGGACACAGGCAAGTTGTATTTTTTACACAATGCCCAGTGGATTAGTTTAGCAACTCGGTCATGTCTAGCCTTGTAATCAGTTTGCGCAATTTTGCTGCACTCACATATTAAATGTGAAACTATTATTATTATTATCATCATCATTATTATTATTATTAAATCCCTGCCCTCTTTAATGTGCACGCTCATTCACATAAAAAGAGGGCAGAGCTTCTATTGCCATGTTGACTGTTTTGACCTCCTCCTGGTGACATCTTTGATTATCCACCTAAGCGTAGCCTTTTCCCCTAAGAAAACACCAATGGTTCTTCCTGGTCATAGTTGTAAATGTCCACTGATGGCCTTAGCCTCTGGCATCTTTCAGGTTTTTTCCCAGAGCACCAAGGCCGTACCGTGATTCACTGCTGACTTCTTAAAGAATTCTTTTCAAAAGGCTTTCAAGCTATTCAGATTTCCCACAATGCCCAAGGGGCCTAGTTAAATCTGGTGCATTATGGGAAATTCCAAGGATGCTCAAGTCCAACCCGCAGCACTGATTCCTTCCTATTGCAGCTCTTATTAGAAAAGCTACATCAGATTACTACGGTTGGGTTCATACCGGTTCATTTTTATTAGGTATCTTAGATTTATGCCCTCCTTTTCTTCTGGAGACTCAGGGGACATATATAATACTCCCCCCTCCAATATCTTCGCATAACAATGACGCAATGAGGCTGGTTGAGCTGTGAGAGCACAGTGCACCCAAAGCCCCCCATGGCAGGGGGGAGGGGCTTGAAGCGGAGTCCAGCACCTAACTGCTACCCACTTTTGCTGTCACACAAGCTTAAGACACATTAACAACTTCCAGTTGCTGAGTTCCCGTACCCGGCACAGCCTATACCAGGGGTCTTCAAACTCGGCCCTTTTATGACTCATGGACTTCAACTCCCAGAATTCCTCAGCCAGGCACACTGGCTGAGGAATTCTGGGAGTTGAAGTCCACGAGTCATAAAAGGGCCGAGTTTGAAGACCTCTGGCCTATACTAATCAAGCACATTATGGCTGAATGTGATTGTCAGGACTGCTATCATTTGCTTTTCACCTTCACTGTCAGTCTGCCATGAGCTATGGGATGAGGGAGCCCAACGGGAGGGGGTTGACTATTTGGGGGAAAGTGAAACTAATGAAGCCAACTACTCATCCTACCATCCAGAGGCACCAGCTGAAGGTCAAAATTCTGGGAATGGAATGCAATGGCTCCCCAGCCTGCCCACCCCCGTTGAAGCAACTATTCCCAAAACAATTTATTCAAATATAATTGGACAATAAGAGGGGGGGGAGGGGGGGAGAGGAACCGGATGGGGAAAGTTAACCAGGGAATTTTGGCGGGCGGACTTTAGTTCTGGCTTTTGCTATACTGTAATCCACTTGGCTTTTAGTAAAAGTATATCTGTCACTACAAATGGAGTCGAAGGTTTTTCTTGACTAAAGGACCAAGTCAGGGCAGGTCTGACTGTGATAACCTGATTCACATAATGTGCAAACATGGTGACTGGGTTCCCACGCTGAGCCAAAATTCCTACCATGATCCTTTGTGCCCATTTCAGAGGATTCCTACCTGAGTAGAATCAGATCCCTAAATGTGTGGGACTTTGACTCTCATAATTCCATGTTAGCCTAGGGTTGAAATCCTTCATAACTGATGGGTCAGAAAAAATGTGCAAATATTGCTAATATGATAAAGACTTACATAAATTTGTTGCTGAATGCATTGTCCAATGGGATAGGCAATTGGCTATGAACAAAACAGAACAGCAGTCAGGATTTTACATGCAAAGGTTTTGGTTTTTTTTAAAAAAATCCAAATATAAACATAAGCCAAACTTTTATCAAAAAGCTTGGGAATCCAATAATTCCTTAAAGCAGAACCGATAGTAATTCCAACCCAGTAAGAGATATTTTTAATCCTGGTTTCTCCTCTTCCTGCAAGAGTTAACTACTTCGTTTTGCCAGTTGCAAAATGTCTGCCATAAAGCCCTTTGACAACTCTACCTAGGAAATTTCAATAGCAGCTCACAGTGAGTACTCCAGTTCCCCCAAAGCCGCAGAGTATGGCAACATCACAGCCAGAATGCAAGGACCAGATCCAGCACGAGTAATAGTTTCCCAACCAAGAGCTCTTGACAGCTGTTTCTCAACCTTGGCAACTTTTAAGAAGTGTGCATTTTAATTCCCAAAATTATCCAGCAAGGATGAAGTTGAGTCCACACATCTTAAAGTTACTGAGGTTGAGAAACACTGGACAGTGGACACTCGTGCTACTCTTGGTCTCAAATTCTTGGCAATTGTCTTCAAGCATATCCCAACAACCCATTCTGTTTTGTTTTGAAGTCTGCATATTTCATTTATGTCACTGTTTTCGTCCAATAGCTTTTGCAGATTTCACACCAGTTGAAAAACCTGCCAGACTTTTTTTTAGCAGAGGCAAATTGGGAGAAATAGGTAGGCATCCAGTACAATCCACAAAGACACCATGTGCCTCATGATGTCATTGCACATCTTCCCTTTTTTGTCAACTGTACAGTGACACCACACTATGGGCTGCAATTCATTTTGCAACTCTCAGCTCTCTAAAGCAGAACCCAATTGTCATCTAATCCCTGCCAGTGTTCATGAATGAAATCTTCCCGTTCCCATCTCTTTGTTTCCCAAAACATTGCTCAGTGTGGTAGAGTCTTGGTGGAACAGTGGGCTAATGCCTCCTTAAGTAACACCAGCTGCCTGCAATTAGTGCAGGTTCGCATCCCACCAGGCTCAAGGTTGACTCAGCCTTCCATCCTTCCGAGGTAGGTAAAATGAGGACCCAGATTGTTGGGGGCAATAAGCTGACTTTGTAATAATGCCGCTTGGGGGCCCCCGAAAGCCCTAATAAGCAGGCATATACATAGAATGAAGGCTATTGCTAAGCACATTGATTTGTGCTTAGATTGTAAGCCACCCTGAGTCTTCGGAGAAGGGCGGGATATAAATGGGATTTTTTTTTTTAAAAAAGAGTCCTAAACAGTAAGGACTGTTATACTTACAGCAGTTTGTATATCTGTACAGGTAGTCCTCGAGCTATGAGTGTAATGGAGCCTGCCCATTCCCCTCGTAACTCGAAAACTCATAGAGTGAATCTCCTACCTCGAAGAAGATCACTCCCTTGCTCGTTAAAACGCACATGGCTCATTAAGCGAACATGAGGTATCTCAGGGTAGGGAAGGCCATGGAGGGCCTAGTGCTGGAACAGGCCCCCAAGGCCTCCCCGACCCACTAAAATACTGCATGCTTCCCCCTCCCTTCCTGCCACATTCTGCTGTTGTTCCTGCTACCGCCCAGATTTGAAGCCGGGGAACACTTCTGCGGCCTGGAAAACACCTCCAGAGCCTGGGTTGGGCCATGGGAGAACATGGAAGCATTCGCCAGTCTTAGATCCAACTGGCAGCGGCTTGGAAAATGCCTTCAGAGACTGGATCGGGCCGCAGTGGGGTGAAGAAGTGTCCCCTGGCCTTAGATCAGGGCAGCAGAGGCCTGGAAAATGCCTCTGGAGCCTGGATCCGGCTTCCAGAGGCACATGGAAGCATCCCCCAACTTCGGTTCCATTCTCTGTTGCAGAGAACAGAGGCCTAAAGTACCGTGGGATCACATGAGATCAATAGCGTGAGATCTCACCCCAATGATCTAACGTGATCTTGTGTTACTTTAGGCCTCCATTCTCTGCGAAGGCACCGAAGACCTGGAGCAGCCAAGAAAGCAAAGGATCTCGATCTTCGCAGGGTGAGTATTAAAGGCCTGGTGCCTAGGGAGACTGCTGTGGTGCTGCAATATTTGTAACTTCAGGGCTTGCTCGTAAGCACTAGAGGCACTCATCACGCAACTTTGAACAAGCGTTAAGTGAACGCTCACAACTCGGGGATTACCTGTATGCTCTTATTGCTCTCTAACATGTACTGAGCTCCACCTAGTGGCCAAAGATAAAACCTTTCATTCTTTAGAAAGTTGCTTTTAGTAGTGTTTTGACCCTACAGAATGCCCATCTTCCCATCCTCCCTCATTCAAGGGGGAAAAAACCAGGTGCATCCTGAGAAGCCATTCTGAGGAAACAGAATCACCTGCTTCCAGAACCCAGCCTAATCTGTGGTGCATGTTCATCAGAGAACAAAAATCCAAGTCCCATATACATAGCACTGCTGATGAGACTTGGACTTTATCAGTATTTGTTAATTATTATGCTCACCAGCAACTCAATATTGTTTATTTTGTATTCAGGTTCTTACTGCATGTGTTTCTATTCTTCTCCAGTTTCACCATCCTGTTCCTTTAATAAAGCATCAAGATCTACCTATATGGTCTGGTTTATTAAAGAATAAACGGTTTAACTCAGTGGTGGGATTCAATTATGTGAACAACCGGTTCTCCATGTGGATGCCGCTTCCGGAAGTCCATTCTGGGCCTGGGCAACAAAAAATTAGCTACCAGTTCTGCCAAACTGATGTGAACCGGCTGAATCCCACCACTGGTTTAACTCTATATTGAGCTACACACAAGGTAATGCAGGGGTCTTCAAACTTGGCCCTTTTATGACTTTTTGACTTCAACTCCCAGAATTCCTCAGCCAGGCATGCTGGCTGAGGAATTCTGGGAGTTGAAGTCCAAAAGCCATAAAAGGGCCAAGTTTGAAGACCCGTGAGGTAATGTGTAGTGAGGACAGAACAAGGACCATACCACTTTGCTCCGCAGGAAAGGGGTGCCATTATTGAATGTGACCTGTCTAAGCAAACACCAACAATAATAATACACATAAAGATCAATATCTAGAGTCTGTCTTACAATATTATTTAACCTGCGGGATGAGGGATTGTATCTCTATATAGGTAGACCTCGACTTATGATCGCAACTGAGCCCCCATGCAGCAAATCCGGCAGGCATTTTTTGCTAGAAACTGGAAGTTAACTCTAGTTTCCTGCTAAAGCATAAATCGTGGTTATATGATCAAGGATGCTGCAAATGGCCATAAACGTAGGCCTGTTGCCAAGTGCGCAAAATGTGGTTATGTGACAGTGGGTGCAGGAGGGAGTGATGATGGAAATTAGAATCCGGGTCATAAGCAGCTTTTTTGGATTCCGCTGTAACTTTGAATGGTTGCTAACTCGAGGGCAATTTGTAACTATCTCAGAACTAATTCAGGCCAAGTATGTTTAAGTTAACCAGATTATTTTTATTTTATTTTTGTTATGAAATTTATTGTGCAGAGGTCTCCTTGTGCTACCAAAGAGTTGCACAGACAAGGAATGGTACTGAGAGCAGTAAAAGTCACACACAGAAGTACACTGAGTTCTAAAAACAAAAAGTAGTTTACTTTTGAGGTGGTGTAAGAACAAAAATGCACAGTCAAAAAATAAACAGTCCAGGTCATAAACAATAGCAACAGTCCACGGAGTAATCCAAAATACAAAGTCTTCTTACCGGTCCAGAGGTCAATACACAGTTCAGGTTACAACAGTAGTAAACCAACAGCAGAGCAAAAAACAGTAACAGTAGAAATCAGTGAATTCAGAGAGAGAGAGAAGCTACGTTCCTAGCTTCCTCTTATGGCCATGAGAACACTTACACACCCATTGGCCAATTAACTTCTTAAAGCCATAGCATTATGGTTAATATATTTTCAACCCAACATTGTAGGCTAGCACCATATGCCTAACATTCTCCCCTTTGGGTAGAATAATATATAACTCTTACAATCTTATGCACATTCTTTCACAATTAGCATTGTGTTTCACAGCACTTTGTACCTTCGTAAAATGGTCTGCAATATTTACATCAGATGGACAATACTCTAACTGTATTAATTTATCTTTGACACATTGTCTGACATTTAAATAACGAAGATCAGTATGTTTAGATCTTGTTCTTACTGCAGCACTATTAGCCATCTTTATCGCAGCTTGATTGTCCTCATACACAATAAATGGATCATTTACATTTAAACCCATATCTAACAATAATTGTTTGTACACTAGCAGTTCTGTACATAACACTGATAGACATGAAAATTCAGCCTCCATTGTAGATAAGCTTATGTGTTTTTGCCTAATGGACTTCCATCCAATCAAAGAATCACCCAACATTACAGCCAACCCTGAGGTAGATTTACGACTGTTTGTATCAGAGGCAAAACTCGCATCTGCATATGCAGTAAGGATTAACTCACGATTTGGCTCTAGATATAACGAGTAGTGAATAGTCTGCTTCAGATATCTTAATACTCGTTTAGCTGATTGCCAGTGTCTAACAGTTGGATTATTGTTGTACCTAGCTAATTGATTTACACAGTAAGAAATATCAGGTCTAGTCCAATTACTCAGATACATAAGACTTCCTATCAAAGATTGGTACATAGTCTTATCAAATACAGGACTCTCAACATTAGTGTCCTTAAAATCCATAGCCATCGGAGTTTTAGCTGGTTTACACATTTCCATATTGTATCTCTTTAATAACTGAGATATTTTACTGGCTTGTGACACCTTAAAACCCCTATTCGTTTTCATAATATCTAACCCCAAATAGTGGCTAATTTCTCCAAGATTTCTAATTGTGAATTTATTTTGCAATCTTGAAATGATAGTTTGTGCTTCTAACTCAGTTTTTGTTATTATTGCAATATCATCTGTGAATAATAAAATAAAAGATAATGCTCCGTTGTGTTCTCTTCTAAACAAACAAGGATCAGCATTACTGGCTACAAAACCTATTGCACTTAACTCATTAACTAAACATGTATTACACTCATAGCCTGATTGTTTCAATCCATAGAGGCTTTTCTTTAATTCCCAACAATCATGGTCTCTATCACTGGTCAATCCTGGTGGTATTCTTAAATAAATAGTATGTTGCAATGGAGCATGTAAATATGCAGTTTCAACATCTACATGATTAACCATATATTGGTTTTTAGCCGCCCATACTAAAGCTGCTCTTAAAGTAGTCGCCCTTAGACTGGGTGCAAACACTTCGTCATAATCCTCAGTAGTTTGGGCAAAACCTTGTGCAACCAAACGTGCCTTATGGGTTATAGTTCCGTCTACACCCTTCTTTATTTTATATATCCATTTACAACCTATAGCTTGCTCACCAGGTGGCAGTTTTGCTTTCACATAAACCTTAAGATTCTCCAAAGAATTCAACTCCCTGTTCATTGCAGCTTTCCATGATGCTTGTTCCTTTTCAGGATACATCCTGATCTCATCATAGTTAGATGGCTCTACACTAACTTGACATACTATACTAGCTTCATAGCGATCAGGTGGATGTCTGATACGCATTGAACGCCAAGAAATTACAGGGCTTTGAATGTCTGTCTCCTTTCCTTCCTCTGATTTCTCTTCTATCTCCCCTATCTCCTCTTCATCTTTCATATTTACAGGAGATGTATTATCATTACTAGTTACGTTATCAGAGGAGTCCTCAAACACTAGAGGATCAGTATTAACAGTTACTTGCTCTAACCTATCCCAACCAACGTGCTCAAGGAATTTTGCACTAGCACTGTTATATACATTAGTTGTGCCTCGTTCCCAGAAACGATAGGATCTGTGATTAGCTTCGTAACCTACGAAGTATAATTGCCTAGCCCTATGTTGGCCTTTACTCCTGAGTTGTGCAGGAATGTGGACCCAAGCTGGGGTGCCAAATGTGTGCAGGTAATCAAGGTTTGGTCTTCTACCATGCCATATAGTATATGGTATTTTACCAGTAGAAGTATTAACAACTATATTCAGAACATGGTTTGCACATTTTGCTGCCTCCCCCCACAGTCTATCTGTTAAGCCAGAATCTCTTAACATAGTTCTCATCATGGCTTGTAACGTTTGCCCACGTCTCTCAACAAAAGCATTATGTTGAGGCCTATAAGGGGCTGAACGTTTATGCTCAATACCAGCAGATTCTAGCATATCAACAAAGCGCTTGTTTGTAAATTCAGTACCATTATCAGTAATTATGCACTGAACCTTTCTCTTTGTTTTTCTCTCCACGAACTTCAGCCAGTTTGCAAATTGTTGGAAAGTATCTGCCTTTGACTTAAGCAGATAACAAAAACCATATCTAGAGTAGTGGTCCAATATACTTAAAACATAACATGACCCTCCTAAACTTGGTTTCATGGGTCCAATTAAATCAGCAAACACAACTTCCAAAGGTACAGTTGTTTTGAAGCTGTTTATCCTGTTTGCAGGAGTTGCCTTGCTCTTTTCCTGATTACAGGCATTGCAATTCAAATACTTACTACATGGCTTCAGTTTAACTCCCTCTACTAATTCCACTGTTTTACGTAGTGAGTTAAAGTTTACATGCCCTAACCGCCTATGCAATAAATGTATACATTCATCATGTGGCTTCTTGTTCTCACATATTGAGTTAGCTTTAACTGTACTAACCTGGTTACTTGTGAGAACGAATAAACCATTTTTCAAATTAGCAGTTACACAGGTTCCATTCCTCTCAATAGTGCATTGCTCCCCTCTGAATGTTACCACAAACCCAACCTTAACCAATTCCCTTACAGATAACAAGTTGAATCTTAGTTTAGGTATATATAACATAGGTAACTGTTCATCAATGCATGGACAATAGGAATTACCTTCACCAAAGGCCTTCATCCTCCAACCGTTTGCCAGTGAAACATATTGGTTGCTGTTTTTCATATTAATAAACCTCTCTTTCACTTTAGTAATGCATTGTGAAGCCCCACTATCAACAACCCACAATTCATTATTTCTGGATGTTGATTCACCAGAAATAGCCAAACCAATGCCCTTCTTAGCCTTCCCACTGCTATTCACATTCTGTTTTTTACCCTTTCTACAGAATTTGGCTATATGCCCTTTAGCCCCACAAGAATAACATTTCTTGACGTTGTAAGCAGTGGTGAATTGCTGCTCCTCTTGTGGCTGTGTCTCTCTCAGCTGGTCTCTGTCACGCCTCCTTCTGGACTCTTCCAGCAGTCTCCCAGTAATGTTAGTCAATGTCAGTTCCTCTCTGGTCAGGACTTCCAAAGAAGAAACATACTCATCATAACTCTCATCCAAAGATGACAGAATAATGTAGACCTGATGCAACTCTGAAAAAATCAGCTCCTTTTCATGAAGCTCTTGAAAAGTTGCCTTCATGTAATTTAAATGGGTCAGCATATCTCCATTCTTCTGCAGACGAGCCCTAAACAGCTTACGTGTAAGGTGTATATGTGCACCCACACTGTCTCGAACATAAAGCCTTCGCAAAACGTCCCAACACCTAGCAGCAGACTCCTCACCACGAATATGGACAAGCTGCTGGTCATTCAGTGTTAGTCCAATAATGCAAAGAGCTTTCTCGCTGCTACGTTTAAAGTTGTCTAACTTCTTTGCATCCTCTTCGTCATCTGGATCCCAAGCAGTAGTATCTGGTGGGTTATTTACAACAGCCCATAGTCCTTCCTTGCGCAAAAGCAAGCAGCATTTTGTGGACCAGGAAACATAGTTTGTCCCATCCAACCGGGTTATCCAGGAGATGCCTGACAACAGTTCCTGTGCCATTTTACACCAAATACAAACTCAGCTAGGAATACTGTGTGTACTTACTCTCAGTACAGGCCTGGGCCCATAACCAGTGTTATGAAATTTATTGTGCAGAGGTCTCCTTGTGCTACCAAAGAGTTGCACAGACAAGGAATGGTACTGAGAGCAGTAAAAGTCACACACAGAAGTACACTGAGTTCTAAAAACAAAAAGTAGTTTACTTTTGAGGTGGTGTAAGAACAAAAATGCACAGTCAAAAAATAAACAGTCCAGGTCATAAACAATAGCAACAGTCCACGGAGTAATCCAAAATACAAAGTCTTCTTACCGGTCCAGAGGTCAATACACAGTTCAGGTTACAACAGTAGTAAACCAACAGCAGAGCAAAAAACAGTAACAGTAGAAATCAGTGAATTCAGAGAGAGAGAGAAGCTACGTTCCTAGCTTCCTCTTATGGCCATGAGAACACTTACACACCCATTGGCCAATTAACTTCTTAAAGCCATAGCATTATGGTTAATATATTTTCAACCCAACATTGTAGGCTAGCACCATATGCCTAACAATTTTTATTTGTTTGCTTGTTAAGATTTATATACCATCTTTCATTTAGGACCATTCTTTCCCCCCAAGTCTCTACTACAACAAGCCTGTGAGGTAGGTTGGTCTGACAAACAATAGGTGGCCCTATGCCATCCAGCTTTGAAACTGGGATTATCTTACTCTAACACAGGGCTCTTCAAACTTGGCAACTTTAAGACTTGTGGACTTCAACTTCAGGGCTGGCTGAGGAATTCTGGGAGTTGAAGTCCACAAGTCTTAAAGTTGCCAAGTTTGAAGAGCCCTGGTCTAACATCTTAATCACTTCACCACACTGGCTAATACTACTTCATCTGGGCTATTTCTCTAATTCCTTCTCCATGGTGTAAGAACAATTAATATAGGGGAGAAAAAAGGAGACATTTCCATAGATTTTTTAAAGAAAAGAACCGTACGTCATACCTGTGAGAATGTTGGGAAAATTGGGTTGGAACAAACTGGATAGGTCTGGAAAAAAAATCAGAAATTGAAGGAAATTATATGAGCAAGTATCAGAAGGAAGAGCTACCTCCAGATCAGTCTTTCTGAACCTCAGCAACTTTAAGATGTATGCACTTCAACCCCCAGAATTCCTCAGCCAGTGAAAAACACTCCTTAGATAGTGCCGACAGTGTTGCTTAATGAGCGGTCATTTAGTGACCATCCAAGATTACGACAAGCCCTCCCCCCAGAAGATACTTATAACCTAGTTTCTGGGTTCCGACTGAGGTATACACACACCTTTAGTCACATGACCACATTCTGGGCACTTGGCAACTGGCTCACTTTTCATCAGTTGCAGTGTTCCATGATCATGTGACTGCAATTTATATTTTTTTGCTGGTTTCCAGACTTTTTGGCTGGTTTCTGCAAAACACACCCATAGGAGTGGACTGCAGCTTTCACTTTACAAGTGCTGCGCTTGCTTAACGACTGTCACACAAAAAAGTTCGTAAAAGCAGGTCAGCCGTGTGAGTGCCTCAACTATCAACAGAAATGTTAGGCTCCATTACAGTTGTAAGTCGATGATTGCCTGTAATTACAATACAAATATGTGGTACTTTCTGATATCTTTTCACAACAAGCAAATTCAAAAGATAGAGAGGTGCTCCCCCCAAAAAAATCAAGATGGCGACTAATGACATGCCATCACCATTGTGTCTCCGTTGAAGTGCATCATGTCTGTGACATACATAAGGGATTGTTGACGTTAGGCCACTATCTTGGCTTTTTTTTTAATCTTCCCCCAATAGCAATAGCACTTAGACTTATATACTCCTTCAAAGTGCTTTACAGCCTCTCTAAGCAGTTTACAGAGTCAGCACACTGCCCCCAACAATCTGGGTCCTCATTTTACCAACCTCTTAAGGATGGAAGGCTGAGTCAACCTTGAGCCGGTGAGAATCGAACTGCCAAACTGCAGGCAGCCAGCAGTGAGCAGAAGTAGCCTGCAGTACTGCATTCTAACCACTGCTCATAGCCACTGTGCCAAATCACTCAGGAAACTGTCAGAAAATCTTTGCATTATTCAAAGACTGGAAGGAAAGGGGAAAGGCTTGTATTTCCCTGTCTAAATTCTCCACACATTTAATCCCAAGAAAAATGAGTGCACCCGTTTATCAGAGGGAAGGTAGGAGAAGTGTTTTATAAATAAAATAAATCAATAAAATACGTACAATTGGACCTTGGAAGCTGATTGAGACCACATCTAGTTCTCCTGATATTCCAATGGTATTTACCCGGGAAAGAGGGATCCTGTGTTTGAATTCCAAATACTGCTTTCCATCTACAAGAACCTGGCAGAGACAGAAGGGAGCAACCTGTCACAACTAGAACAACAACAACAGAGAAGGAAATGTCTGTGGAGATTCTCGATCATCCAGCAATAGCACTCAGACTTATACACTGCCCCATGGTGCTTTACAGCACTCACTGGATGGTTTACAATGTCAGCATATGGCCCCCCAACAACCTGGGTCCTCACTTTACTGACCTCAGAAGGATGGAAGGCTGAATCAACCTTGGGCCAGTCAGGATCGAACTCTGTGGGCAGAGTGAGCCTGCAATATTGCATTCCAACCACTGCGCCACCAGGGCTCCAGTTCACGGTTGTCCCAAAGGTGCTTTTTCCAAAAGGCAACTGGACTTGTTATTTCCCTTGGAAATGTTTTGCTTCTCATCCAAAAAGCTTCTTCAGTTCTGATCTGAAGAACTGAAGAAGCTTTTTGGTTGAGAAGCAAAATGTTTTCAAAGAAAAAAAAAACCAAGGAAGTCCAGTTGCCTTTTGGAAAAAGCACCTTTGAGACAACAGAGAAGGAACAAAAACAACGGTTGAACCCACCTAACAGGCTAACCCGTTAGTAAGTTATGAATAAGGCCAACTGGAAGATCACAAACCATGTTTTAGAAATCACAAGGGCTAGATCCCTCTAAAACACTTAAACCAAGTTGAGATTACTGGTGATCCTTGACTTACAACCAATTGCTTAGTGATGGACCAGCCGAATAGTACTTACAGCCTTGTTGCAAAGTTACAAGAGCCACCTTTCTCTCCCAACTGTGTTTTGGGCACTTAGCAGCCAGTCTGCATTTACAGTCTTTTGCAATGCGTCACTGTCATGTGACTGCGATTTACAATGTTTATGTATAAAATCAGCGTTTACTCCCAATTTTCGGCAAAAATGGCCAATAGTAAAGAATGGGTTCTTTACTTAATGAACATTGGAAAAAAGGCCATAAAAACAGGTCTGATCATCTGATGACCTACATTATGACAGTCACAACATATGACCATAATGGGCAGGCTCCGTTGGCAGACTGTATGGAACATTCAAACAGAACTTGGTAAGTCCCTCAATGAATTGCTCTGTGAGGGAGATGGTTTTAAGTTGATAAATAAAAAAAACAGATGAGATCAAAAGAAAGTCTGATCAAAGCTCAGTCGGTTTTTGTGTGCATTGAGGGGGCCCATTTTACCACTTGAGATAGCACTTTGGCATTCAGCAAGGGATGTCTTGAGACATTTTGTATTTCACATATTTTGGAAAATGCTTTTCTATTGGTACAAAGTAAAAATCAATAACCAAACTATTTATATTTTAAAAAAAGATGATGATTAAAACCCATAAAGAGGACGTATCATCTTCGTACCACATAGGAGGTGATTTTCACAAGAAATCGGATCTCAAAAGGATGTCCTTTACGGAAAACCATATCATATTTCCTTTCTTCTTGCTGCCAACCGCCCTTTTCGTGTGAATTGCATACAGTACAGTTCTCATCAAAACGGACGTTGAAATGGAAAGCAACATCTGATCTGGGCATTTGGCAACTGCCACATTGAAAGTCAACCTGGAATCTGCACAGAGAGCAAGAAAGAGAAATAATCTGGATGAGGACCAGGTATTAAGGTAAACAGAAAAAAGAAGTCCTTGGCAAACCACTTACAAATTATATTTTTATTCATTTGTTCCACTCTACCAGTGTTTCTCAACCTTGGCTGCTTGAAGATGTATGAACTTCAACTGCCAGAATCCCCAGCCAGCATCAGAAAGTTCCTTAGGTTGGGAAATACTGCCACCATAAGCTTAAAAGGCTAAATTTAATCTGTGTCTTTAAATTTAATCTGTGTCAATCTTGAAGTGAACACACTCAAAACTGTAGATGATAGTAGATTTTAAGAGAACCCTGACATGCCCCAATTGGAGCCCAGTGCACAAGCCAGAAAGAGGTCTGTGAAGATATCTACAGACCTCACATATCCTGGACACAAACTGTTTCAACTTCTTCCCTCAAGAGGACGCTACAGAGCATTGCACACCAAAACAACTAGATACAAGGACAGCTTTTCCCCCTATACTAGGGGTAGGCAACCTCGACTCTTTTATG
Organism: Vipera berus; assembly: GCF_964194415.1. Classification (NCBI taxonomy): domain Eukaryota; kingdom Metazoa; phylum Chordata; class Lepidosauria; order Squamata; family Viperidae; genus Vipera; species Vipera berus. Next base: position 351,089,756 of record NC_138202.1, read on the forward strand.
ACTCATGACCTTCAACTCCCAGAATTCCTGAGTCAGCTATACCACTACTCTGCTAAGCAACTAATTCCCACAGCACTGTCTTATGGCCCTGGGATATCAAAATACATAGTAGGGCTGTATTACTATTATCCTTCTACCTATTACCTATTTCCTTAGCTTCTTATGACTATTACTTTGTTCTTTGTATTTATGTCGATTGTTTTTATTTAGTAGTCTAGTGCAGTGTTTTTCAACCACTGTTCCGCGGCACACTAGTGTGCCGCGAGATGTTGCCTGGTGTGCCGTGGGAAAAATTGAAAAGTAATTATAAAATACTTTCTTTGTGTTTATTTGATTCCTATTCAAGAGAATTACTTTATATATAGTCAATATAGGCACAGAGTTAAATTTTTTAACATTTTCTAATGGTGGAGTGCCTCGTGATTTTTTTCATGAAACAAGTGTGCCTTTGCCCAAAAAAGGTTGAAAAACACTGGTCTAGTGTGATTTATGTTTTGCTTATTTAGTATCCTATGACTATCACTGAATTTATGACTTATCACTTTGTTGCTTGTATGTACACCGAGAGTTCATGTGCTGGAGATAAATTCCTTGTGTCCAATCACACTTGGCCAATAAAGAATTCTATTCTGTTCTGTTTTGTTCTGTTCCGTTCCATTCCATTCCATTCCGGCCTAGGCTAAGCTAGGCTATTCTTATTTTGCAATAAAAACCCACAAAAATAGGTGCTGAAATTTCAAAGTGAGATACCCTTCATACAAGTAATCAATTTACAGCCGGCTGCTAAGCAATTGTTTGAAGTTACAATGTTGCTCCACAGGGCTACTTATGACCCAATTCCAAATTTTGAACAGTTAACAGGCCACATGCATTCCATCTTGGGCACTTGGCAACCAGCCTACATTTATAGCTGTTTGCAGCATCCTGTGGTCACATGACCATATTTTATGACATTTTTGCTGAAAACTAGCATTTACTTTCAGAGTTTTTGGGAAAACCAGTCTAAAGTGAATGATTGGTTCGCTTAATGATTGCTGCAAAAAAGCTTGCAAAATTGGGTTGGTCATGCGGGTAACCTGCTTTACAACCATCACAAAGACAGGCTTCATTAGTGTTGTAAGTTGAGAACTATCTATTTCTATCATGTGCATAAAGAGACATGCTCCTTGTTTAATTTTTAGGACTTTCGAACAGATTTAGTTGAAAGACATCCATTTTTATTCCATACAAAACTATACAGTTCTACACTTTACAGCAGGGATGGGGGACCATGGCCCTTTTATGACTTGTGGACTTCAACTTCCAGAATTCCTGAGCCACAAATCATAAAAGGGCCATGGTTCCCCAACCCTGTTTTACAATATGATTGTATTGGGAACGGGTTGTTTAAGAAGTGTTTGTATCATAAAGCAACGTAAATGAAGGTTCCAACTGACCAGCAATTTCTTTGTAAAAAAGGTAAAGGTAAAGGTTCCCCCGCACATGCGTGCTAGTCGTTTCCAACTCTAGGGGCCGGTGCTCATCTCCGTTCCAAAGCCGAAGAGCCAGCGCTTGTCCGAGGACGTCTCCGTGGTCATGTGGCCGGCATGACTAGACACCAAAGGCGCACAGAACGCTGTTACCTTCTCACCGTAGTGGTCCCTATTTTTCTACTTGCATTTCTATGTGCTTTCGAACTGCTAGGTTGGCAGAAGCTGGGACGAGTAACAGGCGCTGACTGTTACGCGGCACTCGGGATTCAACCCGCCAAACTGCCGACCTTCTGATCGACAAGCTCAGCGTCCTAACCCACTGAGCCACTGCGTCCCTAATTTCTTTGTACTTATTTGCAAAACTTCAAATCTGTCAGAAAAGCATCATTTTGTCTCAGAACTCACTCCTATCAATGCCCGGATGGTAGATGATGGTTATACAATATGGACTGAAAGGTCCACCTTGTTCAGAGATGGAGCTTCCTTCTAGTTGCGGCTTCACTAGTTCCATGGCAGCCCAGATATTTTGAAAAGATTTGGATTTTTTGATGGATCTTCCCATACCCGCCTTTTCTCTTCCACTTGAATGACTCACCTTTTGCAGGACTTCAATACACTTCCGGAGACTAATATGGTCATCCCATCTTTGAGGCCACCATAAATCGGACCACTAAAAGGAACACTCTGACCAGAAGTTAAAAGAAAAAAAAATAGCCATTAAATGCAGAACCTGCTACCAGTTCAAAGATATTAATTCAACTGGTTCATGAATAAATGCCTGGGAAATATAATAGCATTTTTATTTTATTTATTTATTTTTTTATTTTAATTCCATTTATATCCCGCCCTTCTCCGAAGACTCAGGGCGGCTTACAAGCTTTGCCCCCATCCTCCCCCAAAAGGCTTTAAAACACTTTTTTTTCAATCTCAGAACTTTCAAGAAGTATGGAATTCAATTCCCCAGGTCGATCACCAGTAATGGTTTGCCCAACAAAGAGCTCTTGACAACTCTTAAACCAGTATTTGTCAACCCCTGGGGCACTTTAAGATGTGGGGACTTCATTTCCCAGAATTCCACAGACAAAGTGCTGGCTGAAGAATTCTGGGAGTTGAAGTCCATGCCTCTTAATAGAATAGAATAGAATAGAATAGAATAGAATAGAATAGAATAGAATAGAATAGAATAGAATAGAATAGAATAGAATAGAATAGAATAGAATTACCTGGCTCAGCAATGCTAACTGTGAGTCCTAATGGACAACCACTAAGAGTCCTAGTGGACAACCACTTAAGTATGAGCCAACAGTGTGCTGCAGCTGCCAAAAAAGGCCAAACAGTTCTAGGCTACATTAACCGAGAAATTGTAGCAAGATCACATGAAGTGTTAGTACTGCTTCATATTGCTTTGGTAAGACCAGACTTGGAATATTGCACCCAGTTTTCATGTGATATAATGATATTTATAATGATATTAAAAAACATGTTGCGGCCCTAGAAAGAATGCAGAGAAAAGCAACAAAGATGATTAGGGGACTGGAGGCTGAAACATATGAAGAATAGTTGCAGGAATTGGGCATGTCTAGTTTAGGATGAGGGGTGACAAGATAGCGGTATTCCAATATCTCAGGGGCTGCCCCAAAGAAGAGGGAGTCAAGCTATTCTCCAAAGGGCCCGAAGGCAGGACAAGAAGCAACGGATGGAAACTAATCAAGGAAAGAAGCAATCTAGAACTAAGGAGAAGTTTCCTGACAGTGAGAGCAATTAACCAGTGGATGTGGGTGCTCCGTCACTGGAGGTTTTTAAGAGATTGAAGAGCCATTTGTCTGGAAGGGTATAAGAGCAGGGGGGGGGGTTGGGCTAGAAGACCTCCAAAGTCCCTTCCAATTCTCTTATTCTGCATTCTGCTTATGGGTCAAATCATCTGGTGATACTTCAGCCATCTCAAGTGTGACCAAATTTTTTTTTTAAAAAATCACCTTGCAATCCTCACCCTTCTTGCTACACTCTTAATTAAGCTAAGCAAGAACTAGCTTGAAGCAGTCTGCAAGCAGCACTCACTGGAATGGGGAGGGGGGGCAGTGACAGGAGTCAGCAGAATGGGGGAGCAAGGGTCCTTCCGCCTCCTTACCTACCGTTAACCACATGCTGTTTCTGCAAGCCCCCCCGGAGGATAATCTTTGACTTATTTTCGCTTTGAGGTGCTGCGTGGGGAACCCCTTTCCTGCGTCTCTACTTCCCTGTGCTTGGGACACAGTTGATTTCCGCTCAAGCACTTGATAATGAAACCGCTCCACCCTTTCCCCCCCTCCCCCTTCCCCAGCTTCACTCCTCCAGGCCTGCAGCTGCTGCTTTGCCAAAAAAAAACAAACCTGGGAATCCACTCTCTCTTTCCTGGAATGCCCAGGGACAAACTTCCCAGAAATGATCAAATCCCCATGGAAGGGAGAATGGAGAATAAGAATGAGACCCGTCACCAAACCAGGCTGTTCATTTTTCTTCTCTCAGTGTGACTGGATAGATTTAGTTAGTGTTTGCATTTTCATACATTGGACCCGTTGCTCGTGATTCTGTTTTTCCTGAAGTGTTTAACCCACTTTGATTACGTTCGTAGATATCTCGAGGTGGCCAACGTGATCTAATAGCCTTTCTTCCTCCAATTTTGTTTGAAAAATAGGTTTGAAAGTAAACCTTCGCCTGCTACAAAATGCCAACTCAGATCCTCGTCCAGCAAAGTTCAGAGTTAGAACATCAAACAGAGAATCATAGGGTTGGAAGGCATCTTGAAGGTCTTCTAATCCAGGGCATGCCAGAATCAAGCAAAGCCCCATCCGTGGGATCAGGCAGCACATGAAACCACGCCCCCACCAGGCCACGGAAAAACCTCTCGCCACAAAACTGGTCCCTGATGCCCAAAAGGTTGGGGGGTCGCTGTTCTACTCTAACCCACTGCTCCCGGCAGGTGATACCATTCTGGACTTTCTTTGGTCTTGGAGAACTCATCTGGTTCATTTAAGCATCTCTTTATCAAAATAATTGGCCTCTGGCCCCAGGTTTAATCAGCCTTACAGTTCTTATCCAGTCTTATCTGATCAGATTGAATTAAATGGCTTTTCCTCACACTCCTGATAGCCAGATTTTGAGCCATACAAAAACTCTGCTTGTAAGAACACAGCAGTAGACCTGGTGGACCACATAATTTTATTTTGTGAATTGGATTCTGATCGGAGACAAACTAAGGCTAGACTAGAACTCACAGTCTCCTGGTTTCTAACCTGGTGCCTTAACCGCTAGACCAGCAGCTCCCCACCTTTTCTATACCCCGCATCCCTAGAACGCTTCTGATATATTCTCGCACCGCTTACAAAAGTTTGAAATAATAGCAATGAATTATGGATATACACTATAATTTTGAAAACCCAAGTTTTTGCACCCCCTGGAATATCATCTCGCACCCCCCAGTTGGGAACCCCTGCGCTAGACAAAGTCGCTCTCAGAAAAAGATATGTGGTCTTCAGCTTTCAGAATCACGCTGGCTGGGGAATTTTGGGACCTGAGGTCCATACAGTTAAAGCATGTTTTGCTGGGGAATTCTGAGCCGAAATTTGTTTATTAAATTTTTATGCCACCCATCTTAGCAGTGGGCTAATGCCTCCTTAAGTAACACCAGCTGCCTGCAATTAGTGCAGGTTCGCATCCCAGCAGGCTCAAGGTTGACTCAGCCTTCCATCCTTCCGAGGTAGGTAAAATGAGGACCCAGATTGTTGGGGGCAATTAAGCTGACTTTGTAATAATGCCGCTTGGGGGGGGGGGCGAAAGCCCTAATAAGGAGGCATATACATAGAATGAAGGCTATTGCTAAGCACATTGGTTTGTGCTTAAATTGTAAGCTGCCCTGAGTCTTCGGAGAAGGGCGGGATATAAATGGGATTAAAATAAAAATAAAAAATAAAAAATCTTCCCTAAAAGTGACTCTGGGTAGTTTGCAAGAACTCCACACATCTTTAAGCAGGGCTGGCTGGGGAATTTTAGGAGTTGAAATCCACACATTTTAAAGTTGCCTAGGTTGATAAAACACCACCTTAAGAGATTTGGAACAGCAGGATGATTTTGCCAAAAAGGGCTTTTTAGGTTTTTGAGTTTACTACTTCCCTTAAAAAATTCCCCTTACTGGGAAGGGAAATGAAACAGACCATGTGCTTGAAAGGAATTGAAACAGAAACCAGAGACATCATGCGGTTCGTGGGCTTAAGTCGGAGGGAGGTGGCTTTGTGCAAAAAAAAAACTGTTATCGAGTGATTTGATTTGTCTGGCCGCCCAACTTAAAACACAACTCTGGGTGGCTCACAAGAAAAATAAAACCCAGAAATAGATCAATCAATAAAAATGTTCAATTATAAAGTCACGCTTTAGACCCCACCCTTTTGTTCATACTTCAAATAATAATAATAATAATAATAATAACAACAACAATAAACCTTTATTGTCAAAGTACAACATGTGTACATTTTTTATTTTTTTTTATTTTTTTAATTCCATTTATATCCCGCCCTTCTCCGAAGACTCAGGGCGGCTTACAAGCTTAGCAGTAGCCTTCACTCTATGTATATGCCTGCTTATTAGGGCTTTCACACACACCCCAAGCGGCATTGAGATTAGCTGAGCCTCTCCCCGTGCTCCCTCCCCCCAACACACAGTAACAACAAACCCTCCATCCTGCCACACCATGTGAACCAACTACACCACACACCGGCCTCCCAAGTCAATTCTGCATAGTTCACAGAGATTATATCCCATTCAAATGCTTCAATAAAGCAATTTTTGGAGCGTCATGGATACGTGTTGCATATACACAGCTCTATGCAGGTGTTTGGCATGGAAGTGTGTATGTTGTATGGGTAGGGCAAAAAAAAAGAAGGGAGAAGCTGCCAGCGAGGGGACTGTGGACTTCAACTCCCAGAATTCTCTAGCGAGCCATTCCCAAACTAGGGAATTCTGGGAGTTGAAGTCCATACATCTTAACCTTGCTGAGGTTGAGTAACATTGAGTTAGAGGCCTGAGCCAAAATGCCATCTTAAGGGTAGAAAAATGGCGCCCTCTCGGGAGCCGAGAAGGAGTTAAGCAACACTGTTCTGAACATAGCAACATCATTGCTTGATCTGTGAGTATATATCTTGAAGGAAACAGGCCAATATCTCCATCCTTAAGCAAACAACTTAATCAGAATAGAGCCGGGAATGGAGCTTGAAGGTCTTCTAGACTAGCCCCCTGTTCAATTGTCCTCACTGTTAGGAAGTTTCTCCTTAATTTCAGATTGCTTAATTAATTCCAAATAATTAATTAACAATTAATTAATTAATAATTCCAAACCAGACAGCCAGTGTACAGGAAGTCTGACGGGTCACTTAATAACTGCATGACAGACATTCAAAAGGGTGTTTACAATGCAAATTCAAAGTTCTGACTGACACACACACACACACACACAGAGCTTTAATTTTTGGATTTGTTATGATTATAGAAATACTGTGTATTTTCACTTTTACTGTTGGACACACACACACACACACACACACACACACATATTTTACCTAGGTGTAAACTTGGAGTAAGAATTATTTGCTTAAATAATTCTATTTTGATGTCTAATTTGTTTTTTTTAATGTTTTTGTGCTTTTATTTTAATTAAGACTAAGAGATTATTTTTACTACATATTTACATCTGTACTGAAGAAAGGGCCAAGTAAATCTCTTTGTTTTGTCACTTTTTAACTTTCCCCCCTTTTTGATCTCCTTTCTCTCGTGGTTTTCCTTTTTTTTTGTTATTTTGTATTTCATCTCTCTTTGAAACTTAATAAAGTCGACTGAAATAAAACAAAATTAAATATTACATAAAAAATAAATAAACTGCTGCTCGTGCTGGGGTTTGGACTAGAAGACCTGTAAGATCCCTTCCAACTCTGTCATTCTGTTAAATAACGGGTGAGTTGGGTTGTAGAAAGCCACCTAACCTGACCTTGGCTAAATTGTGCTTTAGACTGTAAGCCGCCCTGAGTCTTCGGAGAAGGGCGGGATATAAATGGGATTAAAATAAAAAATAAATAAAAGTAAATCACGATTTTGGCTCCCTTGGAACAGCCCGCCACAAGATACTGAATTAAGAGATGCATGGTAAAGGGGAGGGGGGAGAGAGCAGGAAATCCTTTTTCCGTCTCTTCTTAAAAACTAACCCAACTTACCGGTTTGAAATAAGGCGACTGCATGGCCATTTTCGGCAGCCGGGACCGGAATCCGAGAAAGAAGGGGAAAGAAACTCTTGCAAGTTTGGCCAGAGGACTTTCTCCTTCCACCGAAGAGCAACGAGATCCTCGCAGATACGGCGCCGCCCTCGAATGCAACGGAGCGGAGCCGCGAAGCGAGGGGGGGAAAGGAAAGGGGCGGAGCCTGCCTGGAGTTGGGGGGGGCGGGCGGGGGAGGAAATAAGTCGGGAGGGGAGGTCGGTGGCCGAAAGTGGCTTGAATGTGACCGGGTGGGTGGGTGGGGGGTTTTGCTGGTTACGCGATCTGCTTGCCTCCATTCCCACGACCCTTCAATTTTCCACCCGCTCTCTGGGTTTTTTTCCCCTCCTCGCTAGTCACGGAGCGGGGTTGGAGGGAGGTTATGGGTTAACCTAGGGAAGAATTGCGACATGCCAACAGAATAAAAAGAAATAAGAAGGAATGTCCTGACAGTTTGAACAATTATGGTGCTGGAGAAGACTCCTGTGAGTCCCTTGGACTGCGAGGCAATCAAACCGGTCAGTCCTAGAGGAGATCAACCCTGACTGCTCTTTAGAAGGCCAGATCCTGAAGCTAAAACTCAAATACTTTGGCCACCTCATGAGAAGGAAGGACTCACTGGAGAAGAGCCTAATGCTGGGAAAGGTCGAGGGCAAGAGAAGAAGGGGACGACAGAGAATGAGGTGGCTGGATGGAGTCACTGAAGCAGTAGGCGTGAGCCTAAATGGACTCCAGAAGATGGTAGAGGACAGGAAGGCCTGGAGGAACGTTGTCCATGGGGTCGCGATGGGTCGGACACGACTTCTCAACTAACAACAACAATAACAAGTTTAATGAAAAGAAGGACGAGGGGTGACCTGATAGCAGTCTTCCAATATTTCAGGGGTTGCCACAAAGAAGAGGGGGGGGGGGTCAACCTAAAGGCAGGACAAGAAGCAATGGATGAATACCAATCAAAGAGAGAAGCAACCTAGAACTAAGGAGAAATTTCCTGACAGTTAGATCAGTGGAACGACTTCCCTCCAGAAGTTGTGAGTGCTCCAACACTGGAAGTTTTTATGAAGAGACTGGACAGCCATTGGCCTGAAATGGTAAACTTTAGGGTTTCCTGCCTGAGCAGGGGGGTTGGACTAGAAGACCTCCAAGGTCCCTTCCAACTGTTATTCTGTTCTACTCTACTCTCCCATAACTGGTGGCATGAGACTGCATTTGAAATACTGAGGGGTGTTCACAGGGATGAACCTGCAGCTAATTGCTTTCCAAATTTAACCTGGGGGGGGGTGGAATCTTGCAAGCCAGAGCCTTCCAGTATGATCAAAAGAGGTAGACTACAATCTCCATAACCCTTAGCCTGGGAAGGTTGGTATAAAGCCACTATAACCACTGAAAAATGCTTATTTTTCCTCAGTTTGCATTAGAAAGCCACTGAGAAATGTTTCACTTTTTTTTTAAAGCATTTCAGCTGCAGAGATTTCAGCAAGTTCTTTCAGCCGATATAGAGCAGTCATTTCCTGGAAAATAAAGTTAACATTTGGCCAAAACCAGACATTACTAAATCAACACATGAAACAGCATGTGACCAGGTCAAAGGATTATTCTTCAAAATCCCATTCTCCTTTAAATGATTATTAATTGCCCATCTCTACAGTTTCAGAGGCAGCAGCTGCTTAATAATCTAAAATTAGTGAAAACTGGAAAAGAGGTCTTTGTTTTTCTGCTAGAATAAAATGGCAGCGTGTGCTGAGCCTGCTTTATAGTTCAGAACAGATTTGGGGTAAATTTTTAAAATAGTTTTGAAAACAAAGCAATGATATAGGGCCCGCAACTTGGGGGTCCTTCTAGATTCACAGCTCTCTTTGGAAGAGCATATTGGAGCTGTGACTAGGGGGGCCTTTGCCCAGGTTCGCCTGGTGCGCCAGTTGCGGCCCTATCTAGACCGGGATGCCTTGCGCACAGTCACTCATGCGCTCGTGACCTCTCGTCTAGACTACTGTAATGCTCTCTACATGGGGCTGCCCTTGAGGTCCACCCGGAGACTCCAGCTGGTACAGAATGCAGCCGCGCGAGTTGTTTTGGGAGTTTCCCGATACTCCCATGTTACACCTTTGCTCCGCGAGCTGCATTGGCTACCGGTTGCTCTCCGGGTGAGGTTCAAGGTGTTAGTGATGACTTACAAAGCCCTTCATGGCATGGGTCCGGATTACCTACGGCAACACCTGCGGCCGGCGTCAACTTCCCTCCGTCCAGTGCGCTCCCACAGAGAGGGCCTCCTCAGGGTGCCGCCGATCAAAGAATGCCGATTGGTGACCCCCAGGGGGAGAGCGTTCTCTGTGGGCGCGCCAGACCTTTGGAACAGCTTACCGGTTGAGCTCCGGACGGCCCCCGACCTTCGCTCCTTCCGGCGCGATCTCAAAACTTTCTTTTTCGAACAAGCTGGCCTGGTCTGACGGGATGGGGTTGGGTTTTTATAAATAGTTTTAATTGTAATATGTATTAATTTTAAGGGCATAATGTTTAATGGCTTTTTAATTTTTGTATAATATTTTTATTGTGTATTGCCCTGTTCACCGCCCTGAGTCCTTCGGGAGAAGGGCGGTATAGAAATCAAATTATTAAATTATTAAATTAAATTAAATATTTCAACATATAAAGAACGGTTGCTGGAATTGGATATGTCTAGTTTAATGAATGAGCTATGGTCTTCCCAAGGGACATGGTGGCTCAGTGGGTTAGGACGCTGAGCTTGTCGATCAGAAGGTCGGCAGTTTGGCGGGTCGAATCCCGAGTGCCGCATAACAGAATGAGCGCCTGTTACTTGTCCCAGCTTCTGCCAACCTAGCAGTTCGAAAGCACGTAAAAAAATGCAAGTAGAAAAATAGGGACCACTACGGTGGGAAGGTAACAGCGTTTCGTGCGCCTCTGGTGTCTAGTCATGCTGGCCACATGACCATGGAGACGTCCTCGGACAAGCGCTGGCTCTTCGGCTTTGAAACTGAGATGAGCACCGGCCCCTAGAGTCGGAAACGACTAGCACGCATGTGCGGGGGAACCTTTACCTTTACCTTTATGGTCTTCCCAGTTGCAGTGTATGGCTGTGAAAGTTGGCCCATAAGAAAGGCTGAGCGCCAAAGAATTGAGGCCTTTGAACTATGGTGCTGGAGAAGACTCCTGCCAGTCCCTTGCACTGCGAGGCGATCAAACCGGTCAGTCCTAGAGGAGATCAACCCTGACTGCTCTTTAGAAGGCCAGATCCTGAAGTTGAAACTCAAATACTCTGGCCACCTAATGAGAAGGAAGGACTCACTGGAGAAGAGTCTAATGCTGGGAAAGGTTGAGGGCAAGAGAAGAAGGGGACGACAGAGAATGGCTGGATGGAGTCACTGAAGCAGTAGGCGTGAGCTTAGATGGACTCCAGAAGATGGTAGAGGACAGGAAGGCCTGGAGGAACGTTGTCCATGGGGTCGCGATGGGTCGGACACGACTTCGCAACTAACAACAATAACAAGTTTAATGAAAAGAAGGACGAGGGGTGACCTGATAGCAGTCTTCCAATATTTCAGGGGTTGCCACAAAGAAGAGGGGGGGTCAACCTAAAGGCAGGACAAGAAGCAATGGATGAATACCAATCAAAGAGAGAAGCAACCTAGAACTAAGGAGAAATTTCCTGACAGTTAGATCAGTGGAACGACTTGCCTCCAGAAGTTGTGAATGCTGCAACACTGGAGGTTTTTAAGAAGAGACTGGACAACCATTTGTCTGAAATGGTATGTTTCCTGTCTGAGCAGAGGGTTGGACTGGATGACCTCCAAGGTCCCTTCCAACTCTGTTGTTCTATTCCAGGGGTGTCAAACTGCCAGCCCACAGGCCAGTTGCATCATGCGGAGGCCGCTCCCACCCCAGTTCCGGCAATGCAAAAAAAAAAAAAATAGTGATATGTCGCAACATGTCACGTGACATGGCGAGTTTGACACGTGTGTTCCATTCCATTCCATTCCATTCCATATTTCTATTTCTATTTTGGTTACTTCAGTTATTTCTATTTCTATTTTTATTTCTATTATTTCTTTTATAACATACTTGAAACGCTAGCAGTATCCCCCAGCATACCACTTTTTTTAAGCGTTTATTGTTGACTGGTGGCTATTGCCTACCTGTCGCACACGGCTGGGGGAGAGAGGGACTGGACTGTGCGAGTGGCAGGCTGGCACGTGTGCAGCTTGACTAGTTGAGCTGTATGTGCATGCGCGTGAATGCCAGTCTGCCACTCATGTGAGTCAACCTGCGTGCGTGCACAGGGCACCACTCATGCAGCCCAGTTTCCCTCCCCCCCCCCCCAGCTGAGCTGTCAAGCCGCAAATGTTGGGGACCATTGTGTTACAGGCAATCCTCATCTAAACAAACATTCAATTACCAACTGTTCAATCTTACAATGGCACTGAAAAAAGTGACTCATGAGTGGTCTTCACACTTACCACTCTCAACATCCCCATAGTCACGTGATCAAAATTTGGGTGCTTGGCAACCAGCATGTATTTACAACAGTTGCAGCATCCCGAGGTCACCCTTTATGATCTTCCCAGCCAGCCTCCCACAAGCAGAGTTAATGGGGGAAGCCAGGTTTGCTTATTGATTGCCTGTTTCACTTAACAACTGCAGGGATTTGCTTAACAAGCATGGCAGAATAGGTTGTAAAATTGGGTGTGGCTGACTTTTAACAATTGTCCCTTGATTGTCCCAAAGGTGCTTTTCAGAACTGAAGAAGCTTCTTGGATGAGAAGTGAAACGTCTTCAAGGAAACAACCAAGGAAGTACAGCTGCCTTTTGGAAAAGCACCTTTGGGGTAACCATGACCTGGATGATTGAGAGTCTCCATAGACCAGTGATGGTGAACCTTTTAAAGACCGAGCATCCAAACTGCAACCCAAAACCCACTTATTTATTGCAAAGTGCCAACACGGCAATTTAATTGGAATACTGAGGTTTTAGTTTAGAAAAAACAACTCATACATTAACGTCTTGTGTCTTAAAAGAAAAACACAATAACAAAGCTTTCAATGATAGAAACAACTTTTTACTGAAAGTTTGCATTTGGCATGCTTTTGAACAATGAATGTGATTTTTGCTGTTGTATGCATGCTGATAATTTGTCTAACCTTGGCTTATACTTTGTAAGTTTGAGAGCAACACATGCAGCACTCAGGTGATCTGTTAGTCTGTTTCTGGTGTCAGATTTGATATACCGGTAATTCAAAGCTGAAAACAGTGTGCTCGCTCCGGAGGCTTGTTTTGGCTAGGAAGGGGCTTGAGAAATGGCCTTTTCCTGTGAAAACTTAGCCAAAGAGCGAGGCGCACGTGCCCACAGAGAGGGCTCCAAGTGCCCCCTCTGGCACGCGTGCCAAAGGTTCACCACCACTACCATAGACAATTGCCTTGATTAACAATAGAAATTCTGGTCCCAGTTGTGCATGTAGATCAAGAACTACCTATATAACTTTGGGTTGGAGGCAGGCTGCTGTTGTAATGTCTTTGCAAACTATCCATGCTGCCTTCAAGCACCGGCTATCCTTTGCCTTATATTTGTCACAAGTCTCTAGGCCAGCGTTTCTCACCCTCAGCTGTGTAAAACTTGCCGATTTTTAAAAATTCTCTCTTCCTCCTTCATTAGTTCCCTATTCCTGGAAGGCTTCGTCTTCACAGCTTAGGAATGCATTAACTTTTATAAGTTCAGTGTCCATATACCAGGTAGATGCAGAGACTCTGAAGTTTTAAGGAGACAAATGGATGTCTTATGCGTAAGGCTTATAAACATAATAATAATAATAATAATAATAATAATAATAATAATAATAATAATAATAATAATAATAATAATAATAATATAATAAAGTTGGAAGGGACCTTGGAGGTCATCTAGTCCAACCCCCTGCTCAGGCAGGAAACCCTATACCATTTCAGGCAAATGGCTGTCCAGTCTCTTCTTAAAAACCTCCAGTGTTGGAGCATTCACCACCTCTGGAGGCAGGTTGTTCCACTGGTTAATTGTTCTAACTGTCAGGAAGTTTCTCCTTAGTTCTAGGTTGCTTCTCTCCTTGACTAGTTTCCATCCGTTGCTTCTTGTCCTGCTTTCAGGTGCTTTGGAGAATAGCTTGACTCCCTCTTCTTTGTGGTAGCCCCTGAGATATTGGAACACTGCTATCATGTCACCCCTCACCCTTCTCTTCATTAAACTACACATACCCAATTCCAGCAACCGTTCCCTATATGTTTTAGCCTCCAGCCCCCTAATCATCTTGGTTGCTCTTCTCTGTACCCTTTCTAGAGTCTCGACATCTTTTTTACATCGTGGTAAAAGGACTATCACTTTTGGCCTTGCCCACTTTGAAAGGGCCCCAGGAACCACAAAGAGGATCATGGCAAATTACTTGAGCATAAGGTACATTTTAGTCCTCCTGTTTCATTGTACGGCTGTTCAGTTCATTCAGAAATATTTGCCAAAGGATTATTTTTAAGGGTTTGGAAATGTAAGCACAAAGTCTCTCCTGGGCCATCTCTATCTTTAGACTTGTAGATATAGCAATAGCATTTAGACTTATATACTGCTTCATAATGCTTCACAGCTCTAAGCGGTTTACAGTGTCAGCACATTGGCCCCCAACGATCTGGGTCCTCAGTTTACCGACCTCAGAAGGATGGAAGGCTGAGTCACCCATGAGCCAGTCAGGATCGAACTCCTGACAGTGGGCAGAGTAAGCCTGCAATACTGCATTCTAATCACTGTGCCACCACGGCTCATATCCAGAGATCCCTACAGTGGTGTCTTGTGGTGATGTGTGTATCAAGATAACTTCCAAAAATGATGGGATTGTATCTTTTGTATCATGAGGTTGGCTGTGAGAACAGAAGTTGAGTTATTTTACCTGTGATATCGCAAAACACATGTCATTTGCCCTTTATGGGTTCCCATGGATTCCCCCCCCCAAGCTCTAAAAAGTTAACGCAGTATTTTTGCAGAAGATAAAAAAGATAGCAGCTCCTTTTCAGGAATTGCTGAAAACCATCTGATGTTTTCTATAGAATCCTCAACTCCCAACTATACTTATTCTAACCCAAGTTACATTTTAGTTACATTCCAAAGCCACAGAAACAGTCAGCATTATTGTTGTAAAAAATGTCATCACACGTGGTGTTTCATCCAGAGCAAAATTTTATTCACTTAAAGAAACTCTAAAATATCCAGAATTTCATTAGCATAGAACGTTCTTTTTCAGACTTTTTTCCTCTCAACAGTTGAAAAAAAAATACAGAACTCTTTGTTAATACTAACCATTTTTAAATTAAATTAATAGCCATTTCAGAAGACAAAACTTAGTTGATAGAAAATATTTATATATTTATATATAGGCATGTGTATTTACTGTACAAAGTTTACATTAAGAAAAAAAGTAAATTTTCTCCAATATTACAGACTTAAAAGTTTACGTACAGGGTTTAAATGGTGATTAGGGAGACTCTTGATGTGCAGATGTGCTTCCCTTTAAAAAGAATCAGAGAGACATGACCTCACAATGTCACAGTGCTAATTCTTTTTCTTACAATCAGCATAAAAAGAATAATTAACAAATGATAGCACAGTTTTGTTTCTTGATTTGTTTTGTGTGTGTTCCTGTGAAATATTACCTTAAGATGAGGGGAAAATGTGATTCCTTCTCTTTACTTGCTGGCAGATGCGTCTCTGGATATATAACAGTGTAAACAGAAGGGGTTTACAAGAGTGGAATCTGCATTGAATGTAGAGATGTGGGCTGCCATGTGAACCAGGACACAGAAATTCAGTTGAGCAAGGACATAACCTAAACTTTGTTAAGTGTTTATTATAATAATTACAATTAGTATGATTTCTCTTGCTGTATTCTGTAATTTTCATTCCTGGCATATTAAAAATAATAATTGTAATTTGCAGGTGACGTCTCTAAGGAACTGGCAGGCAGAGACAGTCAGACAGAAATGGCTTGTAACCTCAGGTCAGTATTCCTTTACCTTGGCACCTTTAAGATTTGTGGACCTCAGTTCCCAGAATTCCCATGGCTGGCTGGGGATTTCTGGGAGTTGAAGTCCACACATCTTAAAATTGGCAAGGTGTGGTGTTTAATGTCAAAAATGGACTGAGCCCATAATGTCACCTGTGAACCAGACACTTCTCAGTATATCCAGAACACTCCATGTTTCATTGATCGTACAGATAGAAACATGTTTATACCACTTATATTACTTCCATTCTATGTTTCTGAATGATAAATCCAAAGAATGTTTCAGAAACAAAGGGAAAATAAAATATTGCACCAACAACCTAAAAATTGGGTATAGACAGTAAGCTAAAGCCAATATACCCTGCTTAATATTTATTGTGTTCATAAAAAGGGCAGCTCTGAATAAACAGAGCTTCCACATTCCTCCACAAGGGGGCAGGAGAAACATGGGTTTAGATCATGGATAAGATTAGGATTGGCGCATGCTACTCCAAATGTGTTTAATCAGATTGTTATCCCTCTTGTCAGGAGGCCAGGATGATGGGATCTAAAGTCTAACAATACAGAATCTGGAGGGTACAGGTTTCTCTATTCGTGCCTTAAGGTGAAGTAGTTGTTACTTAGGAGAGGGTGGCAGCTGTGTAGAAGAGTGCAGGAACTATACACATGCACACACATGATTACCTCAACCCCCACCCCACTCTTGCCCTCCGATATTGGAGAAACTCTAATTCCAAACCCCATCACATACCGGTAAATGGTGGTTTACACAGTCTGAAATGAAACAAGACTGGGAGATCACAAAGGAAGGGATTGAGTGGTTAAAAAGATTCCGGAAATCGATAGTAAACCACTTTGAGTTTGTGGCAAAAAAAGTGACAGGAATGCCGTGGTCACCAGCATCCCACACAATTCTTCTTCTTTACACAGGATTAAAGTTCAGATGGCAATTTTCAGAGGTACAGCCACAACCCATATCAGGTCTCCAGGTAAGATGGCTTTATGGCATGTATTTTATTTCAGGCTCATTTTGAGTTTGGCAGCTTGAGAGATGCATATACTGTACAGGCTCAGAGGTCCTGTCTACCCAGTAGGATTATCACACTTTCAAACTGCACCCTGGCGGGGGAGGTTGGAAAAAAGGGCCCATAGTTTTCCAGGCCTTCCCCAAGCTGGAATGCTCTTTGGAGGGGAGAAACAGTGTCCTGCAGACAGCTTAGATCAGAGGTGGGGAACTATGGCCACTTTATGACTTGTGGACTTCAACTCCCAGAATTCCTGAGCCAGCCAAGAAGTCCACAAATCATAAAGGGGTCTTAGTTCTCTCTCTCTCTCTCTCTCTCTCTCTCTCTCTCTCTCTCTATATATATATATATATATATATATATATATATATATATATATATATATATATATATATATATATACATACACAAACACACACACTCTCTCTCTCTCTATATATATATATACACACACACACACACACTCTCTCTATATATATATACATACATACACACACACACACACACACACACACCTCTTAAACAGTACCATGCCTGCCCTCAAGGCCTATTTTGTCAGTCTTTCAGCTTGACAAAAGGTCCTCTCTCACCGCAAAATTCTTTTGCTTCTTTGCCAACAAAACCCAGGTTTGTTGTAATCCTACGGTTTAAATAGTGCCCGAATAATTTGAAATAAGAAAAGTGATACTGAAAATGCTTGGTGTTTGTTTGTTTGTTTGTTTGTTTGTTTGTGGGGTTTTTTTGTGGAAAAAAAGACATCTTTTTATCACGTTTATTATTAACCGTTAATCCACACAGAAAAAAAAGTAATCCAAATGTAAACATTTCAAGAAGGAAGCCTCTGACTTAAGCAAACATATCAAACGTCCATATTGCCAGGGCAGTGTGGGGGCGGGTAGTCCCACCATCTTCTCCTTCCGTGACTTTGGGGATTTTCCGTTTTAAGATCGCAGGCAGGTTTTTCCCAGGCGTGTGAATGGCACAGAGAAAAAAAACAAAACAAAACCACAGGAGCCAAGGACCATTAAAACACAGCAAGCTATATCTTTTGATTACTGGATTCCAGATCTCCCAGAGCAAATCGTTCAAAACGGATAACCATTTTGCTACTGTTAAGGCTGAAGGAGAGAAGGAGGAGAATGGAAATTAAAACAGTTACATGTTAATTTCTACAGTAAAATGAAATGCCAGTGAACAAACAGGTTCTAATTTCCAACGCAGAAAGCAAGACATGACAGCTCTCCTATAGTGCATGCACTTCGAACGTTTTGAACAACTTTGTCCCATAACATTTTCTCATTAAAAAATAATTTTCAGGATAAGAAAACCTCCATTCACATCCCTCTCTTACAAAAAGGGCCACTCTAGAGTATTTGTGAGTCTTGGGGCACTTTTCGGTCTGGACTACAGGTAGTCATTGACTTATGGCAGGGGTCTTCAAACTTGGTTCTTTTATGACTTGTGGACTTCAACTCCCAGAATTAGCGGCCCAGGTGTGTAGCATAATAGGCAAGGTATGAAACATTTAACAAGATGGTAATACAGGTAGTCCTTAACTTACAACAGTTCTTTGTGACCGTTCAATGTTACAACAACACTGAAAAAAGTGACTTAAGACTGTTTTTCACAGTTACGACTATTGTAGTATCCCATAGTCACATGATCAAAATTTGGATGCTTGGCAATTGACTTATGAAGGTCGCAATGTCTAGGGGTCATGTGATTATCTTCTGACAAGCAAAGTCAATGGGGAAGCCAGATTCAATTAACAACCATGTTACTCACAACTGCAGTGATTCCCTTAACAACTATAGCAGGAAAGGTCATTAACTGGGGCAAAATTCACTTAACAACTGTTTCACTTAGCAACGAAAATTGGGGGCTCAATTGTGGTCATTACGTCAAGGACTACCTGTGTAACAATGGTGTTGTGTCATCGAGACTTAATTAGCTTTTTCTTTTCTCTTCTGCCTTTAGTTTCCTTTGCTTGCTATTTCTTTTTCTGTGCTCGACACAACATTGTTTAGAGGTAGTCGTTGACTTCTGAGCAGTTGCTTAGCGATCATTCTAGGTTATGATGGACATAACTTAGATTCATACATCTGATGGCCATCCGCCACCCAGCAGTCGTGTGATTCTATTTTGGGTGTTCAGCAATTGGCCCACATCGACAACCATTTCCAGTGTGTCCGCAGTCACATGACCACAATTTACAACTTTTTTTTGCTGGTTTCCAGCAAAAAAAACACCCACTGCGGACAATGGTTTCACCTACTGTCTGCAGTATTTGCTTAATGACTGCAGAGTTCACTTTACATCCACCACATTCCCTTAATGACAACTGGAGGAAGTGTTATAAAATTGGGTTGGTCACGTGGGTTCCATGACTTACGTCTATCATGACATACGATGGAAATTCTGGGCTTCATTACATTTGTAAGTCAAGGGCTAACAGTACCGTGATCATTCCGCCGAGACCTGAAGACCTGGCTCTTCGAGCTTTCCGGCTCAGGCTGAGTTTTAATTGGGGTTTTAACTGGGGTTTTACATGTTGCAGGGACTTAGTTTAATCTTTTTTTAAATTGGTCTTAATTTTTGTATTAATGTTTTAAAAATTATACCCTGTAAACCGCCCTGAGTCCTTCGGGAAAGGGCGGTATATAAATTCAATAAAATAAATAAAATAAATAAAATAAAGGAAATTTGTGTGATGGATATTATCTATGGGCTACATTTACATATGAACACAGAAATGGATGTTGTATTTTGCTGGATGCTTTACTCACTATTATCTATGAAAAAATGTGCCCTGGCTATTTAGATGCCCAAGAACCCACTAGTTATCAGACTGGGGCCTTTCCTTTTGAGATCCTTTATGGAAGAAAAGCTGGAAGACTCTGAATTTCCCATGCTCTAAAACACATCATATCATCAATTCAAGGCCTTCTGCAGCTGATTAGCTAAATGGGTGTCATCAATCTCTCCACTGCTTTCTGCTATGAGAAAATTTCCAGGGAGGAAAAAAATGTCATGGGTGAAACTGGAACTGTTGAAATATTTAGGCTGCAATGGTATCCCTCTTACTTTAAAACAGACATAAATAGATTTGGATACATCAGAAGCTCAGAACCGAATTGCGGATTCCTCACTGCGTTCTGAACTTGCTTATAGACATTTCATGACCCAACTAGGTAACATCATCAGTGCTAATGAGTGTGGGGTTTGCTCCCTGTTCAGTCCTCAATAGACACATAGAAATAAACCACATTTAAACACCATTCAAAAGAGACAATAAAAACATTAAGTAAACCAAAAAAAAAAAAACAGTACGCATCCTCTCCAGCAACTAACACCCAGATAAGCAGGGATAAATACCAGACAAACAATCAAGCAAAAAACAATAGTCTAATCAAGGAACTACCAAGGAGAAACCATTTCCCCATCTGCACTGGTAGGTCAAACTATTGTATATAGCAATAGAAATTGCAATAGCACTTAGACTTATATACCACTTCACAGTGCTTTACAGCCCTCTCTAAGCAGTTTAGGGACACGGTGGCTCAGTGGGTTAGGACGCTGAGCTTGTCGATCAGAAGGTCGGCAGTTTGGCGGGTCGAATCCCGAGTGCCGCGTAACAGTGAGCGCCTGTTACTCGTCCCAGCTTCTGCCAACCTAGCAATTCGAAAGCACGTAAAAATGCAAGCAGAAAAATAGGGACCACTACGGTGGGAAGGTAACAGCGTTCCGTGCGCCTTTGGCGTCTAGTCATGCCGGCCACATGACCACGGAGACGTCCTCGGACAAGCGCTGGCTCTTCAGCTTTGAAACGGAGATGAGCACCAGCCCCTAGAGTCGGAAACGACTAGCACGTATGTGCGGGGGAACCTTTACCTTTACCTAAGCAGTTTCGAGAGTCAGCATATTGACCCCAACAATCTGGGTCCTCATTTTACCAATCTTGGAAGGATGGAAGGTTTCCTGCCTGAGCAGGGGGTTGGACTAGATGACCTCCAAGGTTCCTCCCAACTCATTATTATTATTATTATTATTATTATTATTATTATTATTATTATTATTATTATTATTATTATTATTATTATTAACCTTGATCCATTGAGAATCGAACTGCTGGCAGTCAACAGCCTGCAATACATTCTAACCACTACACCACCACGGCTTTATATAAAAAGGAGACAAACCCCACACTCCCTAGCACTGGTGATGTTACCTAGTCACGTCATAAAATGTCTGCAAACCAGCAACCAGGCTCAGAGAACAAACACCAAGGACAATACAGACATAAACAGGACTACACTGGAAATTAGTAAAACGACTGCATGTTCAAATTCCCCATTAAATTGTTGTTCCCATTTCAACTGGACAGCCATTTAAAAATGTTCTTGCTTTTAATACAAATAATAATGTACAAACTACAATCTTAAAAAAAAAAGTCCTCTTCCCCCCTTTCTCTTTCACGCATGCAGTAATGCTTCTTCCATTTATAGAAAGGCAGAATATACATTAAAGTGATAAACAGGAACAGTATACAATATTCTAAAAGACAATGGAAGTGAAACATGCAAAGATATATACCACTTTCGACACAACGGAAAATTAGCCAACTCAGCACTTGTTACAATCACTCATCAGTTCAGGTTTTGTTTTTTTTTAAGACTTGGTCTTAATTTATCCCCTGGCTGGGTGGGATAAAAATTTATACATTTCTAATTAGCCCCACTGGAGCTGTTATGGAAGAATCAACACAGGTTTTTAATGTCTCTCTTGGCTGGAAGTCAAATGCACACTAGAGTTCAACGTGTCTTTATTTCAAAACTCGCCTACCAAGGACAAGCACACAATGCTGTTAGGTTTTTGCCTTTTGTGCTTGCTTACATCTTGCAGACCAGGCTGGTGGTAGGAGTGCAGAGAGTGTGTGTGTGACAGAGAAAGCACTGGGGGTGGGGAGGTGAGTTGCTCCAAGGAGCAAGGCGGTTGCACTTTCAGGAGTGGGGAAATTTCATGTAGTCGAGTGTTAACAGAGAGGCAAGAGTTCTTAACAGACAGGTTACTTCAGTTGAGCAGCCCACACCAAGAAAAGAGGCAGGATGGGAGAAGGAACCGTTAGCAGCATCAGGGGCACTCAAGAGTTAAAAACGGAAAGCAGGTGCGTGCACACACAGCTTGTGTGCACAAGGTCGGAGCTGCTGGGTAGATTAGTCACAAGTGCTCATGCAAGAAGAAATTCAGCGATTGCGGGCCAGGAGCTACAACCTGTAAGAGAGAAGGTAGAAGGAAAACATACAAAAGAGAGGAGAGTTAGTTCACAGTCCAAAAGGTTAAAAGGTCAGAAACACGGGGGGGGGGGAGAGATTTGTGTGTTTAGCTATTCAGAGCTCATTTTCCTAACTGAACTGATTCCACAGAAATGTGGGTCTCAAATGGTCAGATTTTTTTTTTTGCTCTGGGCCAGAGGTCCCACGAGAAGAACCCCCAAGGTCAAAATTCTGTTTTGTACTTGACTGCACTGAAAAAAGCTGAACGTTAATGCCTTCTTTTTTTTTTTAACCCCTTTGCCCTACACCTCTCTTTCACCTTTTTTTCCTTCCCCTCCTTTCCTATTGTCTTTGTTTTCATTTTATCTCATGAAATTAATACATTTATTAAACTATTAATAAAATTCTTGGGGGGAAAAGACCTCCTTCTATGAAATCCTGAGAAAAAAGAGTACAGGTACTCCTTGATTTATGACCATAATTCAGTCCAGAATTACTGTCATAAAACATATCGGTCATTAAGTGGGTCACCATGTGACTGTGACTGATTTTGCAACCTTTTTTTTTTTGCTGTGGTGGTTAAGTGGGATCACTGTGGTTGTAAAGCGAAGTTCGCCATGCTGGGAACATCACTGCAAAAGGACAGCCACAGAGGGCAGACAGGAAGTCTGCCATGCTGGGAAGGTCACACTGCAAGAGGAGGGGACAGCCACAGAGAGCAGACAGGAAGTCCACCATGCTGGAAAGGTCACTGCAAGAGGAGGGGGACACACCATAGAGGGCAGACAGGAAGTCCACCATGCTGGGAGGGTTACTGACATAGAAAAAATAACAGACAGAAAGTTCTTCCCAGTCAAAGCAAAATATTACATAGTAAAATCACGTGGTTTGTTTGGGACTCCTCCTTTTTTGTACTCGTTGCCCCTCCCAGAAACAACCCCAAATACCGAGGTATCACTGTATAACAAGTGAACCCAGATGCTGCTTCTCTGATGTGAAATGATGGGAAGCTCAGAAGCAAGAATGTTTCAGTGATGCAGGGAGGACATTGTGTCTGTGTGTGTGTGTGTGTGTGTGTGTGTGGTGCATGTTTCTCACATTTTGTCAGATGCCACAATATTTGTTAGCAGCATGAGAAAAAGGGATTACAGATAGTTCTCAACTTACAGTCACAGTTCTGGGACCAGAATTTCTATTGTTAAGGAAGGCAGTTGTTAAGCGAGTGGCACCCGATTTTACAACTGTTTTTGCCCTGACAAAATTCTGCAGTTGTTAAATGAATCAGGCAGGCATGAAGCAAATCCAGCAATGGACTTTGCTCGTCAGAAGCTGGCTGGGAAGGTTGCAAATGGCGATCTCATGACCTTGGGGTGCTCCAAGCACTGTAAGTACATGCCGGCTGCCAAGTGCCTGAATTTTGATCACAGGAGCATGGGGATGCTGCAACGGTTGTTAATTGCGAGGAGAGATTGTCACTTTTTTTTTTCAGTGCCACTGTAACTTTGAACAATTAGTAAACAAATGATGGTAGATCGAGGACCACCTGTAAGACAGATACCGCTACCTGCATTTTGGCTAGGAGGGCTTCTATCCAGGCTTCAGGGATGTCCACAGCGTTGTCTCAAAAGTCAAGGTGGCAGTTGAAGCTCTGGTTGTTTTTTATGTGCACTGCACATAGGCAGTGTTTCCCAATCTTGGCAACTTTACAATATGTGGACTTCAACTCCCAGAATTCCCCTTCCTTCCTTCCTTCCTTCCTTCCTTCCTTCCTTCCTTCCTTCCTTCCTTCCTTCCTTCCTTCCTTCCTCCTCTCTCTCTCTCTCCCTTTCTTCCTGCCTGCCTGCCTGTCAGCCATTCAGCCAGCTAGCTTCAGGGATGAAAAAATTACTTTTTAAATGGCACAAGACTCTTTGGAAAACTCTGTCTTGGCGCAGTCACACCCACACTGACAACAAATGAAAGTGAAATAAAACATGATTGGTGGGAGGAGACAGAGGAGGCAGATTTAAAGTTGGATGATATTATGATTTGTTTAAAGAAGTCCCACTTTATTAAATAGCCACTTTATTTGGGAAACACACACAAGCCTTCCTTATTATTACCGTAAGTTGTAATAAATATGGAGGTGTCTATCGAACCTGCCACCCTGGGACCACGACTCATTTCTTCATCAATCAAAAGCCTAATAAAAATGCAATTTTGGGAAATGGGTGAGACAAGGAGAGACAATACGTACTCAGCTGATTTCCAGAAGTGTCCTGGGTGAGAAAGCCTCCGGTTAAGCTTTGGCAATTTTTCAAGCATTTCCATCAAGAGGGTGAATTTGGGCCGCTCAGCCACATCAAAAGCCCAACACGCCGAAAGGATTTCCTACAAGATAACAATCATCTTTTTTTTTAAAAAAAATAATCCATAGCATCCTTGGAAAAGAAAGCCATTCCAATACAAAGAACCCACACGGTACAAGTTTTTTTTTTTTAAAAAAAAGCCTGGGTTAACTGCAAGCGGCCCAAATAAGTTGCTCTACAACAGGGATCCAGCATGTCAGCAACTGGTCCGCACAAACAATCAAAGCCCCATCCGCAGGACGCAGGCAGCACACAAAACCACACACCCTCCGGTCCGCAGAAAAACCTCCCTCCACGGAACTGCTCCCTGGTGCCCAAAAGGTTGCGGACCTCTGCTCTACAACATCTACAATCCTTTGTGGCAATGGGAGTTGTAGTTCAAACTATCAGTTTGAAGATGGAGGCTTCTAAGAGCTGCTTCTTGGAAGGAATTGCAAAGTCACAGGCTAAACCTGGAGATTTGATAGACTGAATGTAAATGCAGAACTTCTGCTCAGTCATGTCAACAAATCCAGGCATTAATTGGATACAGAAAACATGAGCCCCCACAAGGGGAAAAGGAAGTCAGAAATCAGGCTGGGGATGTCACTGTCCTGGGAAACTGGACGGGGTGAAAAAGGAGAACCTACAGTTGGTCCTGGACTTACGACTACAACAGAGACTGGAATTTTTGTTGTAAGTCATGATGGTTGTAAATTGAGGCACCCACACGACTGATCCGAATTTAGTTGGGTTTGGTTTTTTTGCCGCAGCCATTAAGTGAACATGGCAGTTGTAAAACAAACACTGATTAAGTGAACATGGCAGTCATTAAGCAAGTCAATGCATTCCTGTGAGGTTTTTTTTTTTTGCCTGAAACCAGCCTTTCTGACAAAAAAAAAACCTTAATCGTATCACATGACTGTAGAATGTGGCAACTGGTCATAAAGGCGAGCCAGTTGCCAAGCACCTGAAATGGAGTCACATGACTGTGTGGGATGCCATTGTTGGAACTCCGGAGCTGCGTCGTAAATATAGCCAGCCATACCAACAGGCTGAAAAATAGCTTTTATCCGTGGGCTGTTAGGCTTTTAAATGGGACATAATCTCTGTGAACTTATGCAGAATTGACTTGGGAGGCCGGTGTGTGGTGTAGTTGGTTCACATGGTGTGGTAGGATGGAGGGTTTGTTGTCACTGTGTGTTGGGGGGAGAGAGCACGGGGGGAGGCTAAGCTAATCTCAATGTACACATGTTGTACTTTGACAATAAAGTTTATTATTATTATTACTGGTTGCTAAGCGATTGATCATTACGTGTATTGCTAATTATTTTAAAGAGGATAGGATACAACGTGGGCCACCTTGAGCTCCTCAATGAAAAGGGAAGTGTAAACCAAATTAATAAAAAGGAGGCATATTTGGATGCCCAAAGAAAGGCTCCTGGAGGTTTGAGAACTGAAATTCAAGTCCCACCTGATAAATGAGACAAAGGTAGAATTTGTGAATGGGAAGCGCATCCTTTGGTGCCCTAGGCTCCAGCTGGTTCTAAGATTCCTGGATCCCACTCTGGGACTCCATGAGGTGGAGGTTTGACCAGGAGGGCAGAGCCCACATCCACTTACCCCGACTTCTTTCCCCAGGCTACTGGCTTGCAGAACTTGTTTCATTCCTTCACCGCTTCCGATCTGCCAAATCAAGGCCTCCGCTGGCTGGCTCTGAAAGGGCCATTCCCTGGCCTGGAGCTCGTACCACACGGTCCTGAGAAGCAAAGCAGTTCCAAGGTGAAGGTCTGCACTGTTGACAGCCAAGTCACCAAATAGGCAAGCAGGCAGTGTTCATTCATTCATTCATTCATTCATTCATTCATTCATTCATTCATTCGTGTGGGCTCCTTTAAAAATCAGCCAGTGGAGCAGAATGCTACATGAAGTAGCAAATTCTTTGCTAGAGGTCTTCAAATAGAGGCTGGAAGATTAATTCTCATAGGGGTGAACACTGTGTTTGCCACTTGAACTTCGGTAGAAAAGGTGGGGTCTAAATAAATCATATGCCAGGCCAACCTGATTGAATTTTGTCTTTTTAATCTTATGGCTGACAGAATCCTGAAGGTGGCACAAGCTGCTGCAAAACACTGCTTTTCTGCTGGCTTTCCAATGGTGTGCTGGCTGGTGGTGTTGGGAATTGTAAACCAAAACATCCCATTGGGAATATTGTTTAACTAGCTGGAGGCAAACTTTGGAAACCAGTACTATGAGAACATGCTCTTGGCATTTTCATAAAATGACTACCAACTCCATATACCAGGAAGCAAACCACACCCCCATCTAGCTTCTGGGCAAATGAACTGTCCAAGATGCTTAATTCTGTTCCTGAATTAACTCAGTGTTCTAGGTTTGTACAATACACTGAACTATTAACTATACAGTGGTACCTTGGTACTCAACTGCTTTGAAACTCATCGAATTTTGTGGTGATACTCATTGTTTGTTTGGTGTTCAGCAAGCCAAACTTGTCAATGTCAGCTGTCTTATGACTCACTACATTATTCCTTATTGGAAAAATTTGGTACTTATTGTTTTTGTTTACTCACTGCACCGTCTAGAATCAATTTATAGGTATCACTGTAAACCTCAGAGTCTAGATTATCAGGACACATTTTAACAAATAGAAAATGCACAAATGACGCCGCCAGGTTTCAACTAGCTTAATTAAGCTGACACAGAAATACAGTGCCAATAAAACTCTAATATCAATCACATATGTTTGAGACAAAGTGTAATTGCCATGTTTTTGACACATTGTCCTTGGAGTTTTCCAACATATAGACCTCATATGCAGGTAGTACTCGACTTACAACAGTTCATTTAGTGACCATTCAAAGTTACGTCACTGACAAAAGTGACCTAGGGCTGTTTTTCACATTTACAACCGTTGCAGCATCCCCGGTGGTCATGTGATCAAAATTCAGATACTTGGCAACTGATTCCTATTTATGACGGTTACAGAGTCCCGGGGTCATGTGATCCCCTTTTGCGACCTTCTGACAACTAAAGTCAATGGGGAAGCCGGGTTCACTTAACAACCGTGTTATGATTTTACCAACTGCAGCGATTCATTTAACAGCTGTGGCATGAAAAGTTGTAAAGCTCCGGGAGATGAAGCGTCGGAGACGAGGTCTAGAGAGCGGTTGGAGGTCCAGCCGATCCGAATCCGACCGATTGCAGTTAAGAACCTTTATAAGGTCTTATCTTGCGGCGATAAGGACGGCGAAGTCTAACTACTTTGCCGCCCTTATCGCGTCCGCAGATAATCGCCCGGCCGCCCTGTTTAGGGTGACTCGCTCCCTCCTTAACCAGGAGGTGAGAGAAGATCCCTTGCGGGGACGAGCCGAGGAGTTTAGTCATCATCTGGCGGACAAAATCGCTCAGATCCGGACCGGTCTGGACTCTGACTGGGCAGAGTCTGATGTGGAGGAATCGGGCGGTCTTGAGCATGTTATCTGGACTGAGTTCGACCCTGTTTCCCCTGATGATGTGGACAGGATCATGGGGAGACTGAGCACCACCACCTGTTTGTTGGATCCGTGCCCCTCCTGGCTAGCTTATGCGGCTCGGGAGGGAACACGAGGCTGGTTCCATGCAGTAATAACTGCTTCTTTGAAGGAGGGTGTCTTCCCTGCCGCCTTGAAGGAGGCGGTGGTGAGACCCCTCCTCAAGAAGCCTGCTTTGGACCCAGCTGTTTTAAATAACTATCGTCCAGTCTCCAACCTTCGCTTTTTGGCGAAGGTTGTTGAGAATGTGGTGGCGCATCAGCTTCCTCTGTTCCTGGAGGAAACTGATTATCTGGACCCGTACCAATCGGGTTTCAGACCCGGACACAGCACGGAGACGGCATTGGTCACGCTGGTGAATGATCTCTGGAGGGCAAGGGACAGGGGTTGCTCCTCTGTCCTGGTCCTATTAGATCTCTCAGCGGCTTTCGATACCATCGACCATGGTATCCTGCTGCGGCGTCTCGGGGGTTGGGAGTGGGAGGCACCGTTTTACGGTGGTTCTCCTCCTACCTCCAGGGCCGCTCGCAGTCGGTGTTGACGGGAGGGCAGAGATCCGCCCCGAGGCCTCTCATTTGTGGAGTCCCTCAGGTTCTCTTGCCTCTCCTGTTCAACATCTATATGAAGCCGCTGGGCGAGATCATTCGTGGTTTCGTGGTGGGGTATCATCAGTACGCTGATGATACCCAACTTTTTCTTTCCACCCTGAACCAACCCAGTGATGCCCTCGCCGTGATGTCCCGGTGCCTGGAGGCGGTTCAGGTCTGGATGGGGAGAAACAGGCTTCGTCTCAATCCCGCCAAGACTGAGTGGCTGTGCATATCGGCATCTCGGGCTAACCAGACTATTCCACCTCTAACGATGGGGGGTGAGGTGTTACCCCCCGTTGATAGGGCTCGCAACTTGGGCGTCCTCCTGGATTCACGACTCAATTTTGAAGACCACATAGGAGCCGTGACCAGGGGGGCTTTTGCACAGGTTCGCCTGGTGTGCCAGTTGCGTCCCTATCTGGACCGAGACGCCCTACGCACAGTTACTCATGCGCTCGTGACCTCCCGTTTGGACTACTGTAACGCTCTCTACATGGGGCTGCCCTTGAAGACCACTCGGAGGCTTCAACTGGTGCAGAATGCGGCCGCGCGAGTTGTAATGGGGGTCTCCCGATACTCCCATGTAACACCTCTACTCCGCGAGCTGCATTGGCTTCCGGTTGCCCTCCGGGTGAAATTCAAGGTGCTGGTTATCACCTATAAAGCCCTACATGGCCTGGGTCCGGGGTATTTGAGGGAACACCTGCTGCCGGCATCAAATGCCCTTCGCCCAGTGCGCTCCCACAGGGAGGGTCTGCTCAGGGTCCCACCGGTAAAAGATTGCCGGCGGGTGACACCCAGGGATAGGGCCTTCTCAGTGGGGGCGCCTGCCCTCTGGAACCAGCTGCCAGTGGAGCTGAGGACTGCCCCCGACCTCCGGTCATTCCG
Source organism: Vipera berus (assembly GCF_964194415.1). Classification (NCBI taxonomy): domain Eukaryota; kingdom Metazoa; phylum Chordata; class Lepidosauria; order Squamata; family Viperidae; genus Vipera; species Vipera berus. Next base: position 351,119,184 of record NC_138202.1, read on the forward strand.
CCGGGGCCTGAAGACCTGGCTCTTTGAGCTCTCGGGCCCAGGCTGAGGAGTAATTTATTTTAATCGGGGTTTTAATTGCACAGGGTTAGTTTAATCTTTTTTAAATTGGTTTTAACTTTTGTATTGCTGGTTTTTAACTCCCTGTAAACCGCCCTGAGTCCTCAGGGAAAGGGCGGTATATAAATGTAATAAAATAAATAAATAAATAAATAAATAAATAAATAAATAAATAAATAAATAAATAAATAAATAAATAAATAAATAAATAAATAAAATGGAGCAAAACTCGCTTAACAAATGTTTCACTTAGCAACAGAAATTCTGGGCTAAATTGGGGTCGTACGTTGAGGACTACCTGTATTCTGCATCCTGATGCTCAAGTATTTTGCTTCTGAAATACACCCCTTCCAGTCTGGGGCCCATCTCAAAGTCTCGGGTGGTAAGTCCCCATTTCTAATTCAGCCAAGGATCATAATACTGAGAACTGTACTACAGGTAGTCCTCAACTTGTGACTACAATGGAGCCAAAAACGTCTGTGCTGAGACAATTAAGAGAGTTTTGCCCCATTTTATGACCTTTCTTGACACAGCTATTAAGTGAATCACTGTAGTAGTTAAATGAGTATCACACTTGTTAAGTGAATCTGGCTTCCCCACTGACTTTAGTTGTTGGACAGTCGCAAAAGGGGAACAGAACAGTGCAACCATCATAAATGTGAGTCAGTTGCCAATGGTCTGAATTTTGATCACATGACCATGGGGATGCTGCAATGGTCGTAAACTGTGAAAAACGGTCATAAGTCACTTTTTCCGGTGCCGTTGTAACTTTCTATGGTCATTAAACAAGCTGTTGTAAGTCAAGGACTGCCTGTATAAACCATCAAGACAACTCTTAACTTAATAATTTAAATTAATAATAACCGGTAGACAAAATGCCAAATATAGTCTGCACATCTGGCTGACTGTGTGACAAACTATAAAAAATTTTAAAAACCGTCTTAAGTTAGACCACAATTGGGACTGTGTTAGGAGAGAAAAAGCTATTTTTTCCTTTTTAAAGAGAGTTGAAGTTTCCCGGAACAGCAATTTTCAAATGTCATGACTTTTGAAATGTCATTAATTTTCACAAGATGTAAAATATAAAAATCAGTGAATGCAAGTTAAACACCCACACCCACAGATGCAAATATTTCACTTGATTTTTGAAAACACGTTAGCATCTTTCCCAATCATTTTTAACGCTTAATTGCATCGCATATAATTGCTCAGTGAAAGGGAAGATCACCTGACTGCCACAGCAACCCAGCCACCCTGAGGCAGCCACAGCTTCCCCAAATTTCCGTCCCTTGGGAATCATAGGTCCTCCTATTTTGGACGCATGCTGTAACTTAGCTCATTTGAGGTACATGGTTCAAAAACTGTTGCCCTAGGCCCGGGGTAAGCAACCTTAGCTCTTTTATGACTCAGGGACTTCAACTCCCAGAATTCCTGAGCCAGCACGGCTCAGCTTGGAAACCTCTCCCTTTCCCCTCAGCATGGTTGGCTCAGGAATTCTGGGAGTTGAAGTCCACGAGTCATAAAAGAGCCAAGGTTGCCTACCCCTGACTTAGACTTATATACCACCACATAGTGCTTTATGGCACTCTCTGAGCGCTTTACAAGGTAAGCATTATTTGTATATTGCCCCCAACAACCTGGGTCCTCATTTTACCGACCTTGGAAGGATGAAAGGCTGAGTCAACCTTGAGCCTGTCAGGATCGAACTCCTAGTTGTGGGCAGAATTTGCCACCAATACTGCATTCTAACCACTGTGCCACCAGGATTCCTGGAGGTCCACTGGTTAGAATTCATGATTGTATACAACATAGTAAGATTTTTCAGGGCATGATATGGGGTGCCATCAAGGCACTGATTGTGTCTTTCTCAACATTCTCCAGCCAAGTTAAAACTGGGCTCTATGGGGGGTCTTCAGATCATCCCCCATCCAAGCGCTAACCCCTTCCAGACCTGCTTAGCTTTCCCCAGATGGCCACACTGTGTTCTTTCCAGAAAGGCAGTATATTTTTTTTTGGCTGATCTTGAGAAGAAGCATCTGCTGTGACCTTTTCTCCTTCTTACCCAAAAGCATAGACATCAGCAGCTTTGGAGAAGGGCAGCTTATCTTCACCTTTCCCTGGAGCCATCTCGCGCACAATCTCTGGAGCCAGGTAGCACAGCCAATCATGGGGCAGCTTCAGTTCATTTTCACGCCTGATGTCAGAAAGGGGGAGATTAAAACAGGGACGGGCTGTAGGAAGAGCTGGCATAATTCAGCAAAGACTGGTTCCCAAACATGTAATTGCTGCACCAACAAAGAGATTCCCTGGACGGTATCTCTTTACTCTCCTACCATCGGGTAGGAGATATAGGAGTATAGCCAGCCGCACCAACAGGATGAAAAACAGCTTTTATCCGTGGGCTGTTAGGCTTATGAATGAGAAATAACTTTTGTGAATTTTATGCAGAATTGACTTGGGAGGCTGGTGTGTGGTGTAGTTGGTTCACATGGTGTAGTAAGATGGAGGGTTTGTTGTCACTGTGTGTTGGGGGGTGGGAGCACAAAGGGAGGCTCAGCTAATCTCAATGTACACATAGTTGTACTTTGACAATAAAAGTTCATTTCAACAAATAATTCTCTACCATGGTGCTTCTCAACTTCAGCAACTTTAAGATGGGTGGACGTGAACTCCCAGAATCCCCCAACCAGCTACATAGTTGCTGAGGTTGAGAAATACTGCTTTATGTCTTAAATCACATGAATTTCTCCCTAGTTAATAGACTAGACTAGACTAGACTAGACTAGACTACTCTTTATTGGACAAGGAATTTGTCTTCAGTGCATAAGTCTCAGTGTACATACAAGCAAAAAAGTGGTAAGTCATAAATCATAGTTACAATCATTAATCCTGAAGCTTAGTTTCTTGATGTACTCTTCCTAATGAGGAGCAAAACAGGTGCTGCTCATCTGTCCAGATCTGCATCATGCTTCCCATCCATCATGCTCCACAGCTCACTGACCTTCCTTCCCCCTTTCAGGGTTGGGTGTTACCAGCCCTAGGCTCCATCTACCAGGAATTACCTGTCTATAAGGGCAAAAAGGGGATGCCTGCAGACTGATGCAACTGCCACAACCCAGGGGTCAAGCCCCCACTTTAAGTGCCGAAATCCTAGATCCAATTTTTAGTTTAAACCAATGGGGTGGAAGGAGATCTTTTAAACACTCTTTCTCTCCCATTCAAATGACCTACTTAACTAAGGAGACATGGTTTAGCTATTCAAATAAACATGGGGGCAAGCTTAACTCCTTGTTATTATATGACCAGTTCATTGGGGAGTGAGATGATTTCTAGAAATGGGGGACCTTTATGAGAATGCCCACTTCCCTTGCCTTTTAATAAAATAACAGAATAACAAGAGTTGGAAGGGACCTTGGAGGTCTTCTAGTCCAACCCCATGCTCTGGCAGGAAACCCTATACCATTCCAGACAAATGGCTGTCCAGTCTCTTCTTAAAAACATCCAGTATTGGAGCATTCACAACTTCTGGAGGAAGGTTGTTCCACTGATTAATTATTCTAACAGTCAGGAAGTTTCTCCTTAGTTCTAGGTTGCTTCTTTCTATGATTAGATTTCCACCCATTGCTTCTTGTCCTGCCTTCAGGCGCTTTGGAGAATAGGTTGAGCCCCTCTTCTTTGTGGCTGCCCCTTTGATATTGGGGCTATCAGGTCACCCCTAGTCCTTCTTTTCATTTTAGTGAAAAAGGGGTACAGATGGGGAGGGGATAGAGAAGAGTCTCTTAAGCTTCTCCACAGCAACATCGACTCAAACCTTGTCACTGATTTTTTTTAAAATTTTCTGCAATCACTGATCAGCCAAAAAGTTAAAATGATGCATTGATGGCATAGAAAGAAAAATCCATTGAGGACAAGAGCAGATGGTCAGGTCATCTGTAGGGTAGAAACACTGGACAATATTCTGACTTTTGCTTCTTAAGATGCTGGATAGTGTTGCCTCAAATTTTAGGCTTTAATATCAGCATTTTAAAAGATGACATTAGCATTTTTAACATGGTAGTCTGGGCCTCTGTTTTTTCAAATTTAAGAAAGCACGTTTTTTCCTTCTTGGCCAAGGCCATTTCTTTGGTGTGCGAGAACTTGCTTTCTTAGGAGCTACACTACACAATAGACAGTTTTTTCGGAAAGTCCTTGAATACTTTCAAGAAAGATGAAAATCTAGCTGGGAGAGGGTAATGTGACCCATAAATTTGTCACTTGTGGAATGTTATCTAGAATCAATGTTTTCTATTGTTCTAACTTCACATGCAATTAGTATCTTTTCCTGTTTGATCGTTTGCTTACTGAAGTATCACATATACAGAATCTATGTATATTTGTTTCTGTACATACTCTATAAAAAGGCAGGAACACCTCGCCCCACCCCCACCCCTTAATAAATGCTTTTTCCTTTGCCCGAATGACTTGGTGATTTGTATTTTCAGATGGACATAGAAGCTCCTTTGCAAAGGTTAAAATATCTCTCTCTAAGACAGGAGTAAAATTCTTTTTTTTAAAATTGAAAAGTTTTACAAAATTTTTAATAATAACCCCCCCTCCCCATCAACCCTCCCCCCTTCCCTCCCCCCCCCCCGGACTTCCCAAAGCAGAATACAGGGTATTACATATAGCAATCTTATGCAAGTGTCAGGACCCACCTCAATCCATATCTTAGGAAATAAGAACTCTTGGATGCAAGTTTAGTCCAAAAGGAAAATGTTTACTAGGATGGAATCGATTGTGGCAATACAAGACGGAATCTGACAAAGTTACATTTCAATCCTATATTAAGCATTCCCATTTCAGCCCCTCCCCTCATCCATTTGGTCAGATGTCAGGCCCTTCCATGGGAAAGGGAACTCTCCTTGGTTTTATGGTTATTGCTTCCTTTTTTGTTCAAATGTTCCCTGTTGTTTGAAGATGCCTAAAGTCTGACCTCTCCCCGCCCCCTTCCGGAGAGATGGCAGAATCCCCAGAATAAGCACATTGTTCTACCTATACATTTATGAAATGTGATATAAATGGATTCTGACAGCAAGCATATGCTAAATATCTATTACAACATTAACAAACTTTCCACCCTTTAACTCCCTTATAACAAAACTAAAGTAATTATAATAACACTTCTATAATTGTAAAAAATATTCATATGCTATTTGAAACTTTTTAGTCCCATATTTGTTCTGAATATAATCAATCCATCTTTTCCATTCCAAAATATATTTTTCTTGTGACTGTTCTTTCAAATATGCTGAAACTTTTGCCATTTCAGCTACATCCATTACTTTAAGTATCCATTGACAGGAGTAAAATTCTTATCGTGCCTAATTCAGGTGCCTGTGTAAATCCTATGTAGCCCCTAACACTCCCATTCCTGAAATGTGTCTATCTGTTTGAATTCCAAGTCTTAAAAAATTTATTCCAATAGTGAATTTTAGCCCTGCAAAGAAAATTAAGCATGTTTCACTTAAAGCTAAGCACTTTGATAGCAACTTCTTTACTTGGATCTATAACTGAAGGGGCATGGATCCCATTGAATTCAACAAGAGGGTTTGAAACAGGGGCTAACAGTCTTTGCATTGAATCAGTGGCACTTAAGACAGTCCTTATTTGGTCCAAATTATGAGCCTGAAAATACAGAAGGCTGTTTTCAACCAAAACAAGTATATCTTGTTCTTTCTTGGCAGCGAGCTGGAAACCAACAGTCTGGGGAAAACGTCATTGGCTGCAGCAATCAGATGACGAGTCAAAAGCAAGCTATAAAGTTAGCCGCATCTCATAGAAAATTTAAAATATATGACTCGTTGCACGTCACACACGTGTATCAGCATTTTATGTCTGTTGGAATGCAGTGGCTTTCCAGTAATACAATAACCAAGTACATCAGATTTTAAAAAAAACCTAGTCATATCATAAGACCAGGCTGTAAATTTGAAAGCAGTAAAACTGAGATTTAAATCCAGGAGAATCAAAAAAGCACTGGGGAATTTCTATTTCTATGCTATGATAGCACATGATATGGTGATATGATATGACATGATAGCAGTATTCCAGTATTTGGGGGGCTTCCACAAAGAAGAGGGAGTCAACTTATTTTCCAAAGCACCAGAGGGCAGGACAAGAAAAAATGGATGGAAACTAATCAAGGAGAGAAGCAACCTGGAATCAAGGAGAACATTCCCATCAGTGAGAACAATTAACCAGTGGAACAGCTTGCCATCAGAAGCTGTGGATGGTTCACCACTGGAGATTTTTAAGAAGAGACTGGACAGCCACTTGTCTGAAATGGTATAAGGTCTCCTGCTTGGACTATTCACTGGAAGATCTCCAAGATCCCTTCCAGCTCCATTCTGATTAGATAGAAATGTCATCATTATGAGACCCTATCACTGAGAAGATCCACATTTTTTTTAATTGAAAAGTTTTACAATACATTTTTTAAAAAGACAAAACCCCTCCCAACCCCCTTTTTTTGCTGGAAACTAGAAGCAAATGCTAATTTCTGACAAAAACATAGTAAATTGTGGTTATGTGTCCATGGGGCACCACAAACAGCTATAAATGTGGGCTGGCTGCAGAAACCAAAATACACTCATGTGGCTGCAGTGTGTATATGTATGGAAACTGGAACCTTAAATCCAGGCCATAAATTCCTTTTTGGGGGTCCACTGTAACTTCAAACAGTTGCTAAGTGACTGATCAGAGACTACCTATACTTTGTCGGATGGATTCTGGATTCCACAGCTAAATCAGAGATGCAGATTTTGAACCTGACAGCTAAGAGAAACCAACAATCATAAGAAACCCACCTTCCTTCTTGAACCACGCCAGAAATTCCAAACAGGCCAAAGTCAGTGATCACCACCTTTCCATTTTCATAGAAAATGTTCTTGGATTTGAGATCTTTGTGCACGATCCCTTTTGCATGAAGGTACCCCATGCCCTAGGGTGAAAAAATAATAATAATCATACACATGTGTATGCATGGGAGGAAAAAAAACGTTAAAACAGAAAAATATAAAATTGTTTCGATCCTGCTTGGTGTTAAACAGAAAAAACATACAATTGTTTCAATCTTGCTTCAGTGCCTATTCAAAATCCACTCAACTGATTCATTACACAGGTGAGTTGTGGTGCTTAGCAAATTGTGTGACGTTAGTCGCTGTAAACCACAGTTAATAGCTTTGTCTGTGAATTCAGATTTATTTTATTATATTTATTTGATTATTTATTATCAATTACCAAAACAGGGTTAAATGGCTTTAGCTTAGCACAGTGATGAAATACCTAAACAATGATTCAATGGTTGTTTGTTTTGAAGGTCCCCAGCAAGCAGCAGATCTGTGATTCACATTATTTTAAGACCTCGCCACAGCCAAGAATCATGAATACATATCTAGGTTTGAGGCCAATGAATAAGTCTTCTGGCTTGGGTCAGGGTTATGATTCTGCTCAGGAGATTCAAGGGAGAGAAAATAGCCTTAAATTAGTGTTTTTTTCCCAACCTTAACCAATTTAAGATATGTGTACTTCAACTCCCAGAATATCCCAGCCAGCACTGTAGTCATTAGGTTGGGATAAACTGCCTTGAATAAATACTGTGTAAAAGGAGAAAGCAATTGGGAAAATAAAAAAAACTTTTAATGTATCTAAATAAAATCCGGAGACTCTTTTACAATTGGAGTCCAGCGCAGTGAAACTGCTCTCCTCCGCCGGAATGAAGCCTAGGAAGAGCAGGTGCCTTATTCAGAAGACACTCAACACAAATCCCTCTGCAGACTCCTTCTTACCTTAATAATCTCCTGAGCTATTTGCCTGGTCTTGTTGATGTCCAGAGGTGTTTTAGGATCCCTGACTACTGAGTGAAGCGTCCTTCCTTTGCAGAAACTAAGGAACAAAGGCAGGCAAAATACATTAGAAAGCTTAACAACAATTGGCATCTACTGTAGAAACGGTACAGGTAGTTCTCGACTTATGACCGCAACTAGGACTGGAATTTCGGTTGCCAAGTGATGTGTTTATTCAGTGAATGATCATATATGACTGATTTTATTGTCTGTCTCTGTCTGTCTGTCTGTATTTATCTATATCTCTATCTATCTATCTATCTATCTATCTATCTATCTATCTATCTATCTATCTATCTATATCTATATCTATCTATCTATCTATCTATCTATCTATCTATCTATCTATCTATCTATCTATCTATCTATCTATCTATCTATCTATCTATCTATCTATCCAGTGCTTTTTTTGTAAAACAAAAAGGTGCCGGAACTCACACATGTCATACAACCCGCCTTGCCTACCCTACAAGGTTCCATCCAAAAAAAGGTGCCGGAACTCCGTTCTGAGCATTCTATGACAAAAAAAGCCCTCTATCTATCTATCTATCTATCTATCTATCTATCTATCTATCTATCTATCTATCTATCTATCTATCTATCTATCTCTATCTATTTCTATCTCTCTCTTTCTCTCTCTCTCTCTCTCTACCTATCGCATTTTTGAACTGCTCATCTTTTTTTTTTAATCCCATTTATATCCCGCCCTTCTTCGAAGACTCAGGGCGGCTTACAATCTAAAGCACAAATCAATGTGCTTAGCAATCTTCCTCAGATGATCGTTTTACCATGGTTGTTTAAAAAAAGATCACATAGTAGTTACGTGAATCACACGGTCATAAAGTGAATGCAGCTTCCCCAGGTGACTCTGCTTGTCGGAAGCCTGCTAGGAAGGTGGCCAATCACAACCAGGTGATTGCAAGATGCTGCAACTATTGTAAATGCCAGCCAGTTGCCAAGTGCCCAAATTGTGATCAGGGAAGCAGGAAGGCGGTGCAACGGTCATATGTTTGAGGTTGGATCATAAGTCACTTTTTCTGAGGCCGTCATAACCTGAAATCGCCATTAGAGGAAGGGTCATAAGTTGAGGGCTACCTTTACACGTCAGAGGGATGGGAGGAAAAATGAGTTGGAGGACAGGGCTAAGCAACTCCTTAAAGAAGCTATGTCTTTTCCTGGGGATGCCCAGCTGCCGTCTGCAGCTGGAATACAATCCAGAAGAAGATTCTTGAGTTAAGGAGATGTTGAGCAATGATATTTTTGTGCCCACACAAGCGCTGAGTGACTTTTTCCCCCTTCTAATTTTGACCTCTACACAGCCTGTTTCATACAATTCCAATATATACCTTCACCCTGACACATCAAAGCTAACTAGCCATGTTCACCATGAAAACACAGCTTGCCCCCCCAACATAAAACTATGCCAGTTTAACTATGCCAGTAGAATACATCATGGATGATATTCTCACAATTCTACATTTTAAAAGATTTCAAAGCAAATTGCTATTGCAACCACTCACTATGGAAGTAAAATTATACCTTAAAAATATACAGACCTAAAAGAAAATCTCCAGTTGGCTTATGATAAGTACTTAACACTGGCACACTGCAACAATTATTTTTTAAAAACTAGAAATTCCATTATCATTAACCCAAAGTAATAACACAATAGAATTCCTTTCAGCATAGATTGCATAACATTTTGCAAGCACTGATACATTTTTATCTGTAGTTTGGTATATTGCCATTAAATGATTAAATATGCAACACATTTAGGTGTATATCAGCTTAGTCTGTACATTTTTAAAAAAAATTTATTGTTTTCATTTTGGTATTACAATTTTACAACTAAGTTGTTGGGCAAGTACATGTTACCATTTTTCTTTTAATTTGATTTGATTTTGTATATTGCTTTCTTTGTATCTCTTTTTTTAACTGCAACCCAATTATTTCCCTTTTTTAAAAAATCAGGGAAAACTAGCTTTTCTGAGTTTGCAAAAGATATTACAGGTTCTTTTCATGAGCATATTCAGCACTTCAGGCTTTCACGTCTCAAGGAAGACTCATATATCACAGAAATTAACACAAGCTCCTAAAAACTCAGCATAGCTGGATATAGAACAGTAGTAACATTTTTATCAAATCTTGGCTGGAAAATGGCTCATGAGCAAAACTCCTTCTTCCTCCTTGTTTTTTGAAGGTCGCTATACAAAATGTTTGTACGGTGACTGGCATTGCTACTAACCCACCTTTAACTTAAACCCAATATACAACATCTAAGCTGCTATGTCTGATGAAAACTAACCATAGTTAAACTGAATTCATACATTTCACTGAAGCATTTCCTTGACTTATCATGACAATTGGGACCAAAATTTCCATTGCTAAATAAAGTGATTGTTAAGTGAGTTACATCTGATTTCGCTATCTTTTTTTGCCATGGTGCAACTGCAAATCACTCTAATTGTTAAGTGAATCACGCAGTCATTAAGAAAATCTGGCTTCCCCCATCGAGTCTGCTTGTCAGAGGTAGGCTGGGGAGGACATGAATGTTCATTCATTCATTCATTCATTCATTCATTCATTCATTCATTCATTCATTCATTCATTCTCTATAGCCACCCATGAGTCAATGACTCAGATGGCTCATAACTCAGAAAATATATTACAATTAAAATCCTATCCTTTGTTGCTCTTGTTGGGTTACATTTTCTAATTGTTTCTGGCATGATGACGAGATGGTGGCCATACAAATTGAAAAGGCCTGAGATCGACCAAGATGATGATCCTTACCTGGTAATGATTGCTAGATGCGGGGGGTTCATGCAAGCACCCATAAAAAGCACCACATTCTCGTGCCTGGTTTGCCGGTAGTTCATCACTTCTTTCTTGAAGAGTTTCAGGTGATCCTGGTTGTTCCCGTCTATCTGCAGCAAACGGATGGCTACCTCGCCATGCCACCTCCCCCGGTACACCTTGCCCCACCGTCCTTGGCCAATAGGGTCACCCAGTTCAATCTGCTCAAAGGGAATGTCCCATTCCTGCAAGTAGACGCTGGTTTGGCTAGCCTTGCGTGAGATCATCCCCCGCCATCGTGATCGCCGGGTTGGCAGGTCGTCAATCTCATCTTCATCATCCTCAGCTTCCAACTTGTTTTGTTCTTGGTCGTCCACATGCTTGGGAAGAAAGGGGGAACAATTGCAGTGATGATGAACACACCAGGCTTGGAATCCCACCACATTTTCCCCAAATGGAACCAACTGTGCAACCAAATCTACTTGGGCTATTCTTTATCCCAGGGTTCCTCAATCTTTTAAGATATGTGGACTTCAACTCCCAGAATTCCTCAGGTTGAAAAACACTGCTCTTCCCTAGGTCATTTCCTATGCCTCTTATGTTCAGCTTTCATGGTTACCTACATATTCACCAAACGAGCTATAATCAACAAAGTAGATTAATTGTAGCTCAGGCTGAAAGGAAGGGTCCTTGGTGCTCACTGAGCTTGGTTGTTTTCTTGCAGACATTTCATTACCCAAACTAGGTAACATCATCAGTGCTAGGAGGGAGGACTGCTAGCAAGTGGGAATTTACCTCTGTGTCCCGTTCTTCAACTCCATCAGTCTCTAAGGGCACCTCAGCATTGCTGGAGAGAAGAAGAAGAAGAAGACAGAATGCATGAACTGATCGAGCAAGATCATCATTATTCTTTGAATGTCCGTGCTGTCAACTCCATTCAGACTCATGTTGCGGAAGAATTCATTTTAAATATTGTATCAAGATAATGCTGCAGCAGATGAGTTACAGGAGGAGGAAACTCAGAACTGAGAAGACAATTCAGTAGAGTGGTTCCAGTGCTGGTAAGGTTGATACGTGTGCTATGTATTTGTACACTTTTGAGAGCTTTATTTATGCAGGATGTATAACACAACCTTGCTACAATAGGTATAGGTTTTTTTTACTCTTGAAGGCCATTTTTCTCTCCTCTTTTCTTTCCTGCCCTCTCAGCAAGTGTTACTAGGAAGATCCAATCATTCTGGCCAGAACGTATTGCATGCAGAAAGTTGGTGTGTTTTTTTTTTCTAATTAGGCCAGGGGTCTTCAAAGTTGACCCTTTTATGACTTGTGGACTTCAACTCCCAGAATTCCTCAGCCAGGCATGCTGGCTGAGGAATTCTGGGAGTTGAAGTCCACAAGTCATAAAAGGGCCAACTTTGAAGACCCCTGAATTAGGCTATAGTAAACACAGGACTTTGGATTAAATGGGGTTCCTCCACTATAAGCCATGAAACCCTCTTTCCACAGGGTACCTTTCCTATCCGAGCAAGGTAAGTTAAGTACAGGGTTAAAGATATCTCATTAAAAGGATTTTGAGTAAGGTTGTCTCAGTACAGCTGGCTGTAGCATCTGGCAAATCAGGTACCCAGATCAAATATTTAGAACTGAAAAAAGAATGTTGTTATATTTGCTGCTGACCACTAGGAGGCACCATACAACTGATTTTGTCCTTGTACTGGAATTTGTAAGAGCCTCCATATATTACATTTACAGTCCTCGACCTATTACTGTAATTGAGCCTGGCAATTACATTCATAAATCACTTTTTTCAGCGCTGTTGTAATTTTGAATGGTGGCTAAACGGCTGGTTGTAAATCAAATACTGCACGTACAGGAAAATACAGGAGACAAATAAAAAGAGGCTTACTTAGTACTTTCCGTAGTTTCAGGAGGCTGCGTTATTTGTGGAGTAGCAGGAATTTCTAAAAGAAAGAATATATGGGGAAAAATGGGCCGATGTTCACAATTCTCAAGTTCTCACTCTTTTTAGTAATTCAATAGTATACATCAAAGAAATATTTAGCTGTAGAGAACTAAAAAGTCAAAATGTATAACCCACAAAGCCACCGGATAAAGCTTGCTTGAGGATGGACTAGGTTTAGTTGGGGGAAATCACACAAGCTCTATGAGCTCCTATCTAGAAGCAATGAAATATTTAATAAAGGAAAGTATTTGTAACTCAGGGTTGAGATGAGGAGTCCTTGTGTGAGCCTGGTTGTTTTCAGACCAACAATCAAGAAGTAAACAATACCAGGCCACTAGAACAGGGATCTTCAAAATTGGCCCTTTTATGACTTGTGGACTTCAACTCCCAGAATTCCTCAGCCAGTATGCCTGGCTGAGGAATTCTGGGAGTTGAAGTCCACAAGTCATAAAAAGGCCAGGTTTGACGACCCCTGCACTAGAATATAAACCGAGAGCAAATCCCATTCCTTTCTAGTACCGATGATGTTACCCAGTTGAGTAATGAAATGTCTGCAAGAAAACAACCAAGCTCAGAGGGCATGGATGGATTTATTGGTTTGTTTTCACATGCAGGAATCTTCCAAAACGGGATTTCCTCTACTGCATCAAAACTATGACTTTCAATCTGAAAAACCATCAATCTTGATGAGTGACATTCACTGGAAGAGAGGGGAAGGGTCAAAAAAAGGCAATATGGCGGTGTAATGGTGTTGCAAACCCTGTCTGTTCAAAAGGTGTGGGGTTTGCATTATGACACCACATCTGCCCTCTTCTCTTTCTGACACCATCCTATGGATACAACAGATATTAGCATAGCACTACTTTTATGCACATTGTCTACGTGCCATTAAAACTCTCGTCTCTCTCATCTTTAATCGGGAGAAACAGCACAACAATTTTTGAACCAAGGTACCCCCAAACAGGTTAACTTACAGAACGGGTCTAAAATGTGGGACCCCTGACTCCCCTGGAGTTGAAATTTGGCAAATTTTATAAAACACTTCATGGCACTGAAATGACCACCAAACAGTTTATGACATAATACAAAATGTCATAAAACATTTCTTGTGCTAATGTTCGTGCTATACCAGGGGTAGGCAAACTTGGCTCTTTTATGACTCGTGGACTTCAACTCCCAGAATTCCTGAGCCAGCATGGCTCAGCGTGGAAACCTCTCCCTTCCTCCTCAGCCTGGCTGGCTCAGTGTTCTGAACCAGCCCTCTTCTCGCAACCCCTAATTAAGAGAAGAGTCTGGAAAGCGTCCAAGGCTAAAAGGCTTCTGCCAAGATTTAATTACGCAGTTAACAAAAACACAAGAGCTTGTCTTCTCAAGCGGAAAAGTTGCTTTCAGCAACCAGCCCCTCCCCAAACACTTCTTTTATAGAGAGCTCAGGGCGTGGTCTCCCTGTGCCTCCTCCCGAGGAGTCCCATAGTCTTTCTTTGTTTGTCCCTGCTCGTCTGCCTCCTACGTCGGGCGTCCTTGAACAGGGCCAGCTGTGGGTCATCATCCTCCGCACTCTCGGGCTCACACAGCTGAGAAGAGGTCCCCGGCTGAGGACTCTGCAAAGCCTCCAAATCATCATCAGCCGGTTCGTTTCCCTCCTCCCCCACATCTGAGTCCTCCGATACATCGGACCCGGCTGTCGGACCCACAGGCTGGCCCTGAGTCACAACACTATCCCGCACCGCAGGGCCCTTCCCTCGGGTCTGCCGATCCGGATGCGGTCGGGATGGGAACTGTTCGTGAAAAGCAGTCACCAACGCAGGGGCATGAACGGCGGTCGCGTCTTCCCATGTGAAGTCCTCCGGCCCGTACCCTTTCCACTCGATCAGGTACTGGAAGCGACCTTTCAGCCAGCGGGAATCCCTGATGCTGGCGACCTCGTACTCGGGGGTGCTGCCTCCATCACGAGTTCCTGATGGGGGAGGTTCCGCTTGGCGAAGTGGACAGGCCGGTTGTTCGGGGACCAACAAGGACCGATGGAAGACGGGGTGCACGCGCAGGGAACGTGGCAGAGTTAAACGATAGGCGACCGGGTTGATGACGGCCTCGACTGGGAACGGTCCAAGGTAACGGTGGTCCAGCTTCCTCGCCGGCCGAGTGGATGGTAGGTTCCTGGTGGACAGCCAGACCCGATCCCCCACTGATAGTGGAGGCGTATCCCTTCTCGACCGATCGGCGAACCTCTTGTAGTCGGCCTTGGCCTTCTCCAGCTGCCGTCGCACCAACCGATGGATCGCCTGTAACTCCGCCATGAATTCGTTCGCTGCCGGCTCCGGTGAGTCCACGGGAGAAAGAGGGAAGAACCTGGGGTGATAACCCACGTTGGCCAAGAACGGTGTCATCTGCGTGGAGGTGTGTTGCGAGTTATTAAAGGCAAACTCGGCTATGGCCAAATAGTCCACCCAGTTGTCCTGCTGCAGGTTAACATAGCAGCGCAGATACTGCTCTAAGATGCCGATGACCTTCTCGGTACCCCCGTCGGTCTGAGGATGATGCGCGGACGAGAGGCAAACCTTAATGTCCAACGCCCGCATCAACTCCTGCCAGAAGCGGGCTGTAAACTGGGCCCCCCTATCGGAGACGACCCTGTCGGGAAGGCCGTGCAGCCGGAACACCTGTTGGACGAACATGCGACTAGTGGCGCGAGCTGACGGTAAGCCGCGACAGGGGATGAAGTGCGCCATCTTGGTCAACATGTCCACCACCACAAACACTGTCGTGAAGCCGGAGGATGGGGGTAGATCCGTCAGAAAGTCCATGGACACAGCCCCCCAGGGTCTCTTGGGCGTTGGCAAAGGCTGCAGTAAACCAGGCGGGGCCCCTGTCGCTGACTTGGCCTGCCTGCATGGGACGCAGGAGGTGACATAAGACTGGACATCGTGTCGGACTCGGGGCCACCAGAAAGTACGGGAGACCAGGTTCAGAGTCTTGAACAGGCCAAAATGCCCCGCAGCCGGGTTATCATGACATTGGCTGAGGACGAGTCCCCTGAGTGGCCCTCCTGGAACATAGAGCCGGTCACGATAATACAGGAGTCCATCCGTGACCGACCAAGGCGAATCTGGCCCCACCTCTTCCTTCCGCTGAGCCACCCACGCCTCCTGCTGCTGCGCCTCCCGGATCCGAGCCCGTATATCCACCGGCTCCCGTACCGCAGCAAAAGACTCGACGGGGATCACTGTCCTGGGCGGAAGCTTGTCTTCCACTCGGGTGTACTCGGGCTTCCTGGACAGAGCATCCGCTCTCTGGTTGTGCCCGCTTGTTATGTACCGCACCCGGAAGTCAAACCTCGCAAAGAAGAGGGACCACCGGATCTGGCGTTGATTCAAATTCCGAGCGGTCTGCAGGCTTTCCAGATTCTTGTGGTCCGTCCGGACCTCGATTTGATGCCGCGCCCCCTCCAGATGATGCCTCCAAGCCTCGAACGCCGCCTTGATGGCCAGCAGCTCCTTCTCCCAGATGGTATAGTTGCGCTCCGAGGGATTCAATTTCCGAGAGTGATACGCGCAAGGGAAAAGGGTACCGTTGGGCGTCGCTGCCTGGAGTAACACGGCCCCAATGGCAATGTCGGAGGCGTCCGCCTCCACGACAAACGGCCGTTGCGGGTCAGGATGCTTCAAGATGGGCTCCTTCATGAAGGCGTCCTTCAAAGCTTGGAACGCCTGTTGTTCGGGGGCGTTCCACTGGAACCGAGTCTTCTTCTGCAGGAGCCGGGTGATGGGGGCTGTCAAGGCAGCAAAGCCAGGGATGAATGTCCGATAGTAGTTGGCAAATCCAAGAAGTCGCTGAACATCCTTCACGCGACGCGGGGGTTGCCAACTCTGCAACGACTCAACTTTACTTGGATCCATGGCGATGCCCTCGGGAGAAATGCGGTGGCCCAAGAAATCAATGGTCACCTGGTAGAACTGGCACTTCTCCAACTTGGCAAACAGCCGATGTTTCCGGAGGCGCTGCAGGACCTGACGGAGATGCCGATGATGCGCTTCACGCGACGGGGAGTAAATCAGGATGTCGTCCAGGTAAATCACAACAAACTGGTCCAACAGATCCCGAAAGATGTCATTCATAAAATGCTGAAACACAGCGGGGGCGTTGGTCAGGCCAAACGGCATCACCGTGTACTCGAAATGTCCATAGCGAGTACCAAACGCTGTCTTCCACTCATCACCCGGCCGAACCCTGACGAGGTTGTAAGCTCCACGCAGGTCCAGTTTCGTGAAGATCTTAGCCTCCCGGAGTCGGTCCAAGAGCTCGGGGATGAGGGGCAGCGGGTAGCGGTTACGCACCGTGATAGCGTTGAGTTTCCGGTAGTCACAGCAAAGCCGTAACTCGCCCGACTTCTTTTTGACGAAGAGCACGGGCGCAGACACTGGCGAGGACGAGGGCCGGATGAATCCACGAGCCAAGTTCTTTGTCAGGAAGTCCCGCAATGCGGCCAACTCGGGCTCCGACATGGAGTACAAACGCCCCACTGGGAGAGGCGCATCAGGGACTAGGTCAATGGAGCAGTCGTAGGGCCTGTGCGGGGGTAATTGGTCCGCCTCTGACTCGCTGAACACGTCAGCAAAGTCGGACAGTACGGGAGGCAAGGAAACCCCTGAGGAACCCTCCACCTGGCCGGCACAGATATGGCGGGTGTGGTCCACGCACTGCAAACTTGGGAAGGTGACCAAGTTCTGAGACCAATAGATCTGTGGATCATGCGCCCGGAGCCACGCCAGTCCCAAGACCACGGGGAAGTGCAGATCCGAAGTGACGTAAAACTGAATGGCCTCCACATGGGTACTGATGGCCATACACACGGGTTGCGTGGCGGCCGTGATAGGCCCGGACAGGAGCACTCGACCATCGATGGTCTCCACAAGCATGGGCGGATCCACCGGACACTGGGGAACAGCCCATTTGGCCACAAAGGCCGAATCCATAAAGTTAGTGGTAGCCCCAGAGTCAATTAAGGCATGGACCGGAATCCCCTCTGGCTTGCCAGGAAGGATCAGTCGTGCCTCCAAAATCAAATGCCGTGGAGGTTCACAGGCACCGTCGGAACGGCGTCGCTCGGCGTGATCGTTGTGGGTCGCCCGATCTTTCACACCGTCTAGATCGGGCTCGGACCGTTTCCCGATAGCAAAGCAGGGGACTTTCTCGGAGCTGGCTTGGTCACTGACGCCCGCTGACGCTTCTTTGGGCAAGAAGCAGCCAAATGTCCAGGGTCCCCACAGTAAAAACACAACCCCTCCGATCGTCGTCTGTCCATTTCCGTCACCGATAGACGGGACCTGGCGGCACCCAGCTCCATTGGCTCCTCCCTCTGGACTGGGGGCTCACGCACAACAGGGGCGGCAGGGGTCTGTGGGGTGGCACGGCGACTCTTACGCTGCTGCAGCCGGGCATCGATCCGCAGACAAAGATGGATCAGCCCATTCAGATCTGAGGGAATGTCCACGCGGGCCAGCTCATCCAACATCTCCTCTGACAAGCCATCCTGAAAGGCATCCACGAGCGCAGCCTCATTCCAGGCGGAATCCTGGCTAAGCAGCCGGAAATCGCTGATATAGGCCTGTAGGGGGCGCTGACCCTGCCTCAAAGCTTTCAGACGTCGGGTGGCGGTCTGCGCCTTAATCGGGTCCTCGTACATGAGGCGCATATGGTCACAAAACCCCCCAAAGTTATCCAACAAAGGGCTAGGCTGTGCCAACAGAGGCGTGCCCCAACGAGCTGCATCTCCCGACAGAAGGCTCAACACGAATCCCACCTTATCACGGTCAGTGGGGAAATCAGCTGCTCTCACGCTGATATAAAGCTGGCATTGTCCCAGGAAGGCAGGAAACAGTTCTGGTTTACCAGCAAATTTATCCGGCATAGCTAACTGACATTTCCTCCTGGGTGGGGGGGCAGCATGTACCTGAGCCTGCAGTTGTGCCACCTGAGTGGCCAGCAAGGTGAGTTGCTGGTTGAGCTGGGCATTATCGGCAAGAAGCTGCTCCATCGTAGTATTAAGGGGTGGGTGGCTGAAAGCAAACTGTTCTGAACCAGCCCTCTTCTCGCAACCCCTAATTAAGAGAAGAGTCTGGAAAGCGTCCAAGGCTAAAAGGCTTCTGCCAAGATTTAATTACGCAGTTAACAAAAACACAAGAGCTTGTCTTCTCAAGCGGAAAAGTTGCTTTCAGCAACCAGCCCCTCCCCAAACACTTCTTTTATAGAGAGCTCAGGGCGTGGTCTCCCTGTGCCTCCTCCCGAGGAGTCCCATAGTCTTTCTTTGTTTGTCCCTGCTCGTCTGCCTCCTACGTCGGGCGTCCTTGAACAGGGCCAGCTGTGGGTCATCATCCTCCGCACTCTCGGGCTCACACAGCTGAGAAGAGGTCCCCGGCTGAGGACTCTGCAAAGCCTCCAAATCATCATCAGCCGGTTCGTTTCCCTCCTCCCCCACATCTGAGTCCTCCGATACATCGGACCCGGCTGTCGGACCCACAGGCTGGCCCTGAGTCACAACACTCAGGAATTCTGGGAGTTGAAGTCCACAAAAGAGCCAAGGTTGCCTTCCCTTGTGCTATACAGTCCAAAATAGGCTATTTCCAAGGCAGCTGCATCTCTGAATGTATCCCAACTTTTCCAGCGAAGTCAGCACATCAGAAGCTCTGTCACTGCTGGAAAGACAGTGGTATGGAAATATCTCTCAAAGGATAACCCAGCACCTCACAAGTTCTCAAGTTGCTCATAACAAGGAGAGGGAAATTTATTGAATTGATTTGTGCAGAGGAAGGTCAAAGATCATACTTTATCATGTTGCAATAACCACACAGCTATAAAACTTTCGACATAGAATAAGAGGAATTGGAAGAAATGATGTCTCAAGAAAAACGCAACATGCAGAAGAGAAGTCCGTCCCTCTCTCTTGCTCTCTGTGCTTACATAAAAAGACCTTTGTAGGAGAACAAAGTGATGTCTGAGCAGCTACCTGTTAGAAGATGGACTTACCTGGAAAGATAAACTGTTGTCTATGCTGAATGTAGTGAGCGGCTGTTTATTTTGGTTTAGGCAGAAAAGGAGAAGAAAAGGAAAAAGGAAAAAAAACAAAATAAAAGGTCACGGCAGTTAGCACATGAGGCGATTAGTGTGTGTGTGTGTGTGTGTGTGTGTGTGTGTGTGTGTAGTAAATTAATCCCAGTTCAAGAGTTAGTAAACTACAAACAAGCAACCGGTGAGAGTGCTTTTGAGTGGAGGCAGTTAGAGAAGCATGCAGACAGTTGGAAAATGCTTGAGGCAGAAAAATAATAGTTTATAGTTTATTATAGTTTATAGTTTATTAAATTTTTATACCGCCCTTCTCCCGAAGGACTCAGGGCGGTGAACAGGGCATATAATAAAAATACAGAAATACAAAAGTTAAGAGAAAATTAAATTATTGCCCAAATAAAACAGTAAAGGTAAAGGTAAAGGTTCCCCCGCACATGTGTGCTAGTCGTTTCCGACTCTAGGGGCCGGTGCTCATCTCCGTTTCATAGCCGAAGAGCCAGCGTTTGTCCGAGGACGTCTCCGTAGTCATGTGGCCGGCATGACTAGACGCCAAAGGCGCACGGAACGCTGTTACCTTCCCACCGTAGTGGTCCCTATTTTTCTACTTGCATTTTTACGTGCTTTCGAACTGCTAGGTGGGCAGAAGCTGGGACGAGTAACAGGCGCTCACTCTGTTACGCGGCACTTGGGATTCGACCCGCCAAACTGCCGACCTTCTGATCGACAAGCTCAGCGTCCTAACCCACTGAGCCACCGCGTCCCTTAATAAAACAGTAAAAATATACAAATATTAAAACCCTAAGTTAACTCCCCATCAGGCCAGGCCAGCTTGTTCAAATAAATGGGTCTTTAGGCCGCGCCAGAAGGAGCGGAGATCCGGGCTCGCAACTTGGGAATCCTCCTAGATTCACGGCTTACCTTAGAAGACCACATAGTAGCCGTGACTAGGGGGGCTTTCACTCAGGTTCGCCTGGTGCGTCAGTTGCGGCCCTATCTGGACCGGGATGCCCTGTGTACGGTCACTCATGCACTCGTGACCTCTCGTCTTGACTATTGCAATGCTCTCTACATGGGGCTTCCCTTGAAGACCACTCGGAGGCTCCAACTGGTACAGAATGCGGCCGCGAGACTTGTCTTGGGAGTTTCCCGGTACTCCCATGTTACACCTTTGCTCCGCGAGCTGCATTGGCTACCAGTTGTCTTCCGGGTGAGGTTCAAGGTCTTGGTGATGGTTTTTAAGTCCTTACATGGCATGGGTCCGGAATACCTTGGGGACCACCTGCTGCCGGCGTCGACTCCCCTCCGCCCTGTGCGTTCCCACAGAGAGGGCCTCCTCAGGGTGCCTCCGGTCAGGGAATGCCGGCTGGTGGCCCCCAGGGGGAGGTCCTTCTCTGTGGGCTATCTCTAGTGGAGAAAAAGACTTGGGTTGTATTGCCCCAATTCTCAAAAAACAAAACAACACGAGTTCCTTTCCCCACCTTTTCTGCTACCTACGGGGAGTCCTTGACTTACAACCATTCATTTAGTGACCATTCGTAGTTACAACAGCACCGAAAAAAAGGGATTTACGACCGTTTTTCACACTTACGACTGTTGCAGCATCCCCACGGTTACATGATCAAAATTTGGGTGCTTGACAAATGGCCTGGATATAATGACAGTTGCGCTGTCCTGGGGTCATGTGACCTTTGTGACCTTCGACAAGCAAAGTCAACGGGGAAAGCCAGATTTGCTTAACAACGGCCCGATTCACTTAACAAATACAGTGATTCACTTAACAACTATGGCCGAAAAGATCATAAAATGGGGCGCAACTTTAACAGCTGTCGTGCTTAACAACAGAAATATTGGGCTCCATCGTGGTCGTAAGTCAAGGACTAACTGTACTGCCAGTCTATACAGCAATAACCCCTGACATTTCTTAAGCTTCTTAACCGAAGGGACATGTCAACCATCATTATCTTGAATGTGCACTTTTAATCAAGATACTTATGGTGAGATGGATTTTTTAAGTGTAATATAGGTAGAGCCATGAGTTTTTTTTTCTAAAAATAAAAGATGCAAACAGACTTAGAGTTATAATTGAGATCGAAATTTCTGTTGCTAAGTGAAGTGGTTTTTAAGTAATCAAGGAGAGAAACAATCTAGAACTAAGGAAAAACTTCCTGATAGTTAGAACAATTAACTAGTGGAACAACCTGCCTCCAGAAGCGGTGAATGCTCCAACAGTGGAAGTTTTTAAGAAGAGACTGGACAACCGTTTGTCTGAAATGGTATAGGGTTTCCTGCCTGAGCAGGGGGTTGGACTAGATGACCAAGGTACCTTCCAACTTTATTATTATTATTAAGTGAGTCACACCCAATTCTACAACCTTTTTCCCATGATTGTTAAACAAATCACCACAGTCATTTTGGGAAGCATGTAGTTATTAAGCAAATCCGGCTTCCCGCTTTGACTTTGCTTGTCAGAAGTTGGGAAGGTAGCAAACGGCGGTCACAGGACCTCAGGATTTTGCAAAAATGCCATTTGCCAAGGGGCTAAATTTGATCACATGACTTCAGGAACACCGGAACAAGGATCATAAGTCACTTTTTTCAGTACTGTCGTAACTTCCAATGGCCAGTAAACTAATGGTTATAAGTTAAGGATTACCTACAGTACTTGATATAGGTAGTCTTCAAATTACAATAGGAATAGCACTTAGACTTATATACCGCTTCACAGTACTTTACAGCCCTCTCCAAGGAGTCTACAGAGTCAGCCTATTGCCCCCAACAATCTGGGTCCTCATTTTACCGACTTTGGAAGGATGGAAGGCTGAGTCAACCTTGAGCCAGTGAGAATTGAACTGCCGAACTGCTGGCAGCTGGCAGTCAGCAGAAGTAGCCTGCAATACTGCTTTCTCACCACTGCGCCACCACGGCTCTACAACAGTTCATTTAGTGACCATTCAAAGTTACAACAGCACTGAAAAAAGTGACTTATGATCATTTTTCACACTTACGACCATTGCAGTATCCCCGGGGCCACGTGGTCAAAATTCAGATTCTTGGCAACTGACTGATATTTATGACGGTTGCAATGTCCCAGGATCATGTGATTTACCTTTTGTGACTTTCTGACAAGCAAAGTCAATGGGGAAGTCAGATTGACTTAACAAGCGGGTTCCTAACAATTGCAGTGATTCATTTAACAACTGTGGCAAGAAAGGTCGTAAAATGGAGCAAAACCCATTTAACTGTCTTTTTTCAGTACCAATGCTTAGCTCAGTACTGTCTTGCTTAGCAGGAAAACTTTTGGGGCTGAGTTTTGGTCATAGTTTGTAACGTTTGGTTTTTCCAGAAATGGAAAAACATCAGTGTGTTTTAGCAAGGACACAAATTCCCAGAGAACATATGGGAAAAGAAATGTATTACAGCAGAAGGTCTTATGAACAGATACCTGCCAAGAGCCTTGGTGGAGCAGTGGGCTAATGCCTCCTTAAGTAACACCAGCTGCCTGCAATTAGTGCAGGTTCGCATCCCACCAGGCTCAAGGTTGACTCAGCCTTCCATCCTTCTGAGGTAGGTAAAATGAGGACCCAGATTGTTGGGGGCAATTAAGCTGACTTTGTAATAATGCCGCCTGGGGGGTGTATGAAAGCCCTAATAAGCAGGCATATACATAGAATGAAGGCTACTGCTAAGCTTGTAAGCCGCCCTGAGTCTTCGGAGAAGGGCGGGATATAAATGGAATTAAAATAAAAAATAAAATAAAAATATGAACACTGTTCTATTCCACAAAAGTTACAGCCTAAGAATATTTTGGAAGTACCCAACTTCGCTGAGCAGACTTGACGTTTGAGTGGTCTGCTGGAGACTCACCACAAAAATGCCAGCAGGCAAAAAAAGGGTTTGTGGCAGGATTTTTAACTGCATACATCAAGTAGCATAACACTTAAGTTTTTTGTTTTTGTTTTGGGCACTCTTGGAACAAGCCAAAGGCGGATCATTGCCATCATCAAAATTGCAAGATGGGCGGCATATAACTTTAATAAATAATAAATGTGGGTTGGGCAGCTTTATTGTTTACATCTGAACGTCACCCAGAGAACTCTTGTTAGCGGGTGACTGATAAAATAAATGTAAACAAGGTGCCAAGGCCAAAAAAAAGTATATTAAGACAAACAGGTTGCATCTTTACTGAGTTTTTATTTTTATCTCTTCTTGGGCTGGGCAGACTACACAAAAGGCAATTCACCACTACTACTAATAATAATAAGTTGGAAGGGATCTTGGAGGTCATCTAGTCCAACCCCCTGCTCAGGCAGGAAACCCTATACCATTTCAGACAAACGGTTGTCCAGTCTCTTCTTAAAAACTTCCAGTGTTGGAGCATTCACCGCTTCTGGAGGCAGGTTGTTCCACTGGTTAACTGTTCTAACTGTCAGGAAGTTTCTCCTTAGTTCTAAGTTGCTTCTCTCCTTGATCAATTTCCATCCGTTGCTTCTTGTCCTGCCTTCAGGTGCTTTGGAGAATAGCTTGACTCCCTCTTCTTTGGGGCAGCCCCTGAGATACTGGAACTCTGCTATCATGTCCCCCCTCATCTTTCTCTTCATTAAACTAGACATACCCAATTCCAGCAACCGTTCCCTGTATGTTTTAGCCTCCAGTCCCCCGATCATCTTTGTTGCTCTTCTCTGTACTCTTTCCAGAGTCTCAACATCTTTTTTACACCGTGGTGACCAAAACTGGATGCAGTATTCCAGGTGTGGCCTTAACAAGGCATTGTAAAGTGGTATTAACACTTCACGTGATCTTTGGCAAACCTGGGCTTTTTGCTCTTCTGAAAACAAACTCACCTGGGAAGTTGAACCGGCTGTCCCGCTGGCCCATGGGAGATGGGTTTGGGGGCGGCGTTGCGCTGGGGGGGTTGGAAGACGGGAAGGGGGCTGGAGAGGACGGTGTGGAAGAAGTGGTAGAAGATGGGTTGCTACTGGAGTCGAGGTGATTGATTGCTGTCGGATGATCCTGTCAGAGATCAAAGCAACACAGAATTCTTGGATATCAGCAACTTCTGAGGAGATGAGACAAAGCTCTCTTCTTGGCTTCCCTTCCTTTGACAGAAAGCTTGGTTTTAAAACTCCGAGATCAAGCCATAACTGGCTATGTCTGGCCAACCCTTTAAGCCAGGATGGGCAACTCACAAGATACTTAAACTCTAATAATAATAATAATAATAATAATAATAATAATAATAATAATAATAATAATAATAATAATAATAATAATAATAATAATAATAATGTTGGAAGGGATCTTGGAGGTCATCTAGTCCAACCCCCTGCTCAGGCAGGAAACCTTATACCATTTCAGGCAAATGGCTGTCCAGTCTCTTCTTAAAAACCTCCAGTGTTGGAGCATTTTAAATCCTAAGATGACTAACTCAATAGATCAGGGGTCCCCAACCCCCAGGCCATGGACCAGTACCGGTCCATGGCCTGTTAGGAACTGGGTTGCAGAGTAAACTGCACGAGAGGAATCTGGGTTGTGCATTCCTCCTCCCCCCCACCACACACACACATCCCGGTCTGTGGAAAAACTGTCTACCACAAAACCTGGTGCCAAAAAAGGTTGGGGACCCTCAGTATAGATTACAATGCTGCTAAAATCTGGCAGCTTGATACAGGTAATCCTCAACTTACAACCATTTGTTTAGTGACCGTTTGAAATTACAACGGCACTGACGGAAGGGACTTTGCTCCACACACTTGCAACTGTCACAGCTGCAGTCACAAGTTCAAAATTTGGGCGCTTGGCAACTGGCATGTACTTACAATGGTTACAGCATCTTGGAATCGTGTGATTGCCATCCGCAACCTTCCTAGCCAGCTTCTGACAAGCAAACTCAAGGAGGGAAGCTGGATTCACTTAACGACTGCTTGATTCACTTAACAATGGCAGTGATTTCCTATCAACCTTGGCAAAAATGTTGTAAAACTGAGTGTGACTCACTTAACTACCTTGCTTAGCAACAGGAGTTCTGGTTCCAACTGTGGTCATAAGACAAGGAATACCTGCGCTAGCTTTCAGTAGCACAGGTTTTACTAAAATGTGTCTGCTAAACACTGTGCGGTGGATTATAACTTTGTCCTCACCCCACATGGCTCTGTGCATGTTCTTTGTAAAACTCAATACTGTACCTTTTTAGCTTGGGCTTTGGGGAGGGTCCCAAACTGTGGTTCTAAAGGCCGGTCCACCGGATTATTGATATCGGAAGGGACACTCTCTGTTCTCCTTAACCGTGGTACTATTGAAGCAGAGAGAAGAGAAAGTCAGCATTTTACTTAGCCTTCTTAAAACTACAACAGCAACATGGAATTCAGAATAACAGAGTTTGGAAGGGATCTTCTAGGATCTTCTTAGTACCGCTTTATAAAGCCCTAGTAAGACCACACCTTCATGGATTA
The DNA here is from genome assembly GCF_964194415.1 of Vipera berus. Lineage (NCBI taxonomy): Eukaryota > Metazoa > Chordata > Lepidosauria > Squamata > Viperidae > Vipera > Vipera berus. Next base: position 351,145,394 of record NC_138202.1, read on the forward strand.
CTGCCTTGTCGTGGCGAAGGGGCTTGCGTAATTCAATGAAGCTATGAGCTATGCCGTGCAGGGCCACCCAAGACGAAAAGGTCATAGCAGAGAGTTCTGACAAAACGTGATCCACTGGAGAAGGAAATGGCAACCCACTCCAGTATCTTTGCCATGAAAACCCTATGGACAGTACCAAAAGGCAAAACAATATGACGCTGGAAGATGAGCCCCTCAGGTCGGAAGGCGTCCAATATGCTACTGGGGAAGAGCAGAGGGCTAGTACTAGTAGCGCCAGAAAGAATGAAGCGACTGGGCCAAAGCCGAAAGGACGCTCAGCTGTGGATGTGTCTGGTGGTGAAAGGAAAGTCCGATGCTGTAAAGATTTTTTCTCCATAGGAACCTGGAATGTAAGATCCATGAATCAAGGAAAGCTGGATGTGGTCAAACAAGAGATGACAAGACTAAACATTGACATCTTAGGTATCAGCGAACTAAAATGGACAGGAATGGGTGAATTTAATTCAGATGACCATCAGGTATACTACTGCGGGCAAGAATCCCTCAGAAGAAATGGAGTAGCCTTCATAGTCAATAAAAAAATAGGAAAAGCAATACTGGGATACAATCCTCAAAATGACAGAATGATCTCAGTTCGAATCCAAGGCAAACCATTCAATATCACAGTAGTCCAAGTCTATGCCCCAACCACCGGTGCTGAAGAGGATGAAATTGACCGGTTCTATGAAGCCCTACAGCACCTTATAGAACTAACATCCAGAAATGATGTCCTTATCATCATGGGGGATTGGAATGCTAAAGTAGGAAGCCAAAAGATAACTGGAATAACAGGCAAGTTTGGCCTTGGAGTACAAAATGAAGCAGGGCACAGGCTGATAGAATTTTGTCAAGAGAATACGATGGTCATAGCAAACACCCTTTTCCAACAACCCAAGAGACGGCTTTACACATGGACATCACCAGACGGTCAACACAGAAATCAGATTGACTATATGCTCTGCAGCCAAAGATGGAGAAGCTCTATACAGTCAGTAAAAACAAGACCAGGAGCTGACTGTGGCTCAGACCATGAGCTTCTTGTTGCAAAGTTTAGGCTTAAATTAAAGAAAGTAGGGAAAAGCGCTAGGCCAGTCAGGTATGAATTGAATCATATCCCTGTTGAATATACAGTAGAGGTGACAAATAGATTTAAGGAATTAGATCTGATAGACAGAGTGCCTGAAGAACTATGGACAGAGGTTCGCAACATTGTACAACAGGTAGCAACCAAAACCATCCCAAAGAAAAAGAAATGCAAGAAAGCAAAATGGCTGTCTGAGGAAGCTTTGCAAATAGCTGAGGAAAGGAGGGAAGCGAAAGGCAAGGGAGAAAAAGAAAGATATGCCCAATTAAATGCAGAATTCCAAAGAATAGCTAGAAGAGATAAGAATGCCTTCTTAAATGAACAATGCAAAGAAATAGAAGAAAACAATAGAATAGGGAGGACCAGAGATCTTTTCAAGAAAATTGGAGAGATGAAAGGAACGTTTCATGCAAAAATGGGCATGATAAAGGACCAAAATGGCAGGGACCTAACAGAGGCAGAAGAGATTAAGAAGAGGTGGCAAAATTACACAGAAGAACTATACAAGAATGAGCTTAACGTCCCTGATAATCACAATGAGGTGGTCACTGACCTTGAGCCAGACATCCTAGAATGTGAAGTGAAGTGGGCCTTAGAAAAGCTGAGCAACAACAAAGCTAGTGCAGGTGACAGTATTCCAGCTGAGCTATTCAAAATCTTAAAAGACGATGCAGTAAAAGTGCTACACTCAATTTGCCAGCAAATTTGGAAAACTCAAGAGTGGCCACAGGATTGGAAAAGATCAGTTTACATTCCAATTCCAAAGAAAGGCAGTGCCAAAGAATGTTCAAACTATCGCACCATTGCACTCATTTCTCATGCTAGTAAAGTTATGCTTAAAATTCTACAAGCTAGACTCCAGCAGTATGTGGATCAAGAACTACCAGAAGTACAGGCAGGATTTCGAAGAGGCAGAGGAACTAGAGATCAAATTGCTAACATACGCTGGATCATGGAGAAAGCTAGAGAGTTCCAGAAAAACATCTACTTCTGCTTCATTGACTATGCTAAAGCCTTTGATTGTGTGGATCATAACAAACTCTGGCAAGTCCTTAAAGAGATGGGCATACCAGACCATCTTATTTGTCTCTTGAGAAATCTATATGCAGGCCAAGAAGCAACAGTGAGAACTGGACACGGAAGCACTGATTGGTTCAAAATTGGGAAAGGAGTCCGGCAAGGCTGTATACTGTCGCCTTGCCTATTTAACTTATATGCAGAGCACATAATGAGGAAGGCAGGGCTAGATGAATCAAAAGTTGGAATTAAGATTGCCGGAAGAAACATCAACAACCTAAGATATGCAGCTGATACCACTCTAATGGCAGAAAGTGAAGAAGAACTAAAGAGCCTCTTGTTGCGGGTGAAGAAGGAGAGTGCAAAACTTGGGTTGAAACTAAACATTAAGAAAATCAAGATCATGGCATCTGGCCCTCTCAATTCCTGGCAAATAGATGGGGGAAAAATGGAGGTAGTGACAGATTTTATTTTCCTGGGCTCCAAGATCACTGCAGATGGGGACTGTAGCCAAGAAATTAAAAGACGCTTGCTCCTTGGGAGGAAAGCCATGACAAATCTAGACAGCACACTAAAAAGCAGAGACATCACCCTGTCAACAAAAGTGCGTATAGTCAAGGCTATGGTCTTCCCAGTTGCAATGTATGGCAGTGAAAGCTGGACCATAAGAAAGGCTGAGCGCCAAAGAATTGAAGCCTTTGAACTATGGTGCTGGAGAAGACTCCTGCGAGTCCCTTGGACTGCAAGGCGATCAAACCGGTCAGTCCTAGAGGAGATCAACCCTGACTGCTCTTTAGAAGGCCAGATCCTGAAGCTAAAACTCAAATACTTTGGCCACCTAATGAGAAGGAAGGACTCACTGGAGAAGAGCCTAATGCTGGGAAAGATCGAGGGCAATAGAAGAAGGGGACGACAGAGAATGAGGTGGCTGGATGGAGTCATTGAAGCAGTAGGCGTGAGCTTAGATGGACTCCAGAAGATGGTAGAGGACAGGAAGGCCTGGAGGAACATTGTCCATAGGGTCGCGATGGGTCGGACATGACTTCGCAACTAACAACAACAACAAAGACCACACCTGGAATACTGCATCCAATTTTGGTCAACATATCACAAAAAAAGATGTTGAGAGTTTGGTAAAAATTCAGAGAAGAGCAACTAAGATGACCAAAGGCCTGCAGACTAAAACATACGAAGAACGGCTGCAGGACATGGGTTTGGCTAGTCTAAAGAAAAGAAGAAATAGGGGAGACATGATAGCAGTATTCCAGTATCTGAGGGGCTGCCACAAAGAAGAGGGGGGTCACATTCACCAGAGCACCAGAGGGAAGGACGAGAAACAATGGTTGGAAACTGATCAAAGAGAGAAGCAACCTGGAATTAAGGAGAAACTTCCTGACAGTGAGGACAATCAACCAGTGGAATAGCTTGCCTCAAGAAATCATGGGCGCTCCATCACTGGAAGTTTTTAAAAAGAGGCTAGACAGTCACTTAACTGAGGTTCTTATGCTTGAGCAGGGGGCTGTACTAGAAGATTTCCAAGGTCCCTTCCAATTCAATTCAATTCAGTTCAATTCAATTCTACTCTACTCTACTCTACTCTACTCTACTCTACTCTACTCTACTCTACTCTACTCCAACACTCTGCTCAAGCAGGAGATCCTATACCCTTCTAGAACTATGGCTGTCCAGTCTCTTCAGTGTCACCTCCAGGGATGCAGCACCTACAACCTCTAAAGGCAAACTATCACACTGGTTAATTGTTCTCCCTGTTAGGAAGTTTCTCCTTAATTCCAGGTTGCTTCTCTCTGTTTCCATCCATTCCTTCTTGTCCTGCCTTCTGGTGCTTTTAGAAAATAGATTGACACCCACCCACCTGCCTCTTCTTTGTGGCAGCCCCTCAAATACTGGAACACTGCCATCATGTCACCCCTAGCCCCTTCTTTTCACTAGACTTGACAAACTCAATTCCTGCAACCGTTCTTCATATGTTTCAGCCTCCAGCCCCCTAATCCTCTTTGTTGCTCTTTTCTGCACTCTTTCCAGAGTCTCTACATCTTTTTTATAATATGGTGAGCAAAACTGGATATAACTGAACATAAACAGCAAGTAATCCGGTAAGAGGAAGAAAAATTGACAAAGAATAAAGAAGTACTTACTGGGTAAGAAAGATATTCTACAAGGTGGGGCTTCTTTGGTGCATTTGTTATGACATTTTAATCTGCAAAAGGGAAAAGATAGATTAGGGACAAACTAAGCTAAATGGTGGACAGAGAAAATACTCCCACTGTTTTTCTCAGGAGAAAGCAGGAGGCACGGGTCAGTGTGTGAAGCTGGGATTGGAAAGACCAAATTCAGCCACAGAACTTGGCTAGGAAGCTTTGTGGGTGTCCAGCTCAATCTCCTGAAGCTGTCTTAGATTGAAATTCCCGTTAACCCCAACTAGCATTGATCAAAGCTCATCCAATGACTTCTGTCATTAAATGGAAATAAGAATGCTTGTTTTTGTGAACCTAAGCCAGCATCCTAACCATTACATTATGTTGGGGTTTTTTTGTTGTTGTTTTTTTTGGAAGCCATGGAAAATATAAGCATCATAATCTAACAGTGCTTTTCAATCTCAGCCAGCCTCCTGGTGACTGGGGAATTCTGCGTGTTGAAATCCACACACCTGTACGGTAAAGATGCTGAGGTTGAGACACCCTGATCCTAAAGTTCTACTTTTAAAAGAGTTCTACTTCAACAGTTCTGATTTACCTTCTTAACCTCATTAGCAGTCTTTCCAGTAACTCATTCAAGTCAGTTTCCCAAAAAAGCATCAATCCTGTAAAAGGGCAACTCAACTCATATGCATCAGCTAAACCAGGGGTAGGCAACCTTGGCTCTTTTATGACTCGTAGACTTCAACTCCCATACGTGTGTGTGTGTGTGTGTGTGTGTGTGTCTGTGTGTCTGTGTGTGACAATAATGACTTTTTTTTTACTTCTTGTAGAGTGCAACTGCATCGTCTCCGCCTTTAGAAATCAACCATCCTAAAATCCCATTTTGCAATGTCTCTTTTTCTTCCCTTGAATGCTCGGGGAAAGTTACACAGAGTACTTTCAGCAGCTCTTGCTTCTAATTGTTATTCTCACCCAGTGATCTTCCCCCCCCCCTTTGACCATTTTAAGTTGCTCCACACAGGCATTTTCCAAAGCAGAGACTTTTATTTGAACTGATTAATCACCACAGTCATTCAGTGATTCATTCACTTTTGACTCTCTTCTGGCAGAAAGGCAAAATCTTATAATTACAGGCCCCAGTCCTTTGCTTTTTACTATTCAGGGCATTGTCGGTCAAAAAAAAAAAGCTTTCATTTTTTCATTCTCTTCCCAGGCTCTCTCATTTAGCAAAATATAAACTTTTGACTAAAGAAGAAACATTGGTTTGGGATTCTCCCCCAAACTCCCATTAATTTGTACACGAGTGAGTGATCTTAGGAACCTGGCTGCCTTATATTTTTCTCTACGATCTCTGCTTACTCAGCAGGTAGGCGTCATTTCGTCACTCGCTGGGCAATCAGCAGCTTTTACACAGCAACTCTTATAATCAGCAGCTATTCAGGGGATGGCTGCGTCTGCTCTAGAGCTGAGTGAGCAGTCTTCAGAATATGCAGCTTCTGTAGTCATTCTCATCTCTTTCTGTTGCTGGCGTTCTCGTTTTGCTTGCGGTATTTTTATAGATTATAATTTTCCATTGCAAGGGGGAATGCCCTTATCACCTGCTTACCTGCAGTGTTTGCATTTTACTCCAAACATCATGCTTTTCTGACACACTTGGCACACCTGAGAGAGCCAGGATTTTGTAGAAAACCTGAAGGAGAGGAAACAGAACACAGCTGTAAAAGGTGGCCCTGAATTAAGCAAAACAATATTATTGGTGAAAGATACACAGGCCAACGACGAGGCCGCATATCAAAATACAGGTAAGTCCTCGACTTACAACAGCTCATTTAGTAACCGTTCAAAATGACATCCCTGGAAAAGTGACTTATGACTGACTTTTTTCCCCCACACTTATGATCGTTGCAGCATCCCCAGGGTCACGTGATCAAAATTTGGACACTTGGCAACTGGCTTTTATTTATGACGGTTGCAGTGTCATGGGGTCAGCTTTTGCGGCTTTCTGACAAGCAAAGTCAATGGGGAAGCCAGATTCACTTAACAGCCGTGTTACTAACTTAACAACTGCAGTGATTCACTTAATAATTGTGGCAGGAAAGGTCATAAAATGGGGCAAACTTCACTTAACTATCTTGTTTAGCCACAGAAATTTTGGGCTCAGTTGTGATCGTAAGTTGAGGACTATCTGCTAAGCTTGTAAGCCGCCCTGAGTCTTCGGAGAAGGGCGGGATATAAATGGAATTAAAATTAAAATAAAAATAAAAATAAATAAATAAATCTGTATTATGTGGCTAAATTCTCTGGGGAATGTTTTGGCTTTATTCCTTCCCTACAGAAGACCTAATATTTTAGAGCAGTCTTGTAAATCCAGAAAATAAAAATACTAGTAGAAAGTGGAGCTCCATGGATGTTATAGAATCAAAGTCAAATCTATCATGTCAGATATATTAGACCGTTCACTGATCAAGAACCAATTTTTTTAAAAAAATTCCATTTATATCCCGCCCTTCTCCGAAGACTCAGGGCGGCTTACAAGCTTAGCAGTAGCCTTCATTCTATGTATATGCCTGCTTATTAGGGCTTTCACACACACCCCAAGCGGCATTATTACAAAGTCAGCTTATTGCCCCCAACAATCTGGGTCCTCATTTTACCTACCTGGGAAGGATGGAAGGCTGAGTCAACCTTGAGCCTGGTGGGATGCGAACCTGCACTAATTGCAGGCAGCTGGTGTTACTTAAGGAGGCATTAGCCCACTGCTCCACCAAGGCTCCAAATGCTGTACAGTAGTTAGGTTTTGGCCTGTACCTTGTATCTGATGTAACCATCTGTGCATGCAAACTGAACAAGTCACCAGGAGCCTATGTAATGCTGCAAGGATTTCTAGGATGCTTCTTCGTATTCTTATACCGGGTACTTTCAGGAAGGACTTTTAATGTCAAACTAACCAATCAGAGCTGTCATTTCCTTCCCTCTTTCCTTAAAAGGAAAACAATAGATGATGAAGGAAGGGAAGAGTCAAAACAGAGGACAACCGTATCTGAAACCATCGCAAAACACCCGAAAACTCCTAATAAGCAGTCTTTCGATGGGAGTTTGTCTCAGCATAACCTGCCTTATTTCAGATTCTTATAGACCAGTGTTTCTCAATTGTGGCAGCTTGAAGATATGTGGACTTGTAACTCCCTGGCTGGGGAATTCTGGGAGTTGAAGTCCACACATCTATAACCACGGTTGAGAAACACTGTTATAGAAGCCTGCCAAGTTTTCTCCACTATTGTTTTTGGGTTGTTGCTGGAGAGAGAGAGGCTTAACAAAAGCATCCATTAAACAAGGGAAGAGTAACGTGAAGTTCCTCATTATGGATAGTATGAGGAGTCCCCTATCAGAAAGCAACCCCCAAATAAATGCCCTTAAATCCACAATGCAAAAAAACAAAACAAAAAACAGAGCAGACTCCTTTGCAACTATTTCTTTTTATTTTTATTTTATTTTATTTATTTATTTATTTTCTTTGCAACTATTTCAAAGTCCCTGAATCTGAGTACTTAATTTTGGTAGAAAGCATCCAAAGCTTTGCTTAGAACAAGAGCAGGCAGGTCGTACTTCGGACTACAGATAGTCCTCGACTTACAACCATTCATTTAGTGACCATTTGAAATTACGATGGCACTGAAAAAAGGGACTTACAACCAGTACTTGCACTTTTGACCACTGAGGCATTCTCACAGTCACTTGGTCAAAACTTGGGCGCTTGGCAACTGGCATGTACTGCAGTGTGCCGGGGGGGGGGGAGAGGGGGACATGTAATTGCCATTTGCCACCTTCCCCGCCAGCTTCCGACAAGCAAAATCAATGGGGAAAGCTGGGTTTGCTTAACGACTGCCTGCTTCACTTTACTGCAGGGGTCTTCAAACCTGGCCCTTTTGTGACTTGTGGACTTCAACTCCCAGCGTGCCTGGCTGAGGAATTCTGGGAGTTGAAGTCCACAAGTCATGAAAGGGCCACATTTGAAGACCCCCTGCTTTACTGCAATAATTCACTTAACAAACCATGACCAAAAAAAGTCATAAAATTGGGCCCAACTCACTTAACAACCACTTTGCTTACCAATGGAAATTCTGGTCCCCATTGTCCTTGCAAGTTGAGGGCTACGTGCGTAACTCTCACGATTCCAGACTATTTCTCATAACAGCTTGGGCGGATGAGTTTTGCAATACAGCATATACCTGGATTAATTAACCCCTCTTCCTTCCCAATTCCGCCCCCCCCCCACATAGCCAAATGAACAAGAAAAGTTGTATAAGCAAAAAATGCCATCAGTCTCTTAAGATGATGGTGCTTGTACAGGTAGGTTTTCTTAGGCGGTTCTGGTTACTTCAAACGTTTCTCCTCCCAGCATATTATGCAACTGAGCTGGGAAATTATTCCAGCCCCACCCAGGTCAGTCAAGGACTTGCAGGTGGTCCAAATCACCATGTGACAGAAGCTGACTGGACCTGCATGTTCAACCTTCCGAGATACTTACCTGTGTGTTACAGACAGACCGATATCTCTTCGTACTGTTTGGGGCGATCCCTGGGGGAAATCTAGGAAAAGGAAGATTTTAAACAGTCGACATATTAATTGACGTCAATGTCTTTTGTCAAATGGCCTGCAAGTCGGGAGGGCCATTGAGGTAGAAGCAAATGCGGCAACTTTTCACAACTCGCCAGAATTTCTGATACAAGTCATCCTCAATTTACAACCATTCGCTTAGAGACCATTGGACGTTACAGTGTCCCTGAAAAAAAGTGATTGCAACCAATCTTCAAATGCGTGACCATCGCAGCATCCCATGGTCACCTTTATCGAAATTCAGGAGCTGGGCAATCAGCATGGATTTATGATGGTCACAAAATCTCAGGGTCACCTGATTGCCATGTGTGACTTTCCCTGCCGACTTCTGACAAGCGAAGGCAATGAGGGAAGCCAGATTTGCTTAACGACCAGGTGGTTCATGTCAAGGTATTGGTTTAACAGCTAACCAGCTTATGTGATGTAAGGTGTAGAATGTAATGTAATGATGGGAATGACTCAGCAGGGTCTGTGTCTCTTTAAGAGCCTTTGTATAAAGCAGGGGTCTTCAAACTTGGCCCTTTTATGACTTGTGGGATTGAACTCCCAGAATTCCTCAGCCAGGCATGCTGGCTGAAAAATTCTGGGAGTCTAAGGCCACGTCATAAAAGGGCCAAGTTTGAAGACCCTCTGGTATAAAGGGAAGGCTCTGCTGATGTGTTCTCTCTCTTTTCCATTTCCTGCTGTAATTGTGGTTTGTAGGATCCTGCTGTATTACATGTGTATGTATATTGTTACTGGTGTACGATATTGTAGATAGTGTAAGATAAACCACCGTTTAATACAAACCACTGTTTACTGTGTTTACTCCTGGATTATCTCAGCGCAATAACAACTGCAATGATTTGCTTAACAACTGTGGGGAAAAAGGTTGTAAAATCAGGTGTGTGTGGGGGTGTCATTTAACCGCCTTGTTTAGCAATGAAAATCCTGGTCCCACTTGTGGTCGTAAGTCGAGGACTACCTGTATACTGTATGTCAATTAACTTTCTACCCAGGAAGTAGAGGTGGGCCAGAAGGGGATGGGGACAGAACCCTTTGAGGGACAGGGAACTGGAGGTTTTAAGTTATGAAGTGGGTGCCTTAAGCTTTGCAAGGTTTATAACACCATTTTGTGTTGGGACAAATCCTGGGAATTGAAGGCTATCCATCTTAATTAAACTTTACAGAATTGAGGGAAACTGCTAAAAAGTTTCTAGCAGATTTTTTTTTCCTTCACAACTCTAGGTGGCACCAAATTCTCATTTCTCAATCTCTTCTGGTACTGTATGTCTATTTCTCAATAGAATTTTCTTTGTTTTTTTAAAAAAAAATACTTTTTTTTCCCCAACAGTGGTGGAGGGGATTGCCAGCCCAGTCAGTTGCTGGAAATCTGAGAGTAGCTAGCTCATTTTCCATAAATCCATCAGATTGTTTCAAATAACAAGTGCTTCCACAAGCAGAAGCAACAGGTCATCTTAGATTAAAATAAAATGAAAGAATAACAATTTTGAAAGGGACCTTGTTTCTAATCCAACCGACTGCTCCAGGATATTATGTACCATTTCAGACAAATGGCTGTCCAGTCTCTTTTTGAAATTCCAATAATAGAGCACCCACAACTTCTGGAGGCAAGCCGTTCCATGGCTCACTGTTCTTACTGTCAAGAAATTTCTCCTTAATTCTAGGTGGCTTCTCTCCTTGATGTGTTTCCATCCATTGCTTCTTCTCCTGCCTTCAGGCACTTTGGAGAATAGCTTGACTCCCTCTTCTTTGTAGCAACATCTGAGATATAGGAACACTGCTATCATGTCTCCCCTAGGCTTTCTCTTCATTAAACTAGACATACCCAATTCAAGCAACCGTTCCTTGTATGTTTTAGCCTCCAGCCCCCTAATCATCTTTGTTGCTCTTCTCTGTACCCTTTCTAGAGTCTCGACATCTTTTTTACATCGTGGTGACCAAAACTGGATGCAGTATTCCAGGTGTGGCCTTACCAAGGCATTGTAAAGTGGTATTAACATTTCACGTGATCTTGATTCTATCCCTCTGTTAATGCAGCCTAGCACTGTGTTGGCTTCTTGGGGGGCTGACGACTACAATCAATTTCAGAGGCAACCTTTGTACTTTCCAATCATTTTTTTTTTGCAGATCTCCCTTTTCATTTTATAGCCAGCACAATCAAGCTGAGGCAGGAGAATTCACAGGACGTTCACGAGTGGAATAATAAAAAAAGGCTTTACAGTGAATGAATATATTTGGAATTTGTAATGTCATGAGATGAACTGCAAAGTTTTGGAAAACTGTCTATATTTATCTTCAATGTGGTGTACGATTGGTATGCAAAATACAGGAAGTCTTCGACTTACGAGCACAATTGAGCCCAGAATTTCCGTTGCTAAGCGAGACAGTTGTTAATTGAGTTTTGCTCCGTTTTATGACCTTTCTTGCCACAGTTGTTGGGTGAATCACTGCAGTTGTTAAATTAGTAACATGGTTGTTAAGTGAATCTGCCTTCCCCATTGACTTTGCTTGCCAGAAGGTCACAAAAGCGGATCACATGATCCCGGGACTCTGCTACAGTCATAAATATGAGCCAGATACCAAGCATGCAAATTTTGATCACATGAACATGGGGATGCTGCAATGGTGGTAAGTGTGAAAAACGGTTGTAAATAACTTTTTTCAATGCTGTTGTAACTTCAAATGGTCACTGAATGAATGAATGGTTGGAAGTCAAGGATTACCTGTAGTCGTATTTCCAAATGAGGACAAAACTATAATGATCATCTGATAATCAACAGAAATTCCTAAAATTATCCTTTAGCCTAAAAGGAAGATCTGCATCAGTCTAAAAGGTAGGAGAGAAATCTGATCTGAATATTAATACACTTGCAGAAATAAAATATAGAAGTACTGTAGTTGCCCCAATTTCAATAGAACCAGAATACAGGTAGTTCTCATCTTATGACCAATTCCTTAGCGGTCATTCAACATTACAACAGACCTACGTGGTGGTTATTTATGACCCCCCCCCAGCAATCACATGATTGAATTTTGAGCGCTCAGCAACCAGGCTGCATTTTTGGTGTTTTATGATGGTTTTGCTGAAAACTTGGCATTTGCCATTGCAAAAAAGGTCATAAAATCAGGTTGGTCACAAAACCAATCGGTGACTGTCACAATTGTTTGTACTTCCTTAGTTGCAGGAGAGAAGCTCTACTCTAGTCAAGTGAAACCAGCAGGATTCTCCAGGAATGTCAACATGCTCTAGTAGAATACAGGTGGTCCTCAACTTATGACCAAACATTTGAGCCAAACATTTCTGTTACTAAGTGAGACAATTGTTCAGTAAATTTTGTCCCATTTTATGACTTTTTACCACCATTGTTGAGTGAATCACTGCAATTGTCAAATTAGTGACACGGTTGTTAAGTGCATCTGGCTTCCCCATTGACTTTGCTTGTCAGAAGCAAAAAGGGAATCACATGTCCCAGGGACACTGCAACCGTCATAAATGTGACTCAGTTGCCAAGCATCCAAATTTTGATCAGGTGACCCTGGGGATGCTGCAACAGTCATAACCATGAAAACCGGTCATAACTCACTTTTTTCAGGGCTGCTGTAACTTCAAACAGTCATTAAACAAATTGTTGTGAGTTGAGGACTACCTGTATTGACTCCCTATCAGAAACATGTCCCACAGATTCATTCCCAGACTGAATGATTGGTTATGTATCGTCAAGTTTGTTTGGACTCTCAGCAAGACAGACAGATTTTCTGCATTAAGATCTGTCCCTAACCCAATCTTTCAAATCTTCAAACAGCTCAATCTCAGATTTTATTCCTAGTGTTTTCCCACAAATTCAGGGTCTGCATTCTTCGGATTAGCCAGGTGTTGATCCATTGGTTCTAACAGGAATTGACAAACTGGCTAGTCAACTTACAACAATTTGTTTAATGACTGTTTGAAGTTACAGTGGCCCTGAAAAAAGAGTGGGTTATGACAATTTTTCACGCTTACGACCACTGCAGCATCCCCATGGTCATATGATCAAAATTCAGATGCTTGGCAACTGACCCATGTTTATGACGGTTGCAATGTCCTGGGGTCATGCGATTGCTTTTTGTGACCTTCTGACAAGCAAAATCAATGGGGAAACCAGATTCACTTAACAGCCGTGTGTTACTAACTTAACAACTGCAGTGATTCATTTACCCAGTATGGCAAGAATAGTTGTCAACTGGGGCCAAGCTCACTTAACAAGTTTCTCACTTAGCAGCAGAAATTTTGGGCTGAATTCTGATCATAAGTCGAGGGCTACCTGTAACAGAATAAAAGAGTTGGAAGGGACTTTGGAGGTCTTCTAATCCAACCCCCTGCTCAGGCAGGAAACCATTTCAGACAAATGGCTGTCCAGTCGCTTCTTAAAAACCTCCAGTGATGAAGCACCCACAACTTCTGGAGGCAAGTCGTTCCATTTATTAATTGTTCTAACTGTCAGGAAATTTCTCCTGACCCTGACGTCATGGGCTGAGAGTGTGTGAGTGGACCAAAGTCACCCATGTGGTTTTCACGCCAAAGGCAAAACTTGCAAATGGCTGTAAACGTGGCCTGATTGTTGAGCTCCTGACGTGCAGGAGCAGGTGGGGTGAGTCATGTCGGAACTTCAAATCCAAGTTGTAAGTATCCCCAGATAGGTCTGTCAGAACAGTTGCTAAGCAACAGGTCGTAAGTTGAGGACTAACCGCGTAAACCAGCACATAACGAACGAATTCCCATCGCCCAGTACGCTCACACAGAGAAGGCCTCCTCAGGGTACCGTCGGCTAGACAATGTCGGCTGGCGAACCCCAGGGGAAGGGCCTTCTCTGTGGGAGCGCCAGTCCTATGGAATCAGCTCACCCCTGAGCTTCGGATGGCCCAAGATCTCCAGTCCTTTCGCCGCGGCCTCAAAACACTCCTTTTCCACCTGGCTGACCTGGACTGACAGGCATTTTAATTATGTTTACAATTTTTAATTTATTTTTAATTTTTAATTTTAATTTATTGCACAGAGGACTTTAATTTTAATTTTATCTTAATTTTTGTACTTATTATATGTTATTGTTGTTAGCCGCCTTGAGTCCTTCGGGAGATAGGGCGGGATATAAATCCCATAAATAAATAAATAAATAAATAAATAAAATAACAATTCTCAACCAGGAGCCCCAGCAAGATTTTTTTTTAAATAGATTTTTTTCTAACATTCCCATCAGACCAGCTCTTTAGCGCCTCCTGTCTGTTGGTATTGCTGTGGCAGCTGGGAAAGCCCATTCGGGCAAACCTCTCACATCTCTGCACAAGATATGATGCTTATAATAAACTAACAGTGTGCCAACCTGGTGGAATCTTATAATTATCAGCAAGCAGAATGACCGTTTTTTACTCAGTGAAATGAAGAGGGGAAAAGCTGTGGGGGGAAACTCTTATAAAATGGAGCAGATCCTGGATGCCAGGCAAAGCAGCAGCTTTGCAGATGGACTGTCAAATATTTTATTTCTTTTTTTTAACCTCTCCTTCTTTTGTATCAGTGTTTCTCAACCTTGGGGAAGAATAGTAATAGTAATAGTAATAGTAATAGTAATAGTAATAGTAATAGTAATAGTAATAGTAATAGTAATAGTAATAGGAAAGGGAATAGAATAGAATAGAATAGAATAGAATAGAATAGAATAGAATAGAATAGAATAGAATAGAATAGAATAGAATAGAATAGAATAGAATAGAATAGAATAGAATAGAATAGAATAGAATTCTTTATTCGCCAAGTGTGACTGGACACACACAAGGAATTTGTCTCCAGTGCATAAGCTCTCAGTGTACATACAAACAACAAGTGATAATTCATGATTATTATCATCATAAAATACATTCATCATAAATATAAATAAATGAACAAAGATGTGGATTCAACTTCCAGAATTCCACAGTCAGCCATACTGGCTAGGAAAGTCTGGGAACTGAGCTCCACATCTTAACGTTCCCAAGGTTGAGCAAGACCTCTTTATATAGTTCCTTCATTTCTTCAGCCACCAAAAACAGCATTTCTTACTACATAATCGCTATCAGACCCAACTGCCAAAAACACAGCGAATCCACACCTCAATCTCATTATGAAGCATTTCAAAGCTTTGAACCGTAAAATCATAAGCTCAAAACCACAGATGTATGTGAAATTAGCCTTCTTTGTATTTATATGACTAGGAGCAGAACTAGGAGCCCTTAGGTGACAAAATTGTGCTTTCAGATATATGCATTGCATGTTCCTGCATTAGCAATTTTAATACCTAAAGCAGACATGTCAAACACAAGGCCCGGGGGCCGGATCCGGCCCGCGAAGTGGTTTCATGTGGCCCGCAAAGCCATCCTGGAAACAGTGAGGGAACGGCCCCCACTGCCTTGGCCCTGGCCCAGAGACCCTCCTTCTGCCAGAGACCCTCAGATCTGTCCCACTCCTGCCCAGGCCCCCATAGGCACCCTTGAGGCGAACGATGTAGAGCTGGCCACGCCTACCCAGTAGGCCATACGCACTCTAGCCACGCCCACCCAGTAGGCCACGCCCACCCTGGCCACACCCACCTGGCCCCCTGAGGGCAACCGCAATGCTGATGCGGCCCTCAATGAAATTGAGTTTGACACCCCTGACCTAAAGGCTCAGTTTACATTCATAATCATAATCATAACAGTAAAGTTGGAAGGGACCTTGGAGGTCTTCAAGTCCGTCCCTCTGCTCAGGCAGGAAACCCTATACCATTTCAGGCAAATGGCTGTCCAGTCTCTTCTTAAAAACCTCCAGTGTTGGAGCATTCACCGCTTCTGGAGGCAGGTTGTTCCACTGGTTAATTGTTCTAACTGTCAGGAAATTTCTCCTTAGTTCTAGGTTGCTTCTCTCCTTGACTAGTTTCCATCCGTTGCTTCTTGTCCTGCTTTCAGGTGCTTTGGAGAATAGCTTGACTCCCTCTTCTTTGTGGCAGACCCTGAGATATTGAAACACTGCTATCATGTCACCCCTCGTCCTTTTCTTCATTAAACTACACATACCCAATTCCAGCAGCCGTTCCTTATATGTTTTAGCCTCCAGACCTGTAATCATCTTTGTTGCTCTTCTCTGTACTCTTTCCAGAGTCTCAGCATCTTTTTTTATATCGTGGTGACCAAAACTGGATGCAGTATTCCAGGTGTGGCCTTACCAAGGCATTGTAAAGTGGTATTAATACTTCACATGATCTTGATTCTATCCCTCTGTTAATGCAGCCTAGCACTGTGTTGGCTTTCTTGGCAGCTGCAGCACACTGCTGGCTCATATTGAAGTGATTGTCCACTAGGACTCCAAGATCCCTCCTGCTATGGGGACCCTAAAGTGGCCTGGACTTTTTCTTGAAGACTGTACTTTCTATATAAGATTAAGCAGGGATAGGGAGATTTGAACTCTTGACAAGCCAAACCCTAATCTTAGCTAGAGGAATGCAACAGTAGATGCAGCATGAAAAACAAGAAGCTAGCTCTCAGGCAAATGCATGCAATGTCCTCAGGCTTGATATTTCGGGAATGCTACTGTTTTCAAATGGGTGTTCCTCCTCTTCAGGTAGGATCCCTAAGTAGGTTGGTAGGAATAACAGAATTGGAAGGGACCCTGAGGGTCTTCTAGTCCAACACCCTGCTCAAGCAAGAAACCTTATACCATTTCAGAAAAATGGTTGTCCAATCTTTTCTTAAAAACCTCCAGTGTTGGAGTACCCACATTTTTTGGAAGCAAGCCGATGATGATGATGATAATGATGATGATATTATTATTATTATTATTATTATTATTATTATTAATAATAATAATAATAATAATAATAATAATAATAATAATAATAATAATAATAATAATAATAATAATAATAATAATAATAATAATAATCTCACAGGAAATTTCTCCTTAGTTCTAGGTTGGTTCTCTCCTTCATTAATTTCCACCCATTGCTTCCTCTCCTGTTCTCAGGTGCTTTGGAGAAAAGGTTGACCCCCCCCTCCTTTTTGTGGCAACAGGAATGGTTATTAGTGGTAGATGCTGGCTGCCTTGACACAAAATACTAACTTTGGTTTAGCCACGGTTTATTAAATCCACCATAATGGGCAGGGTTCAATCGATATGCTATAATTCACAAACCATGGTTTACAAACTACAATAGCCGCTTCAGACAGTATGCTATAATATAAGGAAGCAAACTGCATTAATGCTTAGCCTGTATACATAGCCTTGCAGATGCTGCTGAACTACTATTTCCAGAAGCTTCAGCCACAGCCCTGGATTAACCATTAAGCAAAATAAGACTCTGTTTAGGGCATTAAGGAAAGGGGGGGCACCCCAGAGTTATTTACTTATTAAACACATTTGCATAATCGCCCAACTCATGCATGGTAACTCTGGGCAGCTTACCACATTAAAATTCCACAATGTGAAAAACCTATAAACTACCCAACCCCATTTTGATATAATCTAATATTCTAAGATAAAGGTAACAATATCTAGCTGACTTTTGCTGATTTTGAAGAATTAAGCAAGGTCAGAACTATTTGGTAATTGGAAAAGAGACCAACCCCCAAATCCCAGAAGTGTGTACTAAATTCAGGTTTTTTAAAAAAAAAATGGAAAAAGCCATTGGCAAACCACACCCATATTCTTGCTAAGAAAACTGGCAGTTTCTATGTTATCAGTTATCAGGGTTGAGGTAACTTTAGCTGTCAGCATCATTCTCAAGGATGTGGCATTCAAACTCTTTTTTTCTCTTGATCAATCAGCAAGATATTTAGGGTGTAAGATGGCGGACGTGCGGGCGGATCTGTTCGAGTGAGCTCTGCAAGTCTTAGAAAAATAGGTGTCCTAGGAGCCCCCCAGGGGTGTTTACACCCTCTGGGTTGGGGGGATAGTGAGCGCAATAGTTTAGGCAGCTGAAGGATGAAGGTTTTGGACTCCGTTAGCTGCCAGCCCTACCCTTTTTTCAACTGGATGTTGGGGGCGCCTACCTGCTCCCTCGGGCGTTTTTCGGGCCGTTTTCGCGGGCCTGGTGGTTGCGGCGGCCGGCGGCTTCGGCGGCGGCGTCCTCGGCGATGGCGGACCCGGCGTTCACGGGAGGTCCCTGGCTGCTGGCGGCCTTGGTGGCCTTGGCGGAGGCGTTTCGGGCCGTTCCGGGCCGCTTCTGTGGCCGGATTGGTCTTTCGCGGCTTTCCCTCGGCTGTGGCGGCGGCGGCGTTGCTGGTTCGTTCCGGGGACGACGGGGACGGCGTCGGCGGCGGCGGCGTTCTCCGGGGCCGTTCTGGGCCCGCCTTTCCATCGGCCATTTGCTGGGTGTCCTCGGCGGTTGCGGAGCCGGCCTTCGGATGGTCCCTCGCTTCTGGCGGCTTCGGTGGAGGCGTTTCGGGCCGTTCGGGCCGCTTCTGTGGTCGGCCTGGTCTCCCTCGGCTGTGGCGGCGGCGGCGTTCCTGGCTCGCTTGGATGGCGACGGGGATGGCGGCGGCGGCGGCGTTGTGCCGGGGCCGCTTTAGGCCTCCCTTTCCATCGAATGTTTACTCTCGGCTCCATCAGCGTCCTGGCGGCGGCAGCAATGGCGGTGGCGTCTGCAGCAATGCTCCGGTGGTGGCGGTCGCCCTGGCGGCTCAGCGGCGACGCTGTAATCAACTTATTGTTTCCTCTGCTTGCTTTGTTCCTTCTGGATGGCCTGGTACTCCTACTGCTGTTGGTGGCCCCGAGGGTTCCTGGGCTAGCCGGTTAATGCCGGTGGATCCCAGTGGAGCCCAGTGGTCCCTTGAAAGATTTATGTTTCCCGTGACACCAGTTGTGACTCTGGTTGGTGCCATTGGATTTGTGGACCTAAAAGAATTAGATAACTTGGAAGACCCCAATGACTGCAGAATTGGCCATGATAAACTTTTTCGAAGGACAGAGCAGCGAAGGATTTGGCCACCTAGTAGTTCAGACTTTGATGATGTACTATATTATTTTATCCCTGCCTTGGACTGTTCTCTATTGCCATTCACATATCGGCCCCAAAGGATTCAGAGTTCCCTGGGTACTGGCCACAGTGAGAGGGTGGCCTGAACTTACATCTGCTGCCCCTAGAGGTGAGAGCTCTAGGGGACATGCTGTACCCAGGATGGATATTTCGGACTATTCCCCCCTGGTATAGGCTTTCCAACTGTCGTGAGAGGGCGGTGGTTGGCCTATCTTGGGGGACACCCAGCTGAGTGGCAGTGGCTGGGTGGAGGCTCGGGACATCTACTTGTTCTCTGTTTGGTTCCTCCTTAAATCAATTGATTATGGACTGCCTATATCTGGACTGCTTTATGCCTTGTTTGAGGTACTCCTCTACAGACTTGCTCGCCCTCAGGGGTGCTCCCCCCTCCTGGAGGCGGCCCGCCTTTCCGGCCGAGTATAATCTCGAGGAAGGTCCCATTTATTGGGATCCTGAGAGATGGCCGGGCACGGTTACGGACCTCCGACGTAGACCCAACAGGAGGTCTTTGATTTGTTTTTTGTCAAAATTTTTTTGGGGGTTAGGGAGGAGGAAGGGTTCTTTTCTTGGTTGTTTGGACGAGGGGGGCAGTCCATCTACCGTTGTTCAGGCTAGTGCTGAGGCTGATCGCGATGGGGAGGAGCGGGGGTTGGCTGCTTCTGGGGCTCCAGGGCCAGTCGTGGGATTGCCTATTCCCACGACGATAGGGAATGGCAGCAGGTGTAGGAACAGAGGGCCGTATCGGTCTCAGGGAAGGCCTCTCCGCTGCTTACAAGCGGTGAGGCACTCCGACCCTCTGGTTCCGCCCCGAGGTCCCGGGAGTGAGGATGTGCAGCCTCCTGAGCTCCGGCTGGTGTATTTGAATGCCAGGTCGGTCGTTAATAAGGCTCCTCTCGTTCGAGACTTGGTCGAGGGTGAGCAGGCTGACCTGGCTTGCATCTCGGAGACCTGGTTGGGCCCAGAGGGCGGTGTTCCTCTGGTTGATCTTTGCCCACCAGGTTTCCGGGTGCTGCACCGGCCTCGGGCTCAGGGTAGGGGTGGGGGAGTGGCTGTTGTTGTGAGGGAGACCTTGTGTCCGCGGGAGGCCACCGTTTCCCAGACAGTCGGGTGTGAGTCTCTCTTTTTGAGATGCGGCCCTGGTGCGCAGTTGGGCTTGCTGCTGGTGTACCTTTCGCCTAGTCACGCAGCAGCAGCCCTGCCTGAGCTGCTTGATGTCCTCTCGGGGCTGGTGGTTGAGTTCCCGAAACTTATAGTTTTGGGGGACTTCAACCTACCATCGCTGGGAGGATCATCTGAGTTAGCTCGGGAGTTCATGGCTTCCATGGCGGCCATGGACCTGACGCAAGTAATTACGGGACCGACTCATGAAGGAGGCCACACCCTTGACCTTGTTTTCTTGTCTGGACGGTGGTTAGATGATCTTGGTGGGGGCTCTCCAATTATTATGCCCCTGTCATGGACCGATCATCATCTCCTGCGGCTGGTCTTCCGTTTTGCCACCCCCCGCCGTGGGTGTTTGGAACCACTCAAATGGTACCGCCCCAGACGCTTAATGGATCCCCAAAGGTTCCAGGCGGCGCTGGGGTCCCCACCTGCCTCCCTCACTCACAGCTCGGCCGAGACCCTAGTGGAGGCCTGGGAAAGGACGGCCACTGAGGCCCTTGACCGAGTTGTACCCTTGCGGCCCCTGACCCGGTGCAGATCCCGTCGGGCTCCATGGTTTTCTGCGGAGCTCCGGGAGATGAAGCGTCGGAGACGGGGCCTAGAGAGCGGTTGGAGGTCCACCCGATCTGAACCCGACCGATTGCGACTAAGAGCCTATATTAGGTCTTATCTCGCTGCAATTAGGGAGGCGAGGTCTAACCACTTCGCCACCCTTATTGCGTCCGCAGATAATCGCCCGGCCGCCCTGTTTAGGGTGACTCGCTCCCTCCTAAATCAGGAGGTGAGGGAGGATCCCTTGCAGGGACGTGCCGAGGAGTTTAACCAACATCTGTCGGACAAAATCGCTCGGATTCGGACCGGTTTGGACTCTGACTGGGCAGAGTCTGACGATCAGGACACGGGTGGTCTTGTCGATACCATCTGGGAGGAGTTTGATTCTGTAACTCCGGAGGAAGTGGACAGGATCATGGGGAGGCTGAGCGCCACCACATGTTTACTGGACCCGTGCCCTTCCTGGCTGGTTTATGCAGCCCGGGAGAGGACACGCAGCTGGTTCCAGGCAGTTATATCGGCCTCTTTGAGTGAGGGTATCTTCCCCGCCGTCTTGAAGGAGGCGGTGGTGAGGCCTCTCCTCAAGAAGCCTGTCCTGGACCCGGCTGTATTGAACAACTTTCGTCCTGTCTCCAACCTTCGCTTTCTTGCGAAGGTTGTTGAGAGTGTGGTGGCGCATCAGCTCCCTTTGGTCCTGGATGAAGCGGATTATCTAGACCCGTACCAATCGGGTTTCAGGCCCGGGTACAGCACGGAGACGGCATTGGTCGCGCTGGTGAATGATCTCTGGAGGGCTCGGGACAGGGGGCATTCCTCTGTCCTAGTCCTATTAGACCTCTCGGCGGCTTTCGATACCATCGACCATGGTATCTTGCTGCGGCGTCTCAGGGGATTGGGAGTGGGAGGCACAGTTTTACAGTGGTTCTCCTCCTATCTCTTGGGACGTTCGCAGTCGGTGTTGGCAGGGGGGCAGAGGTCGACCGCGAGGTCTCTCATTTGTGGAGTTCCTCAGGGGTCGGTCCTCTCGCCTCTCCTGTTCAACATCTACATGAAGCCGCTGGGTGAGATCATTCGTGGCTTTGGAGTTGGGTATCATCAGTACGCTGATGATACCCAACTTTTCTTTTCGACCCCAAACCACCCCAGTGATGCCCTCAACGTGATGTCCCGTTGCCTGGAGGCGGTTCGGGTCTGGATGGGGAGGAACAGACTCCAACTCAACCCCGACAAGACTGAGTGGCTTTGCATACCTTCGTCCCGGGTTTATTCGGACATTCCACCTCTAGTTATGGGGGGTGAACTATTACCCCCCGTAGATAGGGCTCGCAACTTGGGGGTCCTCCTAGATTCACGGCTCACTTTGGAAGACCATATAGGAGCCGTGACTAGGGGGGCCTTCGCACAGGTTCGCCTGGTGCGTCAGTTGCGGCCCTATCTTAGCCGGGACGATTTATGCACGGTCACTCATGCGCTCGTGTCCTCTCGTCTGGACTACTGCAACGCTCTCTACATGGGGCTGCCCTTGAGGACTACTCGGAAGCTCCAACTGGTACAGAATGCAGCCGCGAGAGTGGTGTTGGGAGCCTCCCGATACTCCCACGTTACGCCTCTGCTCCGTGAGCTGCATTGGTTGCCAGTTGTCTTCCGGGTGAGATTCAAGGTACTGGTAACGGTATTTAAAGCACTCCATGGCATGGGGCCGGAGTACCTCAGGGAACATCTGCTGCCGGCATCAAGCTCCCTGCGCCCTGTGCGTTCCCACAGAGAGGGCCTCCTCAGGGTGCCACCGATCAGAGAATGCCGATTGGTGGCCCCCAGGGGGAGATCCTTCTCTGTGGGCGCTCCGGAGCTGTGGAATCAGCTACCGGTTGAGCTCCGGATGGCGCCCGATCTTCGCTCCTTTCGTCGCGATCTCAAGACATTTCTGTTTGTACAAGCCGGCCTAGCCTGAGGGGGAGTGTTGGGGTTATTTTATTTTTCGTTTTTTAACTTTTCTGGGGGTTTTTAGTGTTGTATTTATATTGTTTTTAACTAGGGCAATTTGTTTAATCTTATTTTAATGTTTGTATTCGCTATTTTATTCTGCCCTGTGAACCGCCCTGAGTCCTCAGGGAGAAGGGCGGTATATAAATGTTATTAAATTAAATTAAATTAAATTAAATCTCTTTGATCCCTCTGTTCTCAAATTCTTTAAAAACTTGAGTTGTGGCATTCTTGGTGTTAGTCTCTGAGCTTGGCTGTTTGCTTGTAGATGTTTCAGGATCCAACTAGATCAGACATGTCAAACACAAGGCCCGGGGGCCGGATCCGGCCCGTGAAGTGGTTTCATGCGGCCCCCGAAGCCATCCTGGAAACAGTGAGGGAACGGCCCCCACTGCCTTGGCCCTGGCCCAGAGACCCTCCTTCTGCCAGAGACCCTCAGATCTGTCCCACTCCTGCCCAGGCCCCCATAGGCACCCTTGAGGCGAACGATGTAGAGCTGGCCACGCCCACCCAGTAGGCCATATGCACTCTAGCCACGCCCACCCAGTAGGCCACGCCCCCCCCGAGGGCAACCGCAATGCTGATGCAGCCCTCAATGAAATTGAGTTTGACACCCCTGAACTAGATAATATCTACGCTCCCTCACGCTGATGATGTAACCTGGTTGGATCGTGAACCCTCCGCAAGCAAACAACCAAGTTCAGAGAGCATCAAAAACACCACAGTTCAACCCTGAGCTACAGATTTCTACTGAAAAACTTGAGTCAGAAGTAGGGGTACCTGAAGATTTGTCAGGCAGAAATGGAGTGAATATCCCCACTGCTACAGCGGGTAGAACATAACCCTTATTTTCCAGAAACACAGTTTTAGGAGAAACTTCCTAAAATCAAAAACTACTTGGTAGCTGATTAAGTACAGCAGGGGTCCCCAACTTGTGGGCCTCATCCCAGTAGTGGGCCATGGCCTGCTGGCCACTGGGCTGCGGGACAGGCTGGCCAGTGTGCACATGTGTGCACGCACACCCCCTCACTTGTGCCAGCGCTGCGGGGCACAAAAATGGGTCGCCGCTGTGCCTCAGGGTGCAAAAACGGGATGCTGCCACGCCTCAGGGTGTGAAAATGGGCCGCCACCACGCTGCAAGGTGCAAAAATGGATGCCGCCACACTGCGGGGTGCAAAAATGGGCCGCTGTCACACTGCAAGGCGTAAAAATGGATGCTGCTGGCAGAAACAGGCCACTGCCACACCATGGGGCACAAAAACTGGTCGCCGCTGCTCTGCAAGGCACAAAAAGAACCGCCACCATGCCATGGGGCACAGAAACAAGGCGCTGCGCCAGGCAAGAATGGAGCAGGGCTAGTGACTATCACACGGGTGCTAGGCATGCCCCGTTTGTGGCATGTGAGTGCTCGCGGCCTCCGTGAGCATGCGTATGCACGCATGTAAAATGTTTCCCCCTCCCTTTTCCTCCAGTCCGCCAACTGACAATGGCCCTTGACTTACAACAGTTCATTTAGTAACCATTTAAGTTACAACAACACTGAAAAAAGTGACTTATGACCGTTTTTCACACCTATGACCATTGCAGCATCAAAATTTGGATGCTTGGCAACTGACTCATTTTTATGATGTTTGCAGTGTCCCAGGACCATGTGATCCCCTTCTGCGACCTTCTGACGAGCAAAGTCAATGGGGAAGCCAGATTGACTTAACAACTGTGGCATGATAGGTTGTAAAACTCAGGAAAAATGTCTCACTTAGCAACAGGAATTTTTGGCTCAATTGTGGTCATAAGTCGAAGACTACCCGTATTTAGAGTTTTGAAAAATGCCCACTGTGCTTAGAAAGAGGAATTGCTAAAGATCACTGTAAACAGCACAAAAGAAATGAATCCTGTTGGGCTACCCAGTGCACCAAGCAACGTGCAAAATGACTGTACTCCATCCATGGGTCCGATCTGAAATTCTCTTCCTCTCAAAAATGCACTTTGAAAACAATTTCCCTTTTATCAGCTTGAAAGAGAAGCCTTAGGGGAAAAATAAGACACAAGAGAATGCCTCTACTCCTCTCCAAATTTAGTCAAGCTTGAGTAGATAATCATCTGGTAGGAACATTGTAACTGGGTCATTCAGTGTAAAGCAGGGGTCTCCAACCTTTCCAGCTTTGTGGACTGGCGGGGGTGGGGTGGGGGGGGTGAGAGGAGATGGTTCTGTGCAAGCAGCGGGTGCAGAGATGGAGCATCGATCACGAGCGCAAGACAAATCTGGGAGCCCTCCAAATGAGTGGTCTTCAATTCCCAGAATTCTCAGCAACAGCTAGCCTAGTTGACGAATTCGGAGAGTTCCAAGTCCATATAGTCTTATTTAATTCTATTTTAAAGTGTACTTATTGTATTGTTTTAACTCGCCCTGTAAACCGCCCTGAGTCCTTCGGGAATAGGGCGGTATATAAAATCAATTAAATAAATTAATTAATAAATATACTTCGTAGGGGGCCAAGATGGTATAAGGTATGGGAAGGCAACTGCCAAAATTTAAGAGAAGGACCGTCAACATTCCAATTTAAACCCCAAAGGGCCAAAAAGGTAAATTAAACCTCAGTGCAAACTTGCTGTGGCAAACTTCATAGACGTTCCATAGTTTGGATACATTCCCTCTAGAGATCTGTGTTTTTCAAACTCGGCAACTTTTAAGATGTGTGGGCTTCAACCCCTAGAATTTCCGACCTGGTAAGTTGGCTAGGACGCTGAGCTTGTCGATCAGAAGGTCAGCAGTTTGGCGGGTCGAATCCTGAGTGCCGCGTAACAGAGTGAGCGCCTGTTACTCGTCCCAGCTTCTGCCAACCTAGCAGTTCGAAAGCACGTAAAAATGCAAGTAGAAAAATAGGGACCACTACGGTGGGAAGGTAACAGCGTTCCGTGTGCCTTTGGCGTCTAGTCATGCTGGCCACATGACCACGGAGACGTCCTCGGACAAACGCTGGCTCTTTGGCTTTGAAACGGAGATGAGCACCGGCCCCTAGAGTTGGAAACAACTAGCACACATGTGCGGGGGAACCTTTACCTTTTTAAGTTGGCTAGAGAATTCTGGGAATTGAAGTTCACACACCTTAAAAATTGCCAGTTTGAAAAACACTGCTCTAGACATTCCCCAAAGATGAGAAGAAAAATAAAGCGACAAAGCAAAAAAAAAAATAGTTCCAGTCCTGTTGATTTCTCTGAGATTGAGGTACATACCCCCTTCAGCCTTCTGAAAAAAGCAATTAGTAATCTGCCAGAATTTGAAAGATGCCCCCTACTCCAAATAAGGTATGGTGGACCCCGTACGGGCAGCATCTGGGCTAGCTGCAGATCCCTAGTCAGACTCCTGAGCATTTCACTGTTAGAAATAAAGGGATGGGTGTACACAGGTGGTCCTTGACTTACAACCATTTGTTTAGTGACTGTTCAAAGTTGCAACAGCGCTGCAAAAAAGTGACTTATGTCCAGTCCCCACACAACCATCATACCATCCCCCAAAGTCATGTCATGAAAATGTGGGTGTTTGGCAACAGACACGTATTTACGACATTTGTAGCATCCCAGGGTTTGCAATCTTCCCAGCCACCTTCCAACAAGCAAAGTCAATGGGGAAAGCCTGATTTTCTGAACAAGCACATGATTCAGTTAATAAGCGCAGTCATTTGCTCAACACCCATGGTGAAAAAAGGTCATAAACTCAGATGTGACTCACTTAACGATCGCCTTGCTTAGTAACCAAAATGGTGGGCTCAGTTGTGGTCATAAGTTGAGTACTACTGTGTCTTGACTCTCCAAATATTAATACGCATATTTTCAAATACAAATTTCTTGGCTAGATTAATCAAAATAAAAGCCAAGTTAACAAAACACAATTCCCATCCTCAGACTCGCCCAAGCAAATAAACCAAGGCACGTGTGGTTTTATATTATGGCCTGGTTCACACAACATATTAGATTCCCACAATATGCTACATCACGAAGAACCCAACACCATCTTGGAGAGATTCAAGTTTAAACATGGGTATATCTTGATAATCACTGAAAGTATGAAAGAAGTCAGAATACAGGGACTTAAACACTTTGGGGAAGTACTTTGTTAGCTTTCTCTCCTGCACTTATTTTTTTTTTAAAAAGCTGTTATTAAGAAACAGTTGGTCCTACTATTCCGAGGTCAACTTTCTGCAGCTTTTTCACCCCCTCTGGAGCAGGAATAAAGTTTTCCAAAACAAAGCATCTCTTACCAAATCTAAAAAGACACAAAAAGAAAGAAGGGAGAAAAAGTGAGTCACAATCATGTATAATTCATGTTAACGTACAAGAATCACCTTATATTGGAGTCAAACAATTGAAAATATCTGACTCAGGACAGCCTCTCTGTCAGATTTCACAAGAAGATTTTGCAGCTCTCAAAATGCTTAGGGTCAAATCTGAGACTATTTGCATGTGAGTCAGAACAGTGTTTCTCAACCCCCAGTCACTTGAAGATGTGCGGACTTCAACTCCCAGAGTTCCCCAGCTAGCATTGCTGGCTGGGGAATTCTGGGAGTTGAAGTCCGCACATCTGCAAGTGACTGGGGGTTGAGAAACACTGATCTGAGCAAAGCAATGAAAATGCACATATATCAATCTTTCCTGGGCATACTTTTGTTTTCCGATCTAGCTAATGGATTCTGAAGACAGCTAGTCCCTGATTTACGACAGTTTGAGGTTACAATGTTGCTGAAAAAAGTGACTTATGACCCATCCTAGAAGTTACAATCAACCAGCCATCCTTGTGATCATGTGATTGAGAATCAGATGCTTGGCAACCAGCTCGCATTCACAACGGTTGCAGGATCCTGTGATTACGGGATTGCAATTTGCAATTTTCCCAGCCAGCAAAATCAACAGGGAAAGTTATAAATTGTGATAACAGCAATAGCATTGTAAGTTTATATACTGCCCCATGGTGCTTTACAGCATGTTGAAGCATTACTGGAATATTGCCTCCAACAATCCTGGGTCCTTATTTTACTAACCTTGGAAAAGCGGAAGGCTGAGTCAACCTTGAGCCCCGTAAGGATCGAACTCCAGGCTGTGGTCAGAGTTTGCCTGCAGTATTGCAGTTTAACCACTGAGTCCAGTAGGGTTTAGTTGTGATAATGTGGTGCCTCTCTTTAACAACCACAGTGACTCAAGTAATGACTGTGGCAAAACAAGTCATAAAATTGGGTGCAGTCACATTATGCCTCGCTTAATGATGAATTTTCCAGTCCCAATAGGGGCTGGGGGTGGGATGACATGAAGAGAGCAACCATTGGAACTGGGTTGTAAATATTCCCAGGGAAGTCCATTGTAATTTTGAATAATCACTAAGCAACCACTCTTCTGGCAAAAACTGTCCATTCGGATGAATGGATTTACACTTACAACCATGTGTTCTACTTAACAACCACTGTGAAAACGACTTACAACCAGATTTCTGGCCTCACCACACTCGTAAGTTGAGGGCTACTTGTCAGTCATTCTAGGTGGCCACACCCACTTCAAATAAACACCATTGATGACCCAATGAAAAACAGTGAAAAATAACACAGTTCTTAACACCTTTCCTGAGAGTCGGAAGTGATTTTTTCCCAGGCTCAGGAGCAATGCAGAAGGCTTTAAATGGGCTATACCAGGGGTAGGCAACCTTGGCTCTTTTAGGACTCGTGGACTTCAACTCCCAGAATTCCTGAGCCAGCATGACTCAGCATGGAAACCTCTCCCTTTACCCTCAGGATGGCTGGCTCAGGAATTCTGGGAGTTGAAGTCCACAAGTCATAAAAAAGCCAAGGTTGCCTACTCCTGGACTATGCTAATATGGATAGCAAGGAGAGGAAAGAAGGACTCTTACTTCATAGGAGGAACTTCATCTATCCGATTGCCGAGTTGGGACTCATGAGATTTGCTCCTGGTGAGGGTTGGGAAGTTAGGCAGCAGCTGGAAAACCTTTCGGCTGGGTGGAGGTGGAGTCCGTGGTGGCTTCCCTCTCTTGAGCTGGGGGGTGGTTGGTGGGGTAATGGTAATGCTGTGAGGAGTTCTGAGGTTCCACCGCCCACAGTGAGTGGGGAAAACAAAGGATTCCAACAGGTTATCGGCAAAGGTAGGGGGACCTTGACTCGTAGGTAAGTTGTCTGAAGAGGGGATGGTGGAGATGGAGACAGAACGGGACTGTGGGCCGTTGCCTTTCAAATGGGAAAGGTTGCCTTGTATCCACGTGAGCCCTGGAGGGCAGGGGGAAAGTTCAGAAGGGGGCATCAGACTGGTTTCCCGGCAAACATCAGGTGGATTCCACATCAGATGGTCTTTGTGCTCTCCACCTGCATGGAGATATGAAGACACAGTTCATGAAAAGCCATACATGAAACAATGAGGCGCACAGGGGACACGACAGACTAAGGCAAGCGTTCCTGAACCTTGGTGACCAAAGGCTCTCCAAACCCCTCCTCCTCCTCTTCAGAATCATCCGACTCAGCTGCCGGAACCACAGGTTGACGCTGAATCACAACAGATGATTAGGGGACTGGAGGCTAAAACATATAAGGAACGATTGCTGAAATTGGGTATGTCTAGTTTAATAAAAAGAAAGATTAGGGGTGACATGATAGCAGTGTTCCAATATCTAAGGGCCTGCCACAAAGATGACACAGTTAACCCATTCTCCAAAGCACCTGAAGGCAGGACAAGAAGCAATGGATGGAAACAAATCAAGGAGAGAACCAACCTAGAACTACGAAGAAATTTCCTGACAGTGAGAACAATTAATCAATGGAATGGCTTGCCTCCGTAAGTCATGGGTGCTCCATGACTGCAGGTTTTGAAGAAGAGATTGGACAACCATTTGACTGAAATGATATAGAATTTCCTGCTTGAGCAGGAGTTGAACTAGAAGACTGCCAAGGTCCCTTCCAACTCTGAAATTCTCTTACTGAAAAACACTGGACTGAGGAGATGGATTTTGGGGGGGGGGGGATGGCAACTATAATTTCACGCTAACACCTACCTGTCTTGCTCCAATTCCATCCTCTACCCTTTAGTGGAGAGGTCTTCAAACTTGGCCCTTTTATGACTTGTGGACTTCAACAACCAGAATTCCTCAGCCAGCATGCCTGGCTAAGGAATTCTGGGAGTTGAAGTCCACAAGTCATAAAAGGGCCAAGTTTGAAGACCCCTGCGTTAGTGTCTCTTGTATAGAGACAAGTGAGTCCCTGATTCAAATGCATAATGGGCTGTGAGGATAAAGAAGACGAGAGGAAAAGCTGCAGCCTACACAACAGTCAGAGAAGAGATAGCTCACAGTAGGAGCAGGGTAGAAACAGCGTCTCAGAAGGGAACAGCCTAGTTCTCTGGAAAGGAGACGCAAGAAATATTTTCAGACTTGCACGATTCTGTTACCCAATCAAGTTCATACTAATGGTTTCAATAGAAGAGAGTATCTATAGCTCAGGGTTGAATTGTGAAGTCCTTGATGCTCTCTGAGCTCGGATGTTTGCTTGTAGACGTTACCCGTCTAGGCAACACCCTAATAGTTACTTAATAATACTTACTTAATAATAATACCCTAACTAGGTAATATCCTAACTAGGAAACTAGCAAGATGAACAATCAAGTAAAAGACAATACCTTAACTGAGGAACTACCAAGGAGAAAATCCACACTGGCAGGACAAGCAATGGTTATATAAACAGGGAACAAACTCCACCCTTTGATGATATTACCTAGTTGGGTCATGAGACGTCTGCGAGGAAACAAACCAAGCTAGGAGAGCACCAAGAACCGCCACAGACATAGACAGGACTACTTTGTAAATCAGTAAAATGACTTCCTGTTTCAATCCCCCCCATTAAAATGTTGCCCCCATTTCAAGTAGGCATGGCTGAGGAATTCTGGGAGTTGATGCCCAAACATCTTAAAAGTCACCAAAGTTGAGAAACACTGCCTTAATGCATGCCACGATAGCTGAAGGCATGAATAAAGTCTTAAAAACGGAAGTGGGGAATCTTTTGTTGTTTTGCCAAGAATCATATTCTTGGGACGGTGAGGGTAGAGAATAGTCCAGCTAGGGCTTCATGGGGATTGTGGGAGATTCTGAACCCAAAGCAGGCAGCCCTCCATAAAGTAGGGGAATAGGAAACCTAAAATAAATAAATAAATAAATAAAAATTTAATTTCACTTCCCTTGAATTTAAATTAAATGTGGTTAACTGGACTATTTTTTCCAATCAATTTTAATACATTCTCCTTCTTCCAGGTTACATATTTTGATCAGGTATTATTAGCTTTGGAACTTGGGAGGTTGGGAGCTTTCATGAGCTCCCTTGAAACTCCCTGCCTCCTAGTGTTCAACCCACCTTAACTCTTCCAGCCACACCTTCCTAAAGTCTAACCTGCCCATGTGCAAAAAAAAACACAAAAAAAACCCCGAAACCCCACCCCAAAATAAAGAGATGGAGGGGATTTTGGAGGACTTCTAGTCCAGTTCAGGCAAAGAAATCCTGAACCATTTCAGACAAATGGTTGTCGAGTCTCTTCTTAAAAATCTCCAGTGTTGGAGCACCCACCACTTCTGGAGGCAAGCCGGCAAGTCGCAACTCCTCCCGCAGCCCATTTTTCACACTCCCCTCTTCCCGCCGCAGAGCCCCAGCTCCCTGTGAACTCAAGGAAAACGTCTCCCTTCCCAATTCCCCTTCTCTTCTCCTCCCGCCTTGAAAAATCCCCATTGTCCCCAGAAGCCTTTGTTTACCCATCCGCGTTGCTTTCCGCAAGCAGGTGAGGGCTCCGTTCAGCCGTGAACATTCTTCCATGCTGGCCCCGTATCTCTTCATCGTGTCTTTGACTTTGGAGTCGTTCATTTCCAAGAAGGCATCGAGGGTGAGGTCCTCTGGAATCCTCTGCGGGAAAAGAAGGGTGGGGAGGGGAGATAATTTCAGATAATTTCCTTCTCCCCACCCGCAGGAAAGTTTTCAGAGATTAAGTTGAGGGTTGCTCTCTGCAGTATTTGGGGACTGAATGAGTCACCCTTTGTGGACAGGCGATGATGAAGGGTCTGACCAGGGTCAAAACAGAGACCTCTACACAATGCATTCAAAGCATGCAGCAGCTGCTTTGGCCCGTAATCCTTCCTGCATTTCTTTCTCTCTCGCTCTCTCTTTAAAACAAGAATAAAGGAAGAAGGCACGGCTTTTGTTGCTGCTCAAGAGTCCAGTCACTTCGGCTTTCGGGCAATGACGAAGCAGAAGCGGGAAAGGCTGGCCGAGGTTCATGCACCATCAACCCTACGCTCTCCCCTACAAGCAAAAGAGCGACATTGTGCGCTGACCTTTGTCGGAATCGCAAGGTTGCCAAAACTTTCCTCCCAGCATCGCAAATAGCTAGATGAGCCTGTTACAGCCAGCTTGCAGGAGCACATGCCAAATGCTTTAAAGAGGCTTGGGGCATGTCTGGCTGGCTGGTATGGGTGTTGTGCTCCAATGCAGTTGGAAGAAACAAAATTAGGGGAAGCAGAGTTTAATCAGCCCAATAAAGCTGGGGTGGGGGGGAACTTTCAATAATCTAAGACTGAAGCTGAGCTAGGGGTTGGTTTCCACCTTCCAGAAATAACAACAACAACAATAATAATGATGATGATGATGATGATGATGATGTAACAGTGATACCCATTGTCATCGGGGCACTGGGAACTATGTCCAAAAACTTTGCAAAATACATCAAGAAATTGCAGCTTCCTGCAATAACTCCAGCAAAGCTACAAAAGACTGCGCTACTCGGAACATCTTATATTTTAAGGAGATACCTGGTTGATACCTAGGACGCTGGCAGCAACCCGTGTCAACCATTAGTGCCAGTCAGTCTGAGTGTTCAGTTGACTGAGTTTCATGTTTTATGAATAAAAGTTTTATATAATAATAATAATAATAATAATAATAATAATAATAATAATAATAATAATAATAATAATAGGAATATCTACAGGAAATACCATTTGCCTGCAGGCAGGTACTGAGGGAGACCACGAAATAGGCAAAGTGATAGAAAATAAAGAAGCTTAAATGCTTGGCAACTTTAGAATTCAAACACACCTGCCACACAACACCCCAGAGTTAACAACTGTCGATAAGATTAAAAAAAATCTGGACAGTGGATATGGAGAGATCAGAAAGATAGTAACAATTCTAATAGGTGTCTTGGATGCAAATTCCAAAACTTCTGCAGCACCACTTGAATTACATCTGTACTGACAAAATCACCATCAACCAATTGCAAAAGGCAGCTTTACTTGCAACAGCTTACATCCTGTGACAATATCTTAAAACCATAAAACATCAACATCTGCCTATACTGGGTCCTTTGGAAGGACTTCTAAAGGTAGACAAAAATGCCATATCCTCTAAACATCTGGCTGTGTGACAAATCATAATTATAGGGTGATCTATAGTTAGATTCAGTCAAAAACTGGGGGAAATAATTCAAGTCCTAACCAAGGACCTAAGAATTATTGGTAGCATCTGAGGATATAGATAGTTCCAAGTAAGTTGTTATTCTTTTTTTAAAAAATAGGGCATTCGGGTCTAACAAATTTAAAGTGTCCAAACATCAAGAGAGTTCTATAGATATTGCTCCAAGAACTCCAGTCATGACTGGTATAACAGCAAATTTCTTTTTCTATCAGCATTCAACTTTGATCTGCACGTCGTGATATTTTGTAATTTTTTTTCAGATTGCTTTTCCTAAGTCCCAGGTCACTTAGTATAACAACAATGAATCAAACTTTCTTGTTTTCAAAGTGTTATATCAGACATGTTAAGAAAATTATTATTCATAATTATTATCACTTACATAGGATCTGACTCCCAACAACTCTAATGCTAGAGGCCAACATGAAAACTAAAATTGATTTATATGAAACTGGCTTTTAAACATAATTCAAATCAATGCATTAATAAGATTACTCTCCAAAAGCAGGCAATTAGTATTATTTAATAGTCTCTCCTTCGGCCCATTGATAATTACAATTTCATAAGGGCTCTGGGAAGCCTTGAGGGGCTTGTGTACATATGCACGCGCATAGACACACACACACACATACACACACACCAGCTTCAGTTGTACAATAAATGTCTATGGAGATTCTCAACGTCCAAATCATGGTTGTCCCAAAGGTGCTTTTTCAAAAGGCAACTGGACTTTGTTTTTCCTTGAAGACATTTTGATTCTCATCCAAGAAGCTTCTTCAAGTTCTCCAGAACCAAAGTGCTCCAGAACTGAAGAAGCTCCTTGGATTGAGGAGCGAAATGTCTTCAAGGAAAAACAAAGTCCAGTTTGCCCTTTGAAAAAGCACCTTTGGGACAATCTTAGCTCCAAGTTATTATTATTCCCTCCAATTTGAGAACCAATTTGTGAGAGGGAGAGAAAGCCTTTCCGTAGGCCACCGACCCAACCAACTAATCAGTGCAAAGTGCAGATGGGATTCAAAGTGAGAGCATCCAGATCCATCTCACAAGGACCGAGCTGCCTCAGCTGTCAAAATACAGGCTTTGCCTTAATACATGAAAGCGCAAGGCGGGAGTCTAGAAAGGAATAGGGCCGTGTGCAGCCCAAAAGCATGCCAGGGAGGGTTAGATAACTGAAAGCAGGCCAAGATCCAAGTCACGAAGCTAAGGAGCTGCAGCGTGTGCTAGAAATCTGTTCTAACACCAGATGATGCAAGAACATGGCTTAATGTATGCTGTACTGTCACAAAACAACAGCTTTTTGCTTCCAGAAGGGGTGGTTTCCCCACTCCCCTTCCTTTCATCCCCTGAACAAATAACAAAAAAGAAAGAAAGAAAAAGCAAGCCAGAAGGCATAGAATTGGAATTACCCACCCTGAGCCACATCAGTGAGCTAAAGCAGTGTTTCTCAACAACTTTTAAGATTCGTGGACTTCAACTCCCAGAATTCCCCAACCAGCATGCTTGGTTGAGAAAGATTGACTTATACGCTGGAAGGATAATGATGATGAGTAACAGAATAGAATAACAGAACAATAGAGTTGGAAGGGACCTCGGAGGTCTTCTAGTCCAACTCCCTGCTCAGGCAGGAAGCCCTATACCAGGGGTAGGCAAACCTTGGCTCTTTTATGACTTGTGGACTTCAACTCCCAGAATTCCTGAGCCAGCATGGCTTAGCATGGAAACCTCTCCCTTTCTCCTCAGCATGGCTGGCTCAGGAATTCTGGGAGTTGAAGTCCATGAGTCATAAAAGAGCCAAGGTTGCCTACCCCTGCCCTATACCATTTCAGACAACAAGGGTTGTCCAATCTCTTCTTAAAAACCTCCAGCATTGGAGCACTCACAACCTCTGGAGACAAGTCATTCCAGTGAAGGTTGACTAAAGTGCTGAGTGCCCGAAATGCAGTCACGCAACCAGGGGACCATTAGGATTTTGGAACCAGGTCGCAAATAATGTTTTTTGGGGGGAGGGGGTTCTGTTGCAATTTTCACTGGTTGCAACAGACTCCCCCCCCAAAAAAAATATTTATTTATTTATTTATTTATTTTAATTCCATTCATATCCCGCCCTTCTCCGAAGACTCAGGGCGGCTTACAAGCATTAGCAGTAGCCTTCGTTCTATGTATATGCCTGCTTATTAGGGCTTTCACACACACACCCCAAGCGGCATTATTACAAAGTCAGCTTAATTGCCCCCAACAATCTGGGTCCTCATTTTACCTACCTCGGAAGGATGGAAGGCTGAGTCAACCTTGAGCCTGGTGGGATGCGAACCTGCACTAATTGCAGGCAGCTGGTGTTACTAAGGAGGCATTAGCCCACTGCTCCACCAAATAGTATTTACAACCTGGTTCCAAAGTCCTAATGGTTACCTGGTCACATGACTGCATTTCGGGCACTTGGCATTAACAGCTTTTTGCAGCATCCCGCAATCCCATGACTTCAATTTATGGCACTTTTGTCAAAAAGCCTGTTTAGTTCTGGGCTTTGAGAAAAACACACCACAGCCAACAATGGGTTAATGATCGACCATGCTAAAACACTGCGGATTCAACCATGGTGTTGTTAATGACCACCATAAAAATAGTAATCAGTCACATGATGAACCACTTTATTACCCTCGTTACGATTATGATCAGCTCCATTCTGGTTGTAAATCGAGGACTACTGTACAGTAGTATGAAGTCAGGAAAAAACATAACTCAGGTGATCTTTCATCAAGCTTTGCATATTTTGCAAATATAGGTAATTATCTGTATCTTGGCCGGTTAGTTTAATGTTCAGCGTAGGGCGATTCCTGAAAATGGGTTACTTCAGGTTAAGTATGTTGCTTGGAGGACAACAGACACACCCCATTATTTGAGTAAGGCACTGACTATCCTGGATAATTCAGAATAAGAACTGGAAGGGACCTTGGAGGTCTTCTAATCCAGCCCCCTGCTCAAGCAGGAGACCCTATGCCATTTCAGACAAGTGGCTGTCCAGTCTCTTCTTAAAAATCTCCAGTGATGGAGCTCCCACAACTTCTGGAGGCAAGCTGTTCCACTGGTTAATTGTCCTCACTGTTAGGAAGTTTCTCCTTAATTCCAGGTTGCTCCTCTCCTTGTTTCCATCCATTGTTTTGTTGTCCTGTGCTTTGGAAAAATAAGTTGACCTCCTCTTCTTGTGGCAACCCCTCAAATACTGGAATACTGCAATCATACCACCCCTAGTCCTGTAGAATAGAACGGCAATGTCTTCCCACCAAACCAGAAGATGGATTTTCCCTTCTTGTCAACCTGATTCAATCCTGTGTAAGGTATTTCAGCTTCCAGATATAAAGGCCAAACTGCAACATAACCCTGAAGTGGTTTGCAAGTGGCACCTGACAAGAAAGAAAACTGGCTTTGCCACAAGCACGCATTTATCTAGGCCAGTGCCAAACTGGCAGCACCCACATGGAAAAGTTTACATGCCTTTAAGAGGGATTAAGAGAATATTAAAAGGAGTGCCAATGTTGCATTTTTACCAGCAGAGCAAAGAATACCCTTAGAAGCTGGCTGGTAAATATCCATGCACAGTGGAGTACTGAAAGGGACAGACTGAAAACGGAAAAACAGAGAGGAAGAAATTGACAAAACAGTTTGATCTGCCCCTTCCATAAACATACACTTATTTATTTACCTGACAAAGTAGGTTAAGAAACAGTGATGGGCCCAAAGTCACCCCATTAGGGATATGCCAAACATTTCCCTGCAAAACATTTACAGTCCAAACGTTTGGTAAATGGCACATTTCAAGCGCAAAGTGGAGTGGTTTCAGAATTTTTGCCAGAGCTTTGAGCTAGACAAAAAGCTATCTTGGGTATGAAGTACCGTTGGTTGTGTTTGAGACAGGTCGCTTTGTGGTCTTAAATTTGAAACAGGTTGTTTTATGAGTTTGGAGTTATTGCCCATCAATTCCAAGGATGAAAGTGGATGTGCCCTTCATTTTGCCTGCCCTAATGCATCACTGCTTAAGGGCTGCATACCACTGCAGAATACCGTAGTATGCCCTATCACCCTACGCCTAATCCTTGGTGATCTCCAAAATCTAAGCAGAGAGGAACCTTGTTAGTTTCTGGATGGGAAACCACCAAAACATCTCCAGGCTCTTGGTCAACGTTTCTTAAACTTGGCAACTCTTTTAAGATATGTGGACTTCAACTGTCAGAATTCCCCGGTCAGGCATATATCAAAACCACAGCAAATGACTTCCATTTTATGACCAAGAAAAGTTTATGGACAAGACCGTGAAATCTTCAGAAGCTAAGGTCAACTCAAAGGCGACTTGGTAGATGATGCTGGATGACAGTCGCACCCCATAAAATCACACAATCAGCCACCAATCAATGAAATTAAAAAGTAGCATGAGGCCGAAGAAGTCAAGGGTAAGGAGGGCGGCGGGGGAGAGGGATGGAAGAAGAAGAGGATGTAAGATGGTGGTCGCCCCCAAATGTTTGGGCACCAGGGACCAGTTCCATGGAGAGAGATTTTTCCATGGACTGGAGAAGGTGTGGTTTCGTGTGCTGCCTGCATCCGGGCCGGTTTCTGGCACGACACGGACCCATTCCAGTCCACGGACTGGGGGTTGCGGACCCCTGGTCTAGAGCAGGGGTCCCCAACCCCCGGTCTGTGGACCATTACCGGGCCACAGCATGCCAGCAACCAGTCTGCACAAACAAGCAAATCCCCATCCCCACACAAAAGCACACACCCTCCGGTCCGCAGAAAAAACTCTCGTAACTGGTGCCCAAAAGGTTGGAGACCTCTGGTCTAGAGGTTACGGCTCCAGGTTAGAAATCATGTGGGAAATAGTAGGAGAAAAGAGTATTGTTTGCCACGTTGAGTTGTTTTAAAAAATAATGAAAGCAGGATATAAAACAAGTAAATAAAAAAATGGAGGGAGAAACGGCACCAGCAAACTAAAATCAGGGATTGAAAAGTCACTGAAATTGTTTTAAAAAAATGTCTAGAGAAGATTGAACATAAAACACAATCTCAGAAATATATCGTAAATAGTTCCAGATAGGAGATTACCATGAAAACCATAATTTTGTGTAGCTGGAGAACATGCTCCAATCTCCTCAACTGCCGCTTTCCTGATATGCTGGACAATTCCTGCCTTTACCAGCTTAATTGCATATCTTCTCTGGGGATGAGGAGAAAGGTAATGCAAACATCTGGAACATTCCAGGTCAGGGAACACTGATTAGTCTGTTCATTAACATAATTATGCGTGCTGAAAAACTGGCAATCTCCACATTTCATGAGCTAATTTTCTCACATAATCGGTTGCCAGAACTGGATCCTGGAACATGTTGTTAATGCTTGCCAATGGGCTGGCTTGCACCCAGGATCTTAAAAAGATCTGCTACCGATATCAAGTTTGCAGAGGAGGGTGGGCGTACAATAAGTACTCATGCGAATAGTTGGTTTTTGCTCACTCCTATGTCTATACTTATTAAAAAACTTTCAATGTACAACTTTTGTTTTGGAAAAAGAAAAAAAAATCAGCCAATACTGTCAGCCCAGATCTAAGGACCTTGTTGGTTTTCCTGATGAAAATACACGGTCATGGAAAGATGGCTACAGCCAAGTTCTTTGCAGAGTTGACATACCCCCTCACTATTGTTTTGTCTAAGAGCATGATTTAATAGGGATATACAGCATGGGTCATAGTAATGAAAATTTGGGGGGGTGGGAGGGTGGGGGGAGTAAAAAAAAGTTTGAACTGCTAGGGCTTCTGAGCAATCCAGGAAGATTGCTGGTTACTTAACAACGTTAGGCTAGAATACTTGCTCAGCACGCTTAGTAATGCATTTGAATTTTGCGACTGCTGCTTAAGTATCAAAGGTCAGAATTCAGGCTGAGCAGAATCTGGGACACCTGTCAGCCCAAGAGGAATGCACTCTTCACGCACACAAACACACACAACTGCAATATTCTATCTCAAGCAAGCTATTATTAGCAAACAAGATCAGTACCAACTTTGAGAGCTGTGCAGAAGCCTCGTTCTTATTAAGACTTGTCCCTGGGCTACGCTGCCCCAGCTAGTAACTGGGGGAGCTCAGAGGAAGCATCTCATGCAAATATGTTCCCTGAATCTAGAAAGCTAGCATACAAAGGACAGAGAGTAATGCTGGCAAAGACTTAATCCTTAGTATTTAGTTTGCTAAATTATTCCAAAGGGAGGCTGGTAGGCTTAGAAAACTTCTAAGCTAAGAAAACCTAAATTGAGAACGCTTGTAATTTAAGGAAGGAGAAAAATTCAAATGAAGACTTAATCCCTGATGCTTGCTTTTCTAAATTCAGGACTGCTGTTTCAGTCCCTTGCTCTTTTTAAATTTGGTGGGACATTCAAATCAAAGGTTCCCCTCTTGCTCAACCCATCCAAGTTTCATCACAGGAATTTTAGAACATCAGAATGGAAAATAAGGAAAAAAAATTAAATGCAGCCAAGGTGATTATATTTAGATTTTCCTAGTGACTTTAATTTGGCAGGCTGACAGGGGAATTCTGGGAACTAAAGTCCCTACATCTTACAATTGCCAAGATTTGAAATAGACAAGTGGCCTGATGAATTTACCATCTAAGTGTAAGTCTATTATTATGAAGGAAAATCCCACTTTGGGAATCATTAGGAACAGATCTACCAATATCAGAATGCCACTATAAGACAGTGCAGCCATGTTTGGAAAGTTATATAAAATTTAACTCAGCATTATCTCCAAAAGGACTTGGTGTGTTTTTCAAAAGAAAGAGAAATCAGGTAAGGAGCTTCAGCAAAAACTGCATCTCTACCATCAGAAGGATGTTTTAATATCCTTTAACTGGAATTTACATTCTAGGTCGGCAGTTTGGCGGGTCGAATCCCGAGTGCCGCGTAGCAGAGTGAGTGCCTGTTACTCGTCCCAGCTTCTGCCAACCTAGCAGTTCGAAAGCACGTAAAAATGCAGGTAGAAAAATAGGGACCACTACGGTGGGAAGGTAACAGCGTTCCGTGCGCCTTTGGCGTCTAGTCATGCTGGCCACATGACCACGGAGACGTCCTCGGACAAGCGCTGGCTCTTCGGCTTTGAAACGGAGATGAGCACCGGCCCCTAGAGTTGGAAATGACTAGCACGCATGTGCGGGGGAACCTTTACCTTTACCTTTAGATTCCAGCACCTGGGCTTTCTACAGTCTATTCTGGGTACATTATCTTTATAAATTATTTAAAGGAGGGAACAGAAGAGACAGTCATGAAATTTATGGATAACACAAAGCTGGAGGGATTCCTAACAGCTCAGAACATGGCCTCAAGTTTCAAAATAATCTTGAGAGACTTGAACCTTGGGCCCTATCCAACAAAACAAGGTTCAATGTTGAGAAATACAAGATCCTGCACTTAGACAGGAAAAACCAGATGCACAGGTACAAGATAGGCGGGAGCTGATGAAGAAGAATCTGGGTATCTTGGTAGATTAAGCACAAGCCAGCAATATGCAGTTTTGGGCTAAGTCAACAGAGATATAATGTCAAGATCATAGGAACTATTAATATCACTCTCTGCTGGAACACTGCCCAGTTGTGGTCATCAAAACAAAAAGGATGCTGAGGAACAGGAAATAATGCAGACAAGAGTGAAAAAGGTTATAAGAGGCTAAGAGGTCAAATCCTATGAAGTGTGCTGCACTGCAGTGTGCTGCAGCTGCCACAAAAGCCAACACAGTGCTAGGCTGCATTAACAGAGGGATAGAATCAAGATCACGTGAAGTGTTAATACCACTTTACAATGCCTTGGTAAGGCCACACTTGGAATACTGCATCCAGTTTTGGTCACCACGATGTAAAAAAGATGTTGAGACATTAGAAAGAGTACAGAGAAGAGCAACAAAGATGATCAGGGGACTGGAGGCTAAAACATATAAGGAACGGTTGCTGGAATTGGGTAGGTCTCGTTTAATATCTCAGCGGCTGCCACAAAGAAGAGAGAGTCAAGCTACTTTCCAAAGTGCCTGAAGGCAGGACAAGAAGCAACAGATGGAAACTAGTCAAGGAGAGAAGCAACCTAGAACTAAGGAGAAACTTCCTGACAGTTAGAACAATTAATCAGTGGAACAACCTGCCTCCAGAAGCAGTGAATGCTCCAACACTGGAAGTTTTTAAGAAGAGACTGGACAGCCATTTGTCTGAAATGGTATAGGGTTTCCTGCCTGAGCAGGGGGTTGGACTAGAAGACCTCCAATGTCCCTTCCGACTCTATTGTTGTTGTTGTTAGATCAAGGGGAGAGATGATAGCAATCTTCCAATGCTTGAAAGGTTGTCACAGAGAAAAGGATGTGGACTTATTCTCCAGTGCTTCCAAGAGTAAGAGTAAGAGAAGAATCAGTGGGAAGAAATTTTACACTACAGAGAGAGAGCCAGACCTGAAATAAACAGGAATTTCCTGATTATGAGAGCTACTAAGGTGTGGAATAGTTTGTCTTCTGAAAATTATGTGCTCTATCTCTTGAGGATTTCAAAGAAAGTTCAGAGGGACATTTGTCTGAAGCTGTGTTTTTCAACCTCAGCATCTTTAAGATATGTATAGACTTCAACTCCTAGAATTCCCCAGCCAACACTGGTTAGGCCAATTCTGGAAGTTGAAGTTCACACAACTTAAAGTTGCTCAGGTTGAACAATAACGGTGAAGGGTTCTTCCTGGGCAGCAGGCTAGACTAGAAGACCATTAATGTGTTTTTCCTAGATTCCTGTTACCTTAACCACTATGGCTTTGGGTAAGAGATTTTAGCATTCTTCTTTAATCTATGCACAACAATGAACATTCAAGTCTTGAGTTTGGGTTGTGTCTTTAAAATAAACCATAAAAATGAGTTGGCTAATTTGGGAAATTCTGTGTAAATCACTACAAGTAATCCTCAACTTATAACCATAATGGAACTTGGCCATCACTGTTGTAAGTCACGATGGTCGTAAATTGGGTCACCTAAATCACTGAGCCAATTTTATGACTGTTTTGCAGCAGTCGTTAAGGGAACACCACAATAGTTAAACAAACCAATGTTTCCTGTGGGTTTGTTTTGCTGAAAACCATGAGTCCATGCCGGTTTTCAGCAAAACTGTTATAAAATGCGGTCATAAACTCTTTTAAGTAAATTTACATAAATTGTAACTTCAAAAAGTCACACAGCAATAGCAATAGCCTTTAGACTTATATACCACTTCATCATGCTTTATAGCCCTCTCTAAGCAGTCTACAGAGTCAGCAAATTGTCCCCAACAATCTGAGTCCTTATTATACCAATCTCAGAAGGATGGAAGGCTGAGTCAACCTTGAGCTGGTCAGGATCAAACTCCTGGCTGTGGGCAGCATTTGCCTGTAATACTGTATTCTAACCACTGTGCCATCATGGCTCAAGGCTGCCTCTAATCAACACAAATGAATTTACCCAATCAGACAAAAATGGGGTTGATCAGTTTCTGGCTTGGGATGCAAACATACGGTAGTCATTATCCACTTATTTCTTAGATTTGTGTTTGTCTAGTACAGCAGAGCGCAGTAGCAGTGAAACTTCTCAAAAAGAAAGTTCAGAAGTACAAACCTATCTAAAAATAATTTTTTTTACTACTTGATATGGTTTCCCTGCTTCGGAAATAGGGGAGATTGGTTGCAGTTGTCTAATTGTACAAGCAAAGTTATATCAAAGGTGTCTCTAAGTGTCATATCCTAGGAGCCAACACCAGTACTGATCATGCGGTATGTAAGACTGATGGATTGGTTTCCTTTTGCCAACAATTCAGAAGTTACTTGCTAAAAAAAAACCATGATGTAAATCAGTGCTTCTCAACCTTAGCAACTTTAAGGCATGTGGACTTCAGTTCCCAGAATTCCCCAGCCAACTTTGCTTTGCTGACTGGGGAATTCTGGTAATTGAAGTCCACATGCCTTAAAGTTGCCAAGGTTGAGAAACACTGATAGAAATAATAATAATAATAATAATAATAATAATAATAATAATAATAATAATAATAATAAGAAGAAGAAGAAGAAGAAGAAGAAGAAGAAGAAGAAGTTGGTCCCTTTATAATAATAATATAAAGTTGGAAGGGACCTTGGAGGTCATCTAGTCCAACCCCCTGCTCAGGCAGGAAACCCTATACCATTTCAGGCAAATGGCTGTCCAGTTTCTTCTTAAAAACCTCCAGTGTTGGAGCATTCACCACCTCTGGAGGCAGGTTGTTCCACTGGTTAATTGTTCTAACTGTCAGGAAGTTTCTCCTTAGTTCTAGGTTGCTTCTCTCCTTGGTTAGTTTCCATCCGTTGCTTCTTGTCCTGCTTTCAGGTGCTTTGGAGAATAGCTTGACTCCCTCTTCTTTGTGGTAGCCCCTGAGATACTGGAACACTGCTATCATGTCCCCCCTCACCCTTCTCTTCATTAAACTACACATACCCAATTCCAGCAACCGTTATAAATAAAAGAAGATCTAAACCTCACTTATCAAATTTAATAAGAAGGTCACTGGAAGTAGAAGGAAATGAGACAAACATTTCCAAACTAACTTTGAACACTGAAGTCTAATGAAGTTTCTTATCAGAGAAGGGGCGGGGGAGGGGGACAACTTTCCATGCTAAATGTGATGTTTTTGGTACCTGCCATTCCACCCAATTATCTCACTTCCGACCATTGCAATCTCCCCAATGAATCCAGCTATCAAATACGAAAAACAAAGGGGGAGAAATATTGAAGAGTTCACTTGTTCAAACATGCCTTTGGTTTTTTTTAACTGCTTGGAACATATCCCAATACAACATGTACAGGTAGAGAGAGAGAGAGAGAGAGAGAGAGAGAGAGAGAGAGAGAGAGAGAGAGAGAGAGAGAGAGAGAGAGAGAGAGAGAGAGAGAGAGAGAGAGAGAGAGAGAGAGAGAGAGAACAACAACAAACATATCCAGGGAAGGATCAGAAGGGACGTTGGAAGACAAAATAATCCACATCGGGGGTTTTTTTCCATTATTTGCTTCCTTGCTCAATCTTGTTTCGTTAATCAAAATCTCAACAGAAGGTTGCCAAGGATGGAGTTTCGGATAAAACTGTGT
Organism: Vipera berus; assembly: GCF_964194415.1. Lineage (NCBI taxonomy): Eukaryota > Metazoa > Chordata > Lepidosauria > Squamata > Viperidae > Vipera > Vipera berus. The sequence goes on from NC_138202.1 coordinate 351,189,656, forward strand.
TATAGAATAAGCAGAGGATAGAACAGCTTTGAAGGGGGAAAAAATCAGTTTCACAATCTAAAGAACTTCGCCTCCCCCCGCCGCCCATTCCTTCAGTCTAAAATTAGCTAATTGTGCTGCTGAATCTATAGCACTCGATTTGCTTCAAGTCTGTATTTAATACTTCACAATTATGAACAGAACTAACCTAGAGAGAGAAAAAATGCTCTTTTTCCAAGTGATAAGGCCAGTTAGGGGACAGCAGGCTGATTACAAAACACTTGAAATTGGATGTATTAGTAGATGGTTTATTAGTGATTTGTTTTTATAGGCAGCCCTCCAATTATCACACAAATGGGGCCATAGCTGGATTCCCCAATTGGGAATTGCTGGTTGCAGTGCCCAAATTTGGATCACATGATCACGGGAATGCTGCGATCGTTAAGTACGAGGACCAATTGTAAGTAATTTACCAATCGAACGTTTTCAGTGCAGCTGTAACTTTTATTGTTTGCTAAACAAATGGCTGTAAGTCAAGGACTACCTAGAGTTGTACAGATAGTCCTCGATTTATGACCACAAATGAGCCCAAATTTTCTGTTCCTAAATGAAACCTTTGTTAAGTGAATTTTGCCCCATTTTGCGACCTTTCAAGCCACAGTTGCTAAGTGAATGAGTGCAGTTGTTAAATTAGTATCCCAGTTGTTAAGTGAAACTGGCTTCTCCGTTGACTTTGCTTGTCAGAGGATCGCAAACAGGGTATCACATGATCCTGGGTCACAGCAAAGGTCATAAATTTGAACCAATTGCCAAAGATCTGGATTTTTGTCTCATGACTACAGGGATGTTGCAAAGGTTGTAACTGTGAAAACTGGTCATAAGTCACTTTTTTTACTGCCATCGTAATTTTGAACAGTCACTAAATGAACTGTTGTAAGTCAAAAACTACCTGTACATCATTCATCAGTGGTGAGAGGCCACCAGGAAATCCCATGTTGTAAGCCAGACTGGAAAATCAAAAGCCCATCCAAGGACCTTGGAGCCAGTGTCAAGCACTCCTCTGCTGCTGGCTAAAAAATACACATGGTCCTCAATTTACGACCGGTCACTTAGCAACTATTTGAAGTTAGGATGGATATCCCACAGCTGCTTACAACTCAATTTTGAAATGACAGCTGGGTCACATGATCACATTTTGGATGCTCACCTTTATGGCCATTTACAGCATCCCATGGTCACATAACCATTTTTTTTTTGGTTTCTGGTGTTTATTTTCAGCTTCCAGCAAAAAATGCCCATTGGGTAAAACAGATTCACTTAACAACTCTAACATATGCTTAGCAATCACCTGGAAAAAAAATGCCCCAAAATTTGGACCAGTCACACAGTGGCCTGTCTAACAATCGCAATACCTTATCACTGTAATTCCAGACATGATTATAAGGTCTGCCTATAGTTCCAAAAGGGACGTGGTGGCTCAGTGGGTTAGGACGCTGAGCTTGTCGATCAGAAGGTCGGCAGTTTGGCGGGTCAAATCCCGAGTGCCGCGTAACAGAGTGAGCGCCTGTTACTCGTCCCAGCTTCTGCCAACCTAGCAGTTCGAAAGCCTGTAAAAATGCAAGTAGAAAAATAGGGACCACTATGGTGGGAAGGTAACAGTGCTCCGTGCGCCTTTGGCGTCTAGTCATGCTGGCCACATGACCATGGAGACGTCCTCGGACAAGCACTGGCTCTTTGGCTTGAAACGGAGATGAGCACCAGCCCCTAGAGTTGGAAATGACTAGCACGCATGTGCGAGGGAACCTTTACCTTTACCTTATAGTTCCAAAAACATGTATAACACATGTATAACAAGAGCAATAGTGCATAGACTTATATACTGCTTCCTAGTGCTTTACAGCCTTCTTTAAGCAGTTTATAAAGTCAGCATATTGTCCCCAATGATGTGGCTCCTCATTTTACTGACCTCAAAAGTATAGAAGTCTGAGTCAACCTTGAGTTGGTCAGCATCGAATTCCTGGCAGTGGGCAGAGTTAGCCTCAACTTACAACTATTACTTTAGTGACTGTTTTAAGTTACCACAGCATTGAAAAAAGTGCCTCATGACTGTTTTTCACACTTGTGACCGTTGCAGCATCCCCATGGACATGTGATCAGACTTGGCAACTGACTCACATTTATGACAATTGCAGTGTCCCCGGAGTCATGTGATCATCACCTTTTGCAACCTTCTGACAAGCAAAGTCAATGGGGAAGGCAGATGTTAGCAGCATTGACACCAGATTCACTTAACAACCGTGTTACTAATTTAACAACTGCAGCAATTCACTTAACAACTTTGGCAAGAAGGGCTGTAAAATGGGGCAAAACTCACTTAACAGCTGTCTCAATTAGCAACAGAAATTTTGGGCTAAATTGCAATCGTAAGTCAAGGACTTCCTGTACTGCATTCTAACCACTGTGCCAGCAACATATGCTTCGGTCTCTGTTAAAAACCTGAGCCAACTGCTGAGGGAAAAGCCGGTTTTATAGCCTTGTGGAAGGCCAGCAATTTTGCCTACAACCACTTTGTGAGGTAGACAAAACAGAGAGAGACTACTAGGTATTGCATCTGTGGGCCAGCTCCCTCTTATTTTAATCCTAAAGCAATCTTATTTAGTAAGCTGACCTGAGAGAAACTGATTGATCCAAAATCCCACAAGAATGAGCTCCACTTTTTAAAATCTTTTGTTATATATATATTTTAAAAAACCTAGCAGTAAGCTTGCAACTTATATCTCCTAAAGAAAAGAAACGAAGATTCCTCTGTGGTGCTGAGAGTGTTTCCCTTAGGTTATTGCAATAAGATGAATTAAAACCCAGGTCCTAATCCCGCTGTGTAGGGTTTAGTCAGTCCCTGTTTGGAATACTGGGTCCAGTTCTAGAGACCTCACTTTAAAAAGATATTGATAAGATTTTGTCCAGAGATGGGGTACAAAATGGTGCAAGGCCTGAGGGACAAAACATATTAGGAGAGATTGGAGGAACTGAAGGAACCTGGAGGACAATACATATTGGAGTGGTTGTCCAATCTCTTCTTTAAAGTTTCCAGTGATGGAACACCCAAAACCTCTGAAGCAAGCTGTTCTACTGATTAATTGTTCTAACTGTCAAGAAATTTATCTTTATTTCTTGGTTCTCTCCTTGATTAGTTTCCATTCATTGCTTCTTGTTCTGCCTTTGGGTGCTTTGGAGAATAGCTTGACTCCGTCTTCTTTGTGGCTAAAGGTAAAGGTAAAGGTAACCCCGCACATGCGTGCTAGTCATTTCCGGTGCTCATCTCCGTTTCAAAGCCGAAGAGCCAGCGCTTGTCTGAGGACGTCTCCATGGTCATGTGGCCGGCATGACTAGACGCCAAAGGCGCACGGAACACTGTTACCTTCCCACCGTAGTGGTCCCTATTTTCCTACTTGCATTTTTACGTGCTTTCGAACTGCTAGGTTGGCAGAAGCTGGGACGAGTAACAGGCGCTCACTCTGCTACGCGGCACTCGGGATTCGACCTGCCAAATTGAAGATCTTCTGATCGACAAGCTCAGTGTCCTAACCCACTGAGCCACTGCGTCCCTTTGTGGCTACCCCTTAGATATTGGAAGACCGCTATCATGTCTCCCCTAGTCCTTCTTTTCATTAAACTACTAGACATATTCAACTCCAGCAACTGTTCTTTGTATGTTTTAGCTCCCAGTCCCCTAATGGCAACAGCGATAGTACTGCTTCTCATCTTACTTTACAGAAATGACTTCACAAAAAAAGTGTAGCGCAAGCTTCCAGCAGAGGTAATGGGTCAATTACCAGTGGAACAACCTGCCTCCAGAGGTGGTGAATGCTCCAACACTGGAGGTTTTTAAGAAGAGACAGCCATTTGCCTGAAATGGTATAAGGTTTCCTGCCTGAGCAGGGGGTTGGACTAGATGACCTCCAAGGTCCCTTCCAACTTTATTATTATTATTATTATTATTATTATTATTATTATTATTATTATTATTATTATTATTATTATTATCTGAGTTTAAACATACTTGAGATAAAGACATGCACATCATCCAACAAAAAATAAAATAAAATAAAATTTAAAAAATAGATATAAAAGAAACTCAAAGGGCAGACTCAATGGACCATTAGGTCTTTTTCTGCCATCGCTTTTCTACGTTTCTGTCTTCTTGCTGCCAGCCACCACCTTCACCATTATTCCACTCTATTCATAGAGGGCTGGAGGAATAGAGGGATGAGCAGATTTTGGTGGTTTCACCTACCTCAAGAACCGCAAAATCTGGGCAGAGAAGGTCTCTCACACTCCGCAGCGTGACGGGCTGAGTGTCCTTCGTGCTGGCAGGAACTTTCCCAGTGGCCCAGTTCCATAAACACTCCATTGTTCAAACTGCAATCTCTCCCCCAAACTAAAGGATCTGACAGCCAGTCATTAGCCTCACTTTAAACATAGGCTTTCCAGATTTAAAATGGAAAGCAAGCAAGCCACCGTTTGAACAGGGCAGAGTTTTCCCACCCCTGAAATCAGGAGCTGCTCGGAAAACATCGGCCTTGGAAAGACTAGCCGCTCTGGGATCTGTGGAGTCAGCAGATATTTTAAATTGTAGTCAACCGGCTATTTATGAAAAAAAGGGGGGATGGTCTCGGGGCTTTCCAACCTGTCTGGAAGATTTATTTTTGGAACTGGCTGAGCAGAAGGGAATAAAAAAGCATCCCGATGCTGGAGAAATAAAAGGGCAGAGCAAACGAGAAAAAGGGCTGATGGTCTGGAACGCAGCTCTCTTTGCACTTCCCCAGCTGAAGATGACGATGTTATTCATTCAGCTGAGTCCGACTTTCGGCAATTCTGTGGGCCACGTTTCTCCACTTCTTCCTTGCACTATTTCTTTTGAATTTTTCTACGCTCTGGCTGGTGTCAGCTTTGATGCTGTCCAGCCACCGTGTTCTTTTACTGCTTGGTTTCCTTTTAGCGCTAACTCTTCCCCCCACATGATGTGGCAAATTAAGTGAGACCCCCGTTTTTGTTTTTGTTTTTTTGCCTTCTAGTGACAGGTCTGGTCTTCTGAACCTGCTCTCGGGGATATTTGCAAAAGGGTCTGCACTGTTAAGGAAGTGGAGATCGTCCTGGACCAGAACAAACACTGACTGGACATGGGTGGTGAAAGTCCCTCCCTGAGAAGCGGGACGCCCCAAAACCACAACCGGTACCCAAGGCCCACAGCAGCACTCAACTGCTTGCTTCAAATGTGGAAAGGAGGGGAATCGCCCAGCCAAGTGCTGAGCCAGCCATGCGGGGAAGAAACCAACCCTTAAGCCCACAAAGAAACCCACCAAGCCACCGCCACGGATCTGGAGGGAGTACAACTCATAGATGTCTCTGGAGATTCTCAGTCATCCAGGTCATGGTTGTCCCAGTGCAGATGGACTGCTGAATCTTGTCCAACCAATCCAGGACAAGACTGAGCAGTCCACCTGCATTTAAAAGACAAAGGCTACTCTTTGGAAGACAGCAAAGTCCACATTTTGGACAGAGAGAACTGCTGGTTTGAAAGAGGGGTCAAAGAGACCATCTATGTCAAAATTGAACAGCCCTCTCTCAACAGAGAGGGAGGGATCCAACATCATCTATCTCCAGTCTACAACACAATCCTTACAGCAGTTCCAAGAAGGCTCCACACCCATTTGCACCACTCAGGTGTCCCTGAGGACACAAACAAACCTCCACGTGGCCTCAATGACTCTCTAAAAGAATGCAAATGACCAGCTGTCTTCAAGGAGTATGAATCCTGCCATTCCACACCATCCAGTCAGAGCCGAAGAAGCTTCTTTGGATGAAAAGCAAAACGTCTTCAAAGAAAAACAAGAAAGTCCAGTTGCCTCCTGGAAAAGCACCTTTGGGGCAAGTCGTAGAGTTCTCCCCACCGTCCATGGGTGGCGATGGAACTCCGACCAACCCAGCGGAGGGCCCTGGAAAAATCTGATACCGACTCCGACAAGAGACAACTAGAGAGACCAGTGCGAAGACACACAGAGTTTTCTAAAACGGACATGCATAGAAAATGGGTCAAAAGTAAAAAAGAAAGAAAAAAAGCAGTCAACAAATATGCTGCAGACTGACAGTTGGAAAGCCTTGGAAAAGATACTCAGATCTATGCCCTCAAATATCAGAAATGTGCAAGTCATGGTTTTCCCTGTGATGTTCTCTGAAAAAGAAAGTTGGACTTGGAAGGAGCAGGATAGGAAGAGTACAGGTAGTCCTCGACTTAAAAAGGTTTGTTTAGTGAGTGTTCAAAGTTACAACAGCACCGGAAAAAGTGACTTGTGACAATTTTTCACACGACCGTTGCGGCGTCCCCAGGGTCACGTGATCAAAATCCAGGTGTTTGGCAACTGACTCATATTTATGATGGTTGCAGTGTCCTGAGATCATATGATCATCTTTTGTGACCTTCTGACAAGCAAAGTCAATGGGGAAGCCAGATTCACTTAACAGCCAAGTTACTAACTTTTATATACATACACACACACACACACACACACACACACACACACACACACACACACACATATACATATACATATACATATACATATACATATATATATATATATATATATATATATATATATATATATATATATATATATATATATATATATATATATATATATATATATATAAACATAATCACCTTGATATTTGATAAACAGTGTGTTGTCTGGGTTTATATTTACAAACAATCAATAACAATTAGTTTCTATAATTCCATAATCCACATAGTAGCTTTCCTTGATTTTCTCTTCTTCCAATAATATTCTCATTTATCAACCTTAAATTAGTACATTTCTTAGTATTTTAATAGACAACAATTGAGTATAAACATTTTTCTAGTATTTCTACACGTGTTACTAACTTAATAACTGCAGTGATTCACTTGAACAACTGTGGCAAGAAAGGTCTCAAAAGGGGGCAAAACTGACTTAGCACCTGTCTTGCTTAGCAACGGAAACTTTGGGCTCAACTGTGGTCTTAAGTTGAGGACTACCTGTACTGAGGCCTTTGAACTTTGGTGTTGGAGAAGACTCCATGGACCGTATCATGGACACTCAAGAAAACAAACCGATGGATCATTGAACAAATGTAATGGCATGTGGGAAGACCTTGGGAGACAGTAAGGCTGACGTCAGCCTCCTGAGGTAGTCCAGACAGGAGGCATCCCCAGAAGAACTAAATATATTTTACAGTAAGTTTGCATTAACAGAAACTTGCAACTCTGAAAATACTTTTCTCCTCTGTTGTCTTTCCAGCCCAAGAAACTAGAAGAGGTCCCTTCTGAGATTTTTGCCATGACCGTATTTCTGTTGGCGGGTCTGAGCTGCCTTTTATCAGAGCCTTTTCCCCGGGATCATTCCCATTACAACAAATCAACCCAGAGTACTCCGTCGAGGTACAAAAGATCTAGCTCAAATTATTCTATTTTGGACACATTATACAAAGACCCAACTCTCTGAAGAGGTGAAAAGGAAAAAAAAGAAAACAGTGACCAACCACAAGGTTGAGGGACTCAGTTACAGCACAATGGGTGCACCATTAGAAGACTCAAAATATCTGAATAATAATAATGATGATGATGATGATGATGATGATGAAGAAGATGGAAGGGACCTTGGAGGTCATCTAGTCCAACCCCCTGCTCAGGCAGGAAATCCTACACCATTTCAGGCAAATGGCTGTCAAGTCTCTTCTTAAAAACTTCCAGTCTTGGAGCATTCACAGCTTCTGGATGGAGAAAAACTTTCAACACATAGTCCTTGACATATGAACATAATGGAGCCTGCCCATTACAATAGTATGTCAAGATGGTCATAAAATGGGTCGGTTACATGATCGACCTGATTTTACAATGTTTTTTATGGCGGTTGTTAAGCCAAGTGTAAATGTTGAGTATTACCTCTATGTGGTCACTAAGAGTAGACCTCAACTTCCTGAACAAATTGACATTAAATTTTATATGGCAAGGGGAAAAACCAAGGATTAAAATGAAACATCTGCAGGATGTTAAAGAAAATGGGGGTTTTGGACTACCAGACTGGGAAACATATTATCATGCAGCAGCGTTAACTTGGATTCGAGAATGGATAATTTTAAAGAATAAAAGATTATTAACTCTAGAAGGCCATGATCTGCAATTAGGCTGGCACGCATTCCTATGGAATGAGAAGCAAGGGTTATATCAACATTTTCAAAACCATCGGATTAGACAAGCGCTACTTAAAATTTGGAGTAAAATTAGAAAACAAAATTACATTAAATTACCAGTCTGGTTGTCCACCCTTGAAGCAATAGTCTACCCAAATTTGTTTAATTTGGAAAACAGTACTACATATAAGGTTATTACGAATGAAATGGGAGAACTGAAATCTAGACAGGAACTAGAACAACAAGGGATAAAATTGGAATGGTGGGCTTACCTACAGATACAAACACGATATGGGAAAGATAAGAAAGAGTGGGGGATAAATATTCAAGAAACTGCATTGGATAAAATTTTATTGGGGCCAGATGAGAAACAAATAAGGAAATTATATAGTTTGCTATTGGGGTACAAAATGTTTGAGGAACAAGTTAAAGAACCAATGCTAATATGGGCTAAAAATTTGGGATTTGGCATAGATTTTGATATCTGGAAAACTCTGTGGAATAGAAATAAAAAGATAACGCTGGCCTCAGCTTATAAAGAAAATTTATATAAAATGTTTTATCGGCGGCATCTCCCCCCAGCACGATTAGCCAAAATGTACAAGACAATATCCCCTAGCTGTTGGAAGTGTTCCAAAGAATTAGGTACTTATTTTCATGTTTGGTGGTCCTGTAATAAGACGCAAAAGTATTGACAAAGGATTCGGACATGGCTAGAGGAAATATTAGGACGGAGAGTCGAATGTAGACCAGAATTTTTCCTGCTTGGCATAACAAAAGAGAAACATAGCAAAGAAGAGTTATATTTAATAATACATATCATCACAGCAGCGAGAATGACGTTCACCCAGAAATGGAAAAACAGTGAAATACCGGAAGAGAGTGAAGTGATAAGTAAAATTTGGGCGTGCGCAGAAATAGACAAGTTAACTTTGGAAATTAAAAATAAAGACCAGTCAAATGACTACAAAATTTGGAATAAGTTTTACTCATGGTGGGAACAGAAAGGAAGGTCACAACAGAAACACACAGGATGCTGATTTCACATATTACTAGAATAAGGTGGTTGATAAGATTGAATATTCTATAACTGTATATAAATGATATGTACATAAAGTGTATATATGTATATAAAACACAAAAATGATGTAATGACAAGAAGGACTGTCAGACCATTAACACCTTGTCCAAAGTTTTAAATAATAAAATTTGTTATAAAATAAAATAAAAAATTTAAAAAAGGGTAGACCTCAACTTGATAGCACATAATCAATCCATCAATTGAAAAAGGGACATATAAATAAAGACGGATAGAAGAAAATGACCAGAAATTGTAGAGATTAAGCTGAGGCCTGCAAGAAATGTCTCAAACAACAACAACAATTATCAAGTTACAGAAGGAAAGGCAAAGAGATTTTGGAAAGGGGTACATTGGCAATGGATGAGAGCAAGAAGGCAGAGTGCGGTAGCTCACATTTTTAATCTCTCTTTTCTCAGGAGAAATGAAACTGTGGCTGGCCATTGTTGTGCGCCTAGTGGGAGGGAGCTGCAGCTCAGAACAGACTGAGAACGCATAAAAGAACTCTTAGCTAATTTAAACAAATGCCCGTCTTGAGGGCCAAATGGTTACATCATAGTGTACTGAAGGAACTAGCAGAACTGCTAGCTGTAATCTTTGTGAAAGAACTTGCCAAAAAAAACCTAGGAGTGCAAACACATTAGCAGAAGGAGTCAGAAAGATTCTAGACAGACTTCAACTATGTGCTAAAAAGAATGAAATTACTAAGAGGAAATATAAAATTCTCCACCAGGGAAGAGAAGGGAAGGGTTACCCAGCTGCTCTCATTCCTAGGACAGGATTAGAACTCACAGTCTCCTGGTTTCTGGACCAGCCTCTTTAACCAGTAGACCCCCAACTCCCCCACAAGCCATAGCCCACTATCGGGCCTTGAGCCGATCAGAAGCGGGCTGCAGAAGTGGCAGGCAAGCAGGTGTGCATGTGTGCATCCCTCTTGCACAAGCAGTGGGTGAGCACATGTGCACATGCTTCATTTGCACGAGCAGCGGGAACGGAATGATCCTTTCTGTTCACATACACACACACACACACACTAGTCCACAAAGGCTGAAAGGTTGAGAAACTCTGTACTAGATCAAACTAATCTAATCTAAACTAAACTAGCAAATTAGTCACAGAAGCACAGAAGTAAACTGACAGCTATCTACAGATATCAAAACACCTAGAGTTCCCTTTGGTGAGATGGGCAGCTATATAAATTTGATCAATAAATACATGATTAATAAATCAAAAGATTACTGCATTCCAAAGGAGGTAACTTGTTTTCTATTTTTCAGAGACTATGAATAAAATCTATAGGGAGGTTAGAAGGAAATTTCCCAGTAGTAGGAACTATTAACAGCCGAATACACTGCCTCGTGAAGTATGTTCACTCAGCAGAAGTCTTCAGAGCCTGGATCTGCACTGAAGGGAAGTTAGACTAGATGACCTCTGAGGTTGTTTCTAATGAAAATTAGTCTACATGTGATTTGTTGCCAGTTATCACATCTGTATAGTCCAGTATGACTCTATTGAAGATTCACACACAAGTTCCTTGTTTGGAGCTTAAGATGTTGTGCAAACCTAACCAACTATGTTTTATTCAGCAAACAATTAGCAAGCCATGGCTCAGCATGCTATAGAAACTACATCTAAACCTCACTGCTTAAAAGAAGTGTATTCTTTTAAAGCAGGGGTCTCCAAACCTGGCAACTTTTAAGACTTGTGGATTTCAACTCCCAGAATTCCTCAGCCAGCCAGGGCTGGCTGAGGAATTCTGGGAGTTGAAGTCCACAAGTCTTAAAGTTGCCAAGTTTGACGACCACTGTTTTAAAGATTGAAAACAGCAATTCTGAGAAAGGAAGGCTAATGAGGATTTATTAATATGGTGAAGCTGGCAAAAGCCTTGTTACTGGACAAGGCAACCATCCTTGAGACACTGGAAGTGTGACTAGCAGCATTTTCTGTGAAATATTGTTGGGGGATGTATGGCACAACTCTAAGTACTGTGCAGTAATCTTTGATTTATGACCACAATTAGGACCAGAATGTCCATCACGAAGTGATGCGATTGCTGAATGAACCCAATTTCACGGCATTTTTACCACAGTAATTAAGCGAAAAACGCAGTGGAATCTGGCTCCTCCCACTGACTCTGCTTGTGGAAAGCTTCTAGAAAGATCACTTGCCTCCGCAGGCTTGAAGGGCTAGAAACTTGCCATTTTCCTCCCAACAGAAAAGCAGACATTCACGAGTTAAATTCCCCAGCTATCAGCCACTCTTTCTGCCCAGTTGTAAAATAAACATAAGGATTAGATCTTAAGAGTTCGGGAAAATGTGTTGCTAAACAAGATTAATTTTTCCCCTAGTGGAAAGTTGAGCAGGGAAATTGGTTAGACGTGATAACATCTCACGCATTCTGCTGATGTGTGTCTTTTACTTGAAAACCCAGGAAGAAGTCAACAAAATTGTGCAAAAGCTGTCAGACCTCATCCCGCAGAAGGAAAAGCTGACATGAAATACAATGCATGACGATGAATAGATATCTTTCCCGCTGCGCTCTTCCAAATAAAAGAAGACGTGTGATAGGCAACTGGAAAAATTACCTTGCAGTGAATGCTTGTGTGCATTCCAACACTCTTTTCCAACACCCTTTTCATGCCAACACCTTTCAAACCACTCTGAGGGAGGGGAAAAACCCCCACAAAGTTTCCTCTTTAGAAAGAAATTACCGTGTAAAGCCTCGTGGAGGGAACATTACACTAACAGCTGCCAGAAAATTCTGTAAAGTTTTGGTGAGGTTGAAAAGCAAACTCATTCTACGGACAACGAACTCTGGAGATTATGTATTGAGGAAGAAACTATGTCATAAAAACAGACGACCAAAAAAACAATCAAACCTCCCCACAAAAGCCATAAGAAGGCATAAGAAATCAGGGCATTATGCACTGAATACCTTTCTGCACAAACAGAAACGTTACAGTTAGTCCTCAGCTTATAAACACTATTGGGACCAGAATTTTTGCATTAGAATAGAATAAATAATAACTCTGTTTTTCACTTTGAATGTACACTAGTCGGCATACATTAAAATGAAATTTTGTTGCATGCAGTTCTCAAAGGGTCACCACCTCCAATATACACTACGTAAATATGACAAAAATAAATACAGAATTATGCACATATATTATGCACATATATTAGATGACACAGAGAGACAACACAGTCTAGTTCTGGTTATGTATACATATGCATGGCGAGAAAAATGAATCTTGCGAGTTTACCTGACGGATGGCATAAATTGAATGTGTCATTGAGGCCACCTGGAGGTTTACCTGTGTCCTCAAGGTCACCTGAGTGGTGCAAATGGGTGTGGAGCCTTCTTGGAACTGCTGAAAGGACTGTGTTGTAGCCTGGAGATAGATGATGTCCTACCCCATAACTCTGTTATTCTATTATTCTATTGCTGAGCAAGGCAGTTGTTCAGTGAGCTGTGCTCAATTTTACAAACTTTTTCCCCATGGCTGTTAAGTGAATCACTGCAGTTGTTAAGTGAATCACATGGTCATTAAATGAATCTGGCTTCTCCCATTGACTTTGCTTGTCGGAAGCTGGCTGGGAAGGTCAGAAATAGTGATCGTGTGATTCTGGGATGGTGCAACCATCACAAATTCCTGCTGGTTGCCAAGTTCCCAAATTCTAATCACATGACCACAGACAACCTTTTTCAGTGCTATTGTAATTTCAAATAGCCGCTAAATGAGTGGTTATAAGTGGAGGGCTACCTGTATAGCAATTGCAACAAAATTAAAGTTCTTAAAGCCTCCAGCTTGCCTCCAGAAATTATGAGCGCTCCATCACTGGAGGTTTTTAAGAAGAGACTAGACAGTGACCTATCTGAGACGGTATAGGTTCTCCTGCTTGAGCAGGCGGCTGGACTAGAAGACCTCCAAGGTCCCTTCCAGCTCTATTCTATTCTAAAGAGAGAGTAATATTAAATAAAAAATAGGAAGTCACCTATATCCATTAACCACGACAATTATTCAATTATACCCATGAGAAAACCACGGACTTTGTTTCCCTTACCTGGATGACGTCCTTCCGCAGGTTAACTAGATGTAACCAGTCGCTAAGCCTGGGATAGCTGTTCAGCTCCACCGTCCTGTCATTTAAAGGGAGGCTGAGCTTGCACTGTAACTGGATACTAATATAACGGACCAGTTTCACCTGTGGAAGGAGGAGAGAAAGATTAAAATGGCTCCAAGAAGTGAGTCCGAAACAGCAGAATGGGAAGGAACTGGCATGGATTTCATCACATTCACAAACTGAAGTCAGGCGGCCTTTCAGTGTCGCTCATTCTGCCAAGGGTTAGCAGCGCATCAAGGTATTTTATCACTGTCCCTTTGCTTGGGGATCAATGCTCAGCCTCAGGGTCTATGGAGATTCTCAGTCGCCAGGTCATGGTTGTCGCAAAGGTGCTTTTTCAGGAGGCAACTGGACTTTCTTGTTTTTCTTTGAAGACCTTCTAAAACAGGGGTGTCAAGCTGCACCCACCCCATTGCCGGCAATGGCAAAACTGTCCCGATACGTTGCGCGATGTCACGTGACGTGGCGAGTTTGACATGTCTGCTCTAAAAGAATGCAAATGACCAGCTGCCTGCAAAGAATATAAACCCTTCCATTCCCCACCATCCAGTCAGAGCTGAAGAAGCTTCTTGGATGAGAAGCGAAACGTCTTCAAAGAAAAACAAGAAAGTCCAGTTGTCTCCTGAAAAAGCACCTTTGGGTAAGCCTCAGTATTCTGCGTGTGTAAAATGGGAATAACTGCATTTTTATAACTTGGAGAGAAAACGTAAGTGGTGTTACATTCCTTCTTGTCAAGACAAAAAACATGTGATCCAGTTGGATTTCTTGATGTTATTTTCCTTCAAAACTTTTTTTGCTTTCTCACCCTCCCATCTCCCTTTTCCTGTCTTAGCTTTTAAGCAAATACAATTACCAGGCCCTTCTGAGTACCTACAGTTTCAACTCTACAAAGTGATCGCTTGACTTAGGAGATGCTGCATCTTTTCTGATAACAGGAGCAAGTAAATTTTCTCCTGGTTCAACAAAATTAATCAAACTATTATAAATATATGCGTGTATGTTTATACACACATACAAGTGTATGTGTACGCACACACTAAGTAACACCTTAAAAAGTAACGAGCTTAAGATCAAAACCTCTATTCTGATATGAGTTGTAGTGGTTTCTTTTCAATGCTATACTCAATTTTGGATAAAAAAGCAATATAATTTTATGCTTATAATATTATCAACTGAATTGTAACTAATATTTGTTTTCTATTCTCAGTATTCTGCTGTTTAAATACAATATTAATAATTTTTAAACACATTATACAATCAACGTATAGAAACAACACAAATGTACTAAGATTTATAATATCATAAAAAGGGGGAAATAAGTAAGGTATCCTGAAACTGCCTTGATTGGATTTCCTGAGATCAGGACTAGGAATAGAGTACTGTACAGGTAGTCCTCAACTTATGATCACAATTGGGACCGGAACGTCTGTCACTCAGCAAGGTGAGTTATGCCCAATTTTACAAACTTTTTTGCCATGGTCATTAAGCAAATCACATTTGTTAAGTGTCTTCCCCCATTGACTCTGCTTGTTCAGAAGCTCCCTGAGAAAGTTGTAAATAGTAGTCACATGATCCCTGAGATGCTGCAATCATTGTAAATACATGTTGGTTGCAAAATGCATGAATTTGATGTGATGGAGGGATAGTACGACAGTCATAAGTGTGAGGATCGGTCATAGGTCACTTTTTCAGCACCACTGTAACTATGAATAATTGCTAAACATACGTCGAGGAATATTTGCACTTCCCAATGGTGGAAGAATTAAAGTCTACAACATTGGGAAAGAGCGAGCTGAGATAAGATACCTCCAACTAGGCATTTGTTGATTTGTTCTGTGATTTTAGAAGCCACCTTAGTCCGTAAGACTCTGGACAACTTCTAAGGTTAAAAGCAGAAAAGCCATAAGACAATTATAATTCGGACTGCAAGCATTGGTTAGATAACAATAGTGTATCAGAGGAAATTCTACAGGGGCTCGGCATCCACCCTAACCAAGGTCTGTTGAAGGAACAAAGGTTTTCAGGCTGCCTTGGAACATCATCAGGGTAGAAGCCACATGATGTCTGGAGGGATGCAGAGGGCAGGTTTTGCAACAGGGAAGAGAGATGATGATAATGATGGTTTCCAATCCTACATGGTTAATTACAGTTATTATCTTTCATTCTAGAGACTGGGAGAGAGAGAGAGAGAAAGAAAGCGCCTGCAAGAGTATGTTGCAGTGTTTAAGGGTATCTACTGTAGTTAGGTGACCTTGAATCATGGCTGACCCCTGGTGAGGATCTAAACCAGGGGTCTTCAAACTTGGCCCATTTATGACTTGTGGACTTCAACTCCCATAATTCCTCAGCCAGCGTGCCTGGCTGAGGAATTCTGGGAGTTGAAGTCCACAAGTCATAAATGGGCCAAGTTTGAAGTCCCCTGATCTAAACAAATACCATACACATCACAGTGCTTTTCAACCTTGACAAATTTAAGATGTCACAATGTAGGCCTGCTGCCTGGGGGATTCTGGGAGGTGAAGTCCATCCATCTTAAAGTTGCCAAGGTTGAAGAATACTGTTCTATCTGTTGCAGTTCCAGGATGTTCCAATCAGTGGTGGGATTCAAATATGCGAACAACCGGTTCTCTGTGTGGATGCCGCTTCCGGAAGTCCATTCTAGGCCTGGGCAACAAAAAAATTAGCTACCGGTTCTGCCAAAGTGGTACAAACTGGCTGAATCCCACCACTGGTTCTAATGATATTCCCAACACTGTCTTCCCTTCTCCTTCGCTCAGCCTTGCCAAGCATAATCAGTTTTGCTAGCTCATTATCTCTTTGCATGACATGTCCAAAGGCTTTTCCTTCTCAACTGTCACCTCCATGAAGCCATCAGCTTTTGGCTGGCCCACCACCAACTGACAACCATCTCCAGATTTAAACTTTGAGGGCATCTACCTTCTTTCTTTCTGCTTTTTCTCAATGTGTAAAGTAAAATCTTGAAATCAACTATTGTGATTTATTACGCTTCCATATTTGTGCAACTCAAGATAGCACACATAATGCTTCCTTCTCCTATTTTCCATACAACAACAATCTTAATAAGGTTGAGAAAAAGAAGCTAGCCCAAAATTACTCTGTCAGCTTAAGGGAGAACTAGGATTGGTTGTTGTTTTTTAGTCCAACAATTTGCCATTATAGCAAACTAGCTCTCTGATCTTCGCTGTTTATGAAAAAGACCAGATGAGAATCCTATACAGGAAGTCCTCGACTTATTACGATCATATTGGAGCCTGTCCATTATGGTCGTAAGTCATAAAAGATCATAAAGTAGCTGAGCCATGCAAAGAACCTGATTTTATGACCTTTTTAGCAGTGTCATTAAGCAATCGCTCTGGTTGTTAAGCCAACAACCAAACCCATTTTTCACAAAGGGTCATTTTTGCCAAAGGCTAGAAGTAAATGTCAGTTTGGGGCAAAAAATGTCATAAACCACAGTCACATAAATGTGGACCTGTTGCCAAGTGCCTGAAATGTGTCACATGGGGGGGAGACAACCTCAGAACTGGGCTATAAATTCTATAAAATATGAATATATTTTTATGACTATAAGCTGCCCAGAGTTACCTTATGGCAAGATGGTCAGCCAATAAATTTAATACACAAACAAACAAACAAACAGCTAGCAAGCTTGGGGGGGGGCGGGTCCGTTGAGGATTACCTGTAATACCGTAAGATTATTAGCCTCAATCCAATTTATATCATAGATTCTCAATATTTCAAGTATTTTTTTTAACATGGAAACTTCTCTATTCGCTATCCTTTGCAACTTTCCATAATGTGGGCTGTTAAAGTTTTTTTTTAAAAAAAAATAACATCACCACAGGGATGATTAAAAAAAAGAGGTCAACTTAGACTACAATGCTGAAGCTCCACCCCCTTTAATGTATTGAAAAGGGGACAGGGCTTTGTTTGTGTGGTCACTGATGCCATTTTGACTTTTTGGAGCAGTTTTGTAGACACACCTGTCTAACCTGGTTTTTAAAATCACAATTTTCCTAAATGAATCCCTTTGTGTACAAAATTTTGACTTGATAAGAGGTTGACAGCCCAAATCTTTGCAGCACACAAAAAACATAAAATAGGGAGGGAGGGAGGATAAGGAAATGGCTTCCGATCTTCTTGACAGAGATTATATGCAAGTTACATTTATATTTTGCCTTCTGTCTTAATTTCATTCTTTGCATAAGCTAACCTTTCTGATCTTCAAACTCATAAATCACATGCTTATTTTTCTCTTTTTTTCAGCAAAAAATCCATAAAGGGCCAACTCATAACTTTTTCTCATGGCTTTTGCACTATGTCAGCTTAGGAAAAAAACAAGTTGCACAGTCATTTCTGAAATCAAATACTCTTCCCCCTGGGGCAATTAGAAAAAAAAAATCTGAAATGACAAGCTACAAATATCTTCTTTGTTTGATAAATAACATGCTCAACTTTTCCTATGCCTATGGCCATAACGTTTTTCCTGTGCTAATTTTCCAGTAATTTCAGTAAGAAAAGCACACGGCCCTCTAGGCCAGAATAAATGTGTCAGGCATTAAAATGTTATAAGACCACTTTTATTTTGTTTGTGGAAAAAAGTTTCAGTTGCCCTAAAGGAAGTTTGGGGAAAAAAATGCAGAGACCTTCTCAGTGTTATCTGTTTTTCGTGAACTAATTGTTTTTTCTTCCATTTTGTTTTCTGCATCTCTTTCCCTACTCCTCCCAAACCAACTAGACCAGGGGTGTCAAACTGAGGGCCGCATCAGCACTGCGGTTGCCCTCAAGAGGCCGGGTGGGTAATGGCCAGGGTGGGCGTGGCCTACTGGGTGGGCGTGGCTAGAGTGCGTATGGCCTACTGGGTGGGCGTGGCCAGCTCTACATCGTTCACATCAAGGGTGCCTATGGGGGCCTGGGCAGGAGTGGGACAGATCTGAGGGTCTCTGGCAGAAGGAGGGTCTCTGGGCCAGGGCCAAGGCAGTGGGGGCCGTTCCCTCACTGTTTCCAGGATGGCTTCGCGGGCCACATGAAACCACTTCGCGGGCCAGATCTGGGCCCCGGGCCTTGTGTTTGACATGTCTGAACTAGAGGAAAACTACTTATAGGCGGCTTGAATCAAATTTTTATCGTCTGGATGGACTTACCCAAAATCCTCTTTGTTGCCTGCCTGCCAGGAAGCCAGGGTTGGCCAACTACTCTCATTTGCTAAGTCCAATTCCAACAATATATGGAATCATTCACAAGTGATGCTTTATGACATCATCGAAGTCTAGAATCTCCAGTTAAAATAATCCAGCATGCTCTTGGTTCATCTGAAACAACTAAGAAAGTTGGATCTGGTTACTAATGGGTAGAAATTAGGAATAATCAGGACTATAGGTTATTTCACAGCCTTTCCTATGGGAGTAGGAACCTAGTGATGGGTAAGCAAGTCTGGACTATGGTAGACCGTAATGACTGAATCAAAGTCACCCAGCTGGCTTTCATGCTCAAGGTGGACTAGAAGTTATGGTCTTCTGCTCTGTAGCCTGATCACTAGACCACCAACACTGTTGGTTCTGCTACAGTAGGAGGAGGAATGGCAGAACCTGGGGGCAAGGTAAAAAGAGGGATCAGCCTAGAATCCCCATGTAGCCACAAAGGAACTAATTCAACTCTCCCTTGAGTGTTGTTGACTCCAAGCCCCATCTTCAGCAGACAAGAACTCAGGGTTTCCTAATTTCTAGGACCAGCACCTTCACCACTACAACAAACTGGCTCAATATATCTTGGCCCTAGGCCAGTGATGGCGAACCTTTTAGAGACCGAGTGCCCCAAAACTGGCCCCCTCTGCCCCTGCTCCACTCCCACGCCACCCCAGCCTGCCCCTGCCCACCCACAGGGTCACTCACTGCCTCCATGGCCCGCTGCAGATTGCCCAGGTGGCCCAACAGTGCCATGGCGGCCATGCCCTCTGCCCGTGCCCCGCAGCATCATCTGCGTGTAACGGGGCACAAGGGCGGAGTCTTGTCCTTGCTGCCCAGCTGCCATGTCCTTGGCTGCGCTGCTCCGTGCCAGCTGTGCTTGGGGGCAACTCTCCTCTGGGGGGGCTGCTGGTGAGGAGGGGGTCATGGGGGGAGATGGACCTGGGGCGATGGCGTGAGTGCCCACAGAGAGGGCTCTGAGTGCTGCTGCTGGCACTCGTGCCATAGGTTTGCCACTACTGTCCTAGGCCAAAGAAGAGATGCAGTGGGAGTTTGGTTCCAGCAGGCAAGGAGGGACTGGTAAAACAAGTTCCAGCAAGAGGGAGATGATGTCAGTACAGAAACACCATGGATTTCTATCTATCACTTGGCGGGGGGCTGCCTTGTTCTCCAGTACCATGGGCACAATCTAAGGGTTCTCTTGGATTTATAGTCCCTGCCAAAGTAATAGGTTGATGCTGTGACCTGGAGAAGCTTTGGCCAGCTTTGGTTGATCTGACTGTGATACCTCTACGGTCCGATAAATGCTTATGACAGCAATTCACCTCTTTCTCGTTGCCAGGTTAGGTTACTGCAATCCATAAGGTCTTTGGTATGCCAAATCCCAATTAAGCAGTCAGCCGTGATGGGATTATAATTGTAATTTCAACTTTTTAAAAACTTCTTTGAGGTGAAAAATGACAAAGTGTAATAAACAGGGCAAAATAATACCACATTGATTACGGTCAAAAACATTAGTATACTGCAGTGCCTAAAACAGGCACAAACTAAAAAAGGATCCATGTGTTAGTAATATAGTGCAAGCCTGTTTCCCCGAAAGTAAGACCCGGCCTTACTTTCTTTTGGGCTCTGAAGTAAGCACTACTGGGACTTACTTTTGGGGAGGGCTTACTTTTTGCACGTGAGGGTGGGGTGGGGTCTGTGCATGGGGTGGAGGTGCAACGCAGCAGCGAGAGCGTAGTAGCAGACCAAGTATGGTACCGGTGCGGGTAGGTGGGCGGGCCGTGTACCCTTCCTGTGCCAGGCCAGCCCCTGAAGCCCCAGGGCAGCTGTGCTGGGTGGTGGCGGGAAGGGCGCCAAGGTGAGGGCAGCCAGGCCGACACTTCTCCGGCCGAAGTGGGGGGCTTTTGCCTCGGGGAGGCCACTTTCCTGGCCTGGCCAGGCCAGGCCCACCTGAGAGGTGAGCGGGGAGGCGGCAGCCCAGGACCAAAGCGGCAGGTGGAGCCGGGAGCCTCGGGAAGGAAGGGTGCTGAAGCGAGCAGGCGTCTTTCCGTCAGCACCTGTGTCGGCTGCCCCTTCCCCACGGAGCTGGAGAGCTTGCCACACCACCTCCCAGGTGCCCTCGCTTTCCCCAAGAATTGCATTTCTTTAGTTACCTGACTTCCAGCCTGTCCCGTTTCTCCTCCTCTTCTGTGTGCAGGGAAAAAAAAGAAGTTTGTGAGTGTGGTGGTTGGGGGGGGGAAAGGTCAATCAATCAATTCCAACTTCTCGCAAAAAAAAAACAACAATCTCCCGAAGTTGGAATTGACTGACTGACTTTCCCCCCCCCCCCCGCCACAAACTTCTTTTGTTTCGCTGCATGCGGCAGCGGAGGAGGATGAAGGAGAAACGGGGGTGGAAGTCAGGTAAGCAAAGAAATGCAATCCCTGGGGGAAGTGAGCCCATCTGGGGGGGGGTTGGGGGGGTGGCAAGCTCTTTCACAGGGAAGGGGCAGCCAGCCGGCATGGGTGTTGAGGGCAGGACACCTGCTCGCTTCAGCGCCCTCTCTCCCCGAGCCTCTGGCGCTCCATCTGCCACTTTCGTGGCTCTGTGGTCAGAGCCGTGAAGAGGGCCGGGTGGCCGAAAGCGCCAGCAGTCTGGCTCGGGAGTGAAAGGGAAGAGGCTGGACAGGTGAGGGGGGGAACCTGCTTTCAGCTGAGCCGCGTTGCGCTCACCAATAGCACGGCCATGAGGCCTGGCGGATTCCCATCTGAGCCACATGAGGCCGTAGCCAGGCCTCCCATACCTACGGTAACCCTAACCTCCACTCCCCCCCAACCCTAATAGGAGATGGAAAGCCCTGGGGGAAAAAAGGGTAAAGATGGGTGGGGAAGAAAACGATTTTTCCCATCTGTTTCCAAAGCAGTTTGGAAACAAATGGGAAACAAGACCTGTTTTTTCACAAGTTTTCTGGGGGTTTTCCAGGCCTTCCCGTCTCTAACCCACAGTGCCTAATCCCAACTCTAACCCACACTCCACCCAAGGCAACAACAATGCCTAACCCTAACTGGAACTCACACTCCTAAGGTGTCTTACCTTAGGACCACCACAGCCAGGCCTCCCACACCCCGACACCTGTCGCACCACTTGACTTCTTCAGCGGCCGCTTGCTGTCAC
The DNA here is from genome assembly GCF_964194415.1 of Vipera berus. Taxonomy (NCBI): domain Eukaryota; kingdom Metazoa; phylum Chordata; class Lepidosauria; order Squamata; family Viperidae; genus Vipera; species Vipera berus. The sequence continues at coordinate 351,211,427 of NC_138202.1, forward strand.
TTGCGGCTGGACGGCATGTGGTGCATTGCACCGTTGCCACTCAAAGGGCTGGGGGAGGGGGGTGAAGCTACCCCACACGCCCCGCACCTGTTTACCTTACCGGTAGGACCGCTGCAGCCAGGCATGCTGTTGCCCTTGGTTGAGGCAGAAATGGCCCGAAGCACCACACGCTTGACGAGTGTCGGGGCATGGGAGGCCTAGCTGTGGCAGTCCTACCGGTAAGATGAGCAGGGGACTTAGGGCAGCTTCATCCCCCCTACCCCCACCCTCGCCCCCAAACTAGGTCTTACTTTCGGGGGGGTTATATTAGGCCCACCCCCAAAAATCAAGCTGGGGCTTATTTTCGGGGGGGCTTACTTTTAGGGAAACACGGTAGCTCAATTTTTTTTACACAGTATTAAATCTACAATAAAGAAGCATATTGACTTGCTTACTTGCCATTTATATACAACTGTCTACATATTTTTTAACAATTAAATGGAAAGTCAAAGGTCACAATTCAGACTAACGCTAACTTTCTCCAGAAGGGAATAGAGGGGTTTCAAATGAGTAACTATGGTCCTGTTGACTTGGAATTCTGAAAGTTCTTGAGAACTTCATGGCACCAGGTTGGAGAAGACTGAGCTAGATCTAGAAGGAGGAAAGTTTGAGTGCTCCAGAGCTGAAACTGTTTAAACAGGTCCTTCTCAGAGTAAAATTGAGGTGGGAAGTAGAAAGACAGAGGCAAGATTTTATTTATCCTGGGTTGATGGACAGAAAACCCAGGTGTCTTCCTTCCATTTTCCAATGCAAACAACTCAAGCTTGCTTTAGGGTCCACACTAAAATTTTCATAAATTTCCTCTCTCAAAAGGCTGAAAAAACCACACACCAATTTTCAGTAACTGAAGCCACAAGTCTTTCCGGGGAGGGTGGGGTGAGAGAAAAAAAGGTTGGGGGGCAGATGATACTCCAGGTTGCCCCTCCCTGATTTAGACTATAACATTTTAAGAAGAAATTCTGCATACCTCTTTCTTTTGCAAAACCATCACGTTTGGAGATGTTATCTGAGAACTGGATAGGACTTGCTCATCAGAACAGAAACTCACAGAGCTGAGAGAACGAGTGAATGACTGAGCAAACTGCCAGGATATTAAACTCCCACAGATCTTGCCCAGAGTCAGCTATGGGAAGAAGGGAAAGCTGCCTATTTAGATAATAGCCAACTGTCAGCCCTTCGAGGTAGACCCAGCCAGGAACCACACTCCACAAGACTGCTGGAAGTCTAGTTTACTGACATAGACTAAAGCAATGGAATCTTGAAAAATCTGCCTGCATTTTCCCTTCCTTTTAGACCTAGGAAATTAAGACAGCATCTGTTTGAATTTCTTTTTAATGTTTTCTTTGTTCCCCAGGCTTAAAATATATATTTATAACTGTCACCACTTAGTTTCTCCAAGATTCTATGGCTCTCAGAATAACAGAATAGGAAGGGACCTTGGAGGTCTTCTAGTCCAGAGGTCCCCAACCTTTTGGGCACCAGGGACCGGTCCCATGGAGAGAGGTTTTTCTATGGACAGGAGGGTGCGTGGTTTTGTGTGCTGCCTGCATCCCACGGATGGGGCTTTGCTTGTTTGTGCGGATCGGTTGCTGGCATGCCACAGCCCGATACTGGTCCACGGACTGGGGGTTGGGGACCCCTGTTCTATTCCAACCTCCTGTTCAAGCAGGAAACCCTATACCATTTTGTACAAATGATTTTCCAATCTCTTCTTAAAAACCTCCAGTGATGGAACACCCACAACTTGTGGAGGCAAGTTGTTCCACTGATTAATTGTTCTATCAGGAAATTTCTCCTTAGTTCTAGGTTGCTTCTCTCCTTGATTAGTTTCCATCCGTTGCTTCTTGTCCTGCCTTCGGGCGCTTTGAAGAATAGCTTGACTCCCTCTTCTTTGTGGTAGCTCCTGAGATATTGGAACACTGCTATCATGTCACCCCTTCCCCTTCTCTTCATTAAATTAGACATACCCAATTCCTGCAATTGTTCTTCATATGTTTCAGCCTCCAGTCCCCTGATCATCTTTGTTGCTCTTCTCTGCACTTTCTCCATAGCACTGCAAAAAGCATAGCCAGGACTGTATGACCTGGTGTGGATCGGGGAGGGGAAAGGAGGGGGGAGGCAAAAGGTTGGATCCTCCAAATTTCACTTCACATGGATCTTATGGAAGTATAGAAATGTATACGGTGAATTTGGCTACATACATTCACTCTCACCTCAACCTCCCTTGCCCTATTTCAGGGGTAGGCAACCTTGGCTCTTTTATGACTCGTGGACTTCAACTCCCAGAATTCCTGAGCCAGCCATGCTGAGGGGAAAGGGACAGGTTTTCATGCTGAGCCATGCCAGTTCAGGAATTCTGGGAGTTGAAGTCCACGAGTCATAAAAGAGCCAAGGTTGCCTATCCCTGCTCTAGTTGCTACACTACATGAAGGGAGCATCCCAGGTCAGGTGGAATGTAAATTTAACAAATAAATGCTGCTAGATGACCCAGGACCCACTGTGACATGCTTTCAGAGATATTTCCTTACCAGATCCCTCAATGCTTTCAACAATGCAGAGATTATTATTATTATTATTATTATTATTATTATTATTATTATTATTATTATTATTATTATTATTATTATTATTATTATTATTATTAATTTTATTTGTATACCGCCCTTCTCCCGAAGGACTCAGGGCGGTGAACAGGGCAGTACATGTTAAAAGACAAAATACAAAAATTAAAAGAGATTAAACAAAATGCCCACAACTCTTACAATAAGTTAAAACACATTAAAAAGTAGGTTAAAACACATTAATAAAACCCAACCCCATCCCATCAGGCCAGGCTAGCTTGTTCGAAGAGGTAAGTCTTTAGATCGCGCCGGAAGGAGCGGAGGTCGGGCGCCATCCGGAGCTCAACCGGAAGATGGTTCCATAAATCCAGCGCGCCCACAGAGAACGCCCTCCCCCTGGGGGCCACCAGTCGGCATTCTTTGACCGGTGGCACCGAGGAGGCCCTCTCTGTGGGAGCGTACTGGGCGGAGGGAAGTTGACGCCGGCTGCAGGTGCTCCCCAAGGTATTCCGGACCCATGCCATGTAGGGCTTTGTAGGTCATTACCATCCTAATATACTGTCTTCACTGGATTCCACTTGGGGTACTTTCAGAGACACATCTGCCTTGAAAATAGCCCATGTTGAATAATCTAGCACAGTCAGCATGGGAGATGTTTTATGACATTTTGTATTACATCATAAAATGCTTTGTGATCATTTTTATGTCCTGAAATGTTTTATAAAATTGGCCAAATTTTATAAATTTGCCAATTCCATTGTGAGTTATAGCCCCCAGATTTTGGATGCATTCTGGACACATTTTATAAGTTAACTCATTTGAAATACCTTGGTTCAAAAATTGTTACCTTATGAGTTTTAGTAATATATAGATGGTGGTGAAAATGCTGGATTAGAAGATAGGAAATAGGACTAGGGGAAATTTAGGTTTTTAGTCCCCATCAGCCACAGAAGCTCCCTGGTGGAAACTTGACTCAATGTCCCAAAGGTGCTTTTTCAAAAGGCAACTGGACTTCCTTTGTTTTTGCTTCTACATTCAAGAGGCTTCTTCAGTTATTTGAAGAAGCTTCTTGGATGAGAAGCGAAACATCTTCAAGCAAAAACAAAGTACCGTATTTTTCGGACCATAAGACGCACCTGACCATAAGACGCACCCTGTTTCTAGAGCAGGAAAACAAGAAAAAAAATATTCTGAACCAAATAGTACCGGTATACTAGGAAGGAAGGAGGGGAGAGAGAGAGAGAAGGAAGGAAGGGAGGGAGGGAGGGAGGGAGGGAGGGAGGAAGAAGGAAAGAAAGAAAGAAAGAGAGAGAGAGAGAGAGAGAGAGAGAGAGAGAGAGAGAGAGAGAGAGAGAGAGAGAGAGAAAGAAAGAAAGAAAGAAAGAAAGAAAGAAAGAAAGAAAGAAAGAAAGAAAGAAAGAAAGAAAAAGAAAGGAGAGAGAGAAAGAAAGAAGGAAGAAAGGAGGGAGGATGGAGGGAGCAAGGAAGAGAGAAAGAGAGAAAGAAGGAAGGAAGGAAGGAAGGGAGAAGGAAGGAAGAAAGAGAGAAGGAAGGAAGGAAGAGAAGGAAGGAAGAAAGAAAGAAGGGAGGGAGGAAGAAAGAGAGAAAGAAAGAAAGGTAGGTACCAGTAGTTTCTTTTCCCTGAATAGGTTTTCTAAGATGCCGAAGCAATTTCAAACAATTAGCAGTATTATCTTGCAAATGGGAAATCACTTCCAATAAACTTCACAGAGAAACCTGCAGGGACAACTCCTCACGGCTTTGCTGGGGCAAGTCGCCTATGAGGTTTAGTTCAGCAAAAACTATTTCTTTAGTAGCGAGGTAAAAGAAAGAAAATGTGCGCGCGCAGGGACGGGGAGGCAGTCAGAAGGCATGGCAGGCACGTCCGTATTTCTTCCCCTGCCGACCAATCACACGGGCGGGACGGAGAATTCCACGTCTTTATTCAATCACGTCTCTCCAATGGAGCTCATGGACGGCGTTGACTGAACGGGAGACAAGTGTTTTCGCTTACCTTCGGACCATAAGACGCACCTCGTTTTTCCACCCACTTTTGGGAGGGGAAAAGTGCGTCTTATGGTCCGAAAAATATGGTAAGTCCAGTTGCCTTTTGAAAAAGCGCCTTTGGGATAATCATGACCTGGATGACTGAGAATCACAATAGACATCAATAGTCAATCTCCTTCAATCCAAGGCCCAACAGGGTGTAGGGTTAAGATGTTAGTTTCAGTTTCAGTTTCAGTTTTATTTGATTTGTATACCGCCCTTCTCCCTAGGGACTCAGGGCGGTTCACAAGGGATATATAAATAACAATACAATACAATACAAAAGTTAAAAAAGATTAAATAAATGCCCAGTTAAAAACAGTAATACAATTCTAAAACAACAATTTAAAACCCAAATCCCCCGTCAGGCCAGACCAGCTAATTCAAATAAATGGGTCTTCAGGCCACGACGGAAAGTTCGGAGGTCTGATGCCATCCGGAGCTCCACCGGCAGTTGGTTCCACAAAGCCGGGGCACCCACAGAGAAGGCTCTCCCCCTGGGGGCCGCCAGTCGGCATTCCCTGACTGGAGGCACCCTGAGGAGGCCCTCTCTGTGGGAACGCACAGGGCGGAGGGGAGTTGACGCCGGCAGCAGGTGGTCCCCGAGGTAACCCGGACCCATGCCATGTAAGGACTTAAAGATCATAACCAAGACCTTGAACCTCACCCGGAAGACAACTGGTAACCAATGCAGCTCGCGGAGCAAAGGTGTAACATGGGAGTACCGGGAAACTCCCAAGACAACTCTCGCGGCCGCATTCTGTACCAGTTGGAGCCTCCGAGTGGTCTTCAAGGGAAGCCCCATGTAGAGAGCATTACAGTAGTCAAGGCGAGAGGTCACGAGCGCATGAGTGACCGTGCACAGGGCATCCCGGTCCAGATAGGGCCGCAACTGGCGCACCAGGCGAACCTGGGCGAAAGCCCCCCTAGTCACGGCCACTATATGATCTTCCAGGGTAAGCCGTGAATCTAGGAGGACTCCCAAGTTGCGAGCCCTATCCACGGGGGGTAAGAGCTCACCCCCCATAGAAAGAGATGGAACATTTTGAATGTCCCGGGATGCCGGAATGCACAGCCACTCAGTCTTGTCAGGGTTGAGTTGAAGTCTGTTCCTCCCCATCCAGACCCGAACCGCCTCCAGGCAACGGGACATCACAGCGAGGGCATCACTGGGGTGGTTTGGGGTCGAAAAGAAAAGTTGGGTATCATCGGCATATTGATGATACCCAACTCCAAAACCACGAATGATCTCACCCAGCGGTTTCATATAGATGTTGAACAGGAGAGGCGAGAGAACCGACCCCTGAGGAACTCCACAAACGAGAGACCTAGGGGCCGATCTCTGCCCCCCTGCCAACACCGACTGCGAGCGTCCCAGGAGATAGGAGGAGAACCACTGAAGAACTGTGCCTCCCACTCCCAATCCCCTAAGACGCCGCAGCAAGATACCATGGTCGATGGTATCGAAAGCCGCCGAGAGGTCTAATAGGACTAGGACAGAGGAATATCCCCTGTCCCGAGCCCTCCAGAGATCATTCACCAGAGCGACCAATGCCGTCTCCGTGCTGTACCCGGGCCTGAAACCCGATTGGTAGGGGTCCAGATAATCCGCTTCATCCAGGACCAGAGGGAGCTGATGCGCCACCACACTCTCAACAACCTTCGCAAGAAAGCGAAGGTTGGAGACTGGACGAAAGTTGTTCAAAACAGCCGGGTCCAAGGCAGGCTTCTTGAGGAGAGGTCTCACCACCGCCTCCTTCAAGACGGTGGGGAAATAGCCCTCACTCAAGGCTTAGGACAGTAGTAAGTACCAGCACCAAGCATGGAAGCCCACTAAACTACTGCAGTTTAGTTACTCTCAACCTACTTAAAGAGTAACTGTTATGAAGAAAATTGGGAACGCTAAGCATATTACCTTTGAATGAATGAATGAAAGGTGGAATACGCATCTAATATACATTTAATAAATAAATAGTCATTAGTGATGTTTCTCAAGAGAATTTGGAAAGTGAAAACATCCTGTGTTAAATCTTTACATGCCTGTTAATGCCTCTGACACAAATATGCACAATGTGTTGCCTTTCATCACTTTCAGGCTAACATCCTTACGAAGAATGAAAATGTTTTTTCTCAGAACTGGGTAAAGATAGTCTTTCCCCATTTATCCCCATCATCCAGCACCATTTACTGCTTTCTGTGTTTCAACATTTCCTTCCACGTTGCCTACTTTTTCCAGAGACCCCATGGCTATTGAATTTTGCTTCTTAGTTAAATGAAATGGGGGGGGGGAAATAAACACTCCTCAGCTTCACATAGTATTTTATAATATTTTAATTAATCTTCTTAGGAACAAGCATCTGGAACCTCTAGATTTTATCTAAAATTAAAATCTTAAAAGTAAGATTTTGTCCAGGTAATGATTTAACAGCTAACCAGCTTATGTAATGCAAGATGTAAGATGTAATGATGGGAATGACTCAGCAGGGTCTGTGTCTCTTTAAGAGTCTTTGTATAAAGGGAAGGCTCCGCTGATATGTTCTCTCTCTCCCGTTTCCTGCTGTATTAGTGTATGTATATTGTTCCTGGTATATGATATTGTAGATCAGGGGTCTTCAAACTTGGCCCTTTTATGACTTGTGGACTTCAACTCCCAGAATTCCTCAGCCAGCAAAGCTGGCTGAGGAATTCTGGGAGTTGAAGTCCACAAGTCATAAAAGGGCCAAGTTTGAAGACCCCTGTTGTAGATACTGTAAGATAAACCACAATTTAATATAGACCACTGTTTACTGTGTTTTCTCCTGGGTTATCTTGCGCAATAAAACTGCACCCTCTGTCAGATTTTACTTAAAATTAAAATTAAAATCTTAAAAGCAAGATTTTACTTAAGAGCCAGTGCAGTCCTAGGCTTCTTTAACACAGGGATAAAACCAAGACCACATGAAGTGTTAGCACTACTTTCTAATGTCTTGGTAATTTAATTTAATTTAATTTAATAATTTAATTTGTATACCGCCCTTCTCCCGAAGGACTCAGGGCAGTGAACAGGGCAATACATAATAAAAAACCAGGATACTAAAATTAAAAAGTAATTAAACTACAATGCCCGTAATAAATTAATACATATTAAAAGTTAAAACCGATTATAAAACCCAGCCCCAACCCATCAGACCAGGCCAGCTTGTTCAAAAAGAAAGGTTTTGAGATCGCGCCAAAAGGAGCGAAGGTCGGGGGCCGTCCGGAGCTCAACCGGCAAGCGGTTCCAAAGGTCTGGCTCTCCCCCTGGGGGCCACCAATCGACATTCCTTGATCGGAGGCACCCTGAGGAGGCCCTCTCTGTGGGAGCGCACTGGACGGAGGGAAGTTGACGCCGGCCGCAGGTGTTGCCGTAGGTAATCCGGACCCATGCCATGTAGGGCTTTGTAAGTCATCACTAACACCTTGAACCTCACCCGGAGAGCAACCGGCAGCCAATGCAGCTCACGGAGCAAAGGTGTAGCATGGGAGTATCGGGAAGCCCCCAGCACAACTCGCGCGGCTGCATTCTGCACCAGTTGGAGTCTCCGAGTGGACTTCAAGGGCAGCCCCATGTAGAGAGCATTACAGTAGTCTAGACGAGAAGTCACGAGCGCATGAGTGACTGTACGCAAGGCATCCCGGTCTAGATAGGGTCGCAACTGGAGCACCAGGCGAACCTGGGCAAAGCCCCCCCTAGTCACAGCTGCAATATGCTCTTCTAAAGAGAGCTGTGAATCTAGAAGGACCCCCAAGTTGCGCGCCCTATCTACGGGGGGTAATAGCTCACCCCCCATGGCCAGAGATGGAATAATCGGAATTTCCCGGGATGCCGGCACGAACAGCCACTCAGTCTTGTCAGGGTTGAGTCGAAGCCTGTTCTTCCCCATCCAGACCCGGACCGCCTCCAGGCAACGGGACATCACGTCGAGGGCATCACTGGGGTGGTTTGGGGTCGAAATAAAAAGCTGGGTATCATCAGCGTACTGATGATAACCAACTCCAAAACCACGAATGATCTCACCCAGAGGCTTCATGTAGATGTTGAACAGGAGAGGCGAGAGGACCGATCCCTGAGGAACTCCACAAACAAGGGGCCTCAAGGTTGACCTCTGCCCTCCTGCCAACACCGACTGCGAATGCCCCAGAAGGTAGGAGGAGAACCACTGAAGAACTGTGCCTCCCACTCCCAACCCCCTGAGGCGCCGCAGCAAGATACCATGGTCGATGGTATCGAAAGCCGCTGAGAGGTCTAATAGGACTAGAACAGAGGAATATCCCCTGTCCCGAGCCCTCCAGAGATCATTCACCAGCGCGACCAATGCCGTCTCCGTGCTGTACCCGGGCCTGAAGCCCGATTGGTACGGGTCTAGATAATCAGCTTCCTCCAGGAACAGAGGGAGCTGATGCGCCACCACGCTCTCAACAACCTTCGCAAGAAAGCGAAGGTTGGAGACCGGACGAAAGTTATTTAATACAGCTGGGTCCAGGGCAGGCTTCTTGAGGAGGGGTCTCACCACCGCCTCCTTCAAGGCGGCGGGAAAACTACCCTCCCTCAGAGAAGCAGTTATCACTGCCTGGAGCCAGCCTCGTGTCCCGTCCCGGGCTGCATAAACCAGCCAGGAGGGGCACGGGTCCAACAAACACGTGGTGGAGCTCAGCTTCCCCATGATCCTGTCCACGTCTTCAGGAGTCACAGGATCGAACTCCTCCCAGATAACATCGACAAGACTGCCCGTATCCTCATCATCAGACTCTGCCCAGTCGGAGTCCAGACCGGTCTGGATCTGAGCGATTTTGTCCGACAGATATCGACTAAACTGCTCGGCACGACCCTGCAAGGGCTCCTCCCTCACCTCCTGATTAAGGAGGGAGCGAGTTACTCTAAGACCACACTTGGGTCCAGTTTTTGTCGCCATGATATAAAAAAGATGCTAAGACTCTAGAAGAGTGCAGAGAAGAGCAGCAAAGATGATTAGGGGCCCAGAGGCTAAAACAAATGAAGAACGGTCGCAGGAATTGGGTTTGTCTACTTTAATGAAAGGACTAGGTTTGACGTGATAGCAGTCTTTCAATATCTAAGGGTCTGCCGCAAAGAAAAGGGGGTCAACCTATTTTCCAAAGCACCTGAAGAACAAGAAGCAATGGATGGAAACTAATCAAGGAGAGAACCAACCTAGAACTAAGAAGAAATTTCCTGACAATTAGAAAAATTAATCATTAGAATGACTTGCCTCCAGAAGTCATGGCTTCTGATTGAACAACCATTTGTCTGAAATAGTATAGAGTTTCCTGTTTGAGCAGGGGGTTGGACTAGAAGACCTCCAAGGTTCCTTCCAACTGTTAAGGTTGATGCTGAACTTGGAGCTTGTTGCAAGCCCAGCAAACTGGCTCTCCCTGCCTGCTTTTTTTATTTCTTGTTATGAGAACACACAGGAAACTGCCTTAGAGCAAGTCCAACAAGCTGAATATTTCTCTCTTGTCTACCGAATTTGTCCAACCTAGCAATTTTCAGAGTGCTGGGACAACAATTTTGCTAACATATCTGGAGTGTTCTCAACCAGATGCAAAATGTGATTATCAAAGTGTGTTTTGCACAAGCCATAAAACTGATGAACTCAATTGCGTCTGTTGCTTCCTTGGGAGTTAGAAGAGCCCATGAATATCTTCCAGAGGCCTCACCTTTGCTTCCTGGACAGAAAGTGCACTCTAAAGTAAGAAGATTGAATTTAAAAGCATGTAACAGCAAGAGAGGTGTGTGTGTGTGTGTAAGAGAGAGAGAGAGATACAAAAAAAGACAAGAGAATGAAACTAGCACACCAACCCACACTATGTTGCTTTTCCAAACTAATCTGCAAAAACTTCTCACAGTTCTCCATCCTATAAACTGTATGAAGGTATAGCCCCCCCCACTTGCCGTCCACTTTTTGCTATTTAGTGGTAGACTGCTGTTAAATTTGGAGGCTTACATAATTTTCCCACCCAGCAAGCTTGCCTTCAAAAGCTGTGGATGCTCCAACACTGGAGTTTTTTAAAGAACAGATTGGACAAGCATTTGTGTGAAATGGTTTAGTGTTACCTGCCTCAGCAAAGGGTTGGACTAGAAGACCTCCAAAGTCCCTTCCAGTTCTGTTATTCTGTTAAGCTTATCCAGAGATAAAGCCTTACCACCTTGCTCTAATTCCCTGCTTTGTTTAATACATTTACTATATAGAGCAATGCTTCTCAACGTTGGCAACTTGAAGATGGGTGGACTTCAACTCCCAGAATCCCTCAGTCTACCCACCTTTATGTTGCCAAGATGCATTGTTTAAGTTTAAGTTTATTGGATTTATATACCGCCCTTTTCCCGTAGGACTCAGGGTATTTCTTCCATCAGTTCCAGGCACCACAAATTTTATTTCCTTTCCCAATTATAGTTCCATAACAAGATTTGGCCAAAGGTCAGCAACCAGACTCTGCAGTCTGAACCACAAACACCCCATTTAATTTCTCCATGAATATCTGCACTTTTATCGCATCGGGCACACTGGACCAGATTAGGAAATACAGAAGAAGTAGCAGATCTTAGCTAATCACAGAATACAGTTATAAACTAAACATCGGGATGGTCATATACATAGGAGTTGAGCCTTTAGCCAACCCCATTCTATCCCAGTTGAGAAGTCAACCTCAAATAGGACTTAAAAACAGTTCTTCTATCTTCTCTTCTGTATACACTGAAATAAGCAAAGTGGCAACTTCTCTATCACTCTGGGCCACCATCGGTTTAGCCCCCTCCAAGCACCCCTGTTCCTCCTGAGATTGGTACACAAACCATCACATCACTTCATAAGCAATTCTCAACTTCAGGTTTCAGCCCAGCGAGTTACACAGCCTGGCTAGCTAAGGAATTCTGAGAGTTGAAGTCCACATGGCTTAAAGTTGCCGACTTTCAGAAACATTGAGGTTACAGGTGGCTTCAGCTAGTATCCAGGTAGACGAGATTTTCTACTTTTCCATTTCAGAGACCCAATGAAATCACTTTCGGCTGAAACCTGTTATCACACCATTGCTGTGCCTGCAATCTTGCAATCCACATCTCTGAGCTTGCAAGCAGAGATGGTGGAAAGCAGGGGAAGAAGTGGGTCTGGCCCATGGACATTCTCATGGCTTGGATTTGGGGTTTCACGGCAGTACTTTCAATCAATCAATCGGAACAAAGCTGTAAGAGACCTTGGAGGTCTTCTAGTCCTAGCTCAAGCAGGAGACCCTGTACCATTTCAGACAAGTGACTGTCCAGTCTCTTCTTAAAAACCTCCAGTGATGAAGCACCCATGACTTCTGGAGGCAAGCTGTTCCACTGGTTAATTGTTCTCACTGTTCGGAAGTTTCTCCTTAATTCCAGGTTGCTTCTCTCCTTGATTAGTTTCCATCCATTGTTTCTTGTCATGCCCTCAGGTGCTTTGGAAAATAAGTAACTTATTGGAAAATAAGTTACACTCAAGAAAGTGTAATAGGTTGAGCCCCTCCTCTTTGTGGCAACCTCTCATACGCTGGAACGCTGCTATCATGTCTCCCCTAGTCCTTCTTTTCTGTCGACTAGCCAAACCCAAATCCTACAACCGCTCTTCATATGTTGCAGGATTTGGGTTTGGCTACTCTAGAGAAAAGTAGGACTGGGGGGACATGATAGCAGTGTTCCAGCATTTGAGTGGTTGCCAATTTCCCACAGAGGAGAGGGTCAACATGTTACACTTTCTTGAGTGTAATGTTCCAAAGTATGATCCATAACATTCCCCAAAACACAGTTCTGTTTTATTGGAAGAGGACATCCGATCGTGCCTTGCACCAAGGAATAAAAACATGGCTCATCTTTTTTGATCCAATACAGATAATTTTCGACTTACGACCACAATTCCCACTGCTAAGCCCAGGGGGCTGTTAGGTGAGTTGTGCCTGATGTGACGACCTTTTTTTGCCATGGTTGTTAGGTGAATCACTGCAACTGTTAAGTGAATCGCACAGTTGTCAAGTAAATCCAGTTTCTGCTATTGACACTGCTTGTTGGAAGCCAATTGTGAAGGCTGCGAATGGCAATCACATGATCCAGGGACACTGCAACCATCATAGATAGATGCTGGTTCCCAAGTGCCCCCAAATTTTGATCAAGTCACTGTGGGAATGCTGCCACGCTTCTATGCGCAAGCAACAGTTGCAAAACATTTTCTTCCTTGCCGTTGTAACTTTGAACAATCGCTAACAAATGGTTTTACGTCAGGGATTACACGTACAAGGGGCTCCATTCCACTTAACAGCAGAAGCAACAGAAGCAGAAGCATGATGAAAGACCCAATAAAAAACAGAAGCACCTAAAAAAAACCAATCCTGCATCCCCCATCTTTAGAAGCCCCTTTATTTTTATTTTATTTATTTTTATTTTAATAATATTTCTATACCGCCCTTCTCCCGCAGGACTCAGGGCGGTGAACAGGGCAAGAATAAAAATACAAATTACAAAAGTTAAAACTAAATTAAATAAATGCCCACATACTAAAATAGATATTTAAAACCTAATAAATAGCCCCCGATCCCCCCATCAGGCCAGGCCAGCTTGTTCAAAAAAGTATGTTTTTAGCTCGCGGCGAAAGGAGCGAAGGTCGGGCGCCGTCCGGAGCTCAACCGGGAGCTGATTCCATAGCTCCGGGGCGCCCACAGAGAAAGATCTCCCCCTGGGGGCCACCAGTCGACATTCTCTGACCGGTGGCACCCTGAGGAGGCCCTCTCTGTGGGAACGCACAGGGCAGAGGGAAGTCGATGCCGGCAGCAGGTGTTCCCTCAGGTACTCCGGCCCCCTGCCATGGAGGGCTTTGAATACCATTACTAATACCTTGAATCTCACCCGGAAGGCAACCGGTAACCAATGCAGCTCACGGAGCAGAGGTGTAACGTGGGAGTATCGGGAGACTCCCAACACAACTCTCGCGGCTGCATTCTGTACCAGTTGGAGCTTCCGGGTGGTCCTCAAGGGCAGCCCCATGTAGAGAGCGTTGCAGTAGTCAAGTCGAGAGGTCACGAGCGCATGAGTGACCGTGCATAAATCATCCCGGCTTAGATAGGGCCGCAACTGGCGCACCAGGCGAACCTGGGCGAAAGCCCCCCTAGTCACAGCTCCTATATGGTCTTCCAGGGTGAGCCGTGAATCTAGGAGGACTCCCAAGTTGCGAGCCCTATCTACGGGGGGTAATAATTCACCCCCCATAGTAAGAGGTGGAATGTCCGAATAAACCCGGGATGAAGGTATGCAAAGCCACTCGGTCTTGTCGGGGTTGAGTTGAAGTCTGTTCCTCCCCATCCAGACCCGAACCGCCTCCAGGCAACGGGACATCACGTTGAGGGCATCACTGGGGTGGTTTGGGGTCGAAAGGAAAAGCTGGGTATCATCAGCATACTGATGATACCCAACTCCAAAACCACGAATGATCTCACCCAGCGGTTTCATATAGATGTTGAACAGGAGAGGCGAGAGAACCGACCCCTGAGGAACTCCACAAACGAGAGACCTAGGGGCCGATCTCTGCCCCCCTGCCAACACCGACTGCGAGCGTCCCAGGAGATAGGAGGAGAACCACTGAAGAACTGTGCCTCCCACTCCCAATCCCCTGAGACGCCGCAGCAAGATACCATGGTCGATGGTATCGAAAGCCGCTGAGAGGTCTAACAGGACCAGAACAGAGGAATGCCCCCTGTCCCGAGCCCTCCAGAGATCATTCACCAGCGCGACCAATGCCGTCTCCGTGCTGTACCTGGGCCTGAAACCCGATTGGTACGGGTCTAGATAATCCGCTTCATCCAGGACCAGAGGGAGCTGATGCGCCACCACACTCTCAACAACCTTCGCAAGAAAGCGAAGGTTGGAGACAGGACGAAAGTTGTTCAATACAGCTGGGTCCAAGACAGGCTTCTTGAGGAGAGGCCTCACCACCGCCTCTTTCAAGACGGCGGGGAAGCTACCCTCACTCAGAGAAGCCGATATAACTGCCTGGAACCAGCTGCGTGTCCTCTCCCGGGCTGCATAGACCAGCCAGGAAGGGCACGGGTCCAATAAACATGTGGTGGTGCTCAGCCTCCCCATGATCCTGTCCACTTCCTCCGGAGTCACAGAATCAAACTCCTCCCAGGTGATATCGACAAGACCGCCCGCGTCCTGCTCGACAGACTCTGCCCAGTCAGAGTCCAAACCGGTCCGAATCCGAGCGATTTTGTCCGACAGATGCTGGTTAAACTCCTCGGCACGACCCTGCAAGGGATCCTCCCTCACCTCCTGATTCAGGAGGGAGCGAGTCACCCTAAACAGGGCGGCCGGGCGATTATCTGCGGACGCGATAAGGGTGGCGAAGTGGTTAGACCTCGCCTCCCTTATCGCAGCGAGATAAGACCTAGTGTAGGTTCTTAGTCGCAATCGGTCGGGTTCGGATCGGCTGGATCTCCAACCGCTCTCTAGGCCCCGTCTCCGACGCTTCATCTCCCGGAGCTCCGCGGAGAACCATGGAGCTCGACGGGATCTGCATCGGGTCAGGGGCCGCAGGGGTACAACTCGGTCAAGGGCCTCAGTGGCTGCCCTTTCCCAGGCTTCCACTAAGGCATCTGCCGAGCTGTGAGCAAGGGAGGCAGGTGGGGACCCCAGCGCCGCCTGGAACCTCTGGGGATCCATTAAGCGTCTGGGGCGGTACCATTTAATTGGTTCCACACTCCCACGGCGGGGGGTGGCAAAATGGAAGACCAGCCGCAGGAGATGATGATCGGTCCATGACAGGGGCATAACAATTGGGGAGCCCCCACCAAGATCATCTAACCACCGTCCAGATAAGAAAACTAAGTCAAGGGTGTGGCCTCCCTCATGAGTCGGTCCCGAAATTACTTGCGTCAGGTCCATGGCCGTCATGGAAGCCATGAACTCCCGAGCCAACTCAGATGATCCTCCCAGCGATGGTAGATTGAAGTCCCCCAAAACTATAAGTTTCGGGAACTCAATCACCAACCCAGAGAGGACATCGAGAAGCTCAGGCAGGGCTGCTGCTATGTGACTAGGCGAAAGGTACACCAGCAGCAAGCCCAACTGCGCACCAGGGCCGCATCTCAAAAAGAGAGACTCACACCCGACTATCTGGGGAACGGTGGCCTCCCGCGGACATAAGGTCTCCCTCATGACAACAGCCACACCCCCACCCCTACCCTGAGCCCGAGGCCGGTGTAGCACCCGGAAACCTGGTGGGCAAAGATCAACCAGAGGAGTCCCTCCCTCTGGGCCCAACCAAGTCTCCGTGATGCAAGCCAGGTCCGCCTGCTCACCCTCGACCACATCACGGACGAGAGGAGCTTTATTAGCGACAGACCTGGCATTCAAGTACACCAGCCGGAGCTCAGGGGGCTGCACTTCCTCACTCCCAGAGCCCTGGGGCGGAGCCAGAGGGTCGGAGTGCCCCACCGCTCTTAAGCAGCGGAGAGGCCTTCCCTGAGGACGATACGGCCCTCTGCTCCTACACCTGCTGCCATTCCCTAATGTCGTGGGAATAGGTATTCCCACGACCAGCCCTGGAGCCCCGGAGGCAACCGGCCCCCGCCCCTCCCCCCCGCGAACTACCTTGGCACTGGCCTGAACAGAGGTTGTTGGACTGCCCCCCTTGTCCAAACAACCAAAAAGAGTACCCTCCCCCCTCCCTAGCCCCCTAAAAAATTTGGAAAGAAAACTAATCAGGGGCCTCCTATTGGGTTTCCGTCGAAGGCCCCTACCCGTGCCCAGCCATCTCTCGGGGTCCCAATAAATGGGCCCTTCCTCGAGATCGTAAGCGGCTAGAAAGGCGGGTCGCACCCAGGAAGGGGGAGCACCCCTGAGGGCGAGCAAGTCCGTGCAAGAATATTTAAGGGAAGGCATAAGGCGTAGTCCAAGTAGAAGGCAGTCCACAGTTGATGGTCAGTCAGTAAGGAGGATCTAACAGAGATGAATAGGTGTATATAAAGGGCCTGCCTTAACAGAGGTAGTCCTCAACGTATGACCACAACTGAGCCCAAAAATTTATGTTGCTAAGTGAGAAACTTGTCAAGTGAGTTTTGCCCCATTTTTCTTGCCACATTTTGTTAAGTGTAATCACTGCACTCGTTAAATTAGTAACATGACTGTTAAGTGAAACTGGCTTCCCCATCGACTTTGTTCGTCAGATGGTCGCAAAAGGGGATCACGTGACCCCGGCACACTGCAATCGTCATAAATATGAGTCAGTTGTCCAGCATCTGAATTTTGATCACATGATCATGGGGGATGCAGCAACGCTCATAAGTGTGAAAAATGGTCATAAGTCACTTTTTCCGGTGCCATTGTAACTTTGAACAGTCGCTAAGCAAAATGTTGTAAGTCAAGGACTACCTTTATAATGGGGTTACCTAGAAGCCAAAAGATAAAATCCTCACCGCCCCCGTGGCTATTATTCTACCCAACTCCCTCCCAATGATCCAGGGCAATTTTAATCACACTGCAGTCTTGGCAACTTGCATTTAAGCAAGTCAACTTCTAAACTAATTCCTTAAACTAACTTCTCCCAGATATTATACAATACGTTACTGTGTTTTTGTGGGTTTTTCTGCATGGCTGGTCAGCCCGTGCTCTGGGACGTTCACATCTTGATGGACAAGAAGGTCTTACGCAAAGACCTTTTGCATTAGTTACCCATTTAAGTTACAGGAAAGACTGGCTCTAAAGTAGGGGAAAGGGGAAAGCTGCTTAGGCAGTGGTACACTGGGAAGTCCTCCACTCCAGGGACATTGTCGCACTGCTCGGAAAGGCACTGAGGCATTTATCAGATATATTTGCGGGCCCTCCCAGCAACCGTTCAATCTCTGCCTCTCCCTTTGCATCCTTAGCCCAAACTGGCTACGAGCCAGATGAACATATACATAGAATGAAGGCTACTGCTAAGCTTGTAAGCCGCCCTGAGTCTTCGGAGAAGGGCGGGATATAAATGGAATTTAAAAAAAAACATGGCCTCCCTGCAGAAAAGGTTAAATCATTAAAAGGAAACACTGGAACAGTTAATTAATTAATCAGTGGAATGACTTGCCTCCAGAAGTTGTGAATGCTCCAACAGTGAAAGTTTTTAAGGAGAGATTGGACAACCATTTGTCTGAAATGGTATAGGGTTTCTTGCCTGAGCAGGGGGTTGGACTAGAACAGAGGCCCCCAACCTTTTGAGCACCAGGGACCGGTTCCCGTCAAAACAGGTTTTTCCGTGGACCAGAGGGGGTGTGGTTTTGCATGCTGCCTGCATTCTTGTTTGTGCAGAGCGGTTTCTGGCATGCTGCAGACCGGTGACAGTCCACAGACCGGGAGTTGAGGACCCTTGGACTAGAAGACCTCCAAGGTTCTACTCCAGTTGCCCTCCGGGTGAGATTCAAGGTGCTGGTGATGACCTATAAAGCCCTAAATGGCATGGGTCCGGATTACCTTAGGGAGCACCTGCTGCCAGCATCAGCTTCCCATCGTCCTGTGCGCACCCACAGGGAGGGCCTCCTCAGGGTTCCGCCGGTTAGAGATTGCCGGTGGGTGATTCCCAGGGGGAGGGTGTTCTCTGTGGGTGCGCCCGCCCTTTGGAACGAACTGCCGATGGAACTTCGGACTGCCCCCGACCTTCGCTCGTTTCGCCGGGACTTAAAAACCTGGTTGTTTGAATTGTCTGGCCTGGACTGAGGGATTTTAAATTATATTATATTATTAAATTAAATTAAATTAATTTTAAATTTCAATTTTAATGTTATCTTAATTTTGTGGGCTTGTATTAATTTAATCTTATTTTATTCTCTCTTTTTGTATTGTTTTTAACTTGCCCTGTGAACCGCCCTGAGTCCTTCGGGAATAGCGCGGTATATAAATTCAATAAATAAATAAATAAATAAATAAATAATACTCTACTCTATTCTACTCTATACTATACTCTATACTCTACTCTATTGTCTATTCCAGGGCTTTTCAACCTTTTCAGCCATTGTACCACTTTTAGGATATAACAACATCCGAGTACCACTAGTTGCCTAGCAAGGTGTCAAAAACTTGATGACCAAAAAGAAAAAAGAAAAAAAGTGATGAAGTACAGGTAGTCCTCGACTTACAACAGTTCGCTAAGTGACTGTTCGAAGTTACAATGGCACTGAAAAAAGTGCCCCCCAAGCCACAGCCGAGCAAGACACCTGCCTGCCCGCCTGGTGGCGCTCTTCCTGCTGTCCGAGGGTTTCATTGTTGTGAGCGTTTCTGATGATGATTGACAGCGGGGGTGGGGTGGGGGTGTTTGGTTTTTATTTCTCCCATCTGCTGGGTGGTTGCAGCAGGTTTGGTCACTTCACATGACCCTGGGACACTGTGACCGTCATAAATATGAATCAGTTGCCAAAGATCTGATTGTAAATCACAAGACCCCGGAGATGCTGCAACATTCCAGCTGAATGGTGCTTCTTCTGGGCTCAAAAGCGCCAGGATCAGCGCCAAGCTCCAGCTGGAGCCTGGTGCTGATCCTGGCGCTTCCGCTGAGCCCTGACAGCCCTGCAGTTTCAGCCATGTCTCGGTCAGGCTTTTGAGGTGCTGCCACCGGTTCAGCTTATTCCCCTCCCCCGCTACCACTTTTCTAGGATGGTC
Source organism: Vipera berus (assembly GCF_964194415.1). Classification (NCBI taxonomy): domain Eukaryota; kingdom Metazoa; phylum Chordata; class Lepidosauria; order Squamata; family Viperidae; genus Vipera; species Vipera berus. The sequence continues at coordinate 351,230,744 of NC_138202.1, forward strand.
GCATACCACCTGCCAGGTGCCAATGTACCACAGGTGGTACCGTACCACTAGTTGAAAAGCCCTGCTTCTATTCTATTCTATTCTATTCTATTCTATTCTATTCTATTCTATTCTATTCTATTCTATATTCTATTCTATATTCTATTCTATATTCTATTCTATTCTATTCTATTCTATTCTATTCTATTCTATTCTATATTCTATTCCATTCTATATTCTATTCCATTCCATTTATTCCTATTCCTATTCTATTCAAAACTTGCAAGCATTGCCAGTCTTCATTTCTTTCGTCTTTCGCTTGATTGCATTTATGCACTCCTATAGGAAGTTAGAGTTGTCAATGCAGGTACTCCTCGACTTAGAACCATTCATTTAGTGTCTATTTGAAGTTACAACAGCACTGGAAAAAGTTATTTATTACCATTTTTCACACTTACGACCATGGTAGTATCCCCCATGGTCATGTGATCAAAATTCAGATGCTTGGCAACTGCTTCATATTTATGAGAGTTGCACTGTCCTGGATCATGTGATCACCATTTATGACCCTTCTCAGCTGGCTTCCGACCAGCAAAGGTGGAAGCTGGATTCCCTTAATGACCATGTGGTTCGTTTAACAATTGCAGTGGTTCTCCTAACTGCTGTGGCAAAAAAGTCATAAAATGGGACAAAACTGACTTAACCACTGCCTTGCTTAGCAACAGAAATTTTGGGTTCAATTGTGGTCATAAGTTGAGGATTCCCTGTATATTTCTGCTGGATTTTTCCAGTCCAGATAGCTGTATTTTGGATGTTACATACAGGTAGTCCTTGTTTAGAGAGAGGAAGGGAGGGAGGGAGGGAGGGAGAGGGTGAAGAAAGAAAGAAAGAAAGAAAGAAAGAAAGAAAGAAAGAAAGAAAGAAAGAAAGAAAGAAAGAAAGAAAGAAAGAAAGAAAGAAAGAAAGAAAGAAAGAAAGAAAGAGGGTGGGTGAGTTTGAGGGAGGGAGGGAGGGAGGGAGGGAGGGAGGGGAAAGAATGGAGGGAAGAACAGGGAGAGACAGAAAAGGAAGGAAAGAAGGAAGGGAGGGAATAGGGTCACACATACAGACACCACAGATCCCCTCTAAGCCTTAAAAAAAGCAGATTATAAAAACAAAGCAATACATTCCCTTCTGCTTGTTAAGTCAAACTACGCAAAGAAAATCTTTCTGTGCCAAAAATTTCAAATAATAGCATGTCTATAAACACAGAGGATTGAAAACATCTGTCGAAAATGTAGAAATACACAATGAAAGGGGCAGAGGACTGTTCCCAATTGTCTCAATGGCATATTTCTTAATGGAAATTGTTAGCTATATCAATTGCTTCTCTCAGTGAATAATTATATTTTCTGAAATGCATATTTTACCAGAAAAAAATTTCACAAACCAAAAGATTTTCCAAGTGACACTTACTGAAATGTCAGAGCTCATTTTCGAAGGGTTGGGAGGAGGACAGATAAAATACAGTAGTTTAAACTAATACAATTGACAAGGTAGAAAACTGAATTAGCTGCTCTGGTTTTCAGCCTACTGTGCTATGCATTGACTCAATTTATATGTTGCACGTGCTAGGGTCTATTTAATCATGCTGTAGTTTATTAAATAAAATTCAATTGGCTAAATTCGCATATGTCTGTAATATTTTTCAAACTGGGCAACTTTAAGATGTGTGGACCTCAACTCCCAAATTCCCCAGCTAGCATGCTCAGTGAGGAATTCTGAGAGTTGAGGTCCACTCATTTTAAAGTTGCAAAGCTTGAAAAATATTGCTCTGTATTATCAATTATAATATCAAGCCACAACAGCTGGTAAGTCAAAGACAGCTATATGAAATTATCGCTTCACAAAGATTTTTCAACTTTGCTGGGCTGGATAGCCCATTTCAGATTAGGAAAAAGATCTTAAGGGCTTCATACCAAATCTCTGAATCAAGATCATGTGAAGTGTTAATACCACTTTACAAGGCTTTGGTAAGGCCACGTTTGGAATATTGCATTCACTGTTAGCTGCCACGATGTAAAAAAGATGTTGAGACTCTAGAAAGACTACAGAGAAGAGCAACAAGATGATTAGGGGACTGGAGGCTAAAACATATAAGGAACGGTTGCTGGAATTGGACATGTCTAGTTTAATGAAGAGATGGATGACGGGGGACATGATAGCAGTGTTCCAATATCTCAGGGGTTGCCACAAAGAAGAGGGAGTCAAGCTATTCTCCAAAGCACCTGAAGGCAGGACAAGAAGCAACAGATGGAAACTAGTCAAGGAGAGAAGCAACCTAGAACTAAGGAGAAACTCCTGACAGTTAGAACAATTAATCAGTGGAACAACGTGCTTCCAGAAGTTGTGAATGCTCCAACACTGGAAGTTTTTAAGAAGAGACTGGACAGCCATTTGTCTGAAATGGTATAGGGCAGGGGTAGGGAACCTCAGCTAAAGAGGTGTTGGACTAGAAGACCTCCAAGATCCCTTCCAACTCTATTGTTGTTGTTGTTGTTTGATCATAGTCATGTGATCCAAGTTAGGATGCCTGGCAACTGGCATGTGTTTATGACGGTTGCAGTGTCCCAGGGTCATGCAATCAATTTTTGCTACCTTCTGATAAGCAAAGTCAATGGGGAAGCCAGATTCACTTAGCAACCAGGTTACTAACTTCACAACTACAATGATTCACTTAACAGGTCTGGCAAGAAAAGTCATAAAATGGGGCAAAACTCATTTAACAAGTGTCTCATTTAGCAATATAAATATTGGGCTCAATTGGGCTCATAAGTCGAGGATTACCTGTGCTGTTAGGAGGGACTAATCAGTGTCACCCAGCCAGCTTCTATGGCTAAAGGAGGACAAGTACACAGTGTGCCAATGTCTAGTCTTAACCATAACACCAAACTAGCACCAACTGAACTACAAATAGTTCTCAACTTAGAACCAATTGTTTAGCGATCATTTGAAGTTACAACCACACTGAAAAAAGTGACTTATGGATGGTCCTCACAATTACGACCATCGCAGCATCCCCAAGGGCACATGATTAAAATTTGAGTGCTTGGCAACTGGCATGTATTTATGACAATTGTTGTGTACTGGAGTCATGTGAATGCTATTTGCAAACTTCCCAGCCAGCTTCTGACAAGCCATGTCCATGGGGGGAAGCTGCATTCGCTTAATAACTATGTGATTCACTTAACAACCATGGTGGTAAAAGTTGTAAAATCAGGCGCAACTCACTGAAGAATTACCTTGCTTAGCAATGGACATTGTGATCCCAATTGTGATCCTAGGTCGAGGACCATCTGTATTTTGATACTTCTTGCAATAAGCATAACTGAAGGATCTGTATTCTTGCTTCAGTGCTTGTTAGCTTCTACTTCTGATATAGACTGGGAGAAAATTTATTCGTTTATTAGATCTATGTGCTGCCTATCACATCTCCACCTTGACAACATGTCTCCAAAGAAAACACTGGGTAACAGCTACACACCCTAGGACCAATTCATGTGGCTGATAGTCATCTATTAAAAGGGTTAAGAAAGGGGAATGAAGATGCTACAGAAATGTTGAGGGCATGCCTATGACAACAGGCGGAAGGGATGTTCAGTGTGAAAAGATTTCCACTATGTGGGAGAAGAGAATTTAGGATGCTGGAAATTCTGTGCATGAAGAGTCTGTCTTCTGTCTATCTATCTATCTATCTTTCTATATACAGTAGAGTTCCCCCATGTTTTTTGGACTGGTGGGGGGGGGGAGGGTGGTTTTGTATGAGTAGCCAGCAAGCGCATGCACAATTCCATTTACGTGAGTGGCGTAAATGTACACCTGCTGCTGACTTAGAGCGCGTGTGCACCCGCTCGCCTGTAAGGATGCGTGTGCTTGCCAGGCATTTCCGCAGCCCAGTTGAAAACCTCTCACGGCCCACTAGTGGGCTGTAGCCCATAGGTTGGAGACCCCTGAACTACAGTATATCTACTTTTATCCATCTCCATTCATCCATCCATCCATCCATCCACCCACAATATATCTATATCTATATCATCTATATCAACTATACTATATCATCTATATCAATATCTATTTGTCTGTGGGTCTGTCTATCTCCCCTTCATGGATTACTGCCTTGTCGTGGCGAAGGGACTTGCGTAATTCAATGAAGCTATGAACTATGCCGTGCAGGGCCACCCAAGACGGAAAGGTCATAGCAGAGAGTTCTGACAAAACGTGATCCACTGGAGAAGGAAATGGCACACCCCTTTTGGACAGCACCAAAAGGCAAAACGATATGACGCTGGAAGATGAGCCCCTCAGGTCGGAAGGCGTCCAATATGCTACTGGGGAAGAGCAGAGGGCTAGTACTAGTAGCGCCAGAAAGAATGAAGCGACTGGGCCAAAGTCGAATGGACGCTCAGCTGTGGATGTGTCTGGTGGTGAAAGGAAAGTCCGATGCTGTAAAGATTTTTTCTCCATTGTTGTTGTTGTTAGTTGCGAAGTCGTGTCCGACCCATCGCGACCCTATGGACAATGTTCCTCCAGGCTTTCCTGTCCTCTACCATCTTCTGGAGTCCATTTAGGCTCACGCCTACTGCTTCAGTGACTCCATCCAGCCACCTCATTCTCTGTCGTCCGCTTCTTCTATTGCCCTCAATCTTTCCCAGCATTAGGCTCTTCTCCAGCGAGTCCTTCCTCCTCATTAGGTGGCCAAAGTATTTGAGTTTTAGCTTCAGGATCTGGCCTTCTAAAGAGCAGTCAGGGTTGATCTCTTCTAGGACTGACCGGTTTGATCGCCTTGCAGTCCAAGGGACTCGCAGAAGTCTTCTCCAGCACCAGAGTTCAAAGGCCTCAATTCTTTTGCGCTCAGCCTTTCTTATGGTCCAACTTTCACTGCCATACATTGCAACTGGGAAGACCATAGCCTTGACTATACGCACTTTTGTTGACAGGGTGATGTCTCTGCTTTTTAGTGTGCTGTCTAGATTTGCCATGGCTTTCCTCCCGAGGAGCAAGCGTCTTTTAATTTCTTGGCTACAGTCCCCATCTGCAGTGATCTTGGAGCCCAGGAAAATAAAATCTGTCACTACCTCCATTTCTTCCCCATCTATTTGCCAGGAATTGAGAGGGCCGGATGCCATGATCTTGGTTTTCTTAATGTTTAGTTTCAACCCAAGTTTTGCACTCTCCTCCTTCACTCGCAACAAGAGACTCTTCAGTTCCTCTTCACTTTCTGCCATTAGAGTGGTATCATCTGCATATCTTAGGTTGTTGATATTTCTTCCAGCAATCTTAATTCCAACTTTTGACTCCTCTAGCCCTGCCTTTCTCATGATGTGCTCTGCATATAAGTTAAATAGGCAAGGCGACAGTATACAGCCTTGCCGGACACCTTTCCCAATTTGGAACCAATCAGTGGTTCCGTGTCCAGTTCTCACTGTTGCTTCTTGGCCTGCATATAGGTTTCTCAAGAGACAAATAAGATGTTCTGGTACTCCCATCTCTTTAAGAACTTGCCACAGTTTGTTGTGATCCACACAATCAAAGGCTTTAGCATAGTCAATGAAGCAGAAGTAGATGTTTTTCTGGAACTCTCTAGCTTTCTCCATGATCCAGCGTATGTTGGCTATTTGATCTCTAGTTCCTCTGCCTCTTCAAAATCCTGCCTGTACTTCTGGTAGTTCTCGATCCACATACTGCTGGAGTCTAGCTTGTAGGATTTTAAGCATAACTTTACTAGCATGAGAAATGAGTGCAATGGTGCGATAGTTTGAACATTCTTTGGCACTGCCTTTCTTTGGAATTGGAATGTAAACTGATCTTTTCCAATCCTGTGGCCACTGTTGAGTTTTCCAAATTTGCTGGCAAATTGAGTGTAGCACTTTTACTGCATCGTCTTTTAAGATTTTGAATAGCTCAGCTGGAATACTGTCACCTCCACTAGCTTTGTTGTTGCTCAGCTTTTCTAAGGCCCACTTCACTTCACATTCTAGGATGTCTGGCTCGAGGTCAGTGACCACCTCATTGTGATTATCAGGGACGTTAAGCTCATTCTTGTATAGTTCTTCTGTGTAATTTTGCCATCTCTTCTTAATCTCTTCTGCCTCTGTTAGGTCCCTGCCATTTTGGTCCTTTATCATGCCCATTTTTACATTGAACGTTCCCTTCATCTCTCCAATTTTCTTGAAAAGATCTCTGGTCCTCCCTATTCTATTGTTTTCTTCTATTTCTTTGCACTGTTCATTTAAGAAGGCATTCTTATCTCTTCTAGCTATTCTCTGGAATTCTGCATTCAATTGGGCGTATCTTTCTTTTTCTCCCTTGCCTTTTGCTTCCCTCCTTTCCTCAGCTATTTGCAAAGCTTCCTCAGACAGCCATTTTGCTTTCTTGCATTTCTTTTTCTTTGGGATGGTTTTGGTTGCTACCTCTTGTACAATGTTGCGAACCTCTGTCCATAGTTCTTCAGGCACCCTGTCTATCAGATCTAATTCCTTAAATCTATTTGTCACCTCTACTGTATATTCAACGGGGATATGATTTAATTCATACCTGACTGGCCTGGTGCTTTTCCCTACTTTCTTCAGTTTAAGCCTAAACTTTGCAACAAGTAGCTCATGGTCTGAGCCACAGTCAGCTCCTGGTCTTGTTTTTACTGACTGTATAGAGCTTCTCCATCTTTGGCTGCAGAGCATATAGTCAATCTGATTTCTGTGTTGACCGTCTGGTGATGTCCATGTGTAGAGCCGTCTCTTGGGTTGTTGGAAAAGAGTGTTTGCTATGACCATCGTATTCTCTTGACAAAATTCTATCAGCCTGTGCCCTGCTTCATTTTGTACTCCAAGGCCAAACTTGCCTGTTATTCCGGTTATCTTTTGGCTTCCTACTTTAGCATTCCAATCCCCCATGATGATAAGGACATCATTTTTTGGTGTTAGTTCTATAAGGTGCTGTAGGGCTTCATAGAACCGGTCAATTTCATCCTCTTCAGCACCGGTGGTTGGGGCATAGACTTGGACTACTGTGATATTGAATGGTTTGCCTTGGATTCGAACTGAGATCATTCTGTCATTTTGAGGATTGTATCCCAGTATTGCTTTTCCTACTCTTTTATTGACTATGAAGGCTACTCCATTTCTTCTGAGGGATTCTTGCCCACAGTAGTATACCTGATGGTCATCTGAATTAAATTCACCCATTCCTGTCCATTTTAGTTCGCTGATACCTAAGATGTCGATGTTCAGTCTTGTCATCTCTTGTTTGACCACGTCCAGCTTGCCTTGATTCAGGGATCTTACATTCCAGGTTCCTATGGAGAAAAAATCTTTACAGCATCGGACTTTCCTTTCACCACCAGACATATCCACAGCTGAGCGTCCTTTCGGCTTTGGCCCAGTCGCTTCATTCTTTCTGGCGCTACTAGTACTAGCCCTCTGCTCTTCCCCAGTAGCATATTGGACGCCTTCCGACCTGAGGGGCTCATCTTCCAGCGTCATATCATTTTGCCTTTTGGTACTGTCCATATGGTTTTCATGGCAATGATACTGGAGTGGGTTGCCATTTCCTTCTCCAGTGGATCACGTTTTGTCAGAACTCTCTGCTATGACCTGTCCGTCTTGGGTGGCCCTGCACGGCATAGCTCATAGCTTCATTGAATTACGCAAGCCCCTTCGCCACGACAAGGCAGTAATCCATGAAGGGGTTTTTCTCCATAGGAACGTGGAATGTAAGATCCATGAATCAAGGAAAGCTGGATGTGGTCAAACAAGAGATGACAAGACTGAACATCGACATCTTAGGTATCAGCGAACTAAAATGGACAGGAATGGGTGAATTTAATTCAGATGACCATCAGGTATACTACTGCGGGCAAGAATCCCTCAGAAGAAATGGAGTAGCCTTCATAGTCAATAAAAGAGTAGGAAAAGCAATACTGGGATACAATCCTCAAAATGACAGAATGATCCCAGTTCGAATCCAAGGCAAACCATTCAATATCACGGTAGTCCAGGTCTATGCCCCAACCACCAATGCTGAAGAGGATGAAATTGACCGGTTCTATGAAGCCCTACAGCACCTTATAGAACTAACACCAAAAAATGATCTCCTTATCATCATGGGGGATTGGAATGCTAAAGTAGGAAGCCAAAAGATAACCGGAATAACAGGCAAGTTTGGCCTTGGAGTACAAAATGAAGCAGGGCACAGGCTGATAGAATTTTGGCCACCTAATGAGAAGGAAGGACTCACTGGAGAAGAGCCTAACGCTGGGAAAGATTGAGGGCAATAGAAGAAGGGGACGACAGAGAATGAGGTGGCTGGATGGAGTGACTGAAGCAGTAGGCGTGAGCTTAAATGGACAGGAAGGCCTGGAGGAATGTTGTCCATAGGGTCACAATGAGTCAGACACGACTTCGCAGCTAACAACAACAACTGTCTATCTATCTATCTATCTATCTATCTATCTATCTATCTATCTATCTATCATAGATAGGGAACATGACAGTTGTGTTCAATGAAAGCATAGTCTTATCCTAGCTAAGATAATTGCATAATAAACACAGAATTACTGCTTCAGGCAAAACTATGCAGTTTTATTTATGCTCATTCAAAACATTCCCAAGATAACTTTCAATGTTAGAAATCCTCCCCAAGCAACTCACAATAAAACTCCATGCTATGAAAACCACGTAATGACAAAAAGCACTCAGTACTGATAAAATCCCCAGATGAAAAGAGTGAAAATTTTTCACCCAGTCAATACAGTACTTTAAAAAAAACAAGACATAAATGCAGTTCAAACTAGAATAGATTTATACAATTCAACATAATAAAAATATTTTCAAGTTTTCTCTTTAAAAACTGAATGGAGCCACTGCAGAAAATATGTTCAGATGCATTGATGGTTGGATGAATGGATGAATAGATAGATATACTGTGGATGGATGGATGGAGATGCATATAGATGTACTGCAGATAGACAAGACACAGAGACAGACAGACACTAGACAGGCAGACAGACTCCTTATGCACAGAATCTACAGCACCCTAATTTTCTCTCTCTGCACATTGGAAATCTGATCCAGGTATACCTTTAATACTTGAGTTTTCAGCAACCACTGGGTGTTGTTAGTTGCGAAGTCGTCTCCGACCCATCGCGACCCTATGGACAATGTTCCTCCAGGCCATCCTGTCCTCTACCATCTTCTGGAGTCCATTTAAGCTCACACCTACTACTTCAGTGACTCCAGCCAGCCACCTCATTCTCTGTCGTCCCCTTCTTCTATTGCCCTCAATCTTTCCCAGCATTAGGCTCTTCTCCAGTGAGTCCTTCCTTCTCATTAGATGGCCAAAGTATTTGAGTTTTAGCTTCAGGATCTGGCCTTCTAAAGAGCAGTCAGGGTTGATCTCCTCTAGGACTGACCGGTTTGATCGCCTTGCAGTCCAAGGGACTGGCAGGAGTCTTCTCCAGCACCATAGTTCAAAGGCTTCAATTCTTTGGCGCTCAGCCTTTCTTATGGTCCAGCTTTCACTGCCATACATTGCAACTGGGAAGACCATAGCCTTGACTATACACACTTTTGTTGACAGGGTGATGTCTCTGCTTTTTAGTGTGCTGTCTAGATTTGCCATGGCTTTCCTCCCGAGGAGCAAGCGTCTTTTAATTTCTTGGCTACAGTCCCCATCTGCAGTGATCTTAGAGCCCAGGAAAATAAAATCTGTCACTACCTCCATTTCTTTCCCATCTATTTGCCAGGAATTGAGAGGGCCGGATGCCATGATCTTGGTTTTCTTAATGTTTAGTTTCAACCCAAGTTTTGCACTCTCCTCCTTCACTCGCAACAAGAGGCTCTTGGGTACACTATCTGAAACCTAACTTTGCAATTAAATCAAGGCATTCGGACTATATGCATTTATTTTGCAAATTGTCCAGTTCAGTTTCTGTCTCCATTATATCCATGATGCACAGAGTGATACAAAAAGCCTTGCAAAAATTTAAATTCCTCAATCTTTGTGACTAGTTATACCCATCAAAAAGAAATACAGCTTTTAGATTTAATTTGAAAAGCAAACTTCCAGCTGTGTGACTGGTAAAGTCAGCAAAAGAGCAGAGCAGGGTGTTTGGGGATCAACAGATAATGGGAAGATTTTAAAAATTACAGAAAACATGGGTATTGTTCTGAATCGTTTACAGAAACGTAAAATGGCCATAAAAAAGGCTGAGCGCCAAAGAATTGAGGACTTTGAACTATGGTGCTGGAGAAGACTCCTGTGAGTCCCTTGGACTGCAAGGCGATCAAACCGGTCAGTCCTACAGGAGATCAACCCTGACTGCTCTTTAGGTGGCCAGATCCTAAAGCTAAAACTCAAATACTTTGGCCACCTGATGAGAAGGAAGGACTCCCTGGAGAAGAGCCTAATGCTGGGAAAGATTGAGGGCAAGAGAAGAAGGGGACGACAGAGAATGAGGTGGCTGGATGGAGTGACTGAAGCAGGAGGCGTGAGCTTAAATTGACTCCAGAAGATGGTAGAGGACAGGAAGGCCTGGAGGAACGTTGTCCATAGGGTCGCGATGGGTCGGACACGACTTCGCAGCTAAGAACAACAAAATGGCCAACTTTAGCACAATTCTGCTTGTGTCCAAAAAGGCAAAACCAAAAATCCAGCTCCTATAATAGTTCAAATATTAATATTTTGTTTAGTTTGCAATCCGATTTAACAGATAAATACAGACATGCAATTTAACTCAGGATGGGCTGCCAAAAATCTTGGTTATTAAGCAGAGCAGATCTGATAGCTGGAAGTCAGGGTTAGCTTATGTGGGCAAAAGAACCAACCTGATCCCATCTTTTCTGATTAACAAAGGGTATTAAAAAGCAAAAGCTTTGTGAGTTGAAGCTCATTGATTGATCAAGTCATTTTTGATTCTTAAAGACCACACAGATCAATTTTCTTCATGATGATCAGTCCCTACCTTGTGTTTCAATGGTACCCAACATTGTACAACTAGTCCTCGACCTTCAATGGTTCATTTAGTGACCGAAGTTACAATGTCACTGAAAAAACTGACTTATGACTGTTTTTCACACTTATGACCACTGCAGCATCCACATGTGATCAAAATCCAGATGCTGGGCAACTGGCTCATATTTATGACGCTGTCCTGGGGTCACGTGATCCTCTTTTGCGACCTTCTGAAAAGCAAAATCATTGGGGAAGCCAGATACACTTAACAACTGTGTTACTAACTTAACAGCTGCAGTGATTCATTTAACAACTGTGGCAAGAAAGGTCGTAAAATGGAGCAACATTTTAACAACATAAAATTTTGGGCTCAATTATGGTCATAAGTCGAGGATACCTGTGCCCGCATTACCACTCCACAGGTAGTCCTGAACGTACAACCATTCGTTTAGCGACCGTTCAAAGTTACCAGGGCACTGAAAAAAGTGACTTAGGGACAGGTCCTCAAACTTATCACTGTGGTCAAGTGAGCACAATTCCCAGAATTCCCCAGCCAGCAGACATTTTAAAGTTGTCAGGTTTGAAAAACACTGACTCAGCGATTCCACGCATCTGACAAAATCAACTGGCAGCTCACAAAACTTTTTCATAACAAGGGTACGAATGAAGAGTTTATGAACTCTTTTCGTAAAATTTGTTAGTGAGAAAAAGTCCTTCTAAACTCTTGATTTTTCCGTGGATTAGAAATAAACGGGTAATACAGAAATACGATATACAGCAGAAAAAAGTATGCCATAATTAAAACAGAACATAAAGTAGGGAAGTGAAGAAAAATATAATTCAAATGTTGTAATGCATAAATTAGAGGCTGGGAGGGAGGGGATAGGTTTATATTTTACCAAGAACAGCTTAATCCACACAAAAATCAAGAAGGATCAGTGAATTTGGGGGGGAATATACATTTTCCAAAGTATTCTTTAACTGCTCGCTGAGGACTGAGCAGACATTATGGTCACAGAGTGAATATTAAGTCTCTTTTACGGGCAGGCAAACAAATTAAATAACAAATATTTATTCTTCAGAATGGATAATAAAACAGAATATCCAGGAAGAGGCTCAACCAGCTGTGTGACTCACCAACCCTGAGCACTGCAACATTTTGATGCAGCACCTATTGGTTCCTGCCCCAACATACTTGAGGTTATCCAAGCATTGCAACACAACCCTAAAACTACCCAGGAAAACCCAGACTTGAGAAAAAGCACACCAAATGTTGCCAGTGTTTGCAACTGTGGCCAAGATGCATATTTTCCATTTGTAATATGCCCATTAAAAGGAGCCTTTTTTTTAAAGTTCCACTTTTAATTCTCAGGGTGACGCAAGAATTATGCAGAATGGAGGAATCATCACGTGATTTTATTTTATTTTTTTTAGCAAGAAAATAGCTATTTCCCCCATTGGGTAAATGCCATGGTAGTCTCCAAAAATACAGCTCTAGTTTGAGAGCTTTGCCTCATTTGCAATCATTCACTCTGCTTCTCTGGTCAAATAGAACAATGTTGGTATTTGATTCCTCCATTTGGTCCTTGTTGCATCTGCAAAATACAGGTAGTCCTCGATTTACAACAGTTTGCTTAATGACCGTTACAAAGGCACTTAAAGAAGTGACTTATGATCGTTTTTCACACTTACGACTATTGCGGCGTCCCCATGGTCATGTGATCAAAATTCATATTTATGATGGTTGCAGTGTCCCAAGGTCATGTGATCCCCTTTTGTGAACTTCTGACAAGCAAAGTCAATGGGGAAGCCAGATTCACTTAACAACCGTGTTGCTAACTTAACGGCTGCAGTGATTCACTTAACAACTGTGTCAGGAAAGATTGTAAAATGGTGCAAAACTCACTTAACAACTGTCTTGCTTAGCAGTGGAAATTTTGGGCTCAATTGTGGTTGTAAGTCGAGGACTACCCTTATGTACCATTTAAGTTCTCTGTCAAGAACAGATACATGCACAGCACAAGCCAACACATCACTAATCTTACCACAAACATTTCTTACATACATTAAGCATGCGGGGTGTTAACATGACCTTGTCTTATAGGCCACACTTAGCAATCACAATTGGGACCAGCAACTCAGTCACTAAGAGAAATATCACATAAATACGACTGACTTACGATGTCATTTCCAATTGGACAATAAATAAGTCACCATGAATTATTAAGCAAGACATCATGTAACTGCAAATGGCAATTTTACTGCCAACTTCTCCACTCACTGTACTTGTCAGGAGATGGCCATGAAGCATGCAAATGGTGATCAAGTGTCTGTGCGACATTGCAATGGTCATAAATGTGAGGACTTATGATAAAATTACTTCTTCAATGCCCTCATAACTTCAAACAGTTCCTAAACAGGCCTGATGTTAAGGAAGGTTTTACCCGTACTCCTTGATAAGTCTTAAACCATTCACTAAGCATTCATTTAATTCATTCAATCAAATGCTTCATTTCCATCATCTAGTGCTATCACATTCAGGAGCCAACCTTAAATTCTATATTTACACATTTAAAACAATGTTCAACTCATGCTTATTAATGCTATTGCACCCCTTTTTCTAAATCAACAAATATGCATAACATTCCTGCTTTTGTCAAAAATCCAATTGGTGCCTCCCGCTTTGTCTGGTACACGATCACACTGCGCTTTCCAAACTGTGCTGTTTTGTTTTTTATCATATCCCTTTTGATCATAATAGCTTCGCAGGTGCACCTTTAACCAGGACACAGAAACATATCAAGCTGGCAGGAATAGCCAATACTCCAGAAGATAGGCTTAAGATACAGGAGGATCTGGACAGACTCGAACACTGGGCACTATCTAACAAAATGAAATTCAATTGTGAAAAAGTAAGGTTCTGCATTTAGGCAGGAAAAATCAAATGCACAGGTATAGTATAGGTGGTACCTTGCTCGATAGTAGTAACTGTGAGAGGGATCTCGGAGTCCTAGTGGACAATCACTTAAATATGAGCCAGCAGTGTGTTGCAGCTGCCAAAAAAGCCAACACAGTGCTAGGCTGCATTAACAGAGGGATAGAATCAAGATCACGTGAAGTACTAATACCACTTTACAATGCCTTGGTAAGGCCACACCTGGAATACTGCATCCAGTTTTGGTCACCATGATGTAAAAAAGATGTCGAGACTCTAGAAAGAGTACAGAGAAGAGCAACAAAGATGATTGGGGGACTGGAGGCTAAAACATATAGGGAACGGTTGCTGGAATTGGGTATGTGTAGTTTAATGAAGAGAAGGGTGAGGGGTGACATGATAGCAGTGTTCCAATATCTCAGGGGCTGCCACAAAGAGGGAGTCAAGCTGTTCTCCAGAGCACCTGAGAGCAGGACAAGAAGCAATGGATGGAAACTAGTCAAGGAGAGAAGCAACCTAGAACTAAGGAGAAATTTCCTGACAGTTAGAACAATTAATCAGTGGAACAACCTACTTCCAGAAGTGGTGAATGCTCCAACACTGGAAGTTTTTAAGAAGAGACTGGACAGCCATTTGTCTGAAATGGTATAGGGTTTCTTGCCTTAGCAGGGGGTTGGACTAGATGACCTCCAAGGTCCCTTCCAACTTATTATTATTATTATTATTACTATTATCTATTTCTTTCTTGGATTCCATTTAGTAATTTATTCTCTTTTTTCAATTGCTCTTCTCACATTCCAAGGTGCAAGTTTCCATAATTATAGTGAACACCAATGGATCCATAAGAATCTGATTCCATACTCCACCATGTCTTTGGTCAATTTCAGCTTTTGCATGCAGTAAAATTTGTGGTGGAATCGGGCTAAAGGAATAAAGAGGCGTTCCAGCATACAGGCGCTTCATTCTATGGGTGAAAATGACATAGAGCATAGGCTGTAGGAGATGACCCAGCTGAGCCTGAGGGAGGGGTCAAACAGATCATAAGTCACGAGTCCCTGCACACTCACAAGAGATCTAAGTCTAGCCAACCTGAATGCCTCTGTCAAGGTTGAATTGCTAGTATGCTTGCTAACCTCTGTTGCTACTCAACTTGCCATAGAAATAGGGGTGGGGGGGAGGGAAAGCCTGGGAAAAGAAATGGCAGTGTCAAGAAACCGTCCCCAGACCATGAGATCCAAGGTCATCAAAAACAGGCATTTGACGGAGAAGTGGACCGTTCCCATAACAAACAGAAAGGATGTGATTGGGCTACACGAACACAACATGGTGGGTGGGGGTTATGGAAAGCCATTGTTAGCTAACCAGAATTTCGTGTGGGAAAACTAGAGCTGATTTTGCTTCTTCACTGCCGATATATGTATTCAATAAAGCTGATCTCTTATGGCACCTTAAGACCATAGAGTTTCCTCAATGTTGGATTCGCTAGCCGGACGGTTGACAGCCTTCCTTATGTGCCGTTCATTTTCCTTAGCGGTCAGTTGGTCAGGTTCTTGTAGAGCAGGGCTTTTCAACCAGTGGTACGGGTACCACCTGTGGTACATTGGCACCTGGCAGGTGGTACGTGACCATCCTAGAAAAGTGGCAGTGGGGGAGGGGAATGAGCTGAACCGGTGTCAGCACTGCACAAGCCTGAGCAGGAGATGGCTGGAGCTGCAGGGCTGTCACGGCTCAGCGGAAGTGCCAGGATCAGTGCCGCTTTCCAGATGATCGGTGCTTCTTTGGCACTGTCAGCTGGAGCTTGGCGCGGATCCTGGTGCTTCTGCTGAGCCCTGAAGAAGTACCAATCATCTGGAAAGCAGCACTGATCCTAGTGCTTCTGCTGAGCCCAGAAGAAGCACCAATCAGCTAGAATGTTGCAGCATCTCCAGGGTCTTGTGTTTTAGATTCAGATGCTTGATTCATATTTAAGACAGTCACAGTGTCCCAGAATCATGTGACGTGACCAAAACCTGCTGCAACCACCCAGCAGATGGGAGGAATAAAAACCAAACACCCCCACCCCACCCCACCCCACCCCCACTGCCAATCCTCAACAGAAAAGCTCACAATGAAAACCTCGGACAGGAGGAAGAGCGCCGCCGGGCGGGCAGGCAGGTGTCTTGCTAAGCTGTGGCTTGGGGGGGCACTTTTTTCAATGCCACTGTAACTTTGAACAGTCACTAAATGAACTGTTGTAAGTCGAAGACTACCTGTACTTCATCACTTTTTCCCTTTTTTTTTGGTCATCAAGTTTTTGACACCTTGCTAGGCAACTGGTGGTACTCGGATATTGCCATATCCTAAAAGTGGTACAATGGGTGAAAAGGTTGAAAAGCCCTGTTGCAGAGAGCTTAAGCTTGCAATCAATCTTTATACTCATTCGAACTGGCTAAATTTCCTGATTCCCCCGACATTGAGGCCGGACTAATGAAACCTTCACCTACCTGTTTCCAAGGGAATGCAATCAGCCTGGCAAGATTATGGTAAAATAACTGGTCAACAATAAAGAAACTGCTTTAGCCTATTCACAGAGTTATTATTCTAGTTCTTAGCTCCCCCAAAAAATTTTTTAGTAGAATAGAAGATGCAAGGAGTCCTTGAAGTACAACCACAATTGGGACTGGAATTTCCATCACAAATCATTGTGGACATATGTTGAATCGGACCCAGTTTTATGACCATTTTTACAACAGTGGTTAAGCAAATCACTGTGGTCAAGTGAATCAGCGGTCATTAAGCGAATGCCACAGTGGTAATGCGAACCCATTCTTCCGAATTGGTGTTTTTGTCATAAACCAGCAAAACAGGTCACAAATTGTGATCACATGACTGCAAGACACAGCAACCAGTCATAAATGCGAGCCAAGTGCCTCAATTGCAATCACATGTCCATGGGGATAATGCAATAGTTGTAACTATGAGGACTGGGTGTAAATGCGAGGAATGATTTTTTTTTTCAGGACCACCATAACTTCAAATGACCGCTAAACTAATGGACGTAAGTTGAGGACTGCCTGTAGTAGATTATCTTTACTCAGACCTATACCTAGTAATGCACTGCTAAATATTCAACAACTGCCTCTGGCATTTCTATAGCCTCTTATGATGCCAGGCTGCTAGCCACAGAAAGAATGATTGGCACACCAACACTGGAGGGTTTTTGAGAAGAGAGTGGACAGCCGTTTGTCTGAAATGGTATAGGGCAGGGGTGTTCATACTTGGCATGTTTATGACTTGTGGACTTCAACTCCTAGAATTCCTCAGCCAGGCAAGCTGGCTGAGGAATTCTGGGAGTTTATTTTATTTATTTTGAAGACCACAAGTTATAAAAGGGCCAAGTTTGAAGACCCATGGTATAGGGTTCCCTGCCTGAGCAGGGGGTTGGACTAGATCAGGGCTTTTCAACCTTTTCACCCATTGTACCACTTTTAGCATATGGCAACATCCGAGTACCACCAGTCACCTAGCAAGGTGTCAAAAACTTTATGACCAAAAAAAAAAGGAAAAAAGTGATGAAGTACAGGTAGTCCTCGACTTACAACAGTTTGCTTAGTGACTGTTTGAAGTTACAATGGCACTGAAAAAACTGCCCCCCAAGCCACAGCCGAGCAAGACACCTGCCTGCCCGCCTGGCGGCAAACTTCCTCTTATCCGAAGTTTTCATTGTTGTGAGCATTTCTGTTAGGATTGGCAGCAGGGGTGGGGGGGGTGTTTGGTTTTTATTCCCCCCCCCTTCTCCTGGGTGGTTGCAGCAGGTTTTGGTCACTTCACATGACCCTGGGACACTGTGACTGTCATAAATATGAATCAGTTGCCAAGCATCTGATTGTAAATCACAAGTCCCTGGAGATGCTGCAACATTCCAGCTGATCGGCACTTCTTCTGGGCTCAGAAGCACCAGGATCAGTGCTGAGCTCCAGCTGGAGCCTGGCGTTGATCCTGGCGCTTCTGCTGAGCCCTGACAGTCCTGCAGGTCCAGCCATCTCTCGCTCAGGCTTGTGCGGTGCTGCCACCAGTTCAGCTCATTCCCCTCCCCCGCTACTTTTCTAGGATGGTCACCTACCACCTGCCAGGTGCCAATGTACCACAGGTGGTACCCGTACCACTGGTTGAAAAGCCATGGACTAGATGACCTCCAAGGTCCCTTTAAACAACATTGTCGTCATCGTTACTGTTATTGTCTGCCACACCACCAACCAGAAGCTAAATGCATTTTGGTCACATAAACCAAGGAAGGCACTTATTCCAAAAGTTTAAAGCATCTGGACTAAAATAGACAAAATAAGCAATATACGTAATTCAATGCTGAGCACCTTTATGAGCTGAGAGATCCATTATCCAAAATAGTGACCGAGTTTTGAAAAGTATGTTGGTGGAACAATATTTCAGGATCAAAAGGCATGTGCACATGTGCACTCACCCACCCATAGACGAATGCAGGATTCCCGCCAACATTAAATATTATTTATTGGCTATTTATACCACCTCAGCAACTGGCAGCACCTGGTCTAGGCTTGGAAGCTAAGTAGAGTCAGGCCTGGTCAGTATTTAGATGGGAGATGATGTCATGGAGACCGAAAATTACACTGGGAAATCTTAAAAAAATATATCCCAGAAGGCAGTAATTAAAACCATTTCCGAATCACTGCCAAGAAAATTATACGGGTATATTCAAGGAGCTACCATGGGTCAAACTCTGAGGGAGCTGATTTTCCTTCCTTGCTCTTTATACAATAACTGAGCAAAACTTTCAGTACACAAGCTTAACTTTGAAGAAAAAAAAACATGACGTCAAACCAACAGAAAAACAACACACACCACAGGAGGGCAAAGTTTGCTGACATGATTTTATAACTAACTTTAGAGATTTTTGTTTGCTGACCTGGTTTCTTCCAAAAAATAAAAAGCTACACTAGGATTTATTTATTTATTTATTTATTTTTAATTCCATTTACCGTATATCCTGCCCTTCTCCGAAGACTCAGGGCGGCTTACAAGCTTATAGATTTCAGGATAGATATTAGAATCCAATCCTTGATTTAAATCGACTTCAAAACAATAACAAAACTTCAAAACAAGAAACCAGAAAAGGCCCTGGGGGAAATGCAACGAATGTTCACAAACACACTCACACACACACACACACACACACCCTTCGACATATGGATGTCAGTCGGGTTTTTTAAACAAGGTTTTGATCTCAAATATGCTCTATTCAAAACTGAAGACCAGAAACTTCTGAACTTCAAAAGGAAAATACACTCGGTAGCCAATGAGGTCAAGCCAACAATCTCACAGCCTCAATTTTCCACTACTGAGAAAGATCTGCCTTGTGTTTTCACACACACACACACACACACACACACACACACACACACACACAAAGGGGCTGGGTTCATCCAAGAAGCTTTAACCAATTTAGTGAACTTCTTAAGTGGCTGAATGCATTCAAGATGCTAAATCTGTTTAGGATTAACACTAGTTAGGTGTTTGTCGGCTTAGTCTGCTGGGCAAACTCATTATTTTTTGGGTTGAAATACAGATAGTCCTCGACATACAACAGTTCATTTAGGGACCGTTTGAAGTTACAATGGCACAGGGGAAAAGTGACTGATGACCGTTTTTCACACTTATGACCACTGTAGCCTCCCCATGGTCACGTGATCAAAATTTGGAGGCTGGGCAACTGGTTCATATTTATGGTGTTCGCAGTGTCCTGGGGTCACTTTTTGTGACCTTCTGACAAGCAGAGTCAATGGAAAACCCAGATTCACTTAACAACCGTTTTACTAATTTAACAACCACAGTGTCTCACTTAACAATTGGGGCATGAACGGTCGTAAAATGGGGCAAAATTCACTTAACCAATGTCTCCCTTAGCCCCAGAAATTTTGGGGTCAATTGTAGTCTCTGCGTAACTCCAGAAAGTGGATGAAGTCAGCCACTGCAGTTAGTTAGCCATGCAGTCACGGCTGTATCTTTTTCTAGGAAGATCTTAAAGCCAATAAACAGCAGAGATGATAAAACAAGATTTTTAAAACCCTTAGATTTTACTACCAAATAATTACAAAAACATTCCAGGTTTCTCCTATTACTGCTGAATTATGACCATTCTAAACCCATACAAGTCTGCATTAAACCTTCTGATGAATTCATGCGTAGGGCATGGTGGTTACCATCTTGGCACTGCAGGATTTCAAGCTTCCAGGGTTATCTGGATGCCAGCTAGTCAGCTAAGAAGGATAACAACTAACTAACTCCACTTCTTTCCCGCCCTTAGCATCCAAAAGTACAGGTTGTCCTCGACTTACAACCATAATTGAGCCCAAAATTTCTGTTGCTAAGTGAGACATTTCTTAAGTGAGTTTTCCCCCATTTCACAACCTTTCTTGCCACCGTTAAGTGAATCAGAGCAGTTGTTAAGTGGGTAACATGGTTGCTAAATGAATCTGGCTCCCCCATTGACTTTGCTTGTCAGAAAGTGGTCAAAGAGGATCACATGGCCCTGGGACACTGCAACCGTCATAAATGTGAGTCAGTTGCCAAGTGTCCGAATTTTGATCACGTGACCATGGGGGATGCTTCCAGGATCGTAAGTGTGAAAAATGGTCATAAGCCAATGATTTGCAGTGCCCTTGTAACTTCAAAAAGTCACTAAACAAACTGTTGTCAGTCGAGGACTACCTGTACTGGAAAATGATAACCCACTACTATGACTATGACATTCCAAGTTTCTCCTATTCCTGAGAAACAATGGTTGGAAACTGATCAAAGAGAGAAGCAACCTGAAATTAAGGAGAAACTTCGTGACAGTGAGGACAATTAACCAGTGGAACAGCTTGCCTCCAGAAATCATGGGGACTCCATCACTGGAGGTTTTTAAAAAAGAGACTGGACAGTCACCTGTTTGAAATGGTATAGATTCTCCTGCTCAAGCAGAGGGCTGGACTAGAAGACCTCCAGGGTCCTTCCAGCTCTATTCTATTCTATTCTATTCTATTCTATTCTATTCTATTCTATTCTATTCTATTCTATTCTATTCTATTCTATTCTATTCTATTCTATTCTATTCTATTCTACTCTACTCTACTCTACTCTACTCTACTCTACTCTACTCTACTCTACTCTACTCTACTCTACACCACACTCCATATACTATTTTTTTCTTTCCAACATGAATGGACCAAAACAGAGAAAGTGGCTTGTAGCAAGTGATAATAGTAACTCTTTAAGGATTTAACACCAAGGTCAAAACAAAGAGATTATTGTGTTTGAACAAACAGCCATTGCCTGCTCTTTGGGCTTTAAAGCATCAAAGAAGGCTTAACAGTCCAGATGTGGGTGAGTCGGCTAGAAGGCAGGGAGTAACTTCTACCTTAGGGTTGACTCCTTAGCAGGTTTGGGGAGTTGAGTTATCTCAGTGAAAAGGACAATTATTTTTTTAAAAAAAACAGGTGTAAGGATAGATGGGAATGACCTTGGGCAGGGGTAGGCAACCTTGGCTCTTTTATGACTCGTGGACTTCAACTCCCAGAATTCCCGAGCCAGCCATGCTGAGGAGAAAAGATGTTCCCAAGCTGAGCCACGGTGGCTCAGGAATTCTGGGAGTTGAAGTCCACGAGTCATAAAAGAGCCAAGGTTGCCTACCCCTGACCATGTGGAAAGAAGGAAAGAGATGCTGCCCAGGGGACTATCGGAGAACAGAGGGTGTAGCTCCCAGCTGCATAAGCGGCAGAGAAAGAAAGGATCCTCCCTAACTTACCGGTATTAGGCTATAAAAAAAGAGGCTGGCAGCAGATCTGAACTGTCAAACGTGCAAGATTCTGTTAATGTGGCCTTACATAAAGTTGAATTAACTCATTAGTCTGCTTCCTCTCTGCCCTACCTAGGAAGGCTGACATCAGGTTGCTAACCCACATTGATAAAGCTATTAAATAGGAGTAGAACTTGAGAGTCTAGCTCAGGGGTAGGCAACCTTGGCTCTTTTATGACTCGTGGACTTCAACTCCCAGAATTCCTGAGCCAGCCATGCTGAGGAGAAAGTGAGAGGTTTCCATGCTGAGCCATGCTGGCTCAGGAATTCTGGGAGTTGAAGTCCACGAGTCATAAAAGAGCCAAGGTTGCCTACCCCTGGTCTAGCTTTATATTTCTGTTCAGACTCAAATGTCAACCAAACAACTTTGAACCAATTTTTTGTCCAGCCAGGTTACTTACTGACATTTTAAAGTGAAATCTGGTTTTCCTGAGACCTTTGACTTAAGCAGATGCACAAGCTCAGATGATCTCAGTTGGTCTTAAAACTGGATCAGACCTGATCAGTACTTGGATGGGAGCCATCAGGAAATCTCAGAGCTGATTGTGCCCATTTAAGACAGAAAAAAAACCCAAAGGAAAATGAATTTCCCAGAAGAAACTATAAACCCCCTTTCATATCAATATCAACAAAATTACAATGTCAGCTCGAGAAAGAATTTACTTTTATGGGAGAGGCAAGACTAAAAAAAACAAGCAAGTACAACCATGCTGGGACACTAGGAATTAAAAAAAACAAAATGCAAAATCCTCCATAGAATTTGGTGCAACCCAAATTACACAAAAGTTCGCAACACATTTGAACAAGTCAGTGACAAACCCAGCAACTGCATTTATAGTACAAATACTCCTCAACTTACCAGTTGATTAAGTCAGCGTTTCCCAACCTTAGGAACTTGAAGATGCGTGGACTTCAACTCCCAGAATTCCCCAGCCAGCTATGCTGGCTGGGGAATTCTGGGAGTTGACGTCCACGCATCTTCAAGTTCCTAAGGTTAGAAAACGCTGGATTAAGTGACCGTTCGAAGTTACAATGGCACTGAAACCTTTTTTACACTTAGGACCACTGCAGCGTCCCCTTGGTCACATGATCAAAATTCAGACGCTTGGCAATTGACTCATATTTATGACAGTTACAGTGTTCTGGGGCCATGTGATCCCCTTTTGTGACCTTCTGACAAAGTCAACAGGGAACCCAGATTCACTTCACAACCCTGTTACTAACTTAGTAACTGCAGTGATTCACTTAACAATCGTGGCAAGAAAGGTCATAAGACAGGGCAAAATTCACTTAACATCTGTCTCACTTAGCAACAGAAATTTGGGGGGGGGGGTCAATTGCAGACATAAGTCAAGGATACATACAGTGCTTTTTTTGTAAAAGAAAAAGGTGCCGGAACTCACACATGTCATACAACCTGTCTTGCCTACCCTACAAGGTTCCATCCAAAAAAGGTGCCGGAACTCTGTTCTGAGCATTCTATGAGAAAAAAAGCCCTGGATACATGTATAGATGTAATCCTCAACTTACAGTCCCAGTTGGGACCAGAATTTCCATTGCTAAGCAAGGCAGTTGTTAAGTAACTCACACCTGATTTTAATGACCTTTTTTGCCCGCTTGCTGGAAGCTGAGGGGGGGGGGGGAAGGTTCACAAGTGGTGGTCACATGATCCCAGGATGCTGCAACCATCATAAATACATGCCAGTTGCCAAATGCCTGAATTTTGATCTCATGACCGTTGGGATGCCGCAAGGGTTGTAAGTTGCAAGGACTACTCGTGAAGCACTTTTTTCCAGTAATGTTCTAGCTTTGAACGGAAAAAGGGAAAACGGAGAAAGCTTTGAACAACCGTCCTAGCAAATGCCATCTAAAAAGTGGGCAAACTTTCAAATTCTCTAAAGCTCAGAACATAACCAGATGTTACAGAAAGCAACCAACAAACTCAGTTGTTTCAGACAAGATCTTAAATTAAGGACCTTGATTAAAAGCACTGATCAAACAGACGACTACTGAATTAAATAAATATAGCAACTGGCAGAGCCCTTTTTCACAGCCAGCTGAAAGAAGTCACTCAAAACACTGGGTTTGGGATTGTGTTTTAAATAGTTAAAAACTTTTGCAAGAACGCTAAATCTGATTTCAGAATTAACTGATATTCTGAATTCTCACAATACGGTAAACTCTTGATTTTCAAGAACTAGGTTTAATGGACATTGGATTCAACAGACCAAATTCGACTAAACTTTCCCCAGAAGAACGAGTCCAATATTTCTGAACCAGGAAGGGCAACCTGTGTAATAATATAATTATCGGTCCCCACCCTGTTCAATATCCTCCCCCCCACCCCGAAGTGAGGCAGGGCCCCTCCCCCCAAGACTCTCCTGGTCTTCTATAAAGGAATTAAAACATGGCTCTGCAGCCTTGCATGGGGAGCTCAGAGGAGCATGCAGCTGTGGGGCTGGTTGGTACCCAGAGAAATCTCCTTTCACCTTTGTAACTAAGTTTTGACAGATTTTAATCATCTTTACCTGCTTTTCAAAAGTTCCTAAACTTTTAATATTTATATGCTGTTTTTATATTTTAACAATGTATTGTACACTGCCCACAGTCCCACCCAGAGGGAGATGGGTGCTTCAGAAATGTGAAAAATAAACAAACTCTTCCTCCATTAAGTTATTTTTCTTCACCTCCAGAATGGCACAGTAAATGACATCATTTATATCGTACCTACATAACTATATTTTCATTTTTGCATAAAGAACAATTACACGAACAACATAAATTACGTACATCGAATGGATATATGTTTTTAATGCAATGGCCTCCAACCTTTTGAATGCCAGGGACCAGTTCTATGGAGGGCATTTTTTCCACGGGGAGTGGTGGTGCATGGTTTCACGCGTTGCCTGGATGCATGTGCAAATGGGATTTCGCTCACTTGCGTGGCCTGGTTCCTGGCAGACCACAGACTGGTGCCGGTCCACAGCCCAGAGGTTGGGGACCCCTGCTTTAATGGACATCCTTTCCCCCTCCCCACAATTGATGCATTGCATCAATCTTCTACTGTACACCGAATGATAAATTATACTAGACCTGATTTTACGATCTTTTTTTTGCTGCAGTTGTAAAGTGAATCGCTGTAGTTGTTACGCAGGACATCACATGATTGCAACTTGTGACCTGCTGGCTTCTCTAATGAGTTTTTCAGAAGCCAGCTGGAAATGATGCATATGGTGATCATTTTGACCTGGAGGCTACTACCATCGTAAATGCACAGCGGTTGCCAAGCATCCAAATCGTAATCATATGATGATGGGCATGCTACAATGGTCGTAAGTGTGAGGACTGGTCATAAGTCATTTTTCTCAATGCCATTGTAACTTCGAATGGTTACTAAGCAAAATGGTCATCATCATCATCATAATTTGGAAGGGACCTTGGAGGTCATCTAGTCCAACCCCCTGCTAAGGCAGGAAACCCTATAACATTTCAGGCAAATGGCTGTCCAGTCTCTTCTTAAAAACTTCCAGTGTTGGAGCATTCACCACTTCTGGAGGCAGGTTATTCCACTGGTTAATTGTTCTAACTGTCAGGAAATTTCTCCTTAGTTCTAGGTTGCTTCTCTCCTTGACTAGTTTCCATCCATTGCTTCTTGTCCTGCCCTCAGGTGCCCTGGAGAACAGCTTGACTCCCTCTTCTTTGTGACAGCCCCTGAGATATTGGAACACCGCTATCATGTCACCCCTCACCCTTCTCTTCATTAAACTACACATACCCAATTCCAGCAACCGTTCCCTATATGTTTTAGCCTCCAGTCCCCCAATCATCTTTGTTGTTCTTCTCTGTACCCTTTCTAGTGTCTCGACATCTTTTTTACATCGTGGTGACCAAAATTGGATGCAGTATTCCAGGTGTGGCCTTACCAAAGCATTGTAAAGTGGTATTAGTACTTCACTTGATCTTGATTCTATCCCTCTGTTAATGCAGCCTAGCACTGTGTTGGCATTTTTGGCAGCTGCAGCACACTGCTGGCTCATATTGAAGTGATTGTCCACTAGGACTCCGAGATCCCTCACAGTTACTACTATTGAGCAAGGTACCACCTATACTATACCTGTGCATTTGATTTTTCCTGCCTAAATGTAGAACCTTACTTTTTTCACCATTGAATTTCATTTTGTTAGATAGCGCCCAGTGTTCGAGTCTGTCCAGATCCTCCTGTATTTTAAGCCTATCTTCTGGAGTATTGGCTATTCCTGCCAGCTTGGTGGTGTCTGCAAATTTGATGAGTTCCCCATCTATTCCCTCGTCCAAATCGTTAACGAAGATGTTGAAGAGCACTGGGCCCAGAACAGAGCCCTGGGGCACCCCACTACACACTTTCTTCCATGTAGATGCAGTTCCATTGAGGCTGAGTACGGCCTGTCAGCCAGCTACGAATCCATCTGGTGGTGATGCTATCTAACCCACATTTTTCTATCTTATCAAGTAGTAGGTTGTGATCTACTTTATCAAATGCCTTACTGAAATCCAAGTAAATTAAATCTACAGCATTCCTCTGGCCCACTAGTTTTGTCACTTGGTCAAAGAATGCAATAAGATTTGTCTGGCATGATCTTGTCCGGCATTATGTCCGGCATTATGGAACCAACTGCCGGTTGAGCTCCGGATGGCATCAGACCTCCGATCCTTCCGTCGCGGGTTGAAGACCCATTTATTTGAACTAGCGGGTCTGGCCTGATGGGGGTATATGGGTTTTTATAGGCTTGTTTTATCATTTTTGTTTTAACTTGGGCATTGCTTTAATTGTTTTTTAATTTTTGTATTGTTATTTATATTTATGCCCTGTGAACCGCCCTGAGTCCCTTAGGGAGAAGGGCGGTATAGAAATCTCAATAAATTAAATTAAATTAATTAAATCTGTTTTTGACAAACCCATGTTGACTTTTAGTGATGACTTTGTTTGCATCAAGGTGTTCGCTGATTTGTTGTTTATCTTTTCCAGAATCTTCCCAGGTATTGAGGTCAGGCTGATAGGTCTGTAGTTTCCAGGATCTGTTTTTTTCCCTTTTTTGAAGATGGGAACTACATCAGCTCTCTTGTAGTCCTTTGGTAGTTCCCCAGTGCTCCAGGATCTTTGAAAAATATAGTTCAGTGGTTCTGAGATCACGTCTGTCAGTTCCTTGAGAACTTTGGGGTGTAATCCATCTGGTCCTGGTGATTTGAACTCGTCTAGGCTGGACAGGTGCTCACTTACCATTTTCTTGCCTAACTTAACTTGCGTTTCTATTCTGTTTTTTATGGCACTGGTTTTGGTAGATTGGACTGTTTTTTCCCTTTGTGTAAAGACAGATGCAAAAAACGAGTTAAATAGTTCTGCTTTCTCCCTGTTGCTTGTCACCTTCTTGCCACTTTCCCCCACTAATGGACCAATCATTTCCTTAACTTTTTTCTTGTTTTTTATATGTTGAAAGAAGCTTTTTTGTTATTTTTGACTTTGGTCGCAACCCTTAGTTCATTTTGAGCCTTAGCTTTCCTCACTTCATCTTTGCAGGCATGGGCTATTTGCTGATATTCTGACTTAGTTATGTGCCCCTCTTTCCAATTCTTATACTTGTCCTTTTTATCTTTCAATTTATCAGAGAGTTCTTTATGCAGCCATGCTGGTTTCTTTTGAGAGCTGTTATTTTTCTTCTTTGTTGGTATTGTACTAGACTGGGCCTTTATTATCTCACTTTTCAAAATTTCCCAAGCTTCTTGAGTTGTTTTCCCCTTTAGGATTCTCATCCATGGAATTCTTCCCAAGGACTCTCTAAGTTTATTGAAATTAGCTCTTTTAAAGTCCAAGACTCTAGTTTGGCTGTGTTCTATTGCTTGTGCTTCCAGAATGTTGAATTCCAATATTGCATGATCACTTCCCCCCAAGGTTCCTGTGGCTTTGACATTTTCTATCATTTCATCTCTGTTTGTGAGAATTAAATCCAATATGGCTGATCCCCTAGTTCCCTTCTCTACTTTTTGGGAGAGAAAGTTTACAGCACAGACAAGGAAAGGTGCTTTGGTACACACAGTCTCAAAAATCAGCGTCCTAATCTGCTTCTAACCCAATTTATTCTCCTGAGTGATGCAACTGGAAACAGGGAATGAGGAAGCAAAACATTCTGGGTGTTAAATGAGGATATGGATATGTAGAAAGCTAAGTAAAAACCGGTCTTGTTGGCACTTCAGTGGCAGACTTCCAGAGAATCCCAAAGCTGTAAATTAACTGAGACATTAAAAAAAAAAATCCCACAAGCTAGGGACTCATCGCCAGCATACTGTGCCCAAGAAATCTGCATGGAAAGAGCCATGGAATTGCCCTCAGGAGCACAACTAGAGACTTTATTGTACTGTTACTATTTTTCCCCTCACGTGCTTAGGGCATCCTATGACATAGGAGAGCCCAATTTCTACTATCTTCAGAAGTTGGCAAGCCTTCAACCCAAGGCCTGCACACCAGTTTTGACTATTCTCTTAGAGATTCCACCGAAAAAACAAAATAACAGAATAACAAAATTGGAAGAGACCTTGGAGGTCTTCTAGTCCAGCCCCCTGCTCAAGCAGGAGACCATATATACCATTCCATACAAGTGGCTGTCCAGTCTCTTCTTGAAAATCCAGTGAGAGAGCACCCACAACTTCTGAAGGCCAGCTGTTCCACTGGTTAATTGTTCTCACTGAAATTTCTCCTTAATTCTCTCCTTCATTAGTTTCTATCCATTCTTGTCTTGCCTTGTGCTTTAGAATCTACAGGGCTTTTTAACCAGTGGCACAGGTACTACCTGTGGTACATTGGCACCTGGCAGGTGGTACGCAACCATCCTAGAAAAGTGGTAGTGGGGGAGGGGAATGAGCTGAACCGGTGGCAGCACCGCACAAGCCTGAGCGAGAGACGGCTGGAGCTGCAGGGCTGTCAAGGCTCAGCGGAAGCGCCAGGATCAGCGCTTCTTCGGGGCTGTCAGGCCTCAGCGGAAGCACCAGGATCAGCGCCGGGCTCCACCTGGAGCCCGGCGCTGATCCCGGTGCTTTTGCTGAGCCCAGAAGAAGCGCCGATCAGCTGGAATGTTGCAGCATTTCCAGGGTCTTGTGGTTTACATTCAGATGCTTGGCAACTGATTCATACTTATGACAGTGACAGTGTCCTGGGGTCATGTGAAGTGACCAAAACCTGCTGCAACCACCCAGGAGAAGGGGGGGGCGGAATAAAAACCAAACACCCCCCACCCCACCCCTGCTGCCAATCCTAAAAGAAATGCTCATAACAATGAAAACCTCGGATAAGAGGAAGAGCGCCGCCAGGCAGGCAGGCAGGTGTCTTGCTCGGCTGTGGCTTGGGGGGCACTTTTTTCAATGCCATTATAACTTCGAACAGTCTCTAAGCGACCTGTTGGACTACCTGTACTTCATCACATTTTTCCTTTTTCCTTTTTTGGGGGGGGGTCATTTTTGACAACTTGCTAGGCGACTGGTGGTACTCGGATGTTGCCATATCCTAAAAGTGGTACAATGGGTGAAATGGTTGAAAAGCCCTGCTTTAGAAAATACGTTGACCCCCTCTCTTCTTTGCGGCAGCCCCTCAAATATTAGAACACTGCTATATCACCCCTAGCCCTTCTTTTCACTTAGAATATAGACATACCCACGTCCTGCAACCATTCTTCATATGTTTTAACCTCTACTTCCCTAATCGTCTTTGTGGCTTTTTTCTGCACTATTTCCAGAGTCTCAACATCTTTTTTACAGTATGGTGACCAAAACTGGACCCAGTATAGTTAAAGTGAAATGTTAAAGTGGGACCAGGAGAAAATCTGAAGTTGACTGAACATTATTTTACACACAATTAAAAGAATTCTATCAAATCCATATAATCACTTCCTGGATATTTCATTATTTATCCCTTCTCTGATACATTTAAAAATTACTATTTAATGGTAAACTTTGAAAGAGCATTGAGGGGGCCACAGGATGCCCAAAGAGCTGCAAGTGATCCAGCTACATCCTATAAAATTCTTCTCACAGAATTCCTAGCCTGGAATCCTAGGAGTTGAAGTCCAAGAAAGCTGATTAAAAATAGCTCTGCTGTAATACCATTTAATCATTTAAAAGTATGTGATCATCTGCTAAGCATGCCAACACCACAGGACTGAATTTTATGGCCATCCTGCCCAGATGAGTAAATCATGTTGGAAAATGTGGCATTTTGCTGGAAAATGGGAGACCTCTGAGAACTGGGAGTGGAACGGTGAGCAGCAGAAGGGAAAACACACACCTCTTTCCAATTACACACTTTCCATAGACATCCTTTGTAGCAAGCCATAATCACTTTAACCGTAGTTTACTGAACCAGTCCCCTTCATGGATTACTGCCTTGTCATGGCGAAGGGGCTTGTGTAATTCAATGAAGCTATGAACTATGCCGTGCAGGGCCACCCAAGACGGAAAGGTCATAGCAGAGAGTTCTGACAAAACGTGATCCACTGGAGAAGGAAATGGCAACCCACTCCAGTATCTTTGCCATGAAAACCCTATGGACAGCACCAAAAGGCAAAACGATATGACGCTGGAAGATGAGCCCCTCAGGTCGGAAGGCGTCCAATATGCTACTGGGGAAGAGCAGAGGGCTAGTACTAGTAGCGCCAGAAAGAATGAAGCGACTGGGCCAAAGCCGAAAGGACGCTCAGCTGTGGATATGTCTGGTGGTGAAAGGAAAGTCCTATACTGTAAAGATTTTTTCTCCATAGGAACCTGGAATGTAAGATCCATGAATCAAGGAAAGCTGGACGTGGTCAAACAAGAGATGACAAGACTGAACATCGACATCTTAGGTATCAGAGAACTAAAATGGACAGGAATGGGTGAATTTAATTCAGATGACCATCAGGTATACTACTGCGGGCAAGAATCCCTCAGAAGAAATGGAGTAGCCTTCATAGTCAATAAAAGAATAGGAAAAGCAATACTGGGATACAATCCTCAAAATGACAGAAAGATCTCAGTTCGAATCCAAGGCAAACCATTCAATATCACGGTAGTCCAAGTCTATGCCCCAACCACCAATGCTGAAGAGGATGAAATTGACCGGTTCTATGAAGCCCTACAGCACATAGAACTAACACCAAAAAATGATCTCCTTATCATCATGGTGGATTGGAATGCTAAAGTAGGAAGCCAAAAGATAACCGGAATAACAGGCAAGTTTGGCCTTGGAGTACAAAATGAAGCAGGGCACAGGCTGATAGAATTTTGTCAAGAGAATACGATGGTCATAGCAAACACTCTTTTCCAACAAGCCAAGAGACGGCTCTACACATGGATATCACCAGACGGTCAACACAGAAATCAGATTGACTATATGCTCTGCAGCCAAAGATGGAGAAGCTCTACACAGTCAGTAAAAACAAGACCAGGAGCTGACTGTGGCTCAGACCATGATCTTCTTGTTGCAAAGTTTAGGCTTAAACTGAAGAAAGTAGGGAAAAGCACTAGGCCAGTCAGGTATGAATTAAATCATATCCCTGTTGAATATACAGTAGAGGTGACAAATAGATTTAAGGAATTAGATCTGATAGACAGGGTGCCTGAATAACTATGGACAGAGGTTCGCAACATTGTACAAGAGGTAGCAACCAAAACCATCCCAAAGAAAAAGAAATGCAAGAAAGCAAAATGGCTGTCTGAGGAAGCTTTGCAAATAGCTGAGGAAAGGAGGGAAGCGAAAGGCAAGGGAGAAAAAGAAAGATACGCCCAATTGAATGCAGAATTCCAGAGAATAGCTAGAAGAGATAAGAATGCCTTCTTAAATGAACAGTGCAAAGAAATAGAAGAAAACAATAGAATAGGGAGGAACAGAGATCTTTGCAAGAAAATTGGAGAGATGAAAGGAACGTTTCATGCAAAAATGGGCATGATAAAGAACCAAAATGGCAGGGACCTAACAGAGGCAGAAGAGATTAAGAAGAGGTGGCAAAATTACACAGAAGAACTATACAGGAATGAGCTTAACGTCCCTGATAATCACAATGAGGTGGTCACTGACCTCGAGCCAAACATCCTAGAATGTAAAGTGAAGTGGGCCTTAGAAAAGCTGAGCAACAACAAAGCTAGTGGAGGTGACAGTATTCCAGCTGAGCTATTCAAAATCTTAAAAGACGATGCAGTAAAAGTGCTACACTCAATTTGCCAGCAAATTTGGAAAACTCAACAGTAGCCACAGGATTGGAAAAGATCAGTTTACATTCCAATTCCAAAGAAAGGCAGTGCCAAAGAATGTTCAAACTATCGCACCATGGCACTCATTTCTCATGCTAGTAAAGTTATGCTTAAAATCCTACAAGCTAGACTCCAGCAGTATGTGGATCGAGAACTACCAGAAGTACAGGCAGGATTTTGAAGAGGCAGAGGAACTAGAGATCAAATTGCCAACGTACACTGGATCATGGAGAAAGCTAGAGAGTTCCAGAAAAACATCTACTTCTGCTTCATTGACTACGCGAAAGCCTTTCATTGTGTGGATCATAACAAACTGTGGCAAGTTCTTAAAGAGATGGGCATACCGGACCATCTTATTTGTCTCTTGAGAAACCTATATGTGGGCCAAGAAGCAACAGTGAGAACTGGACACAGAACCACTGATTGGTTCAAAATTGGGAAAGGAGTCCGGCAAGGCTGTATACTGTCGCCCTGCCTATTTAACTTATATGCAGAGCACATCATGAGAAAGGCAGGGCTAGATGAATCAAAAGTTGGAATTAAGATTGCCGGAAGAAATATCAACAACCTAAGATATGCAGATGATACCACTCTAATGGCAGAAAGTGAAGAGGAACTAAAGAGCCTCTTGTTGCGGGTGAAGAAGGAGAGTGCAAAACGTGGGTTGAAACTTAACATTAAGAAAACTAAGATCATGGCATCCGGCCCTCTCAATTCCTGGCAAATAGATGGGGAAGAAATGGAGGTAGTAACAGATTTTATTTTCCTGGGCTCCAAGATCACTGCAGATGGGGACTGTAGCCAAGAAATTAAAAGACGCTTGCTCCTCGGGAGGAAAGCCATGGCAAATCTAGACAGCACACTAAAAAGCAGAGACGTCACCCTGCCAACAAAAGTGCGTATAGTCAAGGCTATGGTCTTCCCAGTTGCAATGTATGGCAGTAAAAGATGGACCATAAAAAAGGCTGAGAGCCAAAGAATTGAGGCCTTTGAACTATGGTGCTGGAGAAGACTCCTGCCAGTCCCTTGGACTGCCAGGCGATCAAACCGGTCAGTCCTAGAGGAGATCAACCCTGACTGCTCTTTAGAAGGCCAGATCCTGAAGCTAAAACTCAAATACTTTGGCCACCTAATGAGAAGGAAGGAGTCACTGGAGAAGAGCCTAATGCTGGGAAAGATGGAGGGCAATAGAAGAAGGGGACGACAGAGAATGAGGTGGCTGAATGAAGTCACTGAAGCAGTAGGCGTGAGCTTAAATGGACTCCAGAAGATGGTAGAGGACAGGAAGGCCTGGAGGAACGTTGTCCATAGGGCCACGATGGGTCGGACACGACTTCGCAGCTAACTACAACAACAACTGAACCAGTGTGCAATAGCTGATGCACAACATTGAGCTGTAAACCAAACCCATAAAGTAGGCTATTTTTATTTCCTTCCACTTTAGAGGCCTCGGCCTTAAAACGTTTGAATACATTTGTGGAAGTTTTTAATTGTGAAATTCAACACCACAGTTCAATCTTTTTCATTGCAAACTTACTTTTCTCCCAAAGTAAGTAAAGTAAACCTACCAACCGAATTCATGAGTTGCATAACATGGCCCGCTGACTTGAGTTTTGCAGATTGTGCGAATCCAGCTAATGTATGTGTAAGCCACCATTCATAGCTTCTTAGCCCAGTGTTTCTCAACCTT
Source organism: Vipera berus (assembly GCF_964194415.1). Lineage (NCBI taxonomy): Eukaryota > Metazoa > Chordata > Lepidosauria > Squamata > Viperidae > Vipera > Vipera berus. The sequence goes on from NC_138202.1 coordinate 351,264,434, forward strand.
GGCACCTTGAAGTTGTGTGGACTTCAACTCCCAGAATTCCCCAGTCAGCATGCTTCAAGATTTACTTTAACTCCCATGCTAGTTTATGAATTCTGGGGGTTGATATCCACACATCTTCAAGTTACTGAGGTTGAGACCTATTCCACAAATGACAGCTTAGTGCAGCAAGTAATCTAGCTGTGAATCCAGGTGTAATCTTTCCTGATCAAAAGCATGCTTTCCTGGTCACAAGGCTCCTTCTTTGAACATAAATATACATTTGATTGCCCTACAAACCAGCATACCATGCTAAATTAACAAAGGATTAGATTTAATTAAAGTAGTATTTTCTCCTACATAACTTTGAACCATTTACTGATGAAGATTTTCTGCTCTTAATGGAAAGTCGTTGTTGTTTTTCAGAAAAACCATGCTCTGTTTAGTGTGGCTGAAGGAAAATGGAAAATGTTTAATGAACTGCACATGCAATAAAATAAAATCCATGAAAGCAAGAACAAAAACAGGAAAATGTGGGGGTTTTCAGAGCTTTGCCCCCCCTCGTGTTATCACCCACAAAGACAAAAACCCTGCCCACCCCCCACCTCTTACTGAAGTCTCACATTCTTGTACAGTACATTTGTACTCTCTCAGATGTGCCTTTCCTGTTATTGAGGCCCCGCACAAGTTTTTTTTTCGGCCCTGCACGCCATCCCATCTCAAAAGCAGAGGGACGAACACACACTTAAAAACTTTGGGAATGTTTATTAGACCGACCCCCCAGATCCGGGTTGCAAAATTCCAAACGAGCACTACAAAGAGCTGCAAAAAACTATGCAAAGGACTCCCCAAGCCCATGCTGCTACCTGCTGATCACCTGGATTTTTGCAGCCCTGTGTTATTTGCTCCTAAACAACAACAAAAAAATGATTCACAACAATGAATTCAAGAATTATGTGTTCCCCTCACCGGGACAGGGGATTCCAAGAGCTGTAATCTCACCACCCTGCCGGCGCGGGAGCATAAAAACCCAAACTTCTAAAATGGAAAGGTGAGATTGTCTCCCACTTTCCTTGGAGCAGGAAGCCCAGCGGCTCAGCCCTCATGAGAAGAATACAAAGAAAGCCCAAAGCACAGGCACTGCAATGAGTCAGAGGTTTACTCCCACAAGCTAAAACCCTGCAAACTCAGCCAGGCTCCAAACATTCAAGAGATTTCTGAACGGGCAGCCTTCACACAATGTCCTTTGACTAAGAAGTGGATCCATGCCTCGTCGGCCCTTCCTTCTCTGATCCAGCCGCCTCTCCCAGATGCTGGAGCTGCAGGCGTGGAGGGACCCCAGAGTCACAGCCCTTTAGGAGGGAGAGCGAATTCTCTTCCGTTTGGGTCTCTTACCTGGCACAAACCATCGGCCCTTCCTTCTCTGATCCAGCCGCCTCTCCCAGATGCTGGAGCTGCAGGCGTGGAGGGATCCCAGAGTCACAGCCCCTTAGGAGGGAGAGCGAATTCTCTTCCGTTTGGGTCTCTTACCTGGCACAAACCATCGCTTCTCCCAGCTGTCAGTAAGTGGCTGCCCTTCCCACCAGGAAGTCCACCGCTCGAGAGATTTACCTGGACTCCTGGCTCCAACTGTATAGCAGTTTATCAATGGCAGGGCAGCTAGACCGGTCCAACCCTGTCAGCTGTGTCGTCACAGCCAAACCCCCCCCCCCTCTCCGCCCTTCTTCCTGTTCCCCCCACTGCTACCGGATCAGCATGAAGTCAGTTAGCAGATCTCAGCCAGCTTTGTCCGCGGGGCCAAATGGTTCGGCTCCCTGGGGAAAGAACCAAAGCAAAGCCAGGCATCCTTCGGCTCTACCCGGTGAAGCTCAAAAGGATCCACTCGCGTTTTTTCTTGCCATGGGCCTGGAGGATTCATAGTCCTCGTGCTGTCACGCCAGCGGGGCTGCGTGACGACCCCTTTGCATCGGGAAAGGGTTGGAAGAGAAAAGCAAGGCACCGGGAGGTCTCAGTCACGCCGGGTCTCAGGAATTCAACCCTGCCTATAAAAAGGGATGTTAATCGCTTTCCACCCAGAATGTGTTTTGGTTGTTGTTGGGGTTTATTTTATTTTTTATTTTTTATTTTTGGAAGACAAAGAATAACTCGGCCAGCTGTGTGAGTAGGCAGACAAAGGGAAATGTTAGGTTCTTAAAGGGTGCACAAAGATGGAGAAATACAGAAAGGCTTACAGTGAGTAGTGGACTGTGAAGATGGTAGAAATTGCTGAAATAGCTCAGGGGAGGGGTTTCTTCAAACTTGGCCCTTTTATGACTTGTGGACTTCAACTCCCAGAATTCCTCAGCCAGTAGAATTTTCTCTGTTTTCAGCAAAAAGTCCATACAGGTAGTCCTCGACTTATGAGCACAACTGAACCCAAAATTTATGTTGCTAAGTAAAACATTTCTTAAGCGGGTTAAGTGGAGTTGAAGTCCACAAGTCATAAAAGGGCCAGGTTTGAAGACCCCTGAGCTACACAGACCTTCTCTAAGGGGATTAGGGAAGGAACAATTCTGTAACTACTTTTATAAAAAAAAACACCTTACAGTACAGGTAGTCCTCAACTTACAACAGTTTGTTTAGTGACCATTCAAAGTTACCACAACACTGAAAAAAGTGACATTATAACCAGTGTTCACACACATGACTATGGTAGCATCCCCAGGGTCACGTGATCAAAATTCAGACACTCGGCAATTGGGTGATATTTATGACGGCTGCAGTGTCCCTGGGGTCACGTGATCCCCCTCTTCTGTGACTTTCTAACAAAGTCATTGGGGAAGCCAGATTCATTTAACAGTTTGTCTAATTTAACAACTACCGTGATTCACTTAACAACTGTGGCAAGAAAGGTCGTAAGATGGGGCAAACCCGCTTAACAAATGTTTTACTTAGCAACATAAATTTTGGGTTTAGTTGTGGTCGTAAGTCGAGGACTACCTGTATGGACTTTTTGCTGAAAACAGAAAATTCTACTGTTTGGCAACTGACTCATATTTATGACGGTTACACTGTCCTGGAGTCACGTGATCCTCTTTTGCAACCCCATTGACGAGCAGTCTATGGGGAATCTGTGTTACTAATTAACCACAGTGATTCACTTAACAACTGTAGCAACAACTGTAAAATGGGGCAAAACACACTTAACAACTGTCTCGCTTGGCAATGGAAATTTTGGGCTCAATTGTGGTCATAAGTCGAGGGCTACCCGTCCTGTAAATTCCACTATTCTGACTTTATTTATCAAATTTGTATTATTCTGGAAATGTAACCGTTGCCAGTTATGTTTGTGCGCCAGTGTTTGGCCCAATTCAGCAATTTCCTCCCTCCCTCCCCCAAAAGAATATTAAAGGAAGGCATTTTCTCTCCAGCCACCAGGCAGAACATTCCTGTCTTCTCTCAGCATACTTTCCATGGAGGTAATTGCTCCCTTGTGTCAGTGCAGCAGTGAATAATTTATTGGCCTCTCTTGGCTGACACTGATTGAAAGAAGAAAGACCATCTAATTAAAAGAGATGGAGGAGAGGGTAGATAAAATCCATTAGAAGAATGGATGGACAACCACAGTCTACCAGCCAGCCAAAGCATTTCCGAATCCAGAAATGATAAAGAAAGACTGGCATAAAAGTACCTAGCGGCAGGATTTCTATCACCTACCAGTAGATGTTTTCTGTTCAAGCAAATACCAGAAACTGAAAGCCTTCCTTCCTTCCTTCCTTCCTTCCTTCCTTCCTTCCTTCCTTACCGCCCTCCATGTTTTTCCTTTCCTTTCCTCCCTCATGCCCTCCCTCCCTTCTTTTCCTTCCTTCTTTCCCTCCCTCCATGAACTTCCTTCCTTTCCCTCCAATCCCTCCCTCTCTCCCTCCCTCCCATCCTCCTACCCTCCATGTTTCCCCTTTCTTTCCTTCCTCCCTCTATGCTCTTCCTCCCTCCCTCCCTCTCTTCCTGCCTCCCTTCCTTCCTACCGCCCTCCAAGTGTTTCCTTTCCTTTCCTCCCTCATGCCCTCTCCCCCTTCTTTTCCTTCCTTCTTTCCCTTCCTCCCGCCCTCCATGTTTTTCCCTTTCCTTTCCTCCCTCATGCCCTCCCTCCCTTCTTTTCCTTCCTTCTTTCCCTCCCTCCATGAACTTCCTTTCCCTCTATTCCCTCCCTCCCTCTCTCCCTCCCTCCCTTCCTCCCACCCTCCATGTTTCCCCTTTCTTTCCTTCCTCCCTCCCTCCCTCCCTCCTTAAAAATGTATGCATTGCCAATTTGCAAGGCGGCCTACAATCACTTTTTCTTCAGTCACTTTTTTCCTAAGTTGCAACCCCTCCTCCTCAACTGATGAGAGAGCTGGCTGAGCAGCATATATTACCTTTTCCAATTCTATAATGTAATTCTTAGGCACGCGTCGCTACATGGAATAAAAATTGTGCCAGCATGTGTGCTGAAGAAGGAGCAGGGCACATCACATTTATATCAAACTAAGTTTTTGCCAAAGCCTTAGGCCTCTCTTTAGCAGATCCTCCCAGTGCTGAGCTCCACATTCATTCCTTTCTCCAATAATAATAATAATAATAATAATAATAATAATAATAATAATAATAATAATAATAATAATAATAATAATAATAATAATAATAATAATAATAATAATAATAATAATAATAATAATTTTATTTATATACTGCCCTTCTCCCGAAGGACTCAGGGCAGTGAACAGGGCAAATATATAAAAAATACAAAAATAGATGTTTGGGATAAAGAAATCATCTTATCTGTGATTTACTAGCTTAGAAGTCACAATTTTGAGAACTGTGAGGTTATCGGTCTTTTATGAACAAATCTAATCTCCTCAAGGCAACAGATGCAAAATCCTTGATTATCTAAAAGTAAAGACTCTGCTGAGTCAAGCTCAACTCTTTTGCGGCAACAATAGCTAAGTGGTTTTGCACAGCCTTCTTACGGGATGTGTTTTTTTTACTCCCTGGCTAGTCCCAGAATTTCATGGAAGTATTGTCATTGTATATCAGAAGTTCCAAGCAAAGAGCTTTTTTTTTTTTTGGCAAGTTCAATAGCCCAAAGTCCAATAAATTTAAAAACATCCAAATATTTAATAAATCCCTCTAGTATGACTCCAAGAACTCTGATTGTACTGGTATATTGTTTTCAATAGTAGTAGCAGTATTGAGTGTACATGCCACCCGTCAGGCTCATGGTGGTTTACAACAAGGATCCCCAATCCAGGGGCTTTGGCGGAGACCTGTTTGGAACCGGGCCATGCGAGTGGCAGGCTGGCACATGCACGTGCCATTCAACTTGTGTGAGCAGCAGGCCAGCACGTATATGTGCATGAGCGCAGTTTGACTTGTGCGAGCAGCGGGCTGGTGTGTACCCATGCATGCAGCTTGACATGCATATGCGCCAGCCGGCCACATTTACTTCTCTTCCCCCACCCCAGATTGCCAAGCCTTAAAGGTTGGGGACTTATGCCCTACGCCATTTCAGATAAATGATTGTCCAGTCTCTTCTTAAAAGCCTCCAGTGGTGGAGCCCCCACAACTTCTGAAGACAAGCTGTTCTATTGGTTGCTCTCACCGTTAGGAAATTTCTCCTTAGTTTTAGGTTGTTTCTCTCCTTAGTCAGCTTCCATTCATTGTTTCTCGTCTTGCCTTTTGGTGCTTTGGGAAATCGTTTGACCCCTTTCTTTTTTGAATGAGCCCCTCAAATTTTGGAACGCTGCTATCATGTCTCCTCTAGTCCTTCCTTTCATTAAACGAGACACAAGTCAGGAAGTCACAGTCTGGAGAAAATGTGGTCTGTCTAATCACTAAGAGTCAACACAGACTACAGATAGTTCTCGACTTATGACGGTCATTTAAAGACTGTTCGGATTCACGGTGGATTTGTAAAGGACTTCTGGCCTCCATAAAATGTTACCTTCCCCTCTGATCATGTGACTGTATTTGGGATGGTTGGCTACTAGCCCACATTTACAACTGGTTGCAGTATCCTGCAATTATGTGACTGTGATTGGTGATGTTTTTTGCCAGTTTCTGGCAAAAAAAACCCCTACCCTATTCCAGAGAATGGATTTGGAATTATGACCGTGGGATTTGCTTAATGACCACCACAAAATGGTTGTAAAATTGGGATCCCATCATGTGGGTGCCCTAACGTATGATCTTCATGACTTGCGACTAAAATTCCAATCCCAACTGTGGTCATAAGTTGAGGATAATTGTAGATGACTTTTCATTATTGTCATCATAGGGGAAAGTCCTGATTTGTAGATTTGAGAGATTTTCATTATATTAATGCAGTGAAAGCCAGTTTGATGTAGTGGTTAAGGCACTGGCCTAGATAACAGGAGACCCCAGGTTCTAGTCGTACCTTAAGCACAAAGCCAGTTGGGGAATCTGGGATCAGCCTCTCTCTCTCTCAGCCCTAGGAAGAAGGCAATGACAAACTATTTCTCAAATCTTGCCAAGAAAACTACAGGGACTAATCCAGGCAATCGCCAGCATCAATGCTGACTCGAAGGCACACACACATACACACACACACACACACAAAGCAGTGAGAACAAGGTAGAACAATGCTATAACAGTCTTTGCTATTTCGAGCAGGGAGAACATTCTTTTTATAACAGGAAAAGCAATCCTTTTGTTTAAACTTTCCTTGTGTCTCCAGAATGATAGACGCGGCCCTTTTTTACATACTGATCAATGATGTTATTGTTTCTGTATTACTGTGTTCCTACTATGTAAACTTTAATATCAAGGTAAATGTCTACTGTCATCAGTTTGCAACCTCTACCTCAGGGCTTTTCAACCTTTTCGCCCATTGTACCACTTTTAGGATATGGCAACATCCGAGTACCACCAGTCGCCTAGCAAGGTGTCAAAAATTTGATGACCCCCCCAAAAAGGAAAAAAGTGATGAACTACAGGTAGTCCTTAGTGACTGTTCATTTACAATGGCACTGAAAAAAGTGCCCCCCAAGCCACAGCCGAGCAAGATACCTGCCTGCCCCCCCCCGGTGGCGCTCTTCCTCCTGTCCGAGGTTTTCATTGTTGTGAGCATTTCTGTTGAGGATTGACAGCAGGGGTGGGTTGGGGGGGGTGTTTGGTTTTTATTCCCCCCCCATCTGCTGGGTGGTTGCAGCAGGTTTTGGTCACTTCACATGACCCTGGAACACTGTGACCATCATAAATATGAATCAGTTGCTAAGCATCTGAATGTAAATCACAAGACCCTGGAGATATTTATTTTATTTTATTTTATTTTAATTCCATTTATATCCCGCCCTTCTCCGAAGACTCAGGGCGGCTTACAAGCTTAGCAGATGCTGCAACATTCCAGCTGATGGGCGCTTCTTCTGGGCTCAGCATCGACCCACCACTCGCTCAAGCTGAGCTGCACAAGTGTGTGCCAGCCCACCACTTGCGCAGCCCGGTTCCGAACAAGCCACACTCCAGTAGTGGGCCGTGGCTCAGTGATTGGGGACCTCTGGTATAGAGTCTTCTGCTCAAGCAGCGGGGTGGACTAGAAGACCTCCAAGGTCCCTTCCAACTCTATTATTCTACGTTCTATGTATAGGCTTCACATGAGGCCAAGGAAACCTTCTGGCAATCCCCGTTTTCCTAAGCCCTTTCCGCAGTTTGATAAGGTCAACACAATCATGGGGCTTTTTATAATGAATGAAGCACACAGGGACTTACTTTTAGTATTCATTGGCTTTCTCAACTGTCCAGTATGCAGTAGCAATAATGTTTCTAGTTCCTCAATCTTTTCTCAAGCCAACTTGCACATCTGGCATTTCCCTTTCCACGTAGGGGTCTTTGAGTTATACAAACAAAGAACACTCACAATATATCCTTAATGAGAATTCCCTTCCACTTCATCATCGTTCTACTTCTGCAAAACTAGGACTGCTTTAGCTTTATCTAATGTCTAGTATATAATGTCTAGTATGGAGCAGTGGGCTAATGCCTCCTTAGTGCAATTAGTGCAGGTTCGCATCCCACCAGGCTCAAGGTTGACTCAGCCTTCCATCCTTCCAAGGTAGGTAAAATGAGGACCCAGATTGTTGGGGGCAATAAGCTGACTTTGTAATAATGCCGCTTTGCGGGGGGGGGGGGAAAGCCCTAATAAGCAGGCATATACATAGAATGAAGGCTATTGCTAAGCACATTGGTTTGTGCTTAAATTGTAAGCCGCCCTGAGTCTTCGGAGAAGGGCGGGATATAAATGGGATTAAAATAAAAATAAAAATAAATACACTTATGCTCCCAAACACCACAATCAGAGGCTATAATCGGCAGGGCGGTTGCACAAGATATGAGACTAAATCACCTCTAATGCTCAACATTCCTTATGCAATCTCTACCTACAATGAATGCCCTCCCTTAAGGATTTGCATGCCAAGAACACTACATGAATTCATATTTTTACAAACAACAAAGCGTGCAATGAATATACCTACATTCCAGGGAACAATAATTTTCTGCCTACTTTACATTTTTAAAAGTCTATAATAAACCGGAGTTTTCAGATATCACACACAGCTGCACAGCCATCAATGCATAATAAAAATACCCCCTATGGGTAGTTTTCAACTTACAACCATTTATTTAGCAACCATGTGAAGTTAAAATGGCAATGACAAAAGTACCTTACAAGCAGTCCTTGTACTTACGACCATTACAGGCATCCCCTAGTCACATGAGCAAAATTTGGGCGCTTGGCAACCAGCATGTATTTACAACCATTTCAGTGTCCCAGCATCATGGGATCACGTGACTTTCTCAGCTGGCTTCCGACCACGTGATTCAGTTAACTGCAGTGTTTCACAACAACTGTGGCACAAAAAGCTTATAAAATTGTGTGCCATTCGTCTAACGACCACCTCGCTTAGGCAAAGAAATTCTGGTCCCAATCGTGGTTATAAGTTGAGAACTTCCCGTATTGCGTTCAATACGGGATTGTGGGTCTCTTATTGGATTTAGGAGTCCTTCAAACATCTCTTTCCTTGCATTTGGTTCTCTGAAATATTTCTGGGATATCATAGGAAATGAGTGCCTTACCCTAGTCTGTACAGTACAGAAGCAATTCCCAGCAAGTTTCATTAACAAGCCTCTAGGAAGCATTTCCTTATCCCAGGGGTCTTCAAACTTGGTCCTTTTATGACTTGTGGACTTCAACTCCCAGAATTCATAAAAGGGCCAAGTTTCAAGACCCCTGCCTTATCCAATGAAAGGGAGGAAAACTAGTTAATGAACTATGCATTTGGAAGGCAAAACAGTGTTTCAGAGGACATAAAGACACTCCCACGGCACGTGTCTCCTTATAGCTGCTGCGTCTTTTTAAAGAAAAATTTGTTCATTTTTAATTTCATGTTATTGTACTTCTCTTGTTTCTTTTTATTGTTTTATTCCTTTGTTGTTATGTTTTGCATTTTTATCCTTTGAAATTTTATTTCATTTTATCATTTTATTTATTTTATATTATTTTATCTATTCGATCGTTTTATATATTTCCTCCCCCACTTTATTATTGTAAGCTATCCAGAGGAGCCCCACGGTGAGTGAGTTGGTTGGCAAATAAATAATAAAAATAAATAGTTTTCTTTGTTTTTAATGTTTCTATTGTTATATGATTGCTAGAGTGGGGGGGTTGGGGTGGGGAAATTATTTATGTTTTAATGGTAAGTTGCCCAGAGTCACAAATGTGAGATGGGTGGCGGGTTAAATTGAATACATATAAATTAAATAATTGAATAAATACTTTATCAGGACTGCGCAGCCATCTTCTGCAGTTTGATCTTGGGAAAAGATACCCCCAAAATACCTTTTCTTCTTTGAAACCTCTTAATCTGGAATGCTAGCCCACTTCAGTATTTAAGAGAGCCGTGCAGAATTAATTCACTCATGACCCTTTGCTATTTCCCACTTTCAAAACTCCAGGCAAGGCTCTGACTGGCAACTTGCACACACGCGCGCGTACACAGACACACACAGACACACACAGAGACACACCAACAAAGGTGTTTGTCTAATGCTTCACTCAAAAACTGTGTCTTAAGAAGCTGTTCGGTGCTCCAACTGACTGCCAAGACTCAGAGACGTGCAGCAGCCTTGTAAGGTTTTCGGCAAGGGGAAAAAAAACACCTGTCAAGGATTGAGAAAGACAGCATGTCGCAAGCTAAGACGGCCCCATCATTTCCCTTTTGCCTGTAGCAACATTGTAAAGACAGGGAAAGTACCCCAGAGATAGGGAAGCTGCTTAGTCACTGCAAAACCAACAGAGTTATTGAAAGAGTGGACAGGCTGATAAACCATCCCAACCAGAGCATTTCAAGAAAGTCATAAAATACTTAACAGTTCATATAGTGACCTGTTCGAACGGCACTGAAAAAAAGTGGGTTAGGACCATTCTTCACACTTACGACCGTTGTGTTGTGATTCAGGGTCAGCCTGTGGGTTCGGCAGTTGGGTCGGATGACCCAGAGGAGGAGGAGGAGGGGGGTGTTGAAGAGCTTGATGAGAGTCCTCAGCCAGGCCCCTCTCATCTGGTCTCATCTGTGTGAGCCTGACAGCGTGGATGAAGATGACCCACAGCTGGCCCTGTTCAAGGACGCCTGATGCAGGAGGCAGTCAATCAGGAGTAAACAGAGGAAGGCAATGGGGCTCCTCGGAAGGAGGCAGAGAGAAGCCACGCCCTGAACTGTATTTAAGGGGGAATGCGTGGGAGGGCTGGTTTGCTGAAGGCAACCGCTTGAAAAGCTCCTGTTTCTTGGTTTGTGTCTTGTTCTATTTGTTTTTGTAGCAATAAATTTGGCAGGCGTAATTCCAGCCTCTTGCCTTCTTGTAAAAGGGGTTGTCCCTGCCTTTTCTGCAGGGCCGGTAGCAGGCTGGTACAGAACACGTTGCAGCATCCTAATGGTCATGTGATCAAAATTCAGAGGCTTGGCAACTGACACATATTTATGACTGTTGCAGTGTCCTGGGGTCATATGATCCCCTTTTGTGGCCTGACAAGCAAAGTCAGTGGGGATGCCATGTTACTAACTGAACAACTGCAAGAACTGTTGTTAAAAACTGTGGCAAGAAAGGTCATAAAATGGGGCAAAATTCACTTTACAAAGGTCTCACTTAACAATAGAAATGCTGGACTCAATTGTGGACGTAAGTTGAGGATTACCTGCATCAACAGGTGGAAGGAAGAGGGGAGTTAAGGCCATCCCACACTTGTCACATCTTGAACTGTGGAACTGCCCATCTTGGTTCCATCTTGGGGTGTTTTACCCCTTCTTCATGCAGGAAGAATAGCAAAGCTCTACCTCAGGTTTAAGAAGACCCCCTCTGACTCAAATGCAAACGTAAGAATGGGCTACCCAAAACTCACAAATCAAAACTCATGTTCAGTTAATACCCACCACAATCCCAAGATTCTTTGTGTTCCTATTTAGAATAGAACGGAATTCTTCATTGATCAAGTGTGATTGGACACACAAGGAATTTGTTTCTGGTGCATAAGCTCTCAGTATACACATATACTAAAACATAGTGATAGGTCACAGATCATAAATCATAGTTACAATCATTAATCATAAGATACAAACAAGTGATAAATTATGCCAATAGGAGAAGATAGTAGGAACGATGAGAAAAAATGAGAAAGATGAGAATATAGCAATACAGCCTACTGCATGGATGCTGTGGGAATTAAGTGTTCAGCAGTGTGATGGCACGGGGGGGGTGGGGGGAAATCTGCCCCTGAGTCTGGTTGTTTTGGCATGCAAAACAAACCAAAATTACTGTGCAAAAAATGCACAAGGAATCAACATTAACCGATCACAATTGGTGTGCTTTATAACATGAAAAGGCTATCATTCAGCATGTAATTCACGGTGCACGACTATGCTTTAACATGATGCTCTGGTACAATGTATGGGTTTCTGACACTGAGCTAGAAACTTTCCACGTCCATCTTAGCCTAGTCTAGCTTGTTGCACAATTGATTATGGGCCAACCAGTTGTAGTTGATACTTAGGGACCACACAGGTAAGATTTTTTTCTCCAGGATAGTCTGTCCATATCTGTTGTGATTCAGGGTCAGCCTGTGGGTTCGGCAGTTGGGTCGGACGATTCAGAGGAGGAGGAGGGGGGGTGTTGGAGAGCTTGCTGAGGGGGTTGGAGAGCTTGCAGAGGATAGCCTTGAGGCTCCGCAGAGCCCTCAGCCAGGCCCCTCCCATCTGGTTACGAAGCAGACCCAGCTGTGTGAGCCTCACAGCGTGGATGAAGATGACCCACAGCTGGCCCTGTTCAAGGACACCCGACGCAGGAGGCAGTCAATCAGGAGTAAACAGAGGAAGGAAATGGGGCACCTTGGAAGGAGGCAGAGAGAAGCCACGCCTTGAACTGTTTAAAAGGGGAATGTGTGGGAGGGCTGGTTTGCTGAAGGCAACCGTTTGAATAGCTCCTGTTTCATGGTTCGTGTGTTGTTTTGCTCTGTTTGCTTTTGTGTCCATAAATTTGGCAGGCTTAGTTCCAGCCTCTTGCCTTCTTGTAAAGGGGTTTTCCCTGCCTTTTCTGCAGGGCCGGTAGTAGGCTGGTACAGAACAATATCCTGTTCCTTCCGCTCTTCCAACTGTGGACCAGTTGCCACTGTAACGATGTCCATTCACCTTGGCACTGGTGGTCTTCTCTTTCCTTTCATCTTTCCCAGCATCAGGGCTTTCTCCAGAGAGCTGGGCCTTCGCATAATATATCCAAAATATGCTAATTGGAACCTGACTGTTTGTGCTTCAAGTGAGAATTCTGGGTTAATTTGTTCAATGATTCATCGATTTGTTTTCTTAGCGGTCTACGGTATTCTCAGGAGTCTTCACCAACATCAAAAGCATCAATACTCTCCCTTCTTCAAACTCCAATGTTCCCTTCCATCACAGTAAATATTATGGTTTGCACAATTCTGATCTTTGTAGCTATGGTTCAACGTTTCTCAATTTTGTCACCTTTAAGATGTGTGGACTTCAGCCCCCAGAATTCCCTAGCCAGCTTGGCTGGCTAGGGAATTCTGGGAGTTGAAGTCCACATATCTTAAAATAGCTAAGAAAGGAAAACACTGGTACAGACGTATCACACTACTTGAGTATCTTTTCCTAGGCCTTCATGGCTGCTCTTAGTGCTGGTCTACAACATATTCCTTGACGGCTTGTTCCTTTACTGTTGATAAAAGGCAGAAACTATCCGCCATTTTGTCATCTTCATTGTCAGTTCTGGTTGTTGTATCTGTTATCATTAGTTTGGTCTTCTTTATATGTAATTTTAGTCCCATGTTTTCACTACATCCCTTGACTTTCATTAGATCTTGCAAATCCTTTGTGCTTGTGGCTATTAGACAAATGTCATCAGCACAGTGCAGGATGTCACGCACACCCACCCATAAAATTGGATAAGAAAAAGATATCGAATTCACCTTTTGCTGTCATGCAAGTTTTCTATGTACACAAAAGATTATTTCGGTGTGTATTTCTCCCTTTTCCTCAAATTATTCACTGTATAGGCAGAGATTATGAAACGTTTTCCTCTTGAGATCTGCCTTGACTAGATAGGGATTACTCTAACAGGCCTGGCCACAGGCAAAGATTGGGCAGAGTCAACAAAGGTGAGTGTTATCTATATTCAAGATGTGAGACGGTGAAAAATAACTGCATCCAGGCATTGACCTTCCCATATTTGTGCAAGGCATCCTCTACCAATTTTGCAGCTACAAGAACATAACAGGACAAAGTAAAGTTCACACACTGTGATAAACTGTACTTTATTTCATCACGAATTACTGGAGAAATTACAATTTCCTGAAGTCACAGAATAGCAAGTCATAAACCAAGGCTTTTGACTGATTATATGCCGGAATAGGACAACTCGCTGCAGCCAACCCACAGCAGCCAACTCAACTGCTGGACAACTCACCACAGGACAACTCAATAATTCAATTTAATTATTTAAAATAATTCTTAAAATATTTTAATTTTTGTCATTCACATTTCATTTTGTCCCTCCTTTGGCATCCTTTCTTTAATGATTCTTTTCCACCATTTCTTTGATATTAGTGTAACTCTTGTCCCAGGGTAAGTTATCCCGCGGTGCGTTGGCCATGGCGAAGTGTCTCATGGTGAGTTGGCTATGGTGAATTGGCCACAAGTTGGCCATTGTGAGTTGTCCTAGACCAGGGGTAATACAGTGACATATAAGGGTCTAGGACAGGGGTAGGCAACCTTGGCTCTTTTATGACTCATGGACTTCAACTGGGAGTTGAAGTCCATGAGTCATAAAAGAGCCAAGGTTGCCTACCCCTGTCCTAGACCCTTATATGTCACTATATTAGTGTCAACTCTCAGCAATGACACAAATAGACACTCTCCATGATGAGCTGTCCTTAACCTGATCCTTCAGCAATTCCAAAGATACATCATTGCTATTGTAACTGGGTGTGTACACCGTCGTCTTCTCTCTGCTTCCACCTTTCCCAGCATTTGAGCCTTCTCCAGAGAGCTAGGTGGTTGTATAAGGCATCCAAAGTAAGATAATATGAGTCTGGACATTTGTGTCTCAACGTAGATCTCTGGCTTGAATTGTTCAATGATCCATTTGTTTGTTTGCTTGGCTTTCTACAGGGAGTCCTCAGCTTAGGACCAGTCACTTTACAACCGTTCAGAGTATGACAGTTCAGAACGGGTGCTTCACAGCCCTTAACACACTTCTGATCATCATAAAATGTTGTTCCTTCTTCCTACGGTCACACAATCACATTTCGGGCACTTGGCAACTGGCTTGCCTTTAACAACCAGGAGCAGAGTTCTGTGATCACATGACCGTGATTTTCAACATTTTTTCTTGGTTTCTGGCAAAAAACACACCCCATCCATTCAGACTGTGCCATTTGCCCAAGTATTGCATGATTCATTTAATGACCACAATGATTCACTTAATGATCATTGCAAAAAATGTTTTTTAAAAAAGGGACTTGTCACTTGGGTGCCTCAACTTACAACCAAGCAATTTACAACCAGATTTCCAGCCCCAATTGTGGTCATAAGTTGAGGACTACCTGTATAGTATTCTCAGGAATCTTCTCCACCACCAAAATCCAAAAGTATCAGTACTTCTCTTATCTTGCTTCTTTAAAGTCCAACTTTCACTTCCATAGAACGTCAGAACCACCGCCTGCACAATTCTGATCTTTGTAGCTACAGACACATCGTGGCATCAGAATATCTTTTCTAAGGTGTCCCTTGCTGCCCTATCAAATCTTAGCCTGAGGCTTATTTCTTGATCGCTGATTCCTGTTAATACAGTAGTCCTTGGTTAACAAGGGTAATTGGGACTGGAATTTCCATTGCTAAGCAATCTGATCACAAAGCACAATGTCACATGACCACATCGCTTAATGAAGAGCAATCTTGGCACTCCACAGGAATTGCTCTTGCTAAGTGAGTCCCAGGCCGCTGGCAGCTGGCAGCTGGCAGGGGAGAGTGTAACCAACATACCGGAGCAACATGCAACCTTCCCTGCTGGCTTCCACATTGAGGTTACTCATGGGAAGCCAGTAGGGAAGAAAAGAAATAGTGGTCATTTTAACATAAAGGTAAAGGTAAAGGTAAAGGTTCCCCCGCACATGGGTGCTAGTCGTTTCCGACTCTAGGGGCCGGTGCTCATCTCCGTTTCAAAGCCGAAGAGCCAGCGCTTGTCCGAGGACGTCTCCGTGGTCATGTGGCCGGCATGACTAGACGCCAAAGGCGCACGGAACGCTGTTACCTTCCCACCGGAGTGGTCCCTATTTTTCTACTTGCATTTTTACGTGCTTTCGAACTGCTAGGTTGGCAGAAGCTGGGACGAGTAACAGGCGCTCACTCTGCTACGCGGCACTCGGGATTCGACCCGCCAAACTGCCGACCTTCCAATCGACAAGCTCAGCGTCCTAACCCACTGCAATTGTCAGAAGCGAGACTGGCTGCCAAGCACCCAGATCACAACTGTATTACCTCACGGGTGCTGTGACAGCCAAAACTTAGAGGACTGGTTCCAAATCTTCTTTTTCAGCAGCGTCGTAATTTCCGTTCCTGAACATATGGTTGGTAAGTGAGGACAGCGGTCCCCAACCGCCAGGGGGAGGGAGAGGAAGGTCCAGCACAAGCAGCGGACAATCGTGCAAACGCATGCAGCTCCATTTGCACAAGCGGCAGGCACTCACAACCAACACTTGAAGGAGTGTAGCTGTGTAAGCACACGTGCTCACCTTCTGCTTCCACAGCCCGATTCCAAATGGGCCACAGCCCGGTACTGGGCCGTGGCCCATGTGTTGGGAACCCCTGATCTATAAATCAATCCTAAAAGGCAGAAACCACCTATCACCTCAATATCCTGTACTGTTCAAGTAGCATCTAACTAATCAGCTTTCTTTGCAGAAATGTTTTTAACATGTGTCTGTAGTAGACTACTACATACTTTTACTTGCTTAAAAGGAACAATAAATATTTTTGGCCTTCCACTACAATAAGATTTGGGAACAGCCCATGATGGAATGTTAGAATGGAAATTACAAAAATCGAAAAGTCATTCGTTTCTGTTCTTTTATTTGCTAAAATGCAAAATATCATATCATTTGTATAGACTTGACTTTTTTCTTAAATTCAAACTAAGTATTGAGAAATGTATGGCATCCCTCCAAAAAGAATGTTCCAGATTTATTCTTGTTCCAGATTTGTTCTTGTCATACACAATATGACCTGTTGTCATTAATTTGGGCTTTATACTTAGTTCCATTTTTTCACTGCGCTCTTTCACTTTCATTTCTAGAGTTTAACCAAAAAAAAAGAACTGAACAAACCTATAACACACACAAAAATAAAACTGGGTAAGTCCTGATTTGGCTTCAACTTGGCCTGGAAGCAAAGCAAAAGACAAAAGAAATAATTGGAAATCATGTCTTTCCTACAGCTATGATCGCAGGAGAGCTCAGCTGAGCTGTTGGGAAGCTCAAGTACAGAAGAGCAGAATAAGCTGGCAAGGGAGCAGTTCCAATTTTTTGATGTCTTTTAGAAAACGATCCTTTGCAAATAAAAAGCGCAACTGAGGCCAAATACCAAATATCCAGAAGAGGATATTTGTAGCTCTGAGTTGAACTGTGGGGCCCTTGGGGCTCTTGGGGCTCTCTGAACTCATTTGTTTCCTTGCAAATGTTTCATTACCCATCTAAGTAACATCATCAAGCAAGCTGAGAGAACCAAGGGCCCCACTGAAGCAAAATGTTTTACTTCGAAATCCTGATACACATTAATGAGGAATTACAGGACCCCAATGCTTTGCATGGACACAATCCTGACTATAAATCTTGCAGAAAATTTTGGAGGAAATCCTCTCTGCTAAGTTCTTGGCATTTGTTAAGCCGGTGGTCTGCGTTAAAACAAAAATATGTCGCAATCTTGTAATGTTATAATGATTTAGAGCACTGGAGAATGGATTCAAACACCACTCATCTAAAAAGCACTCTACCTTTTATCTAATTCACAGGCCAGAGTAGCAAAACACAGCCTGGTCCCATAAAATTGTTCAGAAAGCGTTTGACATAGGTAGTCCTCACCTTACAATCACAATGGGGGGGTTGGAAAATTCATCAAGTGGTGCAGTCATTAAGTGAGGCACCACATAACCGCATCTTATTTAATGGACTTTTTGTGATGGTCATTAAACAAAACAACACGTAACCAACATTCCCACCAGCTTCCCCATTGATTTTGCTTGTCGGAAGCCGGCTGGGAAGGTCTCTAATGGTGATCACGTAACTGCGAGACGCCATGATTGTTGTAAATATAAATAGCTGGCAACCATCCAAATCATAATCATGCGACCACAGGGACATTGCAATGGGCCATAAATGTGAGGATTGGTTGTGAGTGTCTCCTTTCAGTACTGTCGTAACTTTGAATGGTCACTAAGCAAATGGTTGCAAATCGAGCACTATCTGTATTCCATTCTCTGGATTCCCGAGAGAGTGTGAGATGAGGCTGAAGCTCCCATAACCTAAAAATAAAGCAGCAAGCAGGCACACAGGACAACAAAAGCCAGGAATCTTGACCAAAAGATTCTTTAAGATCCCTTAATGCATTATTAAGAACTAAAGGAGAAATGTCATCAGAAAACATCGATAGATAAAAAAAAAACAAAATCATCAACAGGTCCTGTGGCCCAAGAAAGCAAGGGCTTTTGGAGAGAAACTGAAGCCCATCTACTCTTGGAGAGTCATTCAGGATCTAGCCTTGGAGGCTTCTAACCCTGTTTCCCAAAAAGTAAACCCTACCTCAAAAATAAGCCCTAGTTTTGGGGTGAGGCACACACCTAAAAATCAAGATAGGGTGGGGGTGGGGGGGTGGAGATGCCCCACGTGCCCCATACCCACTCACCTTGCAGCCAGGCGTCTCCTCGCTAGCCCACTTCTTCTGTGGCATCTCCTGCAGCCAGGCATGCATTTCTCAGTCACAGGCCTTTCCGGAAGGCCACTGCAGCCGAGAACCGAGCTGTGGATTGAATCCATAGCTTGGTTCGCGACTGCATAGGCCTTCCAGAAAAGCCTGTGGCTGAGAAATGCAGGCCGGAATGCAGCTGCAGAATGAAGCTGCTCCTTCAGTCAGAATAATTGGGCCGGCTGGGTGGGGCTGTCAGTGCCAGGGTTGAGTATAAAAGACACCCCGTGGAAATAAGACCTGGTGCCAATTTGGAGGCAAAATAAATAAATAAATAAATAAATAAATAAATAAATAAATAAGACCTGGTCTTATTTTCGGAAAATACGGTATCTCTGAGGCTCAGTGTTTTTCAAAGTTGGCAACTTTAAGATGTGTGGACTTCATCTCCCAGAATTCCTCAGCCAGCAACCTGTTCTAGCTAGTGCCTGGTGGCTTATTTGAGGAAGACATGGTGGCTGGGGAATTCTGGGAGTTGAAGTCCACACATCTTCAAATGGCCAAGGTTGAGAAACTATGCATTTTACTTCCACAGCAAAGCAACAGAGAGAGCTATTAAACTTCAGACAAAGTCCACACGGGGCCATGTCAGAAGAAAGACAGATAACAGCTCTTGCCGAGCTGCTGCACTTAATTCCACCCCAGCTGGCTCATCTCATTTGCTTTGAAAAGAAGGGGAGAGACCGCAGGATATTTTTAGCAGCCAAACCACAATAGAACAGTCACAAGTTCCCAGCAGCCTATTGGTAGAACTTTCTCCCTTCTCAACACACACACACACACACACACACACACACACAGAGAGAGAGAGAGAGAGAGAGAGAGAGAGAGAGAGAGAGAGAGAGAGAGAGAGAGAGCGCCACAGCCTATGAGGCTGGAAGGATGGCGACTAACAAATGGTTGCAGATATCTCCACACCATCTTTTCCCACTTTGTTTAGCGATGTGCTGGATGAAAAACAGGAAAGTACTGCAATTTTCTTTCTTCCAGGGGCCACAGAAGCGCAAGTAGAAGGTAACATAGGCAATGCCATGCAAAGGAAGGAAGGAAGGAAGGAAGGAAGGAAGGAAGGAAGGAAGGAAGGAAGGAAGGAAGGAAGGAAGGAAGGAAGGAAGGAAGGAAGGAAGGAAGGAAGGAAGGAAGGAAGGAAATAGAATAATAGGGGCTGGAAGAGGTCTTCTAGTCCAACACCTTACTATTCCAGTCAAATGGCCGTCCAGTCTATTTTTGAAAAACCCCAATAATGGAGCAGCCAGAACTCTGGGAGGCAAGATATTCCAGTGATTAATTGTTCTCACTGTTAGTCTTTTTTTCCTTACTTCTAGGTTGGATCTCTCCTTAACAAGCTTCCACCCATTACTGGATCCTGATGAAGATTTTTCTTTTGAAGGAAGGGAGGGAGGGAGGGAGAAAGAGAAGGAAGGACTCAGAGATGAAAAGGTTCATTTCTCATCTAACAGTCAAGCCTTTCTAACAGCATCCTCAGCCAGATATATTTCCCTCTGCAGAAACTGGAGACTCAGCTCCCTACTATTGTGTAGTGGGTCCGACGCAAGAGAGACGCCAGCCGGTGTGTGAGTTCAGCTCTTTATTGGAAGGGGAAGTGAACTGAGGAATGAGGGCTACCTGGCCTCCTTATATACCTGGCCAGGTAAGCTAACAGCCAATGGGGTTGGCCCTAGGTTTCCTGCCGAAACTGTCCAGGCCAACGCCCCCTGATGGCTGTTGCTATGCAGATTCCTGCATACATAACACCCCTCCCCCCTTAGAGAAGACCCACATAACAACAACAACATGCAACTACTATAACTATGAGTATATATATAAAAAAAACAGTGGTGTCCTTGTGTGAGGGTCACTTGCACACATAGTCCGACAGGTAGGCTGGTGTCCTGTGTGGACGGGTGGATCGTCTGGGTGTGCTTGGCCCCTGGGCTTGGACCGTGGGTTCCTGAGGCCTTTGTGCAGGGCTGCAAGGAGCCGGCATCAGGAAGTCCTCCTCCTCTGGTCCCTGCCCTGTGACGTCCTCAGCTGGGTTGACCCCTCCTGGAGTGTGGTCCTCCTGTTGATCGTGTGCGTTGAGTTCAGGGACGTGTGTGACGCGCTCAGGGGCATGTGTGACGTGCTCAGGGACTCTTCCTCTGAGCTGATCGATGTGTCGCCTTATGCGTCTGTCCCCCTCCACCCCTACAATGTACGAAAGGGGTCCTGTTTTCCCAACCACTGTCCCCGGAACCCAAGGATGTCCAGCCCCATAGTTCCTTGCCCAGACCAGGTCCCCCAGGTTGAGGACCCTGTGTGTGGGTGATGATGGCAATGGTGATGGTAGTGATGCTGGTGGTGATGGTGATGATGGTGATGATGGTGATGTTGCCCTACCGGTTTCGGCTGCTACCCGGTCTGGGTGTAGGCGGTCCAGCTTGGTGATGAGGCGCCGTCCCCATCGCAGTTCTGCTGGGCTCTTGCCGGTAGCCACGCATGGTGTTGTGTGTTGGGCTAGTAAAAATTTGGCCAGTCTATGGTGCCAGTCCCCGCTGATGATGCGCTGGAGTGCGTCTTTGGTCGTCCTTACCATCCGTTCGGCCTGCCCGTTGGTAGATGGATGGAAAGGTGCAGAGGTGGTGTGCCTAATCCAGTTCGCCTTCAAGAACGCCTGGAAATCAGCAGCAGTAAACTGAGGCCCATTATCAGACACAATTACGTCGGGGAGGCCGTGTGTGGCAAAGAGAGCTCTGAGCACCTGGATTGTCCTCCCCGAGGTCATGTTGGGGACAGGGACTACCTCTAACCACTTGGAGTGACTGTCCACCACTACTAAAAATAGTTGACCCTGGAATGGCCCCGCATAGTCAATGTGAATGCGGGACCATGGCGTGTGTGTGGCCTCCCACCGGTGTACTGGTGCATGTGGCACTTCTGGCCTGGATCTCTGGCACGTATAACAGGCCTTGACCCGATACTCAACCTCCTTATCCAACCCGGGCCACCAGAGGTAGCTCCTAGCCAGTGCCTTCATCCTGACCACCCCCGGGTGCCCTTCGTGTAAGGAGTCCAATACCCTGGCGCGTAGTGCGGGTGGAATGATGACCCTGCTACCCCAAAGGAGGCACCCTTTGTGTGTAGAGATTTCATCGCGTCTAATGAAATAGGCCTGAAACTCTGGTCCCGGGGATTTGTCCTGCCACCCTGTGCAAACCCATGAGTGCACCCTGCCCATGATGTTGTCTGTGGCTGTGTGGCTGGCAATGTCCTTGGCAAGAACTGGGCACTCGGGTAGTTCCTGCAGGGCTAGGATCTGTGTGGCTGGTGCTGGGTCTGGGTCGTGTGTGTCTAGGGGGAGCCTACTTAGACCGTCTGCGTGGCCCATCTCCTTCCCTGGCTTGTGTACCAGCTTGCAATTGTATGCTGCAAGGAAGATGGACCACCGGAGCATCCTGGGGGACAGAATCTGGGGGGTTTGCCTGTCTGTGGTGAACAGGCCCAGGAGTGGTTTGTGGTCCGTGAAGACAGTGAACTCCCTGCCATATAAGTAATCGTGGAATTTCTTGATTCCTGCCACGATTGCCAGGGCTTCTTTGTCTATTTGGGCGTAGTTTCTTTCTGCTCCAGACAGTGTCCTAGAATAGTATGCTATGGGGACTTGTGCCCCGTTGGGCTCAAGGTGGCTTAGGACAGCGCCCACACCATAAGGGGATGCATCGCAGGCGATACAAATGGGCTTGGACTCGATGAAATGGGTTACTGTGGACTTGTCCGACAGCAATGCCTTCAGGGCCTTGAAGCTCTGATCATGGGTGGCTGTCCAGGCCCATGTTGCCTGTTTGTCTAGCAGCCTGTGGAGCGGTTCAGCGATGGCTGCCTTGTGTGGGAGGAATGTATGGTAGAAATTCAGCAGACCCAGGAATGCCTGAAGCTCTGCTTTGTTCTTGGGTGTGGGTGCTAGTTTGATGGCCCTCACCTTGGATTCTGTGGGGTGGATTCCCCTGGCGTCTACTCTGAACCCCAAAAATTCTGTGGAAGGAACACCTATGCTGCATTTTTCCTTTTTGAGTTTGAGGCCAGCTGTGCGCAGCCTTGCCAGCACTTCCCTAAGCCTCCCTGCCAGTTCCTCTGCTGATGCTCCTGCGATCAGGATGTCATCAAAATAGGGGCAGACTCCTGGAATGCCCTTGAGTGTCTTTTCCATAACCTCCTGGAAAATGCCGGGAGCAACGCTGACTCCAAACTGCAGCCTGTTCACCCGGAACGCCCCCCTATGGGTTACTATGGTTTGGATGTCAGCTGTTTCCCTAGTGACCGTGAGTTGCTGGTACGCCTGTGCAAGATCGAGCCTTGCAAAAATGGCGCCGCCTTGGAGGGAAGCGAGAACGTGGCTGACCGCGGGAACCGGGTAAGCGTGCGGGTTTAGGGCGCGGTTCACCGAGCATTTATAGTCGGCGCAGATCCTTATTTCCCCGTTGGATTTGAGGGGGGCCACGATGGGGGTTTCCCACTCCCCTCCATCTACAGGCTCTAAGATTCCCTGGGCCACCAACTTGTCTAGTTCGCGCTCGATTTTGTGTTTGAGCGCAAACGGGACTCGCCGCGGCTGGACCCTAACGGGGGAGACGTTCGAGTTAAGCTTGAACGATATGGGGGCCCCGGTGTACTTGCCTAATGACCCGTCGAAGACGTCGGCGAACTCCCGGCAAACAGCCTCAACGGAGTCCCCCTGGATCCGATGGATCCCGGATACTGAGATTCCCAGGGCCTCAAACCAGTCCAGCCCGACCAGGCTGGCTCTGCGGCCCTCTACCACTACAACGTCCAGGTGCCCTTCGCGACCCTTAACCCCCACTGAAATGGTGGCCTCCCCCTTCACCTTGACCGGCGAATTCTGAAAATCGGTCAGGGTTAATTTAGTAGGCCGTAATTTAATCCATTGCTTGCTCCGGCTAATTATGTGGTTAAGGGTCTCGTCCGAAATAATCGAGACCGCTGATCCGGAGTCAAGCTCCATGCTGCAAGGGACACCTTGCAAACGGATTGTTAATCTAATTTTGGGTTTGAGCAGCCGGCGGCTACCCGTGTGGTTAATGGCCAGCTGGCTCTCGACATAGCCAATTTTTGTTTTGGTGGGGGCCCCAGTACCTTCGAACGGCGGTTCCTCCGGCTGCAGCTCGTGGATCTCCTCTCGGGGGCGGCGGCTACGGCAGACGGCGGCTATGTGGCCTGTTTTCTTGCAGGCCCGGCACGTGGCGGACCGGAACTTGCAGAGGCTGCGCATGTGGTTTCCACCACACCCTGCGCACCTCTGGGGAATGGCAGTGTTGCTGGGAGGCCTGGGCCTGTCTGGGCGTCTGGCTCGCTGGTCGGGGGTCGACTTCCGCTGGAGGAGGTCGATGCTCAGGTCGTCCTACTCTGTGGCCCCTTGCCGGTGGACGCTGGTTGCCTGGTTGCCGGGCCGGGTTCCCTGGCAGGCTTGGACGGCCCCGCAGGCCGCTTCGTGGGCTAGGATGGCGTCCTCGGCTTCCTGGAGAGAGAGCTCCTCTCTTTCGAACAGGCGCTCCTGCAACCGCCTGTCGCGTAGGCCGCAAATCAGCCGGTCCCGTAGTCACTCCTCCAAATTTGTGAACCTGCAAGCGACGGCAGCTTCCCGTAGGGCGGCGAGGAAGTCGGCGCCGGTCTCGTCGGGGCGCTGGTCCCTTTTCTCGAATTGTGACCATGCGGCCACCTTGGAGCGCCGGGGCCTGAAATGTGCGTTGAGCCTGGCCACGAGGTCTCGGTACACGACGGTGTTGATGGCCTCCTGGGGGAACAGGTTCGCGGCGACTTCCAGCAGCGCTGGTCCCCCAAGGCAGAGCAGGGCGGCCGCCTTTGCACCGTCCTCCGATATCTGATTGAACCGCATGTACAGTTCAACGTGAGCCAGGTAACGGGTCCAGGTTTCGGGGCGGCGGGTCTCGAATTCGCGGGGTTGTCCGGCTCTAGCCATGGCGGCAGTTGGTCGTGGATGTGGCGCTTGGCGTTGCCGGTTCGGCTGGCGGTCGTGGGGGGAAGAAGGAAAAATGCCTTTCCCTTCAGCTCGCGGAGCGTTTCCCCAGTGACTTCAGCTCTTGGTCGGCAGCAATCCCACCTTCGTCGCCACTATTGTGTAGTGGGTCCGACACAAGAGAGACGCCAGCCGGTGTGTGAGTTCAGCTCTTTATTGGAAGGGGAAGTGAACTGAGGAATGAGGGCTACCTGGCCTCCTTATATACCTGGCCAGGTAAGCTAACAGCCAATGGGGTTGGCCCTAGGTTTCCCGCCGAAACTGTCCAGGCCAACGCCCCCTGATGGCTGTTGCTATGCAGATTCCTGCATACATAACACCTACTTTGCAGCATCTTCCTTCAATGTTGTTTTTCAGTGGTGCTGCACTGCAATCACCAAAACAAAATCCTATAAACCCCCTTTCGCATTTTAGTTTGTTTCTTTCTAAAAGGAAGCCCCTCCTAAGCCAGCAGTCCACATTGATGCCACATGATCGAGGCAAGGCCTACCAAATGCCAAAAAAGGTACATTTCTTCCTGTACGATAGCACTGTCGGGCACAAGTTTAAAAACAAAATTATCAAGGCAGCCTTTTTAATAAGCCCATCAAAGGTTTCTAGAATTGGGGTGGGGGGGGTAGGGGTTTCCAAGAACTCATCCAGCAGACACAATAGCTTAAAATAATAAGCCATGACCAGATCAGGTTTCATCCTTTGATAAAGCGAAGCAGAATCGCCAGCCATGCAAATGACATCTTTTCAGATGCAGAGATGAGCAGGTTTGTCTGAAGGATTATCCAAAGTTTGTTGAAATAAACACAGGGTGGCTGGACTCCCGTCTCTGAAAACATGCAGGATAAGAGCTGGATGGGAGACCACCAGGGAATCCTACAGTTGAAGGCTAGATCAGTGGCCCCCAGCCTTTTGGGCACCAGGGACCAGTTCCATGGAGAGAATGTTTTCCACGGACCTGAGGGGGCGTGGTTTTGCATGCTGCCTGTATCCTGTGGATGGAGGTTAGCTTGTTTGCGCGGCCCGGTTTCTGTCATGCCGTAGCCCGGTGCCATTCCATGGACCAGAGTTTGGGGATCTTTTTCTTTTAACATATGCCTTGTCTGGTTGTAGAGGCCACCTGTTGGCACTGTACTTGTCTACTGTAGTCCACAAAGCCATCAACGACTGATGCAATGGAAGGCTTATTCTACAGTTAGCTTCTCATCCCGGCAGGCTGATACTGTTTGGGGCTGAGAGAGGGACTGGTTCAAAGTGACTGAGTGGGTTTTCCTAGCTTGAGTCTCTGTGCTCCTAGTCTGTCACCTTCAATACTGGCTCTCTAGCTGCAACCTAGCCTAGAAAACCAAGAAAATATCCCAGAAGTCTGCTCATCACTTCTGTATTTTTGCCAAGAAAACTCCAGGGGACTGTCATCAGAAGAAGACGAAGTTTATCGTTTATTTATATTCCAGTCCCCAAGTCAAAACTGTACCCATGTTTTGCAAAGCGCAAAAAAATCAGTAGGTGGAAAAGCAAAATGAGCTGAGCTGGCTTTGTATGTAAGATTTCAGGTATCAGTTACCATCTGGCTTGTGTGTTCCAAAGAAATACACATGAAAGGAGTTATGGGAGCTGAGAAGAACGGAATTTGAAATTCTGTGAGCAGAAAACACAGCCCGGCTAACGAGCAAAGGTGAAAAACAGCACCTCTCCAGAATTCGTATCAGTTCAAGTGCAGAGACAACATTTCTACACCCCTTTTCCTTTTGGAGGAAGGAGAACATGGCCAGATGTGGGGGAATCAGCACACATACCACATCCTCAAGACATCCATTTTTTGCATCTTCGCATCAGTCAGTCTCCCAGTCCTCACCAAAATACACACACAATTGGAAATATGTTGCCTGAACAGAACAGAAGAAAGGGAGGGACTTTGGAGGTCATCTAGTCCAACCCCCCTGCTCAAGAGGAAATCCTGTACCATTTCAGACAAATGGTTGTCCAATCTCTTCTTGAAAACCTCCAGTGTTGGAGCGCTCACAATTTCTGGAGGCAAGTCGTTCCACTCCATGTGTCTAAATTTAATTTTGGCTTACACTTCCATCCAATATTGGTTACCAGAGATATTTGATAAGAGTTTAAACCATCTTTCGTCTCATTCTCCCATGGCTCCTTCTTATTCTAAGAAGATGTGTGGACTTCAACTCGCTGACTTCTCCAGCCAGCCACAACCAGGATGGGGAATTCTGGGGGTTGAAGTCAACATATCTGAACTGTGGTGGTACAGTGGTTAGAATGCAGAATTGCAGGCTAATTCTGCTGACTGCCACTGGTTCGATCCTCACCAGCTCAAGGTCGACTCAGCCTTCCATCCTTCTGAAGTCGGTAAAATGAGGACCCAGATAGTTGGGGCAAATGTGCTGACCACTTAGAAAGGACTAATAAAGTGTTATGAAGTGGTATATAAGTCTAAGTGCTATTGCTATCTTAAGGTGGCCAAGGTTGAGAAACACTGGTGTAGTCCAAGCTTCTGGAATCCACTACTACTGTCAAAAAGCAAGTCAATTTCTGACTTCTGATCTTAAAGTAGGCAGGCTGGGGGATTCTGGGAGTTGCGAAGGTTGAGAAAGACTGTTCTAGGGTGCCCACAAGCACAGCAGTACTGCAGTATTTGAGGGGCTGCCCCAAAGAAGAGGGGGTCCAATTATTCTCCAAAGCACCAGAGGGGAGGACAAGAAACAATGGTTGGAAACTAATCAAAGAGAGAAGCAACCTGGAATTAAGGAGAAAGTTCCTAACCATAAGGACAATTAACCAGTGGAACAGCTTGCCTCCAGAAATCGTGGGTGCTCCATCACTGGAGGTTTTTAAGAAGGGACTAGACAGTCACTTATTTGAAATGGAATAGGTTCTCCTGCTTGAGCAGGGGGCTGGACTAGAAGACCTCCAAGGTCCCTTCCAGCTCTATTCTATTTTATCTCCTCTGGCCCCAAACCATCACAAATGTCCTGAAAGTTGCAGCTTCTATAAATCACTTTTATTTACAGGCATCTCTGGGTCCACTTAGTCATTCTTAGAAAATAAAAATAGTGACTGCCTATCTTGCAGATTTTACTAAACTCTTGTCTGCCCACCTAGAGGAAAAGAAATAAACAGCGTGGGCATAGAAGAAACAGCTTTACAGTAATTAGGTATAAGGCAACCACAATATCTTCCACTTTACTCAATATTATAAAGGTGTCTCTTGGTCAATTTAACCCAGCAGGAAAATTAGACTTTTTTAAAAAAAAAAAGCCCATAAAGCTGTTTCCACCTGATAAAACCAACCCATACAGTCAAAAATATACTAGTGCAGCCTCAAATCGGGAGGTCTTTAGGAGTGTCGTTCCAGTGAAATCCCCTGTAACTCCAAACCACATCCTTCCTTCCTTTCTTTTATATCCAGCTCGCTGACAACTCCCAACCAAGTTTTAACAAGCTGTAAATTCAGTTCCCCATGCAGCTCTCAGCATCAGCCAATTCTGAGCTTATGGGTCCCCAGAGAGCTTTCTGAAGCCGCAAGTCTGTTTGTAGTAGTTAAATATGCACAGCAAATAGACCGAGTGGAAATATCCAGCAGGTGGAAAACCAAAGGAGACCTAGGCAAACATATGCTCGATTCAACCTACAACGGCAGCATGCGCTATCCTCTTTTAGCTATGCCCCACGACACTGAACAATGACCCAGTTTGTCCGATCTCTGCACAAAAGACTAAAAGGGGGGGGGGCAAAAATGGGCCTCGGGACTGGGGTGTGTGTGCGTGCTGCTTCTCTCCCCAGGCAGCCTTTGCAAAAAGGAATTACAAAGACCAAATCCCTCTCTAAAGCTAGAATTCACCAGCCCTAAACACCATGACTGGCAAATCAAAAGAAGAAGCGAGACACCTTATGTCACCACCTGTGTTAAGTAACCATTTGGTGTGAAATTGTGTCATGTTTAATTACTAGTTTATTTATAAGCCCTCAATGTCTCTCATCTTACTTTTCGCCATTCTTGATCTTCCAGAAGCCACAGGTCCAAAAGACCAGCCCAATATAGGTAAATCCTCGACTAACAAAGTCAGCTATTGTTCAGAGTTACAATAGCAATGAAAAAAGTTACTTATGACCATTTTTCACAATTAAGACAGACTCATGTTCATGTGATCAAAATTCAGACGATTGGCAACTGACTCACATTTAGGATGGTTGCAATGTGACAAGCAAAGTCAAGGGGGAACACCCAGATTCACTTAACAACCGTGTTATTAACTCAACAACTGAAGTGATTCACTTAACTGTGAAAAAAGAAAGACCGTAAAATGGACGTTTTTTGGCTCAACTGTCATCATAAATCAAGGACTACTTATACGGAACTAGTTTGTATGGTTGAATCTATTATACAATGTCTTGGTCACTGTATTGTGATTGGTTTAAGTCTGGTTGTTTTCTTGCTTGATTTATAGAGTTTTTATTGTAGTACTGTATATTATTTTTGTTGGTTGTGGTTGACTGTCCAGAGTTCACACATAGGATGGGTTGCCATATATATTTTGTAAAACAAGTACAATAAAATAAATACATTCACCCCTCCCCATCTTATTTCCTTTTTTTCTTAAGACTACTAGACCCTTGAACATCTGATGAAGGGATTGGATTGTGAGCTTCCATTACAGTGCTTGGTTCCTATTCCCAAACCTTCAGAAAGAATTCCAACATTCCTTCACCTGGAAAAGCAAAGAAGGTCTTGAAAATTATCTGGGCAACTTCCAACTGAACAACCATAGGCGTAAAAAATATAATAGCATCCAACCAGTGTCAGTTTGATTTGGTTTTAGAACATCTGAGCAATCTCTTTCAGGGCGAGTCTGCAAAACCACCATGATGCCATTCATCTTATTAAACAGCAGAGAACTCATAACATGTAGCAATGGTTTCTCGTCATCTCTGGGGACAGCCCAAGGAGTGAGGCAAGAATTCCCACCAACGGCAAAGCAACTGACGGTTAAACTCTGCCAAGTTCCAGCACTTCAACGTTTCTCCAGCTGAACTACAGCAAAGCCAAAAACAAATCAGATGAGCTGCTGAACATAGATGCGGGAATCACTGAGGCAAGGAAGAGCTAATCTAAAATAAATGCACTTGTAGATATGCCAAGTGATCCATGGAAGCTATTCAAGGGTCACTCCAGATGCCACAACAGTTAAGAATTGACAAAATGTTGTGTTCTGGAGTTGGAACATTCCAAAGAACTTTGGCACATTCCATTTTCATTCTAGACCAGGGGTCTTCAACCCTGGCAACTTTAAGACTTGTGGACTTCAACTTCCAGAATTCCTGGCTGAGGAATTCTGGGAGTTGAAGTCCACAAATCTTAAAGTTGCCAAGGTTGAGGACCCCTGTTCTAGACCACATCCGCTCAGTCATTCCAGAGATGGTCCAGCAAGTTTCAAAAGGAAAACTGCTGGAACAGACTATTTTGAACATCTTACTACAGGATTTTTCTTTATAAAAGACTTTGAGCGAGCGGTCACTGTTACCATCAGCCTCATCAACTACCCCTACGGTGACACGAACTGTAACAAGTGATCTTCCACTAGTGCCAGCTTTAGAAAAAGATCTACCATCTGCAGAGAGTTTACCACCACCTCTGCGTGAGCAGTTTCTCCTGCTCTTCTCATTCTGTAAGACAGAAGGCTGCAGTAAAGCCTGCCCTCTGAGCCTTTTCCCACCCAACATTCACCATCCTATAAGGCCACCTCACCTGATCTCCTCAAAGGATTGCCTCTGTCTTCTACCAGATTTGGGATTTGACTTATTGGACTTATTGGAGGTGTTACTTTTTCCTCCTGTGGATTGCCAATATAATCCCGTTCATAAGATCCTTCCTATGTGGTCTGACTTTTCTCAACAGGAATCAAGCACTTAAGGATCCATTCGAAGCAGTAGCTAAGCAGCTAAATGTTATGGACAAATAATACTAGGCACAGCTAATACCCACCTTCTCCTGCAAGCTCCCACCCCTTCCTTTCCCGGGCATGAAATCCTGTTTGTCAGCAGGAGACCAGTTTCACAGACACCTTATGCAAAGAACAACAGCCTTACACCAAATCAGATCTTTCAGCCTTACTCTAATGACAGGGAAGGCTTCTTTGCATGCTAATTTAGGAACAGTCAGCGTGGTGGTCTACTAAGTGATGTTTATCCAACTCAGGAGGTCCTCTCTGGTTTCAATTGAGGTTCAAGAAGATGCCCTACAATTTCACATGGAAGAGAAAGAAACGGGAGAAGCACATCAGGACAGACTTCCAGGTTGTATGCTAACCCATAGTTTGCTGCTTCCACCACAATTGGTCAGGTTCATACAAAACACTGTTCATCTTAGGTGAACAGCAAGATGTTGACACTCTGCCTCTCTCTTTCATGCATAGTTTTTCCCCCTTCCCACTCTGGGCTTGTTATTGCACGTAATCTTCGATTTACAAATACAATTAGGACCAGAATTTTCACTGTTGTTGTTGAGCTAGCCCTGCTCAGTTTTATGATGTTTTTTTGCCACGGTTGTTAACTGAGTAACTGCAGTTCTAAGTGAATCATGCAGTCATGGAGTGAATCTGGATTCCCCCATTGACTTTGCTTGTCAGAAGACAGCCGGAAAGATCATAAATGACAACCACATAAGATACTGCAACCGTTATAAATATATGCCGGTGACCAAGCGCCAGAATTTCGACTGTGGGAACGTTTCACACATAAAGAACATTATTTGGGAAGCACCTGGTAGTCACAGGCATTATGTCACATAAGCCTGAAATAAGACACTCAAAGAAGTTTTATAATGTCATTCTGAAGCAATGGCTCTTACAATTTCTGTTTACAGTGACCATGTTTTCTTGGGGGAAAACAGGACAAAGACATTCATAAAGATAAAAAAAATCAAGTATTTATAACTTTCCTTTATAAAGGAAAATTCAGTTGTAAAATCAAGAAAAACATTACAGAAATGCTAATAAT
This sequence comes from Vipera berus, assembly GCF_964194415.1. Classification (NCBI taxonomy): domain Eukaryota; kingdom Metazoa; phylum Chordata; class Lepidosauria; order Squamata; family Viperidae; genus Vipera; species Vipera berus. Next base: position 351,295,994 of record NC_138202.1, read on the forward strand.
AATGCTAATAATGCTAATGATGATGATGATGTCGTCGGGGCATGGGAACTATGTCCAAAAACTTTGCAAAATACATCAAGAAACTGCAGCTTCCTGCAATAACTCCAGCAAAGCTACAAAAAACTGCGCTACTCGGAACATCTTACATTTTAAGGAGATACCTGGTTGATACCTAGGATGCTGGCAGCAACCGTGTCAACCATTAGTGCCAGTCAATTTGAGTGTTCAGTTGACTGAGGTTCATGTTTAATGAATAATTTTTTTATAATAATAATAATAATAATAATAATAATAATAATAATAATAATAATAATAACAACAACAATAATAATAATAACAATAATAATAATAATAATAATTTGGAAGGTACCTTGGAGCTGGGGGGCAAGTAACAAGAGCTCACCCCAATGTAAGGAGTTCAGGTCTTGAACCTGGGCTTTCAGCTGACAAAATCAGTGTCTTTAACAGCTGAGCTACCGTGAAATGGGTACTATATTTGGCCATTCCTTTTGCCAAAAACAATTTAAAAATTGCAGCCCCACCTCTTGCTTTCACAGCTTTACCTTTTGTTTTCACCATAATGGAAGTTCATTGTTAAAAAAATAAATTATAAACCACCTGAACAACTGAAAGCTACCTTTCAATAGGGGTCAGAAGAGTTCACCTGTTTTTTCCCGCCCACAACTTTGCCCAAATTCACTCAGTGCCACTGTAACAAAAGCAGTCCAAAAGAACAAAAAAGAAAATTTAATAACGTTGGCACTCAGAAAAAGGTGAAAGGATCAACTCCCATCGAAGAACAAACAAGCAAAAAGAGACATAATATACTAATAAATTTCCTAGAAAATAACAAGCAAAATTGTTTAGAACAATGATAAGCTAGGATCAGATGAGCAATATTAAATTTATTTAGAGTATGGCAACAATATAAAGAGAGATGAGCATAAAGTTAGCAGACATTTTTATTGTACGGTTTACTTCCTGAACCAGCTAGCACAATTACAAAACAAACCAATGAAATAAAAGAAGACGTTGGACCCTAACCCTGAAGATGGAACTTCTCACAAGATTACAGTTACTGTGGGGTCCTTGCTGCTCTCTGAGCTTGGTGGTTTTCTTGCAGATGTTTCATTACCAAACTAGGTAACATCATCAACACTAGAAGACTGGGGGATTTGCCGTCTATTTCTATACAAGTGGCTTGCCCTGCATTAATGCGACTGTTTTTGGTGGTTCCTTGATTAGGTTGTTGTTTACCATTGGCTTCTTTGTCCTTGATTGGGATATTGTTTACTTCTTGATTGTTGGTCTGGTATTAACCTTGGTGTTAATATAAAGCAACTTTATTTAAGAGTGTCTTAACTGAACTGATGACCCTCCCCGAGCACACAAGGTACCCATAATTGCCCATGGAAACCCAGGTTTTTATTTTGGGTTGTATCAGCAGTAGCCTGATTTCATTAGGGTCTCTGGAGAATTGGGGCTCCCAACAGGGAGGGTTCTAGGCCTAAGTATGGTAGGCCAGGGGTTCCCAACCCCCGGTCCGTGGACCAGTACCAAGCCGCAGCATGCTAGCAACTGGGCTACACAAACAAGCAAAGCCCCATCCACGGGATGCAGGCAGCACACAAAACCACACAGTCTCCAGTCCACGGAAAAACCTCTCCACGTAACCGGTCCCTGGTGCCCAAAAAGTTGGGGACCTCTATGGTAGGCAGTCACCTATGATGTGAAACTTTAGGGAGCGCCAAAATTGAAAAGACTTCCAAAATACAAAATGCTGATAATCTTTCCTCGTTGCTTTAGAACTTTTTCTTTCTATGCTTTTCGAAAACACCCTCAACGTCAGTCAAGTGATAGTGAAGAGCACACGACCCAGATGTTGCAAGTCACACAAAAAAATGTGATTACAGCTATGGACCTCAGGAAGCAGATAATGTCAGCCTGGGAAGGTAATCCAGACAAGAAGCATAGTGGGAAGTACTAGCTGTATCCTTATTACAAGGTTACATTAATAGAATTTTGCAAGACTACTCCCTCACCTTTAAAATCCAAGAAACTAGTGTGTGTGTGTGGGGGGGGGTCCTTCTGAGATGTTTACCATGCCTCATTACTTCTGCAGATTCATCTGCCTCTTTCTGAATGTTGTCTAGTTTGCAATTCTTCCCTCTGTCTCCAAAGGTCATTCCCACATGTCATTACTGTAAGCCTTCGTAGGTGATTGTTTGGTGGACTGTTTTTGATTTAAGCAATGGCTTCTAGGGACAGAATGTCAAAAGAGCAGACCCATTTCCCTTGCCCTTAAGAATCTGTAAAAGCGTTTCCCACTACCCACCCAGCCCCCATTTCGAAGGAGATATGTTCCAAATCTTTCAGGCAAGCTCTGGAATTCTGGAAAAAGATGTCCTGAATTCTATGTACAGGCTACCCCAGCCGTTTTGCAAGCCATGATGCACCCTGAATGCTCCAGGATCCAGAGACAATAAATTACAGCTTTTCTACATCTTTGGAATGCAGTGTTTGCTTTCTTTTATTTGCAAGTCAGATCCCCACCTCACTGCCTACAAAGGACTTTACCACACTTGTATCTGAAGTGGGATGCTGGCGGGAGCTAGTTAGTGGCTCACCCATAAAGTGCAAGCAAGAGTTCAAGGCCTCACCAATGGTCCATATCTGCATCTACAAACATTTACCAAAATGGCAATGGTCAAACCCAGACATTCACTAAGCAGAAGACAAACAGCTGCTGATGATCCTCCTCCTCCTCTTTAATCTTTCATTACCTCTTAAGATATCAGATCTGGAATACAATACAACCCTTTGGATGATCGCTAGATGGAAGCAAAGAGACATCCAAACAACTAGCTGTTGTGCTGCCATCTGTTGGTCGGGTCTGAAAGTTCATATATGGTAACCCTATTATGACCTCATCGGCTTTGGTTTTTTTTCCCCTCCAGGCAGAGATGCACAATCCCAAACAAAGTACTCAGTTACACCCACCATCGTTTATGTTTTCTGAGAGTTATCATAAGGCCGATAGAGGGTCCAGAGACAGTTGTGTAACCAAAGATTAGGCTGCAACTGGGGCTGTGCAAGTCCGCTTTCTTCCCCAATGTGCTTTTAGTAGACACTAGGAGGCATCAGAGACATTCTCACAGGCATTGTATTCTCTATCAGCTGCAAAAGGAACAACATGAAAAAGTGGGAGGACTGGATAATCCTTCCACCAAAATTATCTCCCATATTTGTCGCATATTTGTAGGAGCCAGATGTTCTTGGAGAAATGCCAAGGTTGCTTGGTTTGGATTGTTTTGCTGGAAAGCACAAGTACTGCAAAGGAAAAAAAAATCCATCTTCCCACCAAATACTCCCAGTTGATAATTTAAGACAAAATTCAGCAACAAGGCATTTGGGGATATAGTCTGAAATACTTAAAATCAATGCACAAATTAAAATGGACTTTTTGGGGTGGGTGGGGGGTGAAGCATCAAATCATACGAGATTTCAGCATTTTTACATGAAATGAATTAATGTCTCATTGGATGTGGCATCTTGAAACTTCAACCAACATAGTAATTAAGTTTTTTCTTTTCATCCTGCCCCTCTCTCTACAACCTTGTTTCAAGCTATGAGTAAGGCAGGAAGCTTCAGAAATTATTCACCAGGTGTTGCAGATGAGACAATCCAATTAAACTACAAGTGAGAGAGGGAAAAGAAGGGACAAAGCATATTGGCACCTATATAAAGGGGTGGTGATAAGTAAATTAAACTATTATAAAACTGCTCTAAAAAGAAGATTCAGTTTACCAACCAAATCACAACCATCACAGCAATGGAAAAACCGTCCTGAAACGTTGCGCGACATCACATGACGCCGTGAGTTTGACATGTCTGATCTATCACACATCCTCGAACCACTTTCCCAATATCAATAGAAGAGTTCAGGGTTGAACTGTAGGATCCTTGGTGCTTTCTGAGCTTGGCTGTTTTCTTGCAGACATTTCATGACCCAACTAGGTAACGTGATCAGTGCCACATCACTAATATTACCTAGCTGGGTAATAAAACATCTGCTAGAAAAACAACCAACCTCACAGAACACTAAGGGCCACATTATTCAAGATGCTACAACAAAGAAGAGGGCATCCAGTGCTTTCATGTGACCAGCCATGGTCAGTTTGATAGTTTGGGTCACCACCTCCCATCTCTTTAATTAAATGGTGTCCTTTTTTGGGACTGTTATTTACTGGGATTGTGGTGATATACCATGTGCGTTGCTGGAGCAGCTAATGGCTCTTCAGTAACCCAGACTAGCTGTCTCCTGTCCTGCAATTGGCTAGCTCCAGGCAGCAAGAGTGGGTTCAAACCTATTGGCTGCCGGCTAGGGGCTAGAGCTAGACTATATATTGTGGCTGGTTGCAGCCAAGTTTCAGTACAGTTCTAGCAAGAATAAAGTATGTGTTATCCTGTACTCAGCCTCATGTCTTCCTTCCTGCACCAAAGAGCCCACTACTTAACAGTGGTGACGAAGGTGGGATCCTGTTTCGCCGATTAAGAGCTGAAGTCAACGAGGGGTTGGCAGCACACGCCGGAAGGAAGAGGCATTTTTCCCCCTCATCTAGGCCGGCTAGCAAGCCACACTAGCAGAATCCGAAGATAGCAGGAATCTGAAGGAAGAATGCCGAAGGTCGGCAAATTAAGAGAATTTGACGTGAAGCATCCGGAAGAATGGCCATCTTACCTTTCGCAAGTAGAAAACTATCTGAGAGCAAATCAGATCGCGGAGGAAGGTCTGAAGGCCGCAACGTTGCTTTGTGTGTGCGGCCCAGCAACCTTCGACTTGGCAGAGAATCTTTTTGTGCTGACGCCCATCAAAGCAGTCTCATACGCAGATCTTAAGAAGAAGCTAACCGGGCACTTCCAGCCCAAGATGTCTGAGATGGCTTGGAGATTCAAATTTGACCAACGAGTGCAGCTACCTGGGGAGACAGCTTCAGAGTTCATTGCGGGCCTAAGACAGGCTGCACGCCTTTGCAAGTTCTCAAACTTAAAAGAACGACTAAGAGACCGGCTCGTCTGTGGCCTTCAGGACAGAACGCTTCAGCAGAGACTGTTTGCTAGACCCAACGTTTTCCGAGGCACAGGACGAGGTGATGGCCGACGAAGCTGCCGGGGACGCAGTGCAGACAGTTCAGCTTACCAAACCTTCAAAAGTCAAAGAATCGGTCCATCCTGAGGTCGCCAAATGCGCCAGAGAATCGTCAGAGGAAGAAGAACCCAAAATCAACAGACTTCAAAGGCAATCCAATGCGCAACACCACAACAACCACCAGTGAGACGACGGTTACAAGGCAGTTCTCTTACCAAGATGTAAGGGGTGCGGAGGCAACCATCTTCGCACCAATTGCAGATTTCGTTCGGCCACGTGTAGAGCTTGCAGAAGAACAGGCCACATCGCGGTGGTTTGCAGAGCCCACCAGAGAGACCAGCCACCCAAACACCAGTCGGAAGAACTGACTAGGAGAGGTACTGGAGCCCAGGGTCCAGTTAGTGTGGGATTCTTCAGAAGCCGTAGAAGCGTGTGCTGCACCGGGGCTCGACGCCCCCTCAAACCCAAACTTAAGCTCTTCATAGAGCTACAAGGAGTTCCATGTAAGATGGAAATGGACTCCAGCTCTGCAGTCTCAATCATTTCACAAGACACATTTGACTTCGTGTGTAGGTGCAGTAACAATTGGGCTAAACTAAGACCCTCAGATATCATTTTAACGGATTTTCAAAACGCTCACATTAAAGTTAAGGGTGAAGCCACGTTATTGGTAAAATTTAAAGGGTTTTTGGGGCACCTAGATGTAATAGTAGTAGGGGGCCAAAGAACGAGTCTTATTGGACTTGATTGGTTTGATGCCTTAGGTATTCAGATTACTGGCATAAACCGGACACAAACTGCAGACCTCATGTCAGTGTGCGAAGAATACGCGGATGTTTTTGATTCAACCCTAGGGACAATACACAGGCCCGCCTATTTCTTTTAAGTTAGTTCCTAACATTGTTCCAATTAGGGTTAAACCTTGCAGGGTCCCCTTTGCCTTAAAACACATAATTGATTCCGAAATCGATAAGCTTGTAGAACAGGGCGTGTTACAGCCTGTTGATGGGGGGGGGAGTGGGAAACTCCTATTGTCAACCCACTGAAAGCCAACGGGGACGTTCGCATTTGCGCTGATTATAAATGCACATTAAATAAGGCCCTCAAGCAACACACTTACCCAGTCCCAGTGGTGAACCATATTTTAGCCTCCTTGCAAGGGGGAACCATTTTTGCTAAACTTGATTTAGCACAGGCCTATCAGCAATTGCCAGTTGATGAGGCCACAGCTACAGCTCAAATGATGGTGACTCACAGAGGGGCGTTCAAAGTTAAACGCTTACAGTTTGGAGTCAGTGTTGCACCGGGTTTTTTCCTAGGGATTATGGAACGGACACTTAAGGGAATCCAGGGCGTCTGCCCTTATTTTGATGATGTTCTTATTGCAGGGGCATAAGGCTCAGGGCTGTTTTGCAGAGGCTTCGCGAAGCAGGCCTCAAATTAAAAAAGAACAAGTGTAGTATTGGGGTTTCATCAACAGAATTCTTGGGGTTCCGAATTGATGCTAATGGCATTCACCCCGCTGATTCTAAAGTGAAGGCCATTAAGATGGCTCCTAGGCCCAAATCAAAAGGAGAGCTTCAAGCATTTTTGGGTCTCCTAAATTTTTATCATACATTCCTACCACATAGCAGAGCCCCTCCACAGGCTAGTTGACAAAAAAGCTCCTTGGAAATGGACTAATTTACATGAAAAAAGTTTCCAGGACTTGAAAGCACTACTGTCTGAAAAATTGACTGTAACTCATTACATAGAGTCTAAACCTGTATGTCTTGCAAGTGATGCATCTCCCTATGGGGTGGGGGCAGTCTTAAGCCACACAGAGAAAAATGGGAAACAGGTTCCTATTGCATTTTACTCAAGGACCTTGTCCTCTGCTGAGCGCAAATATGCCCAGATTGACAAAGAGGCCCTGGCCATAGTTGCTGGAATTAAAAAAATTCATGATTACTTATATGGCGGGGATTTCACTGTCTACACTGACCACAAACCTCTGTTGGGACTGTTCACAACAGACAAACAAACCCCCACATACTATCTCCAAGAATGTTGAGATGGTCTATTTTTCTGTCTGCATACAATTTTAAACTAATTCACAAACCAAGGAAGGAAATGGGCCATGCTGATGGCCTCAGCAGACTACCACTGCCACTAATGAATCCAGCTCCAGCTCCTGCTGCTAGAATACTGTCCATACAGGACATACCTGAGTTTCCCCTCCATGCAGGGGACATTGCTGCTGAAACTGCCACAGATAAAATACTTAGTAGAGTGTTGTCATGGGTATACATGGGCTGGTTGGAAAAAAGTCCAGGCTCTGAATTTCAAAGTTTTTTTCTCAGGAGACATGAGTTGTCTGCACATAAAGGGTGCATTTTATGGGGGGACAGAGTCATAATTCCCACTTCCCTAAGAGACAGGGTTTTACACTCATTACATGAAGGCCATCCAGGCATTGTCAGAATGAAAGCTTTAGCTAGAAGCTACCTTTGGTGGCCTGGCCTTAATAAGGCCATTGAGAGTCAAGTCCATGGTTGTTATACATGCCAGCAATCTAGGCCTGAAATGCCTCAGGCCCCAGTTCACAGGTGGGAGGAAACGCACACTCCCTGGTCTAGGATTCACATAGACTACACTGGGCCTTTTCAAGGGCAACTCTTCCTGATAGTAGTGGATAGCCACTCAAAATGGCTGGAAGTAATTCCAGTTCCTAATATGACTACTGCTAGGACCATCCAGGTGCTGAGAAAACTCTTTGCAACACATGGGTTGCCTGATGTCTTAGTTTCTGACAATGGGGACCAATTCACTGCTGCTGAATTTCAGGCTTTCCTTACAGCTAATCTCATCAGACATGCAACGTCTGCAACCTTTCATCCATCTTCTAATGGTCAAGCTGAACGCATGGTGAGGACAATGAAGGAGGCACTCAAGCGCATTGTCACAGGTGACTGGCATCACAGATTGGCAGATTTTTTACTCTGCCAGCATTTTACACCCTGCACAGCCACAGGTAAAAGTCCTGCAGAACTACGTTGGTGGAGGTGTTTGATTACTAAACTGGACAGGTTGCATCCAGACAGAGTGGCAGCAGAAGCCTCTCAACCAAAGCCTCCGAGGGGGCTGCACATGGGCGATTGGGTTTGGGCCAGGAACTATGGTCAAGGGAATTAACCAAATAACCAAGGCATCTAGACCCCTATCTTATCAAGTGGGGTTGGAGGGAGGGTGAGTTGTCAGAAGACACATTGATCAAGTTAGGAAAAGGTTTCCAGAATGGCCACTAAGTGAAGACTGCATCACAAGTCCCTCCCAAGGTCCTCAAACTTGCGGCCAAGCCAGCCCTCACTTGGACCACCAGGGTTTTTCCTTCTGAGCGGAGATGGAATCTGAGGAAGAACCGGGTAGCACGGGAGTGCAACATGGAACCCCTGACGAAGTGAGCCAGCCGAACTTCAGCAACTGCTGTGTCTACTCTGCCGGACAGACTGACTCTAGGGTGGGCCAACCTGGTGAGGCCAGCCAGAGCGTTTCGATTCCCCTTGACACAGGAGCACAAAGGGACATGGGTCTACCCAGCCCACTGGGTAAGCTGGTAGACCACAAAGTGATGGGAACTCCAAGACATTCCTCTAGGCCACACAAGCCTCCTGCATACCTCACAGATTACATTTTAAAATAAAAGGATGTATAGTGTTGTAAAACTTGTTACTACTAACTACAGAAACTTGTGCATTGTGAAACTGCCATTACTGCAATGTAAGCCTGTTCATTAGACGTTGTTTAATCTCATTGTAGCCACAGTGAATTTATTATTTATTATTTTTATTATTATCACCACAGTTGTATGTGAGTTGATTAATAAGTCTTGACAGCTGTCAAGACTAATCGCGGTTGTCATAGTCTGATCTAAGAGGGGAGGGGTGTTATGTACTGGGCTTGTGGTGATACACCACGTGCATTGCAGGAGCAGCTAACGGCTCTCCAGTAACCCAGACTAGCTGTCTCCTGTCCTGCAATTGGCTAGCCCCAGGCGGCAAGAGTGGGTTCAAACCTATTGGCTGCCGCCTAGGGGCTAGACTATATATTGTGGCTGGTTGCAGCCAAGTTTCAGTACAGTTCTAGCAAGAATAAAGTATGTGTTATCCTGTACTCAGCCTCGTGTCTTCCTTCCTGCACCAAAGAGCTCACTACTTAACAGGGACCTAGGAAGCACACCTTCCCCATAACAGCACCTGTCCTCTGGAGTGAGATTTCCCCCATCCCCACACCCAAGAGCTGCATGGCTCCTACTCTGTTGACATTCCAGAAGGCTATAAAGACCTGGCTATTCTCCCAGGACTTGGTCTAGGGTAGACAAACTCCCTATTATAGACTGTATGTGGTCTGGATTGCTATTTTCTAACTTACTTTGCAATTTTTATATTACTTTCATAATAGTATTCGTATTCGTTTGTGTGTGTGTGTGTGTGTGTGTGTGTTTTAGTTTGTGAGCAAACCAGAGTGAGTAGGAATTGGGGCCACAAACATCAAATCAAATAAAAAGACATATTTATCTATGACTTTCACATTATCTGACTTTGCACAAAGCATGGAACATACACTGATCCCCTGGGCTCAGTTTGCACAACACAGAGTGATGTGGAATTACAGATACTGCAAAACAACACTCCTTATCCCTGGATATTGACCACGTTGGCTGAACATGACTAAAATGAACCACAAATGGCAGGCCACAAGGTGCCCATATCAGCTCTAACATAATCCACTCAACTCCCCCCACCAAGCATCTCCAATGGACACCAATGACCTCATTTTCTTGTCTTCTCTGGTTTCTTCCAATACAAGCCAAGCACGTAATTACACAACATCACAGGATAATGTAAGGACCAAGACCGGAGAGTGAGCCCGTCTGGTGTAATGGTGAAGATAATGGGTTAGAAGCTAGGCGACCATGAATTTGAGTTCTAATCCCGCTTCGGGCACAAACCAGATGGGTGACCTCGGGCCAGTCCATCTCTCTCAAATCTAGGAAGGTGGAAGCCACTTCTGAAATCCTGCCAAGAAAACTTCAGGGGCTTGTCCAGGCAGTCATCAGGAGTCAACACCGATTTGAAGATACCAAAGAGAATAGTTATAGTTATAGTTTATTTGATTTATATACCGCCCTTCTCCTTGGTGGGACTCAGGGCGGTTCACAGGGCATACATAAGAAACACTATACAAAAATTAAAAAGAATTAAATCCATGCCCAATTAAAACAGAAGTACAGATTAAAAACAATTAAAAGCCCATAATCCCCCATCAGGCCAGACCAGCTAATTCGAACAGATGGGTCTTCAGGCCCCGACGGAAAGTTCGAAGGTCTGGTGCCATCCGGAGCTCCACCGGCAGTTGATTCCATAAAGCCGGAGCCCCCACAGAGAAGGCCCTCCCCCTGGGGGCCACCAGTCGACATTCCCTGACTGGCGGCACCCTGAGGAGGCCCTCTCTGTGGGAACGCACAGGGCGGAGGGGAGTCGATGCCGGCAGCAAGTGGTCCCTGAGGTAACCCGGACCCATGCCATGTAGGGCCTTAAAGATCGTGACCAACACCTTGAACCTCACCCGGAAGACAACTGGTAACCAATGCAGCTCGCGGAGCAAAGGTGTAACATGGGAGTACCGGGAAACTCCCAAGACAACTCTCGCGGCCGCATTCTGTACCAGTTGGAGCCTCCGAGTGGTCTTCAAGGGAAGCCCCATGTAGAGAGCATTACAGTAGTCAAGGCGAGAGGTCACGAGCGCATGAGTGACTGTACACAGGGCATCCCGGTTCAGATAGGGCCGCAACTGGCGCACCAGGCGAACCTGGGCGAAAGCCCCCCTAGTCACGGCCACTATATGCTCTTCCAAAGTAAGCCGTGAATCTAGAAGGACTCCCAAGTTGCGAGCCCTATCCACGGGGGGTAAGAGCTCACCCCCCATAGAAAGAGATGGAACATTTGGAATGTCCCGGGATGCCGGAATGCACAGCCACTCAGTCTTGTCAGGGTTGAGCTGAAGTCTGTTCCTCCCCATCCAGACCCGAACCGCCTCCAGGCAACGGGACATCACGGCGAGGGCATCACTGGGGTGGTTTGGGGTCGAAAAGAAAAGTTGGGTATCATCGGCATACTGATGATACCCCCAAAGAAAGTTACCAAAGAAAAGTTGGGCGCTCCAACAGAAAGAAGCAGAGCATGTAGAAGTCACCTATTTATACTCTAGCCCAGGAGTAGGCAACCTTGGCTTTTTTATGACTCGTGGACTTCAACTCCCAGAATTCCTGAGCCAGCCATGCTGGATCAGGAATTCTGGGAGTTGAAGTCCACGAGTCATAAAAGAGCCAAGGTTGCCTACCCCTGCAAGTTATCTGCAAACAGAACAGTGATTCCAATTCTGTGATTCTGTGTTTTCCAGCCAAAATTTATCTTGGTAGCACAACAGCCCAGCTTCCCGTGATGTAATCTTTTTAGGAAAGGCTTTCAAAGGAAAGCATCTCCGCTTGAAGATCTCCAATTAAGAGGTCACCACCTCTCTGGGTCACTGATTTCACTGCCGACCTATTCTAACAAAGAGGAACATTTCCAAATATGACACATGTTCTCTGCTGATAGTCCAGGACTGATAATGGGAATGAAGAATGTTTGTATTAGATAGCTTCTTATTACATACCGAGCAGGATAACAATAGCAAGAAAGCAGGAAAGCAAACCCTGATGGTGGCACAGGGAGTACTTGATTTATCACCCCAGTTGAGACCAGAATTTTCTTTGCTAAGCAAGGCAGTTGTTAAATGAATCGTGCCCAATTTTATGATTTTTGCCAGGGCTGTTAAGTGAATCACACAGTCATTAAGCAAATCTGGCTTCTTCAATTGACTTGGCTTGTCAGAAGCCAGATGGGAAGGTCGCAAATGGAGATCACATGGCCTTGGGACGCTGCAACTGTCATAAACACATTTATATTTATATTTATATTTATTAAATTTTTATACCGCCCTTCTCCCGAAGGACTCAGGGCGGTGTACAGGGCAATAAATATCGAAATACAAAATACAAAAGTTAAAAAAGAATTAAATAATTATGCCCAATATAATACAATAATTAAAACTATGCTAAAACCCAAACCCAAACCCCAAGCCCATCAGACCAGGCCGAATTGTTCAAATAAATAGGTTTTTAGATCGCGTCGGAAGGAGCGAAGGTCGGGGGCCATCCGGAGCTCAACTGGCAAGCGGTTCCATAGGTCTGGCGCGCCCACAGAGAAGGCCCTCTCCCTGGGGGCCACCAATCAACATTCTCTGATCGGAGGCACCCTGAGGAGGCCCACTCTGTGGGAGCGCACTGGACGGAGGGAAGTTGACGCCGGCAGCAGGTGCTGCCGTAGGTAGTCTGGACCCATGCCATGTAGGGCTTTATAGGTCATTACCAGCACCTTGAATCTCACCCGGAGGGCAACTGGCAGCCAATGCAGCTTGCGGAGCAGAGGTGTAACATGGGAGTATCGGGAGACCCCCAACACCACTCGCACGGCTGCATTCTGCACCAGTTGAAGCCTCCGAGTGGTCCTCAAGGGCAGCCCCATGTAGAGAGCATTGCAGTAGTCCAAACGAGAGGTCACGAACGCATGAGTGACTGTACGCAAGGCCAGTTGCAAAGCACCAAATTTTGATCACGTGCCCACGGGAACGCTGTGACAGTTGTTTAAATGTGTGGACCAGTCATTTTCTTCACTGCCATCATAACTTGGAACAATTGCTAAACGAATGGTTATAAGTTGAAGACTACCCACAATGCCCATTGTCTTGTTTGGGCCAACACAACCGGAGGGCGGCATATTGCCAAATCCTGGGAATAGTATACAAAATGACCACAACCAGGATCCAAACACTCAGACGGATGAATTATAAGTCACTGCGTCACACAATCTAGCCAAGATTAACTACCAACCTCACATCACATAAAAATCAAGCCCTGTCTCATTTCCACCCAAAGAAAATAAACTCTGTGAAAACCATGACATATTTGTAATATTTAATCCAGCCAGTCACTAACCCGGTCAGGGTATCTTCTCCTGACAATAAAGGATCATATTTACCAGATGAAAAAGCTGCCACTCTAATAAAATGGGGATCCCTGCGTACTTTCTACATTTTTGTTTGGGTGATCTTGTAAGTTCTTAATACTAAAAGAATACTGAGGATGATTTAATATGCAAATAAACCTTTCCCTATTGTTTGAGCGTGAGAAAGGAGTTGAGGAGTGTGCAGGTAAACCATCAGTTAAGGATGCCATGCTGCTCAATCTTAATGGAGAGTTTACAACAACACACCCTTGCCTGTCTAGCCCTCCAGCTCTTTTTCTTGGAGGACTGACAGGTAAGACTGCTGACCTGCTGCTTAAGTTTCCAAAGTAAGCTTACCCTGCTATTGACCTGGTTAAGCATGCCAGGCTAATCCAGGCTGGGGGAGGGGGGAGGGGGGAGGGAGAAAGGGAGGTGGGCAAGGGGGTTGTGCAAGTTCAGAAGTGTGAGCATCAGGAAGTGCTAATTGGATAAATTGCAAAACTGAGGTGCCCCTCTGGAATGAAGGTTTTGCAGACGATTGTCTGGTTTGCCTTGAGGGCATGAAGAAAAAAAATAATTTCAACAGACTTTAGCACAGTCTTCTTGCACTTTGCTCATTTATTTAAGAGCAGTTAATATCCTTTTACCTTTTGGAATTTGGAAGTGAGGGTTGGGATGCTTTGACGTGACAAACTTAACACCCAAACCAAAATAAACCCTGTTGTTCTTCATGGATAGAAGGATACACTTATCTATAAAAAAGCAAAGACTCTGTAACTCAAACGTGACCCCAGGTGATCCCTATTTATAGTAATTATCTTGACACCCGTATGAAAATCTTTCCCTTCTTTCAGAATTTTCTTTCAATTTTCTATTTAAGCCCACAACCTTGGATAATAATGGACCAGGCTCCTTCCTATCTATGTATCAAATAGGCCCAACCCTACCCTAACTTGTTAACTCCGAACATTTTAACCTTACTGTAACTGTCACAATGGAGGACAAACCGGCAGAAGACTAGCAGAGCAAATCCACAAATGCCAACTAACAACCGGAAGACATGATGAAAACTCTTTAATTGCACAACACAACTGTGAACATCCAAAAACTCTAGGGAATTTGTGGAAGCCTAATACTCAGACAAATCAGCCACTAATAAGCACACAAGATAACCTACATTCACACACTATTCAAGAAAGACAATCAAAAAGCTAACAAAGAAATAAAATGACCAAAACACCTCTTGGCCAGCAATCAACACCTGAATAAACAGGGATTAACACCAGGATTAATACCAGACCCACAATCAAGCAGTAAACAATGCCCTAATCAAGGAACTACCAGCTCAGACAAACACCAAGAAGAAAACAACACTCCCACCTATACCAACAAGCCAAGTCATCATGTATAAAGAAAGAGCAAACCCCACTCCCTTTTAACACTGAAGAGGTTACCTAGTTGGGTAATAAAATGTCTGCAAGAAAACAACCAAGCTTAGAAAGCACCAAGGACCCCACTTAACTTTTTCTTCTGAGATCAGCCAAGGTGCCAGACTAACGTTAACCATGTTCACTCAACCCACTTTTCAGAATTTGCACAGCCCCACTATACAGGTAGGCCTCGACTTACAACAATTTGCTTAGTGACCATTCCAAGTTACAAGAGCACTGAAAAAGTGACTTATGACCATTTTTCACACTTATGACCGTTGCAGCATCCCCATGGTCATGTGATTTACATTCGGATGCTTGATAACTCACATTTATGACGATTGCACTGTCCCGGGATCACGTGATCGCCTTGTGCGACCTTCTGACAAGCAAAGTCCATGGGGAAACCAGATTCACTCAACAACCTTGTTACTAATTTAACAACTGCAGTGATTCGCTGGACAAATGTGGCAAGAAAAGTCGTAAAAAGGGGCAAAACTCACTTGACAAATTTCTCACTTAGCAACATAAATTTTGTGTTCAATTGTGGTTGTTAAGTAGAGGACTATCGGTGCCACAAATCACCAACATAGGCTGGGATTACATGTTAAAATATGGTTGGTTGGTTTGGTTCAGCATATTATGTAAATACAGAGAACACGAAAAAAAAACAGGAGCTAATTTTGTTCAAACCCCCTCCACCTCTAACAAATAAATGCACCCCAAGATGCCAGAGTGTATATCCTGTCTCAGCAAAAGCCATCAAGGGGAGTCAAAACTATCCAAGCAAAAACAGGGCAGAGGAATCCCCTCCCTTAAAAAAACCCTATTGTTGCAGGAAGATAAGTCACTTATCTCCACCCCTCTACAAGTCAAAAAGAGACTATTTCCTTTCCTTGCAGCATGGAATGCATTGAGACACTCCGTTATATACACATTCCTTTTTTTTTCTTCCAGAAGAATTTATAAAAGCATTTATAAAAATAAGCCAGTTTAGGAAAGATTGGCAAAAAGCCATTTGGATCTGTCTCTTGGGAGTTTCTCTATTATCAAGTGTTTTCTGTTGTTTAGGCTGCTTGATCGGTTGCTTGGAGGAATTTATTTTCAGGCAAAATAAGAAGGGGGGGTGGCGTCTATAAACCAACACGCTTCAATAAACAGCAATATACACTGAAATTGAGAATATAACACCTCTTTACTGCAAGGAGATTTACCTTTCCACAACAGGTGGGAAAAGACTGAAGGGGAAATCGATTCTCCAGGAACGGGGATCTATAATTTCCATGGGGGCAGGGGAAGAATGATTTACTGGATGATGGCAATATAAATTAACTCATCCATACAGGAGAAAGATGGGCGAGCCCAATGGGTTAGGTTAAAATAGGACTGGATGAGGCTGACTCCTCAACGTGTGGCCCGAACTCAGATCCCTGGCTCAGTATGTCTTGTGAACTCAGCGCATTGGATGAATTCAGTTAGCCATGGTTAGGTCAACCAAGGATTTAGTATGCCTTGCCAAAGCAGCCAAAGAGAATAAGATCAGCCCGCAATTACAGCCAAAGAAAACAACATCAGTCGCACTAAGGAAAACAGTAGCAGTTACCGCTGGGTAAATGGCTCCCGTTCCCAGGAAAGTGAAGATATTTTTTTTAAAATAAATAAATAAATAAATCCGGGTAAACTATGTTGGAGAGGGGGGGCGTAATTAAATCAGATACAACCTTCCAGAGAGATCCAAACGCGCTCGTACATTACTGTCTTAACGCCTTTTCGATTCGTTAAGGACAAAACCCAAGTATGCTTCCATCCCCGTCCTTTTTCGCTCATCACCTCCACTAGTCGCAAGAAACCACGCGCAACGTGCCTCTTTGGGCATCTACTTAAGCAACCGTCTTCCAAAATTGGCTTTATTGAAGAGTTCTTTTGAGGGGAGGGAGGGGTTATCTCCTTAAGTAGCCTCATGACTCCCCAACCTGAAGTAGGTATCCCTCCCCCCCCCTCAAAAGAACTCTTCAATAAACCAATTTTGGAAGACGGTTCGGTTTGCTTGAGAAAGACAGGGAAAGTTTACCACCACCCGCCGCACATCTCCACATTTCTGGGGGGAAAAAACCTCCGTGGGGAGGAAGCTGGAGGGGATCGGACACCCACCCCACCCATCAACCCCACTCAAAAATAATAATAATAATAATAATAATCCCTCCGGCTGCTTCCCAAAGCAGGACCAAGGGAGGCGAGCTGCAAAGCTCCGAGGAACCTCCAGGGGGCAGCCAGGAGCCAGGGAAAAAGGCAGGCGCTTTGCTGCGCCCTGGTGATGGTGGGGATCTTTGCAAGCGAGACGCCGAGGGGCTACCCCGGGGGCGCCCTTCGCGGCGGGTGGGGCAGAGGGGGCGCCTCGCTCTGCTTACCTCCAGGGTGCGGATCTCCTGCTGCGTGAGGTCGTTGGATGCGGCGCACTTGGTGCGGAGCCCCTGCAGGCTGGAGAGCGAGATGTCGATGAGGTCCTGAAGCTGCCCGCATTGCTGAAGCGCGTAGCCGGCTCGGCCCAGCCCGGCTGCCGGGGATCGCCGGCAGCCACTGCCACTAACGCCACCACCGCCGCCTCCTCCTCCTCCTCCTCCTCCAGCTGCTGTCCCGTCGCCGCCTTCCCTCCTCTCGACCATCTTCTGGGCACCTCCACGCGCGACCGTGGCTCTATCCATGTCTCGGCATCAGGGCGGCTGCTGCGAGAGGGCTGCCCTGCGCCGGAGCGAGCGAGGGAGAGAGGGCGGGCAGGAGGGAGGGAGGGAGGGAGGAAAGGAAGGGCTCTGGCCCGGCTCCGGCTGCCCCTTCGAGTCCGAGGGAAACGATCGGGGCTGGAGCTTTGCAGCGCCGCCGCCGCCGCTTTTATTGCCTCGGCCGCTTGCTCAGCGCCCGGGAAGATGCCCCCTTCGAGTTCATCGGGGCATCCGCGTTAAAAGGAACGGAGGGCACCGCTTGCACATCGCGGAGACCTAGCAAGGAAAGGAGGGGGGGGGTAAAAATTGTTTTTGTGTATGTGTGCGTGTGTGTGTGTGTGTGTGGGAGGGGGGGGGGTTAAGAACAGCAAAATAATTGCTTAGCCGCCGCCGCTGCTGCTGCTGCAAACTCGCCCCGTCTGGCTTTCTCTCCTCAAGGCTTCTTTTCTTTTTTTCTTTTTTTTAAAATTATTTAAATAAATATATAAATGAATCCCTCTATCAGCTGGCGCCAGGTCAAAGCCGACTGGGATGCTGGGAGTTGTAGTTTTAATGGGAGAGGGAGGAACGGCTAGGCCCCGCCTCCCCCCTCTCTCTCCCCGCCTCCCGCGTCCTCCTTCTCCGCCCACTTTGTGAGTCTGCAAACCAAAACAGTCCGCAGCATTGCGAGCCTGCCTGGGCGCGACATTATAGTAAAGGCCCGTTACATTGGGGGGGCGTCGGAAGTGGTTTTGGAGGCGGAAAAGTGCCCCCCCAGTCCTGTAAGCTCCCTTTGGTCGGCCCCTCCCCTGCCAGCTTAGTCTACCTTACACAATTGTGTTGTGATGGGAGAAAAATAAGTTTTGTACTGCATTTAGTGATAAGCACATAACTAAACAGATAGAAGTAATACAGGGGTTGACCAACCTTGGCAACTTTTAAGAGTCGCGGACTTCAATTTCCAGAATTCTACAGCCAGTCAGGCAGGCTGGCTGGAGAATTCTGGGAATTGAAGTCCACGCCTCTTAAAATTGCCAAGGTTGGATACCGTTTTTTTACTACCGATAGGCCAGTCTGAAGTTTAAACTTTTCCTCTGCTGCGAAGCAGTGGTTGGCTTTCAGCCCACCAGCTTTGATTCATTCTACATTTCCAGTTTCACATGACACAATGAATCATAAACTTGGATGTCTAGCTTGGCTCTTTAATTTGTGGTTCAATGTCTAGTGCAATCCCTGGCACCCAGGTCCATTCAGCAAACCATGGTTTAGTTAACCAAAGAACAATGTGTTTGTTTTTATTTTTATTTTTTTAATTTGTAGCCTGCTTTTCTTCCTGGAGGTCAAAGCAGCTTGCAACGAGAGGCTTCTTTCATTTTATCAGATGATATGTTGTCGAACACAGTCTTTCAGTTTTGTGGGGTCCACCCCATGGTTTTCTCAGCTGTTTTTCACAAAACTGTAACTAGGCACATGGGCTGGTTTTACACAACTCATGCTAAGCTCAAAGGTGGTTGACCAACGTGTGACTCAGTGTGCTATGGAAATATAGCACTTGTATGATTGATTTATGGTTTGCTGTGTTATGCAAATCCAGGAAACAAGACTTCTCAGAAGCTAGCAGAAGAGCAGTAATACCCCACATGACACAACTAGGATAACTGGATGATGTGATATGCAAAGTCTTTGTACATTAAAGCAAAATGTGTACACGTAGCCCAAAATTTCTATTGCTAAGCGAGATAATTGTTAAGTGAGTTTTGCCCCATTTTTTTTACCTTTCTTGCCACAGTCAAGTGAATCACTGCAATTGTTTAGTAATAGGGTTGTTAAGTGAATCTGGCTTCTCCCCACTGGCTTTGTCAGAAGGTTGCAAAAGGTGATCACGTGAACCTGGAACGCTGCAGCTGTCATAAATGTGAATTAGTGGCCAAGCATCCGAATTTTGATCACATGACCGTGGGGCTGCTGTAACAGTCGTAAGTGTGAAAAATGGTCATATGCCATTTTTTTTCAGTGCTGTTGCAACTTTGAATGGTTACTTTGTTTCTGTATGGCATTCAGGGCTTCTGTTCAGACAGGACCCTTGACATGTAGACTTCGACTCCCAGAATTCCCCAGGCTGGCAGATTCTGGGACTTTTAAAGATGCCAAAGTTGAGAAACATTGGCTTTAGAGTCTCATGTGGTTGTGGATTCCATATCCAGACCATAATGTTCTCTGTGGGCGTTCTCTGTGGGCGCGCCAGACCTATGGAACCGCTTGCCGGTTGAGCTCCGGATGGCCCCCGACCTTCGCTCCTTCCGGCGCGATTTAAAAACTTATTTATTTGAACAATCTGGCCTGGTTTGATGGGTTTGGGGTTGGATCTAATTTTAACATAGTTTTAATCATTGTATTATATTGGGCATGATTATTTAATTCTTTTAACTTCTTTTAACTTTTGTATTTATATTCTGATATTTATTGCCCTGTACACCGCCCTGAGTCCTTCGGGAGAAGGGCGGTATAAAAATTTAATAAAACTAAACTAAACTAAACTAAATGGGGTCTTGCCGATACATTGTTCAATGTTCAATTTGCAATCAGTGGAATGCTTGCATTAGCCGTGTAAGGTAGGCAAGATTAGGGACCAAGAGTTGCTAGGAGTCGCGAAGGTGATTTAGTGAGCTTTGAATGTTGTAGCAAAATATTTAAAGCCTATTAAAGCATTTCTCTATTTTAACATGTACCGAACACAATCAAGGCAGAGTTGTTTTGAGGTTCTTATTCTTTCCACTTCACTGGAAATCAATCATATGTTTTGTAATGGCTAAGCATCCTCCTTCTTTTCTCTAGTCAAACCACATTTCATCATAGCATGGTTGAAACATGATTAGCTAGTTTGTGCTTCTGGGTGTCATCTTCAAACCACTTCTGTCAAGATTAAGATGGTGGCTATGACTGAACCCTCGCCCTTTTTTAATGGGGTCCTGGCCACCATCTTGACTTTTTGGATGCCTTCCAGACACCCTGGCTGAGTTCACACACACTTTTGCTGTGTTTACAGAACAAGCTTAATGGGGTTTTCACACGACTACTGCAGCATCCCCATGGTCATGTGATCAAAATTTGGACACTTGGCAACTGGCTTATATTTATGACGGTCACAATGTCCTGGGGTCATCACCTTCTGATTAGCAAAGTCAATGGAGAAGCCAGATTCACTTTTTACTAACTTAACAACTGTAGTGATTCCCTTAACAGCTGTGGCCAGAAAGGTTGTAAAGTGGAGCAAACTATCTTACTCAGCAACAGAAATTTTGGGCTCAATTGTGGTCATAGGTCAAGGACTACCTGTATGTTGGGCAAACTTTAGTCTATCTCGTTGATTTATGATTTAACAGATTATGTGACCCTCCCAATTGAATTCATTCAGTAACCTTCCCCTCCCCCACTTCAAAAAAAATCCCATGTTAGGCCAACCCATCTGCTGAGCCCCAAATAAAGCACCTAGGATTAGCCCAATATTATTTGATATTTATTGATCTGTTTAGGATCTAGAACTGTTTGGTACCTGAAGAAGCGTGTGTGTTTGTGTGTGTGTGTCAGTTGCAACTGTAATTGAAGTCCAGTCCCAAATGTGCATTGCATGCCCAATTCATATAAAAGTGGGCAGGGCTTAAGTTGCATAATTGCATCCATTGTTTGGATTTTTAATCTCCTGTAGACCTTCCTACTCTCTCTACAGGAAAAGCCCATAAAAAATACAAGAGGACAAGTCAGCTGTGCGTCATACTGAGCTGTATAGATTCCCCTCTTACCTTTCAGTTTATTTACCTGGAGCTGAAATCATAATATTTTTAAAAAAACAGTTATTAAATGTGATCTGTTTAAACACAAGCAGCCGTAACGTTATTTTGAGAAGCTGTAGAGCACCGGATTTCAAGAGCTGGGATGTTAATTGTTTTCAAAGAAAGATCAATGTCTCTTTTCTTAAATTTGCAATTTTCTTTGAAAAACTGCCTCCCACATGCTCATTTAAGGTATTTTTTTCTCTGCTCTATAGCTGCTTCATATTACAATGAGACTGAGCTGCATATCTGCAGTGCTGGCTTCAATTATTTTAAGAAAGAGTTCTTATTTTTAGACTTGTTAATGGCAGTCCCTAATCAATGCCATTCATCTTGTCAACTGCCTATTTGTCTGCAAGCAAATCCCACAGAAAAGGGTGACGCTGACTTCCGAGGAGGAATCTTGGGGGCGGGGAGGGGGCGATAAACTTCCTGGCAAGGTTCATTCAGCAAAGTTGAGCCATTGGTGGCTTAACAATAGTTTGTTGGGGGTGGGCAGGATCACACAACACACTAAACCATGTATAAGAGAGGGCCTCCTCAGGGTGCCACCGGTCAAAGAATGTCGACTGGTGGCCCCCAGGGGTAGGGCGTTCTCTGTGGGCGCGCCGGATTTGTGGAACCGTCTTCCGGTTGAGCTCCGGATGGCGCCCGACCTTTGCTCCTTCCGGCGCGATCTAAAGACCTACTTGTTCGAACAAGCCGGCCTGGCCTGATGGGTGATGGGTTTGGGTTTTACTGTTGTTTAATGTATTTTAACTTATTGCTGTAGTTTTTGGGCATCTTGTTTAATCTCTTTTAATATTTGTATTCTTGTTTTTTAACATGTATTGCCCTGTTCACCGCCCTGAGTCCTTCGGGAGAAGGGCGGTATACAAATAAAATTAATAAATTAATAAATTAATAAATAATTGTTTATAAATCTGCCAGGCCCATAAGATTGACCAGATCAGGAAATCAACTCCACGGAAAGGCTAAAAATACTTTTTGTTGAGATTGGCTATAAGAATCTTTCAGATCTAAAATAGTCCAATCAGTTAGGGAGGCATCTACCTGAGTCACTTCCAAATATTATCTGGATGTTGTGACTTCAAAACACTTTGGCCTCTTTTGTCAAGGCATCTGATTTTCCACAAAGAAGATAGAAACTAAGCCCAACTAATAAAGCATAAAAGCAGTAAAGAAAGGAATAAGAAAGTAAAAAGGAAAGATGTAAAAAGAAATAAACGAAGAAGCTTCAGATTTCCTTTGCAGCAATTATAAGTACAATTACAAAATTACCTTTTACTCTTTTACTCACTCTTTTCCATTATCTACTTTTGTTTCCGATAATCAAAACCACAATTCCCAACTGCATTTCCCCCACTATATTCCAAAAGCCTGTAAGTTCCCGGTCAGGCATAAATGTGCCTTTTGCACATCTCTATCAATCTCATATTCTTTATTCTCTGCAAGTTACAGTAATCTTACAATAAAAATAGTATTAACATTCAACACTTTGATTTCTTAATCTGATCTACCTCTTAGGGCTAACTCAGGGGTAGGCAACCTTGGCTCTTTTATGACTCGTGGACTTCAACTCCCAGAATTCCTGAGCCAGCCATGCTGAGGAGAAAGGGAAAGGTTTCCATGCTGAGCCATGCTGGCTCAGGAATTCTGGGAGTTGAAGTCCACGAGTCATAAAAGAGCCAAGGTGGCCTACCCCTGGGCTAACCTAAATCTTGTAAATTATACCTCCTCTGCTAGGGGGCACTAGGGAGGAGCTAGTCTGAGACTTGCTCCAATTACATTTCTGCTTTAGATTCAAGTTTCTTTTATCTAACAGAATAACAGAATTCACACAACCAACATAAAAAAAGAAAAAAAAAGGCACAGCTTTGAACCCACCATCAATTTGACCCTGTGGATCACCTTGGGCAAGTTGCTTGCAGGAGTTTTTGTGGATAACCAAGGCAAACCATTCCTCTCCCATCTGTTTTGGGACCTTTTGAATCTGTCACAAAGAAAAAGAACTTGGCAGAACTAGGAGCTTGTTTTGCTCCAAGTCTGTTCTTGAAATCTGTCTTTCAGGGAACATGTACAGTCTGTGCATCCTCAGCAGAGCAGAGGGAGGGAGGAAAAATGTGCTGTGTTAGGACAAAAATGGCTCCTTTGCTGCTGCAGAGACAAACACATGTGGGAAGCACTTTAAGTCTATTGTTCAGGGAGTTGGAATGAGAAGAAAATTTAGGTAGTCAGCAATATATAATCCATGTCACATGAAGATCCCTCCTGGCCATACTGCTTCAAGAGTAACAGCTCCAATGATAACAGGGCCCTGTTCCAGAAAGTCCTTATTTTGGGTAACTGTGGAAAGGACATAAGTCCTAAACAAGCATTTCCGCAGAAAAGTGCGGAAGGTGGGGATAAAAAAATGTCAGGATGGCATATATGTTCAATACAAAACAGACGCAGAGACTCTAGAAAGAGAAGAGCAACATAGATAATAAAGGGCCTGAAGGCAAAATCGTAGGATGAATGGTTGAGGGAGCTAGATACAGGTAGTCCTCTATTTATGACCACGATTGAGTCCAAAATATTATTGAGACATTTGTTAGGTGAATTTTGCCCCATTTTACGATCTTTCTTGCCAGGCAAGTCATTCCACTGATTAATTGTTCTGTCAGGAAATTTCTCCTCAGTTCTAGGTTGTTTCTTTCCTTGATAAGTTTCTATCCGTTGCTTCTTGTCCTACCTTCAGCCAATTTGGAAAGTAGCTTGACTCTCTCTTCTTTGGGGCAGCCACTTAGATTAAATCTTGGAAACTATAAAAGTAGTTTCTCACTCTCCTTTAGAGTGAATTAATTGAGGCGGAGTCTTTTTGACGCTTCTTTCCAACTTTCTCTATACCTGGGCTGAGTTTCTGTTTAGGAGATCACCTGGCAACTGATTCCTATTATCTCTTGGTTATGTCTAATCCTATCCTTCCACCCTGTTCCCAGCCTCTCCATAATCTCTCACAGCTGTTCCTCTTGGTTGTTTGCTTAAACTTTTACCAAAGGAAAAAAAAAGCAGTAAAAGATCTGTGGTCAGAGTCTTGCCTTCCATATTTGCTTTCATTTTACTCCCTTGCTGTAGAGGGGTAGGAGATGGCCTTGAAGAAAATATGTGGCAACCATTTGTAAAATCTGCCTTGGTTTTCTTTGGTACAGATAGTCCTTGACTTACATTCACAACTGTCTGTTGTTAAGTGACATATTCATTAAGTGACTTTTGCCCCATTTTACAACCCTTCTTGAACGCGGCGGCTCAGTGGGTTAGGACACTGAGCTTGTCGATCAAAGGTCGGCAGTTTGGCGGGTCAAATCCCGAGTGCCGCGTAACAGAGTGAGCGCCTGTTACTCGTCCCAGCTTCTGCCAACCTAGCAGTTCGAAAGCACGTAAAAATGCAAGTAGAAAAATAGGGACCACTACGGTGGGAAGGTAACAGCGTTCCATGCGCCTTTGGCGTCTAGTCATGCCGGCCACATGACCACGGAGACGTCCTCGGACAAGCGCTGGCTCTTCGGCTTTGAAACGGAGATGAGCACCGGCCCCTAGAGTTGGAAACGACTAGCATGCATGTCCAGGGGAACCTTTACCTTTACTTTACAACCCTTCTTGAGGACTAAATATAAGCTGGAAGGTAAGGAGAACTGCTGTGAAGGTTTAAAGATTCTGTTATTAGGGTCTCAGCTAGTGTTTCTCAACTTTGGCCACTTGAAGATGTGTGGACTTCAACTCCCAGAATTCCCCAGTCAGCATGTGGCAGGAGTCAATTTATGGAGCTGTTGTCAGCTATCTCTGTTTCCTCTATTTAAATACTAATTTTAAATTTCAAGCAATTTCCAACAATAACTAACCGTCCAATAATACAGTTGGCTCCTTATTTTTAAGAATAGCATTTGACTCTATAAATCAATGTTTTTCAATTTAGTTACTTTAAGATGTGTGGATTTCAATACCCAGAATTCTCCAGTCAGCATAAATTCTGGGAATTGACATTCACACATCTTAAAGTGGCCAAGATTGAGAAACACTGTCTTAGAGGATAAGGATGAAGCTGCATCACCTAATTAACCAAGCTTAGCATGTTGTGTTAATACAGGCAGTTCTCAACTTATGACCCATAACTTACCAACCATTTGAAGTTATGATGGACTTACCAGGAACTACTTATGACCCGGATTCAAAGTTCCAGCAGTCAGCTGCCCACCCTCCTGTGGTCACCTGACTGAACTTTGGGCACTTCACAACTGAGTTCTGTTTATAGTCATTTGCAACACCTGTGGTCCTGTGGCCACATTTTACAACAGTTTTGCCAAAAACCAGCATTTGCCTTCATTTGGGACCATTTACTTGGGGTTTTTTTTGGTGAAACTGTACCCATAGGTTTGTTCACTTAACAACCACAGCGGCTGCTTTACAACTACCACATTCCAACCTCTCCAAAAAATAGGTCGTAAAGTCAGATTGATCACATGATCATCGCAACTTACAACCAAGATGGGCAGGCTCCATTACGGTCTTAAGTGGAGGATTACCTATTACATCTGAAGCCTTTACTGGCACTTCCAAGCATATTGGATGAATCCAACCATTGTGGCTTAATGTGTTTAATGTATCTAACCGATATCAACTTGTTTGGTGCACCCTGGCAAATAAAACCATGGTATGATAAGCCATTCCTTGCTTAACTGCGGCTTGTTGAACAAAACACAATTGGCTGTGTGATGATTTGCAGTGCTGCATTTGCAACCTCCAAAAGAGGCTATGAAGGATGGAGAATCCTGCTATAAGGTGCCACCAATGGGCACGGCATGGCATTCATGCTCCCACATGCTCCCTCTGGCTGTGCAAGAAAACATACCCAATTACTTACATCTACCAGTTAGTTTTGCATATATGAAAACAATAGAGATGGGTGTGTTGGTCCACCAAAAAAAAACTTTGTTAACAATGCCTTTATTAGGGTTCACCAACATTCAGAACAAAAGTTTCAGGTTTTAAACCATGGCACGGGGTGGAGAGAAGACCTTGCACAAAGAATAGTTTTAAGCCTGCCCTATTATCGGAGTTTCCCCTTCAATTGGAGGAAACAAGATCTTGGAAGCCACTTCAACAAGTTCTGGCTTTCTTCAGTGGCACTGATAAGGATAAATGTCCTGGGCTCTTTGTGCTGTCTGAGTTTACAAGCTGTGCATGTCTCTGCTGCCTGCAGAGTTGTCATCACAGCAGATTGCTCTGTCTGGTAGGGTGTTTATTTGCAGAAATGGCTTTTACTGGATTTTAGGGGGAAATTGTGTTGCTTATTGTTGTGGGCTGCTTGAGTCATCCCCAAGCTAAGAAAAACTCAGGCCAGCATTTTCTAAGCTGATGCCCTCCAAATATGTTCAGCTGTAAGCATTTCTCTGGTCTCTGGTGGTGAGTTGTGCTGCTTTCTACCCATCCTTGAGTTGACACAAAAATATAAAATGTGCCATCCTCATGGAATTTGCCATTACTCTAGACTTCACTTCCCAAAATTCCCCAGCCAGCAAAAATAATCCTTTGAGCTTCCTACCATAAAGTGATTCCCTTCAACTTAAGGCTTTTCTACTCTGTTTGAAATCCATTTTATAAAAAGCAATTTTTTTAGATCAAAAGGGAAATGTCTTTCCCAATCACAGATGTTTCCTAGCTTTGAATTTTCCTACCGAGAAAAACAAGTTGATATTTCCCTGTTAATCAGGTGTGGATTTTTCTTTAAAGCTCTCCCAGTTTAGGGCTACCAGATCTGAAACTCCAGATGACCACTAGAGGCAGCAAAGTTATTGGTTTGGATGACTCTTTGCTGCCCTCTAAGGTCAAATCCTCCTACATTTTGCAGCCAAATTTGGTAGGGATACAGATTATCCTCAGCTTACAACCACAATTGGAACCAGAAATTCCACTGTTAAGCAAGGAGATTATTAAGTGATCCCCACCCAATTTTACAACCTGTTTTGCCATGGTTATTAAATGAATCACATGGTCGTTAAGCAAATCCAGCTTCCTCCCTTGACTTTGCTTGTTGGAAGCTGGCTGGGAAGGTTGCATATGGTGGAGCAGTGGGCTAATGCCTCCTTAAGTAACACCAGCTGCCTGCAATTAGTGCAGGTTCGCATCCCACCAGGCTCAAGGTTAACTCAGCCTTCCATCCTTCCGAGGTAGGTAAAATGAGGACCCAGATTGTTGGGGGCAATTAAGCTGACTTTGTAATAATGCCGCTTGGGGTGTGTGTGAAAGCCCTAATAAGCAGGCATATACATAGAATGAAGGCTACTGCTAAGCTTGTAAGCCGCCCTGAGTCTTCGGAGAAGGGCGGGATATAAATGGAATTAAAATAAAAAAATAAATAAATAAAAACAAATCACATGACCTGAACCTGGGACACGGCAATTGTCATAAATGCACACCAGTTGCCAAGTGCATGACCGTGGGAATGTTGCAACAGTTGTATGCGTGAAAACTGGTCATAAATCACTTTTTTTTCAGTGCCACGTTAACCTCAAATGGTCACTAAACCTCAAATGGTTACTAAACTAAGTTGAGGATTACCTGTACTCAAGTTCACCTTTTAGTTCCACCCTCCTTATTTTCTTCTAGGAACGGGAACGGGACAGATTTCATGACATGCGGGTCATTTTTTTTTTCTCATGGGAAAATTAAAAGTAGGATGGAAACTTTATGCCAGGGCAATATTAAAACCAACAAAAGAGTCCATTCGATACAGCTTGCTTCTGCTTCCAACCAAACCATCAGTTTCACAGAAGCTGGGAAGGCAGACATTAAGCCATTGTTTTCAAATATAATAGCTACTTTGGGGAAAGTTGAAAAAGTGCATTTTATTTTTCCTCTCTCCGGACCAGGCAGTCTGAACCACCACAGCCTAAGGTTGCCTTTCTGATGTCATTTTTTGGCACCTGACCAAGAGCCTCAGCCAGCCTTGGCTGTTTGCCAGGTCTGAGTGCCTGAAGCGAGGTTCCTTTGAATGGGTCACCAGCTAGGCAAGATCTGTGACAGGCCAACTCCCTTCCTGCAGGATTTCTCTGATTGGATTAGTGAACAAACAGGCAGGATCAGAAAATACATTTTTCCCAATGCATTCCTCCTGACACTAAATTTTGTGCCACCTGTAATTCAGAAGACAATAAATGTCTTGGGGGAGTTTGCTGTGACACAGTTTCCTTGCCATAAGCCAGAAATTTTCCTAGTGAGAAAAACAATCATCCACTATCACACCACACCATCGCGCAATGTGTCTGTCAGTTTACTCCATATTGCATTGTCCAAAGCTAGATTTTGCAGCTTCTGCACCCTGGTTTATTCAGTAAACCTTGATGAAACAAACTCTGGGTCGATGTTTCTTGTGAACAGAACCATAAAAGGGGTCATGTCTGCTTTTTAGACCTGAGAAACATTTGAAGCTAAAGAAACATTTGAAGCTATACCAATGCACAGGTATAGAATAGGTAGTACCTAGTGTTAAGTCCGGAATGACGAGCGTGGACAGCGAGGTTGAACAAGAGAACGTTTATTGAATTCACATGGGTCAACTACCTTGCAGCCGTTGAACCCTTCCTTATATACTAAGGTGCCTTTAAACATAACCAATCACCAGCCCAGAATCTCCTGCCGGAATTGCAACACCCAATAACTGCAACAGGTTTTCCCGCCGAAGAAAAACCACTCCCATAACTAAGGACACAACACCCCTTCCCCCCCGGATAAGGTTATTTATTTGACATAGTCTTTCAGGTAACTAGGAGGCTTGTGATTCCTAGTTGGGTATCTGTTAGCCATACTAGCTACTGGGGTGTCTCTAGTTCCGCTATTAATTACTGCCTCGGGCCCTGTTGTGTGTGGCCCTATCTCAGGCAATACCTCACTTGTGTGTTGTTGGTGTTGGTGTTCACTGGACTGACTAAAGGACTCTGGTGGGCTGCCAGGGGAAGCTGGTTCAATTTCTGTCGTGCTGTTCTGGGGGCTTGCCTCAACTGCCCTGAGTTGTACTCCCCTCCCTTCACCCCCTGGTGCTGTGCCAGACTGGGCATAAGTGGAGACCGTGTCAGATATAGTGATTCCCCTCTCCTTGTTAGCTAATATGCATTCAGGGGCCCTTTTCCTCAACTGATCGATGTGTCTCCTGATCAGCTGATACCCTTCTCCCTCAATTAAATATGATAAGGGTCCAGTTTTGTCAATGACTACCCCCTGTGACCACTTGTCCCCCTGTCCGTAGTTCCTCGCCCAGACTGAGTCACCAATGTTCAGAGACCGGGTCGGAACGTCCAGTTCAGGTTCCACAGGTAGCCTATCAGGGTGAAGTCTGTCCAATTTGGTTATTAAACGTCTGCCCCACCTCATTTCAGCTGGGCTTTTCCCTGTGGCCGTGCACGGTGTCGTATGTTGGGCCAACAGGAACTGAGCCAGTCTCTGATGCCAGTTGCCGTAGATGATTCTTCTTAGGGCGTCTTTAGTTGTCCTGACGTTTCGTTCTGCCAATCCGTTGGAGGAGGGGTGGAAGGGTGCCGATGTCGCGTGCCTAATCCAGTTGGCCTTGAGGAAGTCCTGAAATTCATTGGATGTGAATTGGGGCCCATTGTCAGAAACAATTACGTCAGGTAACCCATGAGTGGCAAAGAGTCCCCGCAAGACCTGTATGGTTTTGGCAGAAGTCATGGACTTAACAGGCACGACCTCCAACCACTGGGAGTAGCTATCCACAACAACTAGGAATGTGAGGCCCTGGAATGGCCCAGCAAAATCAATATGAATTCGAGACCAAGGGTTCCTTGCCACTTCCCACTTATGTACAGGTGTGTGTGTTTGCTCAGGTCTGGATCGCTGACACTGGTAGCACCCTGCTACTCTGTCCTCGATTGCTGTGTCTAACCCCGGCCACCATAAGTGACTCCTTGCTAGGGCTTTCATACGAACAATCCCAGGGTGCCCTTCGTGTAGTTCCCCCATCACTGCGTTCCTATGACCCTCTGGAATGACAACCCTGCTTCCCCACAGGATACATCCCATGTGTGATGACAATTCATCCTTCCTTCTAAAGTAGGGTGAGAATTTGGGGTCAGGATTTTTGCTAGGCCACCCCCCTTGTACCCACGCTGTTATTCTGCTAAGGATATGGTCCTTTTTGGTGGCTGTTGCAATATCCTTGGCTGTCAGAGGCCACTCAGAGAGTTCCTGTAGAGACAAGATTTGTCCCGCAGGTGCTGGGTCCGTGCCGGTATCAGCTAGGGGTAATCTGCTAAGGGCATCAGCATGCCCCATCTCTTTGCCAGGTCTGTGTTTGATGGAGAATGTGTATGCAGAAAGGAAAATAGACCATCTCAGCATCCTAGGGGACATGATTTGGGGTGTCTGCTTGTCAGTGGTGAATAACCCTAGCAGGGGTTTATGGTCAGTGTAAATTGTAAAGTCCCTACCGTACAGGTAATCGTGGAACTTTTTTACGCCAGCCACGATGGCCAACGCTTCCCGGTCAATTTGTGCATAATTCCGTTCTGCCTTAGTTAAGGTCCTGGAATAATATGCTATAGGCCTCTGTTGACCCTGATCATCCATGTGGCTTATGACTGCTCCTACTCCATAAGGGGAGGCGTCACATGCTAAGAATATTGGTTTGTCTTCGATGAAGTGAGTGACTGTGGAGTTACTGGACAAGATGTCCTTTAGTGTTTGAAAACTGACTTTGTGTTTTTCCTGCCACTGCCAAGGGGTCTTCCTATCTAAGAGCCTGTGTAAGGGCTCAGCAATAGCTGCTTTGTGAGGCAGAAAAGTGTGATAGAAATTAATTAAACCTAGAAAGGCTTGTAGTTCTGCCTTGTTCTTGGGTTCAGGTGCTAGTTTAATTGCCCTAATTTTTCCTTCTGTAGGATGAATGCCTTGTGCATCAATTCTAAATCCTAAAAATTCAGTTGATTTTACACCTATGCAGCACTTGTCCTTTTTTAATTTAAGCCCTGCATCCATGAATTTCCCTAATACCTGTTCCAGCCTGTCTGCTAAGATGTCCTCAGTTTTTCCAGCGATTAGGACATCATCGAAGTAAGGGCATACACCTGGAATGCCCTTCAAGGTCCTCTCCATCACCTCCTGGAAGATGCCTGGAGCTGCTGCTATACCGAACTGAAGTCTGTGAACGCGGAACGCCCCCTTGTGGGTAACTATCGTTTGAGCCTCGGCGGCTTCCTTAGACACTGTAAGTTGCAAGTACACCTGCGCCAAGTTGAGCTTGGCGAAAATGGCGCCGTCCTGGATCGTCGCGAGGACCTGCTTCACCGTCGGGACCGGGTAAGCATGTTTTTTCATCGCTAAGTTCAGGGTGGCCTTATAGTCGGCACAAATCCTCACATCCCCATTCGGTTTAAGGGGTGTGATGATTGGTGTCTCCCAGAGGCCTCCCTCTACTGGTTCTAAGATGCCCTGGCCTACTAGCTTATCTAGTTCGGCCTCGATTTTTTGTTTAAGGGCGAAAGGCACTCTCCGGGCCTTAAGCCGAATGGGCCTAATAGCGGGGTCTAGATTAAAGGTAATGGGGGGTCCCTTGTACCTTCCTAATGACCCATCGAACACGTCTGCGAAGTTATCGCAGACAGCCTTCAGGGTTTTACTTTGTATTGTGTTAATTCCCCCTACCCAGATTCCCAGGGCCGAGAACCAATTGAGGCCTACAAGGCTGGTTCTCTGGCCCTCAGTAACTAAGACGGTTAAAATTCCGCTAAACCCCTTGTATTTTACTTTAATGGTAGCCTCGCTTTCTAATTCTATAGGTGTGTTTTGGAAATCGGCTAACTGTAGTTTAGTGGGTTTTATTGGAATTCTACGGCCGCTTTTGCTCTCTATGTACCTAAGGGTGTCCCTGGAAATTATAGATACTGAGGCCCCCGAGTCCACTTCCATCTTGCAGGGAATGCCCTGTAGTTGGACTTCTATTTTTAATTTAGGCCTCAGAATGTGGTTGATTCTAGGGGTGCGATTCAATCTAGGGGTCCCCACGTGGTTGACCCCCACCCCCACCCCACGGTTGGAAGTGCGTGCCTTAGGTCTAGGGGTATCTCCGCCACTCCGTTCGGGGGTTACCTCACCTGGGGCCCATGCGTCAAGCTCGTGGAGATGGTTGTTGTGCGGTCGGCTTCGGCAGATGGCCTGGATGTGGCCCGTTTTTCCGCACCCTCGGCATTTCGCGTTTCTGAATCTGCACGTTGCTCGGGGATGGTTTCCGCCGCAGCTGCCGCACTTCGCTTCTGGGTTGCGAGGCCTGGTTGTGTTGTCCCTCTGGGGTCGTTGGAGCGCAGGAGGTTGTTGTCTTCTCCCTTGGTCTGATCCATCGGAGCGTGGGGGTCGCGCCGCCATTTTCCCGAACCTCTGGGCAATTTCTGCAACGTCGGCTTCCCACTGGTAGTCCACCTCCCCACCGTCCACATGGCTCTCGAGGTTGACTTCAGCTGAGGCAGCCATGCTGTTGTAGGGGGGGTCGCATCTGCCTGTCGACTCGTACGTGAGTAGCTCGTCTAAGACATCTTGCAGTGTCCCCGTAGGCTTTGCGATTATTCGATTCTGTAAGTGTTCGTCTCGCAGGCCCAAAACTACTCGGTCCCTTATTCGGATTTCGAGGTTGTCGTATTTGCAACGCAAAGCCGCTTCTCTGACTGCCGCCACAAACTGAGTAATTGATTCGCCTGGTCGTTGGTTTCGTTTCTCGAATATCCTCCGCCAGAACAGTTCAGACCGTTTTGGGGTAAAATGGACCTTTAGCTTGGCCAACAGGTCGGCGTATGACACGCTGGAGACCGGCAATGGCTGGCACAGGCCGACGGCCACCCGGTAAACCGGCGTGCCGCTGATGGTTAGGAGAGCCGCCGCTTTCTTCCGGTCCTCCGTTATCCCGTTGACCAGCATGAACCCCTCAACTTGTCTGACGTACTCCTCCCAGTCTTCAGGGTAGTTCGGGTCGAACTCCTTCAGGGATCCGACTTGTGCCATCCTGTGCGTTCGGTTTTTTGATAGCTGGTCGGTTGACTGCAATTCAAATTTCCCGCCTTTCGCTCCGCTGGTTTCCGTGGCTCCTTCGCTGTTCTGCCGTCGATCCCACCTTCGTCGCCACTGTTAAGTCCGGAATGACGAGCGTGGACAGCGAGGTTGAACAAGAGAACGTTTATTGAATTCACATGGGTCAACTACCTTGCAGCCGTTGAACCCTTCCTTATATACTAAGGTGCCTTTAAACATAACCAATCACCTGCCCAGAATCTCCCGCCGGAATTGCAACACCCAATAACTGCAACAGGTTTTCCCGCCGAAGGAAAACCACTCCCATAACTAAGGACACAACACCTAGCTCAATAGTAGTAACTGTGATGGGGATCTAAGAGACTGGCATAAAGAAGAGAGTGGTCAAGCTATTCTCCAAAACACTTGAAGGCAGGGCAAGAAACAATGGATGGAAACTAATCAAGGAGAGAAGCAACCTAGAACTAAGGAGAAATTTCCTGACAGTTAGAAAAATTAATCAGTGGAACAATTTGCCCCCAGGAGTTGTGGGTGCTCCATCACTGGAGGGGGGGTTTAAGAAGAGATTGAACAACCATTGTCTGAAATGGTATAGGGTTTCCTGTCTGAGCAGGGGGTTGGACTAGAAGACCTCTAAGGTCCCTTACAACTCTGTCTCAATCTGTCAAAGCCTCAAGTGAGACCTTGGTGCTGTGATGGGCCATTAACATTTCTCTCCTGATCTTCTGGTGCCATCTACAGCCAATAGTTTTGAGGAGAAGTTCAAGAGAATATTCAGAAGAGCAGAAATAATTCTCTCTCTCTCTCTCTCTTGAAAGTTACTCTTTCCAAGAGGCTGGGCCATAAGCCAAGATGAGGGCAGGAAGTGAGTCAGCCAGTAGGCAGAAGGGGAATGGCTATTGTGTTGAACAGTGAAACAGGAATCCAAAACAATAGCCGGAAATGGCTGTGATGGGAGAGGAGAACGCAACCTTGTAGGGTGAATGCCTATTGGCAATTCCTTGCATTTTTGAAACGTTGCCCTGAATATCTTCGTCATAAACGTTCTCAAGATCAAAAGGGTTGAGGTCAGGATGCAAAGGACAATATGAAAGATGGAGCCCCATTCCTACCAACCATATATATATATATATATATATATATATATATATATATATATATATATATATATATATATATATATATATATATATATATATATATATATATATATATATATATATATATATATATATATATATATATATATATATATATATATATATATATATTCATATCTAAAGAATCTAGCTCTACAGAATAACAGAGTTGGAGGTCTTCTGGTCTAACCCTCTGCTCAAGCAGGAGACCCTATACCATTTCAGACAAACGTTTGTCCAGTCTCTCCTTAAAAGCCTCCAGTGATGGAGCACCCACAACTTCTGGAGATAAGCCATTCCACTGATCAATTGTTCTCACCATCAGGAAATTTCTCCTTATTTCTAGGTTGCATCTCTCCTTGATTAATTTCCATTCATTACTTCTGGTCCTGCCTTCAGGTGCTTTGGAGACTAGGTAGACCCCCACACACCTCTTTGTGACAGCCCCTCAAATATTGGAAGACTGCTATCATATTATTCCCACTTCCTAAAAGAGTATCTTACTATGGAATAATTCTTTTTCAATAGGTCTCTGTCTCTGGGTCATGTGATTACCATTTGCAATTTTTTCAGCCAATGGGGGAAGCAAGATTCACTTCAAGACTGCATGATTCACTTAACAGTTGCGATGACTTGCTTAACAACTGTGGCAAAAAGGTTGTAAAACGGGGTGCAACTTACTTAAATGTCTTGCAGAGCAACAGAAATGTTGGGCTCAGTTTTGGTTGTAAGTCAAGAGCTAATGTTTTTTATTTTATTTTTTGAAACATGGAAAAACTACTTTCACCTCAAAAGTGTAAAAAGAAAGATCTCACGGGACTGGACTTTCGTATCTCTGGGTAAAAATGGTCTATGGGTAAAAATGGTCTTTATTATGAGAATTGTTCTTGGGAAAGAATTGGATTTTGGAAACTGCCCAATAGCCTAATATCTGTTTTGTTACAAAGAAAGCTGGAGGAACTGGGCCATTTGTTCACCAGCAGTTCAGAGTCTGATTCAAGGCAGGCTTTACCTAGCTTTCTATGTAACTAAATCATTTGGGCCTCTTTTTCTTAAGGATCCGATCTGGGTGGGTCACCAGGACCAGAGGTTTTGTCTTCTGAGCATTTGGACTCGTGCTGGAGCCCATCCTCGGGGAACTTCTCTCTAGAAGTATGTGTGCTTTGGGCTGTTCTGTGTGTGGTATTTATACGGTACCTATTGTATGTGGCTTTTTAGATGTTGATTGGTGTGTTGATGACTGGCTATTAAGTCGCTGGTTGTTGTTTACTTGTGCTGCCAAGCCCTTGCCTCCAAAGTACTTGATAAACTGGTGGTAAATCAGCACTCTTGTTGACTGACAAGGGGCCTCAGACTTCAATCACTTCCCTGGCTGTTTTTGTGCCTGCTCTTCCAACAATCTTAGCTGCAAACTTGAATGTTCGTCCTTGTTTATTGCAGCTTGAGGCTGATGTTGTTGTTGTTATTGTTGTTGTTAGTTGTGAAGTCATGTCCGACCCATTGCGACCCCATGGACAGGCCTTCCTGTCCTCTACCATCTTCTGGAGTCCATTTAGGCTCACGCCTACTGCTTCAGTGACTTCATCCAGCCACCTCATTCTCTGTCGTCCCCTTCTTGCCCTCAACCTTTCCCAGCATGAGGCTCTTCTCCAGTGAGTCTTTCCTTCTCATTAGGTGGCCAAAGTATTTGAGTTTCAGCTTCAGGATCTGGCCTTCTAAAGAGCAGTCAGGGTTGATCTCCTCTAGGACTGACTGGTTTGATCGCCTTGCAATCCAAGGGACTCGCAGGAGTAGCGTGAGGCTACTTTTTGTTAAAACTGAATCTTCATATCAATGAATAACCACCAGAGGGCACTGATGACTAAAATGACAATCCAGAATTATTGAATTGGTAGCAAGGCAATTCTTTTACTATGTTACGTCAACCGAGAATTTGTAAATTAAGATCAGGCTTTTCGAAAATACTTAATGAGGAAGATGTCAAAAATGGGGTTGGAAGGAAGATTTCTGGATGTGATATTCTGGACATTTATTTTTTTTTATTTTATTTTAATTCCATTTATATCCCGCCCTTCTCCGAAGACTCAGGGCGGCTTACAAGCTTAGCAGTAGCCTTCATTCTATGTATATGCCTGCTTATTAGGGCTTTCACACACACCCCAAGCGGCATTATTACAAAGTCAGCTTAATTGCCCCCAACAATCTGGGTTCTCATTTTACCTACCTCGGAAGGATGGAAGGCTGAGTTAACCTTGAGCCTGGTGGGATGCGAACCTGCACTAATTGCAGGCAGCTGCTGTTACTTAAGGAGGCATTAGCCCACTGCTCCACCAAGGCTCTATCCATGATATCCATATTGACAAGGAAATACACACTTATCTAACCAAGAGATTTTGATGTATAAATACTTTGTAAAAACTATTTAGTTGATGTAATCAGGGTATAGCCTTGATATGATTTTTTTAATTTTTATCAGAGGGAGAATGGGAAATAAAAATATATGAAAAAAGGGAAAAAATTGTTATTCAACAGGAAATGGAGGAAAGACACCCAGAAGTTATAGCATCCAAAATGGAAAACTTTAAAACATACAAATGGTTAATCTAGCTCTAGATTCTAATGTGAGGATTGCATTAAACTTTGTCATTTCATAAAGTTGTATAATTCTATCCCATCACACTGTAGTCCGCGACTTATGACCACAATTGGGACCAGAATTTCCGTTGCTAAGCAAAGCAACGTTAAGTGCCTGATTTTATGACCTTTTTTGCCATGGTTGTTAAGTGAATCACTGCAGTTGTTAAATGAATCACATGGTTGGTAGCTGCCCAGAGTCATTGGATAGGAGATGGGTGGCAAATAAATGTCATAATAAGTTGATTTTGCTTATCTGAAATTGGCTGAGAAAGTCAGAGATGAGGATCACATAACCCCAGGACACTACGACTGTTCTAAATGCATCCCAGTTGCCAAGGGTCCAAATTTTGTTCACATGACCATGAGGATGCTATGACAGTCATATGTGTGGGAGCTGGTCATAAGTCACTCTTTCAGTGCCATCATAACTTTGAATGGTATGGTTGTAAATGGAATACTAGAATCTAATTGAAAGGTTAGGGTTCCCACAATATAGACAGCCAGCCCTCTCTGATGAGGTAACCCATCAGTTTCAAACTCTTCCTCACTGCTGGAGGG